>NC_056750.1:553515840-554265840 GCF_019279795.1 Protopterus annectens | reverse complement strand
TATGAACGTATGAACATGCATGTGTATCTCTCTGTGTAATCAGACAGATAAAATATCCTTCCTCAACCATATTTCTAAAACTCCTCTGTCTTACTACACATTTAAACATCTGAATGTACCATACGGCAATGATAATGTCCCCCTTCTCAGCTCAGTGGTATCGCAAATTGTTTTAGCAAGCAATTTACAGGCCTAACTACTATATTAAAAGATTAGTGTATGGGCATTATTCTGCATAAATGCTGGTGTGCACATAAGCTAATGTAGTACTCTAGGAGCATACAGCTCTGCAGGAAGGATGAGGCTGAGTGGCACCTGTCGTGATTGTAACAGTAGCATAACAGTTCCTACCATCACACTGTCCAGTCCTGTCCTGGTCACACAGAACCCCTTAGCCCAACATCTGCATAAATGGCTCCTGCAGGAACCAATACCTCTGTTTGTAATGCATAATCTCTTGGCATGTAGTTAGCCCCTGTGTAAAACGAATTGCTGTTTTTCCTCATAAATATTAAAGGAAGAAGGTCTGTAGAAACTGGCTTGCAGTGGAAATAGCTGTTCAGAGACACTTTCTCTGGATCACAAGCAGCCACCTTTCACTCTACAGAACAATACAAACGTATTTGCTCCTTGCATAAGAGGAATCTTTCTGAAAATTTGCTTTCTGTTTTGACTGGCAGAAATGTTTACTTTGTGTAACCGTGATTGGTTCAGGCTGACTTTAATTCAGCTACGTAAGATATCAACCTGAGTTTAGTTAACACGTAATTTTTTATTCATTTGTTAACCAAGTAAACTCAAGAGGCCTAAATGTTTCTTTTACAGACTGACCTTTTGACTTGAGAAAGAAACAGCCATTTTTGCAAAGTGTGAAGTGTGATTAGGAACCTAAACTATGTAGCTTGGCTTTTCTAAAATTCATTGGCGATGTTGGAATTCCAGTAATACACTACTTCCATAAAAAAGAAGATATGTTTATTGACCGCTTGCATTTAATGACATCTTGCTTTATATCATTGACCTCATATTCCCAAGCTTCACTTTTCTAAGTATTACTTCCCAATTCCTCACGTAGCCTGGAAATGCAGGTACTTGTAATACGTTAATTTTCTTTATATAGCTAAGCATTGCTGAAGCTTAATCTAGGACAGATAAACAAAACACAAATAAATACAAATTACTACAACAGAAACAATATACATACATTCAAATATTTCAAGCACTGGCATTAATGCCCTTCTAGCCTGCCAATGTATCAAAACACTTGTTCCTATAATAAGTGTCCAGGCTGTTCTTAAAAATATCTAAACTAGTACTTGCTTTAATGTAATTTGGTAGTCTGTTCCATGCATTAGCTACTCTGTCAGAGAACCAATTAGTACTCATCCATTTCCTATAGAATCTTCTACATAGGTTGTCTGATGATTCACTATTACTTTTTGATAACCCAAACATTCCCAGAGGTAGTTGTCTCTAATTGTTATATATACCTGAATAAGATCTACTCTTGGGTATCTATAAGAGACACTATACATACTTTAGTCTTTCATAATAATTTAAATGTTCACATCCATGGATGCCCTTGGTATATTTCCACTGTACTCTATCCAGTTTACCCGTGCTTGTTTTCTTATAGAGTTTCCATATTGTTATTCCATAATCACATTTGGGTCTAATATAACTAACAAACAATGACTTTGTTATTTCTGATTTCCTAGACTTTATAAATCTTTTTATATAACCTACAGTTCTATAACTATCATTAACCAGTTTGTTGATAGGATTAGAAAAACTGAAAGCTGGATCTACCCAAATACCCAGGTCCTTAAATGAATCTACAATTTCAATCACTGTGTGCTGTATTAAATATTCACCTTTCAGTTTATGTCTCCCTAAACTCAAATGTCTAGTTTTTGAAGTATTTATTATTATTTTATTCTCCTGTGCCCAAATGGTCAATTTAGTCAAGTTATTTTGCAGACATGCCTCATCTGTAACACATGTAATCAGTTTACCCAGTTTCATGTCATCTGCATGTAGACTGTAGAACACCTCAGATGAAAAAGTTAGGCCTGAAAGATACAATCTAAACAAGTAAGTGCCTAGGACAGAGCCCTGTGGGACACTCTGACTGTAACCAAGGATTTTGCCTGTCCATTTGCTGTATGATACTTGCCATGTCCTATTTGTAAGCCATGCAGCTATCCATCTTATCAAGAGTATATCAGTACCTAGTTGTTCTAATTTATTGATCAGTGTTTTGTGTATGACCCTGTCAAATGCTGAAGTTAAGTCTATATAAATTATATCACAGCACAATTTTTCATTCATAGCTTTTTTATATTGTTTAAAACATCATGTTAGAGGTAGTGATCTATTTTCAACATATGCATGCTGATATATTGTTTCAAGTCCCAACCTATACAATTCTGACAATAACTTATCCAATATTACCATCGCCATTATTTTTCGACAATATGAAAGTAGACTTAAGGGTCTATATAACTCCGGGTTTTTCCTACTCCCCTTTCCCTTAAAGACAGGTTTAATAAGCACATCTCCAAATTTGGAGAATCTCCCCATATTTATATGACCTATTAAATAATAGATATAATGGAAATTGCTTGTCTATTACATCTAAAAGAAAGATATAAAAAGGAATTCAAATGATACTATATATAATATCAGCATATTTTACAGAAAGGTAATACTAATAAAACATATGCATGCCTCTATTTTTAACAGGCTTAAGAGTATTCCCTTAAAAATACTTTTATATGAATTTTTAACATTATCTTCAGGTAACAATGGACTGAACGGTGGACATCTCTTTATAATAGCAATCATTTGAAGAATGCCCTTTAAATTGGGTTCTGCTGTATAAAGACTGTGCCATCATCTTTTGCAATGACTAAAGCCAAGAAATGACATAAGCATAACAGTGGTACAATAGGTAGAATTGTCATCTCACAGTAATAGGTTCCCCTGTCCAATTCTTAGCTGGGATGACTTCTCTGCAGAGCCTGCATGTCCTCCCTGTGTTCTCATGGGTTTCTTCTAGGTGCTCCAGTTTCCTCCCACATTCCAAAGGTATGCAATAGGTGGATTGGGCACTCTAAATTGGCCATAGGTGTGAATATGCATGTGACTGTAAGGTGTGGAAGAACACCTGCAGCAGGGCTAGTCACCCAACGGTGTAAACCTTGGCTCTAGATGATTGTCACAGTTGAAGTGACACTCCGACCTCATGTGCAAAAATGGGAAAAAGGGGTTGTGGATGGGTATATGGATAAGAATAACTGTGTGTTACTGAAGAGCTATTTTAAACAAAATAGTCCTGAAGTACAAAAAAGTTAAAGTATTTATTTAGAGGCGCACAAGTATGAAAACAAGTTCATCACCTCACTACTTAGAGGGTTTTTCTGTAAGAAAATTATGCATTTAAATATTGTTAGTTAATATCCTTGACACTTTATCTAAAGTTTGCATAAATATATATAAAGACTGTAAATAAAAATTTTGCACGTCCTCTTCCAAGAAATTCATGTCAACCTCTGTAAAACTAAACAGGTCACTATAGGTAATAGTTGGTTCTTGCTTATGGGCCTGGTTTGTTGCAGGGTTACTGAGAGTGTTGCCAGTAGATTCATTATGGTCCTCAGAAGGATCTTTCACTTCATTCTTTTATTGGCAAAGAGAAGATCATAGACACATGCATGTCTACACACACACACACACACACACACACACACACACACACACACACACACACACACACATGTGTGTGCATAAGAACACACCTATTCATTTTATTATCAGTTATTCGGCTACCACTGTGGAAGAAAAAAAAACATTTCAGCACAGCTGTGTATTACCTATCAGCAACCACTGTTCAATAAAAGTATGACTAGGAATTGCCTTGCAGTAACATTCCAGAAAACAAGTCACATCATGCATTCCTTCTGCTGTCGGTACTCTGCTGTTTTTGAATGAACTGCTGCAGTCCCCGCTGGCCCTCCTTAAATTACCCCAGTTTGGAAGAAAATTAAGAAAGGTTGTTGCCCCTCTTGCCAAATAATAATTATTTCTCTGCATCTCTTGCAAGATGTTTTGCCTCTAGACTTACTAACACAGGCTTTCCATATTTAACAAAGCTTCCCTATGGGTTGTGCTTTTGCAGGCTTGTGTAGCATGGATTCTTCTTTATTACTCATTGCGATGTTTTAATATAGTAATGAAAATACATTTTTACAAAAAAGGATTTCTGCTCAAAGGTGCTAATTCCAAGAGATCAAACAAACAAATGGAAAGGTATGAAGCAATACTGTCCTTCAGGCCTGGTTCCCACATAGTGGGCATAAGTTGACTACTGCTGGTGAATGCATTTTTTTTCTTTAGGAATTCTTGGGATATCTGAGGTTTAATTAAGTTACTGCTTTGGGACACTACACAAAACAGAACAGGAAAAACTTGTGTCTAAGTGCACAGTTCCTGTATACTTGGGCAAATGCAAACTAGATGTTTCAATTCAACATTTTTATTCTCTTATTCGGAACTCCCTAGTCTCATTTTCAGATAAAGTCACTCCTTGTGCAGCTTTATTTGTACATTGGAAATGATCGATACTGTTTTTTTAAATTTTTTTCTTCATGGTTGTGCACCGTGGACTTAGTATTTATAAGTAGGGATAGGTGCAAGACAGCTTGTCACCTGAAAACAATGCTTTTTATATTTTTTCATTAAGTTGAAATTATAACAGACTTCTTTCATCTGGTAGAAGTTTTAAATAGTTTAGTTCCACAAAACCTATGGGAATATACAACTACAACTCCAGCCCATCCCAGAAAATATGGGTTTCTTTAATACATGTTTTCTTACCCCATATCAGCAAACCAGGATACTTTCCCTTCTTTGCTCATTCATTCACCATGCACCCACCAAGGAATAGGGGTGTTCCTGCCTTGTATTTTTCTAGTGCATGCAGACAATAAAGCCTTTGAGAGGGTGTCATCCTGGCAGCCACAGAAGATACTTCTTATTTCCTTGACCTTCCATGCCTAAGGGCAACTGGCAAGCACTGTCCCAGTACCACCCTCCAACACATGTTAGCTAGTGTTCATGTGTGGCTTTAGCTGTAGTATGGACTGCTTGGCATGTATATACTTAGCATGGCACGACAAATGGTGTCAGTACAACAGTGAGCCTTGTTGGCTCTGTCCACTGAAATGGTTGAGCTGGCACTTACCACTTCCTCTCACCGCTCCGCATGGCTGGCTTCTCAAGCACCTGGATGATGGTTGATCTTGTGTCATATCTGCAGCAGAGAAGGCTTCATCTCTTGCATAGGTGTGACTGTTCCCACCATACTCCTCTACACTGGCATATAGTTGATGAAAAAGTAGACTATTCTATTCTCACTGCCCCAAAAATCATCCTCATCATCAGGCATACACCTTGAATATGACCCCATTATATGACACAGCTAATTCTAAAATCAGACCAAGGAAAAGGTAAAACTGTTGAAGCTGTAACATACCTGGGAGTTTCTAAAAAAATGCCTAAGCTAAAATACCAAGTAAAATGAACATATAAAATAAAACTTTTACTTAAGGTACAAAATGCTTTTGGAAAATACTTCCTTCACTAGGTTATAAAAAATTGTAACATTAATACAATCAGTTAAATGACAATCCATTAAAATTTCTTTAGCCTCAAATATACCAAATTATTTAAAATTCATATACTCACATTTAAAGAATAAGCAATATATTTACAATAAATTACAATTTTTTTGACATCTTACATTCAAAACACTTTTAGTATTGATCCCATCATTAGGCTATGCATCTTTGCTGGAATCCATCTTAGTTGCCATTTCATTTTTCATTGGAAAAGTCAGTTTTATGGTCTCCACCAAGATTTTTAGTAATAATAACCTGGAAAGCTTGGAGCGTCAGGGTGTCACCCAATATAAATTCTTCATAATTCTGGCTAATACATTCTCCATTTTATGATACCTAGTTGCATTCACAATGTTTCCTTATTTTTAAATGAAGTGTCCAGCCAGTTATTCCAACATTGTAAAATTTTCCCCAGTATTAGTATCATATATATTGTGTTGAAAACCTAGAAACACTGACTGCACATTTTGTGTAAGAATAAAGAATAGCAGAACATCATAAAAGTAATTATGAATCAAATTAAGACTTTTGGATATATTTATGAAGAATATATGAGATATAGGACATACTTGCTATTGCTTCTAATTGAGGTTTTCTTCATGGATCCCTTCTGTAAATGGACACTTAACAGTATGGCTAATCCATTAACAAAGAATAAGAAAATAAAATATTATAAAATAATGTAAATAATCCCTGAAACACAAGACTCTAATGTAGCCTTAAAAACCATTGAGGGATGATATAGCTTTAATATCTCAGGTAGTGAATTGTAGATTTTATTAAATTAATTGAAGTATTCCATCTTTTTTTATGAGTATCTACTAATAGCTTGTTTTTGAATGGCCACAGTGGTGCAGCAGTTAGCATTGTCACCTCACAGCAAGAGGTTCTCTGGTTCGATACTCAGCTGGGGTGCCTTCTGTGCGAAGTCTGCATGTCCTCCCTGTGGTCGTGTGGGTTTCCTCAGGGTGCTCCGGTTTCCTCCACATCCCAAAGACATAGGTGGATTGGACACTCTAAATTGGCCCAAGGTGTGAGTGTGTACACCTGTGTGCCTTCCGTGGAAAGTTGGGTGCTGGGCTGGCAACTCGACACTGTAAAACTCCACTGCCAATCATGAGCAGACAGGTGATCCGCTGTGGTGACCCCTAACCGGGAAAATCTGAAAGAAGAAGAAGAAAAAGATCTACTAATAGCTTGTTTTTATGACTAAGATTAGCAATGGAATATCTATTATAAGTGTGACATCCCCACACTGGACCAGTAATCAAGGAGCCTGAATCCTGACCACTGACACTGGAGAGTGATGTGCACTTGGAATACAAATGGATGCACTCAGTATTTCCAGATGCAGGCCTCTCTACATCAAGCACAATTTCCCTAAGAGCACTCAGGGCACACACTCAGCCTGGGGTATGGGTGTCTCTATCTGCCTCTACCCAGGTCCCCAGTAAGGGTCCCCACTAGCACTGTGAAACCAGTGCTTCATGTCCCTTCCCCAAGTAGCTGACACACACACAGACACGCACACACACACACACACACACACACACACACACACACACACACACACACACACACACACACACACACACACACACACACACACACACACACACACACACACACACACACACACACACACACACACACACACACACACACACACACACACACACCTGGGAAAGGCTGGCACAGATTACCCATTTAACAACTTTGTCCAGACTATCAGGTAGATTCACTGCCACCAGTCATTTACTATAAGGCTCTTAAAAGGGTGTCCAATTATGCTGAGTGAAATTAATATTAATACAAATGGTAATGTTGACCAACAACAAGGCTTTCAGGAGTGGCCAGCATTATCACTAAATAAATATGTGCAAATACTCTCAAAGCTGAAATATTTTCTAAAAAAGACCAGCCACAAAGAAAAGCTTAAATATGTTTAATAATAAATAATAAAAGAACAAGACAATACTAGATATATATTGAGAGTAAACCACAAAGTTCAAATCACAGGAAATATTGAAAATAACATTGTTGGACAGACTCATACAAATAAAGAAAAAAAATCTCTAAACTAAGCTTCACTATATTCCTGACTGAATCTAGGAGAATTACTAATCCCAGATCACTTACTTGACAGAGCAAGGCACAATGAAATATGTGAGCAGTCTTTCTAGTCATGTTCCCCAAAACAGAATACTCAATACTCTTACTCCCTGTAAAATATAATTTCCAAGATGGCTTGCAGAATTACCTCATCTGGTCACCTGGCTCTAGGTTCTCACAGTATCTCCCTTTGAATCAGAGACAGAAATTTAGCATAGACAGCTACAATACACATCTAAATGTTTATGGTAGTGCCTGGGACTTCCCCTCCTTTTACTGAGCTAATGAACAAAGGCTTCTTCCAGACCCCCCCCCCATCTCCAGTCCTAGTTCAGCACTGTGGGGTGACGTTTTAATGGTTTAACAGCTCATTTACATTTCCCTTACTTTTCTTAAAGTAAGCTAGCTGGTTAACCTCTGCTGTCCCAGTATCCTCTGTCAAAACATATACATTTAATTCAGTTACAATAATACATGTACATTTCTTTTCATTCCAGCGGGGTGCACTGCTGATACAATTTAACACAACCAAACCTCACAAATACATTTTCAGCACAAGCATTTGTATAAATCAATTTGATATACAAATGACATATAATCATTTACAAAACTCCAGCTAGCTATGCTGGCACAAGTCTTACAGCCACTGCCCTACTTCCCCTGCTATGGCTGGCAGTACCTCCTAATGTCACAATAAGAATCAACAAATGTCTTAAAAAACTATAGTTAGATCTGTAAGGAATGTTCAGTACTGTATAAGTAAATTCCAATAATTGTATGTAATCCATCAGCAATCCTTGTACTTTCATGCATTGACTTTATCTGTAAAATAAAATTATTTGAAAAATGTCTAGCACAGTAGTCTTTGTAAATAGCTCCAAGAAAGCATAGAAATTGGCCTCAACTAAGCTGTGTAGCTAAAGAAATAACAAAAGACTAGGAAATCATGAATGAAAAATTCTCAGTGCGCATCTTGACTTACTGGGGGGTCCATCTGCACAAAATGTCTTTCACGCCAAATGTTTGGAGCTCCTTATCCATCATTAGGTGCCAAATGTGGGTCCCTTTATTCCCACATCTTTTACTATTGCATTCCTATTTATGATGTGGTCAGTATGATAAGGAGTACCTTATCTACACTAAAGCAACTGCTGTCAGACTGGGATGGGCATCTCACCATATTCATTTCCTCCTATCACAACTGTTTGTATCATCAAATTCTCAAAGCCCCACTGACATCAGTGATATGACAAAGGCACCCTCTTACCACACCAACAGAAAAGTAAAGGCTACAGGGAACTTCAGTTTTCCTACTGCTATGATCCAGTTCCATCAGTGGTTCTTATAAATGCCCAAACCCAGCTGTCTTGAGGCACAGTCAGATGCCCTGCCTCTATACCAGATGCCAGCCTTACGAGATCTTTATCAATTAGAACATCCAAGATTTATTCCAGATTCACTGGTCTAATAGAGTAATATTATTACTTTTAGTTTACTAATATCATATGGTGCAGTATAGCTTGATATAATGCTATATGCTGTATTATATTATATTATAATATAGTATAATACACACCACCTGTTTTCAGTCCACAGTACGTTACCTGTCATTTCCTTATGATGAGTGATAATCTATCAGGTCTGACTACCGGTATAACTTATCAGTTGCCCTTAAAAGAAGTAGGTGAAAATATTGTGGTTCATTAAAACTGACAGATTTATTTCAACAGCATATTTACAAAACCAGGCACTAGGACTAAGACTCATATCTAAGGAATATGACTCGGATATTGTGTTATACAATTTAACACAAGAACACATGCATATTCATTTCTCAATATGAAATTCGTAGTGCTAAGAAATTATTAATTCCTAGATCACAGAATTTTTCCCCTTTTGCAAACTTTTCCATCTCCAGCCGACCACCAGCTGCTTGGCATTGCTCCACTTTCTCCTAAGTTAAGAGTCTCTGGTACCACCCTCTAAGGGTGGGACCACTGCAGCCACTGTTGGATTAACAAGGGAGTAGGGCAAACACAGAGCAGAACAACCAATCAGTGGTGCATATGGTGTCTTAGTACTCCAGAAATTTTTTTGCTGTGCCCCAAGTGGGCAGTCCTTCTTGACTTTACACTTTCACCGCATGAAGAGTCTATTAGCTCACCCCTCAGTAAACCAAATTAATTTGATATCTGACATATGATTACAGCATTACCCCTATAAATTGGGAAATGCTAGATCACAAGCAGAAGCCACATACTCCTTACTGTAATGGGTGAGTCAATGGTTGCTGTTCCTTCCTACCTCTAACTGCCCAGCTCTCAAGCATCAGAGTTACTAATCTAAATCAGGTCATCTGGGATCGGTGAATTTTAATGTTATCTTAAACCAGTTATGGTTAAAAATTTTGGAAAAAAAACAAGTAGATAACCATCTGGTATTATGCCTGTGGCAGTATTAATAGTGACAATGACAGAAAATGACTGTTAAATTATGACAGTAAAGTTGTCATTTGTTTCTGTTAACTTATGCTAACATTATGATGAATTCCAAAGACAGCTTATTCGAGTTTACTTGATCAATACGCCAAGCTATGTGCCTTTTTTGAGGAAATGAAAGAAGACCAGCATGCCAAAGTTTTCCAAATGTAGCCTGTCTGCTTTCTTTAGTTTACTATCAAAATTCCAAAAGGCAAAATATTTTTCCATCAAAAGATCGAAATATAATATCGAAAATGAAAATAAAGTTTTGCCTAAATGTCGAACATGATAAACATGACAATAGACATGCCAGATTTCTGGTTTCTAAAGTCCATGTGTCCTTTTATGTTTTAACAGGGGGTCAAGCCCCCTGCACCTCCCATGTGGGGGGCTGCCCCCCCACATCCCCTGTTTATTTTATACATATATATATATACCAACACTGAGATCACACTAGAGTGAGGAAAAGGGTAAATTACTCGATCCACACTGTACCCCGATCTCCATTCAAAACATCGAGTTTATATTAACAAATGTATACCCATTTCCACTAATATAAACTTGACCACTTTCTGTTCGACATTAAGAAAGCTTAGAAACCACGCATTTGACCAACCTGTATTCGACAGTGTGCCTTTTGAAATTTTGATAGTAAGCTACTTTCCTCAGTTATGCTTATCTGATGTTGCAGGACTTACATTACTTATAAATGTAACAGGCAAAGCATAGCCACCATGAACTGATTCATAGGTTAATACTAAGCTAACTGCCCTTGCGAGATTCTTCTCCATGACATCCCTTTCTTCTCAGGAACCATGGAAGAACATGCAAGACTTATGTTCTTGAACATGTAAGTAATGAGACTGTAGTAACAATGAAGAGTGGCAGTGTACGTAGAAAAGTACATTAAAAAGGAAACCAGCACCACTGGCAATGGGACAAATGAATAATTAATTATTCATTCATTATCAATTATAATAAAAGAACAAAGATAATGGCCTGTTTTTTTCATTGCCTATCCCTTAACAACTCATCTTCCTTTCATGGAAGACACATATACATTCTTTGGAAGAAAATTACAGTTCACACCATAAAAAATTCCATCTTCTATACTTCTACACTTGCATTCCCTCACAATTTACAGAACAGTTTCAAAAACTGCAGGAGATAAAATGCATTTCCCATAGGTCTACTACAGGTGCTTGTGTGCTAAAAGCTTGTGACTCACTGTTTGCTGCCACTTGCATGAAAATGCAAGTGCTCAAATTGGGATCAATGAATTTTAGCACACTAGTCTTAGTCTAATCTCACGTTTCTACATAGCCCTCCTAACAACCAACTCTCTAAAACTACATAGCCCTAACAAAAACTGAACTCTAACTCTAAAACTCCTACCCAGTTCTCATCCTGAGTCATCACTCTCTCACCCTAAACCTGCACTCCCCTTTATTAACTCTAAAGTACAAGTACAACATTTTTGTTACAGCTATTAAAATTTTCTCTCACACATAATTGTTTCAGGTTTGAAAGTCAATATTTCTTGCAAAGAGAAGGTACAGCAATGGGGGCATAATTTGCCCCTTCTTATGCTATTATTTTCATGAACTATTTTGAAAATCTATTTATTTACACCACAGATTTCTATTCAAATAATGTAGTTGTATACAAAAGGTTCACTGATGACTTGATTTTCATTTAAAAAGGAGACAAGGGCCATTTTTACAAATTTATGGAGGATCTTAATAACAATACATTTGGTTTAAAATTTACTCATAAGATAGATTCAGAAAAAAATGCAATTTTTGCATCTGGAATTTTTTATATAAACAAATCAGGAAGTACATTTCAGGCCCTATACTAAAGAAACAGCAGTTAATAATTTTTTGGCAGCTGATAGTATGCATCCCCCACATTTACTAACCTCATTACCTTATGGGGAATACAAACAGATTTGTACCAATACTTCTAATAAATTAACACTCAAATGGGAGTTTTTGAAGATTAGACACAAACTATCTAGTAGAGTGTATACTGCAGCTGTTCTAGATGAAGCTGAATTCAGAGCTGGAGGTGTTGGTAATGTTTCACATACCAGTCGCATGAGCACACAGGGTACATTTGATTGGAAGACATGATACTGCACTGGTGGGCAAGGATCACAGAATATTTTTTTGTTTCCAAATGTTCCCCTTTTTCGGACATGTTGAAAGGGGTGATTGATAGATTTTGGCCAATAGTGTGCGATGACCCATCTCTTACTGATTTGTTTTGTAGTAGAGCAACATTTTCCTAGAGTAGATTTTTAAATCTCAAGGAATTATTAAATTTGAGGATTCGTCAGTTCAGGGATGAATGTGGTGGCTGTTATCCATGTGGCAGTTGTAGAGTTTGTGGAAGAGTAAAGAATTTAGATGGGGCAAACATCAATTTGAAAAAATATAAAGCAAAGAATTATTTCAATTGTCAGTCATGTCAGGGTAGTACCTATGTTAGGGTGAGGTTGTACGCCCAGCAAGACGGTACATTAGACAGACCAAGATAATGGTGAAAAAACACATAATGGAACATCTGAGTGACTTCAGGAATGGAAGATTAGATAGCCCAGTAGCCAGTCATTTTCACACTGTGCATGGTGGCTCAGATACTAGTTTCTTTTTTAGCATTCTAGCAAAACCAGTACACACACACAGGGTGTTGATTTTGGGGTGAAATTGTTGCAGTTGGAAACAAAATTAATAATCAACCTTGGCACTTTAGATCCTAAAGGCTTACACAATTCGCAGTACAATTTAATAAAATGTGTTTTTTTCAGGGTCACAAAAGGTTTTTAAATCAGTATTTCTTTAAAAATGAATGTTGAGGGTGAATTTAAACTTTAATTGTTTAATTATTCAATTATGTTTAATTGATTTTGGTATATAAGATCTATGTTGTTGTAAGAATATTCCACTGAAGGCACCTAGCCAAGGTACCAGGAGCACCATTAAACAATTTGACATTTTCCTTGTGTGCTGTGAAATATCTAGTAGCAGTAGTTCCAGCTTTTTTGTTTTTTGTATTAACTCTAAAGTTCTCAATTGCTCCCTAAACGTAAAACCCAGTTCCATCCCTAAACCTAAATTTGCTGATCGCTCTCTAACCCTAAAACACCCTTCTCACTTCCTAAACCTATAACACCCTTCTCACTCCCTAACCCTAAAACTCCCTTCTTGCTACCTAAGCCTAAAATCCTCTTCTTGCTACCCCTCCTCCCATGGCTGCTTGACTGAACTCATATTCCAGTTCAAGCGTGAGTAGCAGCCTAAAGGAGCTACAAGGTGCTCAAGTCCCTGGATTTCAAGAGCATGAGATTCTTCAGGAGCAAAATGCAGCACTTAAATTAGTTTGCATGCAGTAAATGAACCAGATGACAAGCAATGTAATGATAACAGAACCTAGAAATGACGGGAGTTACTACATACAGTACCTAGTCATCCACAGAAGGCATGTAACAGCTAAAGGGATCTGGTGATACAGTATGTAATTTCCAGGTGTGAGGTAATAACCTCACTGCTGTTATACCACCTTTCTTATCAGTACACACATACACAATTTTTATTATCTCCATTTTACTTGAAAGCAGCAGTATTACATTTCAAGGAGTGTGGATGTGTTTTTCATATCTAAACAGCAACTAAAGCAAAAGTGACTTCTGAGATTTAAAATTCAGAAGAAGACTTAGAATTAGGACAAAAATAAATTATGTGAAGAATAGTAGATTTTTGTTGTGAATAGCTGCGTAAAACTTGGAAATATTTTTTATATAAAAGTACAGCAGATTAAACATGTATGCATGTTAATATCTCCTTTTGATAATGCATCTAATAAAAGGTCATTGATTTTACCTGGTGCAATAGCCACTAATGTTATTTTACAAGTTTATTTGTATCTCACTGCTCAGCAAACATGTTATGTTTTATTTTAAGAGTTAGGCAAGAAGTATTTGGAAAGCAGAACTGTAATAATTAAATTTATAAGAGATAGAAATCTCATCCTTTTAGGATACAATTTTCAGTTCAAAAACCTAGAAGAAGTGAAAGCAATTTTTAGACATTTCCAGATCAACATAAGCTTTAGACACTGGAGTATAGTTTGGATTCATAAAGGAGTATCATAATATTAATTTAATATACAAGGATAAAGAGAAGAAAATATGGAGTTGGAACTTAATCTTTTTAATACTTCAAATTTTCAGAGGCAGTGCATGTTAATAGGTAACAGTAGCAAGGAGTTTCCCCAGATCTCTAGGTTCATATTAAATTGCTGCATTTGTCACAATCAAGAACACTGTAAACAGTTTCCAAAAAACATTGTCAGTTCATATATATATATATATATATAGAGAGAGAGAGAGAGAGAGAGAGAGAGAGATGAGACTCAGCAGATTGCCACACTGGTCCTGTGTTATTTAGGACCTTTTCTATTGCTTTTCATTTCCCTGTCATGAATATCACAAGCCTGAATCCATTATAAATTTGTTTTTATCTCCTGTCATTTTTTTTTAAAGTTTATGCAGAAACTTAGTGTCTATTTGGATCAAACTGTTCTTGATGTCTGCTGAAGTTACTTCACTAATATTATCTCTGTCTTAGATTTAACTGGTTGCCATCCCTTAGTAACATGAATGCAACAAACTGTTTAATCAGGATTGTATGATTTTGACAGCATTGTTCAGGAAAAAGTGCAAATATTTATTCATATTAAGGTAAAATTAAATAATAGAATGGGTAGCCTCAACCCCATCCATCCACCCATACACCACACACACACACACACACACACACACACACACACACACACACACACACACACAAACACACACACTCACCATCTGTCTTGTATGCCCTTGAAGCTAAAGGGAACTTAAAACTGGGGAATTACCTGAAGAAAGCCATTGTTATATGTTGCTCTTTTATTAAATTGGTCTGCAAAGTTGTGCCCTTCACTTGTAGCTTAAACATGGTACTCTCAGTTATCCTCTCTTGACTTTTTCAGTCTTTCTGCTCTTTATATTAAGCATCCCAATCCCTAACTATAACTGTTGACTTTGAGGTCTAGTTCATATCTTTCAGACCCTATGTTCCTTCATACTATATAAAATGCCAAGGGCATTCAATCCATTTTCGTAATCAAAATTCTCCATCCTCTTAATCTCCAGTGTGTTACCTCACTTCAGCTTATCTTCATTAGCCTCACATTTTTTAAGATACATCAACGAGTAGTAAGAGTCACAATAAAGTAGCTGAGTGCCACATAAATATGGCTGCTGACCATGCAGTGGCAAAAGTCTTAACCCTGATAGACAGAGACTGAAAGTGAAACTAAAAATAGATTTTGTATAAAACTGAAACATATTTGTGTAACAAATACTTACCGTAGACCAGACAAATGTAATCTTGACATAGACTTAATGAGAACATACTAGAATTACAGACAGGAAAAACCCTCATTCTACTTGTAGCAATTATTTAATGAAGGGGTCACATTTAATTTAATCTAAAATTTTACAAAAACAGAGCCACAGACATTGAATGAGGCACATTTAGGAGTACTAAAGACCAAAGCCATTGTGAAGGAAAAGCTATGTTTCCCTAGAATGGATGGTTAAATACAAAAGATGCTGCATGACTATTTTTGGGCCAAATACAGTTGCAAATTCTGGTGTTCCAATGCAGATATCAGAAAATTGAGTTTTATGGTTGCACAAATGACATTGGCTGTTTACTGCCATTGATAGATGAATGGTTCCCAGTAACTGAACTAGTATAATCAAAATTAAATGCAATAATTTCATTTATGAAAAAGCCTTTTCTGTTTCTGTAAAATCATGCCCCAGGATTTACTAATCTTCCATGGAAGACTAGGTTCATAGGTTCATACTAGGCTATCTGCCCTAGGGCATTTATAAGCCTAGCCAGAGTTGTGTGGCTTTCACCACCCCTTAGGTTGAAGAATACTATACCCATTAGTTTGCCGTGCCTCTGTCCAGCAGTGATACAGAGATGATCCCCGGGGTAAACCTACGATCTCCCATCCACTGGTCAAGATTCCTCTTGAACAGAGCCAGCGAGGTGCTCTGTCTCACATGGACCAGGATTCTGTTCCACAGCATAGGGAGTCTCTGGATGATGAATCTGTCCCTCCAACACGTCCTATTTATATCCGTGTTGAGGTTTAAGTCTCTTGCTCTTCTGGCTCTGGTGAATTTGGATTTTTTGAGGTGGAGCATGTCCATTAATTTCGGGTTGGACATGGCCTTGTATGTCAGGCACAGGTCACCTCTGAACAGACGGTATGCGACTGAATAGAGCTGGAGTTTCTTCAGTCGGGCAGCATATGGCATATTTTTGAGCCCCTTTATCCTTTTGATTAGTCTAGATTGCTTGATTAGACTAGATTAGTCTTACACACGGAAACGCCAGTCTAAAAATATGATGGCAGCGCGCTATGCATATTAATGAGGGCACGCTGCCTCAACTCTAAAGCTTACATGGAGCGTGGATGAGTGTAGGGGGCGTGTCGGACTGCCGAGCAGTCCAAAAATCCACACCCCTGCAATGACGAAACTTGAGAAATGTCGATTTACATGAGCAAGTCCGCTCACATGTGTACATTGTAACACTACACTCCCCCATATGTTAAACCTTGTGCAAATTTAAAAATTAAAAGACTTTTTTTTTTGTTTTATTTCTGATATAGCTGCCCGTATTTGCGTGTGTTTGCACGGGTTTGCCCATTGCTTAGCTACAGTTAGCAGCTTAGACACAGAAGAGGATAATAAGAAAAATATATGCAAATTAAGCAAAATAGCAATAGTGTAGTGGTTAGAGCCTTCACACAAAGAGGAGGTATTCCCGGTTCGAGTCCCACTACTGCAGGTTCCATTTTCTGTTGGAAATCTGTATACAAAAATATTTCCTAACATTTATCATGTATAAGTTTTGTAAAAACCATTCAAATGTTATACTTAGTAGTGAACAAATTATATATATATATATATATATATATATATATATATATATATATATATATGAAGGTGAAATAGTTATGCATTCTGAGGCATGAATAACTTATTTTAAGCAATATAAAGCACTGCTACGCACATTTTAGCAGTGTGTAGCATATTTAAAACCAATTGCTCGTAGCTGAGCACCTCATTAACAAGAGCAACATCTTTGCGCATAGCTGCGCACCGCGCCAACCAGTGCAACTACAATGTATTTGTGCATAGCTGTGCACCGCACTAACCAGCGCAACATCAGGCAACGTTGAGCAATGTTGGGCAATGTCGAGCAACGTCGGTCAAAGTTGGACAAAGTTGAGCAAAGTCGACTAAACACGCCCACACCTCCTTTAATGTACCTTAACCATTCAGGTCTTCCCAGTAGGAAAATAAAAAGCAGTGACAGAGCTCGAACTCAGGATACTGTGCACTATAGTCACAGTACATAACCACTAAGCCATGGCAGCATTTCATAATCATGCACTTTCAACAGACACATATCTATAAAAGGAATATTAAACATTGCTAAAATCAGCTAAGCAGGTGTGCCTACAGTTGAATTTTTTCAAAATTGGCCAATCACAAATAAGTGTGGGAAATGAGGCATATTTAAGCTCCACAGGTGGGAATACTTGCCATAACTGGTTGTAGCTCTCTTCTGCAGTCAGCATGGCCGGTGTTGGAGAAGGAGAAGTCCAAAGTAATGGTTTGGCTCCTTGTCCACAGTCATGAGGAAAGACTCCTGCAGGGCTAGTACCAGGGCACCCAATATAAAACGGAGGCCTAGAACAGTCTTGCTCGTGATCTCACCAGTGCCTCTGGCATTCCTCAGACTGGTGAGCAGGTTAAGCACCATTATTCTGACCTGAAGCGATGTAAGGAGGATCAACTGGACCAGTGGATCCAGGAGTCCTGTGCAATGCCTAATGCCCAGTACTGAGTAAGTAGCCATTGTATTAAGTATTTAAGAATTTCTATGCTTGTCTATACTATGGATAGGTATGTCTCAATATCACTGCATTTACTTCACAGCTGCAGGTGTCCGGGCTATGAATCAGCAAGCCCATGAAGATAGGTTGCAAAGGCTGCGTCATCAGGCAGGTTAGTAATTATTCTGCATGTACTGTTATATAAAATAAATGAGAGAGCCTTCAAAAAGTGTTTTAACCCAAATAAATATAGGTGTAATAATACTTTAATAAATGTATAAATCCTGGAGTGCGTCTGTGTTATTTTATTTGATATGTTGTTGTACTGTTGCATTTTATAAATAGTACTGTTGTATTAAGCAGTGTTAACCCACACTTGGGTAGGCCCATATAACGTGAGTGAAGGGAGTGCCAGTAGCTTGTATGCATATTTACAGCCCTCAACTGTTGGTTCATGCCCAGCATGTACAGGTTAATCTGGCACATGAGTAGCTTGGTATTGTGTTCCCCAGAAATGTCAGTGTGCTGCCAGAAATGTAGGGAGCTGTTAACATATAACTGATACTTTCACCTGAACATATCTAGATAATTATATGAAAGTAGAGCTGTCAGTGTACCATCTTAGCAGTAGTGTGTGTGTGAGCAACTCTCAAAATATGTAGCAGTAACATCTGCATCTTGGACAATTTGTATGTAAGATACAGCTTATGTATATAATGATCTAGCAAAATCCAAGTGCACAATATAAGGACATTGGGTAGTGTAATAATACATGTAAGGGACATATAGCTGCTGTTAATAGGAATGTAGTGAAAATTAGAAGGATATATAAGTTGTTAATTGAACTATCCTTTTCCACCCTACTGTATGTGCATAAAAATGCAATTCCACACCTCAATTGGTATGTCTAATCTCAAAAATTTGTTGGGACATATGTCCTATTGGTTTATAAATATTTGCATTTATTTATATGCATGTGCCCTGTTAAAATACTACAATATTGATGGCCTGTTGCCATCAATTCAACCTGCATGCTATTGTAATGTCCACTATTGTTCTATATATGCATGTATTATGCTTGCTTTTCAACTGTTGAAAATCTGGTGTGTTGGGTTAATGGGAATACTTCTGCATGCTGTCATAACTAATTGGGAATGCTGCTGACTGTTACTAACCCATAGCTTTATTAAACCCTCCAAAACATAGTTTGTATCAGAAGGCCAGTCCCAGCGGACCCACCTGTCCCACCTCAGCTGGCCATGGCACCTGGCACCAGCAGGTCCGGTGCCCAGCCTGGGACCTCCTCCTCCATTGGCCCTGTGCCACCTTGAGGTGGAAGTGCTGCAGGGGATGAGGCTCGGCCCCCCCCTGTGCAATCGTGGGCAGAGGAGGGCCACCTATCACCCTTTGAACAGTCCAGACTGTGGTGCATAGAGAGATTGAACCTTCTGTTGCACAACCTCTATGCCAACTTGAGGCACGAGTGGCACAACACCCGGGTCAGCCTGACCCTCCTACACAGCCCCCAGCACAGCCACCCTCTGGGCTGTGAAGGTGCAGTGGTGACTGCTCACAGGTGGGGACCTCAGTCCCACTGTTTCCATCTGTGGGCTCATGGGCTTGCAATTTCCAAACATCCCTCCTCGTCAAAGGTGTTCACCCACCACATGTGTCATACTGCCCCTGTATGCATCTTGTTTGTCTTGTCTGTTTACCTCCCCAAGTATACCTACTTCCCCTACCCCACATTCCACTCTCACCTGAAAAAAAAGGGGGCACTCTGCTCCCCCCAAAAAAATTACGCCCCATACATAGTTGCCCATTTTGCACACATGTCCACTGGGCACATAAAATGTAATTTAATTGGCATTACAACATACTTTGTTGTCCTCACCACTCACTCAGGGGTTGAAGGTTTCATATCTACCTCCAAATTTATTCCATATGCACAGCTGTTGTTGTTAAAGAAATGGGCAGCTATGGACCTTCCCTACACCCATCCTGCACATCCAGAGCTACTTTCCATACTGGCTTTCCCTCTTTGTGCCCATTTTTCATCACTTTCCTGTTTCCCCATTTTTCTTTTCTTTCAAAGAAATGAGTGCGGGGGTTAGCAGGAGTAAGCACTATTAAGCAGTAGTTAGCGAGTTTGCGCGAGTGTGCTCTTGTTTGTGCTTAGATAAGCATTAAGCATCGCGCAAATCCATGCAAACCCACTTACAACTGCTTAAAAGTGCCTTAGTCACTCTGTATATGAGGGCCCTTGCTCTGCTCAGGAGCAAAATAAAACACCTCTGTCAGTCTCTAACCCCGGACCTTGTACACACTACACAACATGAAGTACCACCAAGCCATGGTAGATATACAAGTTGATGCTGAAATAAATATATCATGCATCAGAATGAGTGAATGTAAAGGAAAACTAGGAATGCCATACCACACAACTTGTTCTGTGGATCTTTACCAACAGTTGTTGTGGGATTACATTATATGACTGTGATAAGAGAAGCAGCTATTCTAGCAGGAAATAATGTTACACCATCACTTTACAACCCCACACAATATCACAGCAGGACAAACACTGGCATATATGTTTAGGGCAGAGGCCATACCTCCCAACTGTTCCTAATTTTCAGGGATGTCCCTGATTCTGACACAAATTTTAGCTCTGTCCCTCTGAATCCCTCCTAAAACTACTGACTTTGGCCAGAAAGGTGGTGACTTACACTTAATGAATAATGACAATAATTAAGAGTTAGACACTTCTTTTACTTCAGAAAAGGTGTATTAATTCATATGCTCTGATTCTCTCAATGTTTCAACTTAATGGCACTAATATTTTAAAGGTGTCCCTGACTTTTTCTTCACTTTTCCCTGAGTCTGTTCAAATATGTACCTGAGTGTTTGAGAGGTCTGGCAGAGGCAGAAACACAGAGGCATATCAGCCTTTCTGCTGTTACACACTGTGCAAATAGCTTTGGAAGGAGTTTCAGAAGCATACCTTTGTGTAGGAATACAACACTGAAATACAAATAGATGTAGCCATGTACTGATAGCAACCAACTGTAACAGTGCCATTGCTCTATTGCTGAAAAGACCTGTGTGGTGCACAGACAAAAAATAACAGGCTATTCTCTGGCTACCATGTGGACAGGTCCACAGTTGGGAGTTACACAGACAGACTACTTGCCTTTATAAACTAACATGTACACAGCAACCCTGTAAGTCCAGCAAGATAAAATCCACACAATAATACTTATGGTCTCTGAACTTCTGCACCCCTACCCAAATATAGAATATACCTGTGTATGCAGGGTCTTCCAAGGATGTAGGTAAGCATACTCACAGTACTGAAATGTGTCCAGTTTTTCTGAGCAGCTTGTGCTAATGTCAACACTAAAAAAGGACAAACTGTTTAGAACTGAGTAAATGAATATTCACAGTATAGCAGTTCACAAACAATTCTTGTGCCAAAAAATACATCTCAATAACTAGCTTTGTATGGCAGTTAATTGTAAAAGTTGAAAAGAAAGTACATCTTTCCATGTATCTTGGGGTAGCATTTTGAGGGGTGAGTACATGTCTACACTGACAAGTTGGTACTGGAAGCAGCAACATTAGGTCTGAGTACAAAATATAAATCTCTGGCTACACCCCTGGCTTCTGATATAAGAACTATACCAACCTTCTGTCTTGAACAATGATGTCCACAGCAAACAAGGATGATCTCCATCTTGGAAAACTGAAAGGGCTATGCCTACCTGCGTTAACAATTTACAGTACTGGGTTGCTATGACAGTGATTACTGCAATTACTACACAGCAGGCTGCATGCAATTAGCAAATGGTGGCCATTAATTGGTGCAGAGGCCATCACATGCTCATGTGCAAATACCTACAAAAGCAGGCTGCAATCTCTGCCAACAAACTCAATCACTCTATTGCAGAGACTGACAGACAGAGAGACAGAGAGAGAGAGAGAGAGAGAGATAGAGAAAAGGAAAAAGAAAAATAAATATTACCAAATCATACAAAGGAAAGATAAGTGACACATATGTATTTACTGGCATGTAGTAGATGTTATTGAAGAATAGTCTACATAATGTGAACCATTCATATGTGGCAGCAGTACTTATTTATGCATAGATGTTCTGCTTAACTACTTCTATGGACAATACAGCATGTACCTGTGGGCAGTGGGACATAACTGTGAAATGTGTAGCTCAGCATTAAATGTCAAAGATCTGATCCATGTTATCTGTGTTCTGCACAGTAGTGTGGCCAATGGCTGTTGGGGGGATTAGCGCTGACATTATATAAACATGGGTGTGACAGAACAACACATGCATGATAGTCATATTAAAGTGTCGCTTAGCATTGGCAACTGCTGTAGCAGTCTAGTATGCTTATCTAGCATTTGTAGCCATATATACCCCCCTAATGTTAGTGTGTGTTCATATGTGATACCTGCTTGAGTTGCAGCAAGGACCAACAGTTCAGCTGTGAGGTCCAGGGACTTACAACAGTGTGGACCTTGTTTGTTTATGCCACACACATACAGAGAAATATATATGTGTCATATATATTCACATCTGTATATGTGCATAGAGCAGGGGGCATATTGCAACTGTTTGTGAAGGATGGAGATATATATGTTGGTGAAGGTTAGTATGCACATATTTGTATGTAGGTTTTAGTGTGTGACAAACAAGACAGCATACAGTGCTGGTATATGACATGTGGTGGTTAAACACTGTGTGTGGTTTGTTCCGTTTGCAATGTTGAAGTCAGTGAGGCCTGCTAAAGCTACCTGGGCTGTGAACACCTTCAATGCATTTATCCCAAGACTGTGCAGTTTTATTACATTACTGTACACCTCACATCCTTTGTATAATTGATATTCTCACTATGAAAGGTGAAATGTATATGTGCCTACATATATATATATGTATATGTACACCAATGGATGTGTATATATATATATATATATATATATATATATATATATATATATATATATAGTTATATACTGATACACACCTACATCTACTTGTTGCAATAGATTCTCTGTACTGTTGACTGACTGTGATGGTCAATGTGTTTGTGAATACATCAAAGATATGTATCTGTGGGATAGCTTAGTGGGAAACTGTTTATGTCATGGTATTATGGGTCCTTGCTTTGATCCTAGCAAAAGCTGTGTATTCTGTTGCTAGGCAGAAAAAGTGCTATTGCATACAGTGTGATTAAGTCCCTTGGTTTTAACTAGGGTGTGTCATTGGAGGCTAAAGCACTACATCTATGATTATTGATTGGTACTGATGTTGAATCCAAATCCTGCGTGTACTGTAATACTACTTGAAGCTCTGGCCTCTACAGCAAAGTATGGTGTATGTCCACATTAATTGCATCCACTGTTTTGTGTGGTCCCTGTATTCATCACAGATTACATTTCTCAGGAGTAAGGTTGTGTAAGTACTGACACACAGTACTGTATAGTACACACTGAAAGCTTATCTGGGTTGGCCAACAACAACAGCAGCAGACATACACCATGATGGAGGTTGGAGCTACCCAGCAAGCACACATGGAGCATGCAGGTAACATGGCATATCTGTAGACTACTGTTATCTTTATTGGTAGATCATGCATATGTGAGATGTGGAGTGCATTGTTAAAAGTTGTGGAGCCTGTTGTTGTGCAATACTGATCATTTGGAAAATAATCTGTAGCCCTGTGAATGTAAACTGTTGTACTGTAAGATTGCAAACACACAGTAGCAATGCCACAGTTGTGGCCACTGACAAACTGTCTCATCTCTATATAGGTCCCTCTGGGGTGACATCAAGGCAGTGGACAGATGCTGGTGAGTGTGTTCTACATTTATTATTGTAAATAAAAAGGGCATGTCATAGTTAAGGTGTAGGCCATGTACACATGTAACACACCTACCCATAATGCATGCTGTGCATGTTTGGTGTAAGACCACGCACATCTCACTAATGTGATCAAAAAAACATACTAACATACAGGTTCTAGTTTAACTTAGAAAAGGGGCAAACTCAAAAAAATTAGTTATAGCTCAGAAACATCCAACAGACTGAAATTACCCCTCACTACAATCTCTCGCCCAAATCACTGGAGGAGATGTTCAACCCCCCCAAATGTGAGGGAGATACTCAATGATCAATTAAACCCGCCCACTGCCTCAATGAGGAAAATGACTCACCTACACAGCAGCACCCAAGGAGTGCCACCCTCTCGATGTACTGCCCCAAGGAATAAAGAGACCTCCCCAGAGTTAGGGACATTACAGTTCATACAGCCCTCAAGCCTTACCTACCTGCCAGGCGACGGTGGATCTGATGCGACTTCATATATAGCAACATAGAGGACTGACAAGGAATTGACCCAAAAAATAATCACCTAGGAACTTGGGCAGATCCCAACTCTATAACTTTTGAGGAAAATTCGGAACTCATCACTAACTTTTTGATTTTTTTTTCTCAGACAGTCAAAGGTGCCATTGATGAGGGAAAGGCAGTCCATACAGCCTACACTCCACCTGGCAAAGGCACACAGCAACAAGCCGACACTCACCCATCCTTCAAAACCTATCAGCTTTCCTCGAAAACCCATACATCACAAGATCATCGAAAAACTCATCAAGGCACAAGAAGGGTTGCAACAGAAAACCTGCACACAGTCAGAGTCCTTGAGCCTGTCCCACACTAGTCAGTGTCTTCGTCATGGCAGTCTTCTGAAAGTCCTGCAGTCCACTCCTGTGTGGCAGGGCATTTTCCACAAAGAGCAGCACTGCAAACTAAAAGGTAGCAAGACAAAGTTTACACGCACTGAAAACAGAAGGATGTCTGATAAACTCATGGTCTGGAACACTCACAAAACCAGGCCCCTGGCAGAAAGCCTCACAGGTGCATAGTCATAAAAAAAAATGCAAACAAAAACCCCATGCTCAAATATAGCTAAAAATCCCAATGCTCAGGCAATCCACTCCATATAGGTGGCAATCCATTGAGCACAGAAAGGTTTCAAGTTTGAGTAGCCTCATGTTGACAGTACTTAGGAGAAACTAGGAATGCTTTTCTATATATTGACACCTGGATCAGGAAGTAGATCTGATCAGGAAGGATCTCACCCTCCTCTCCCCTAAGGTTCACTTCATGATTCAGTACCATCACATGATCCCTTATTAGACCCATACAATGCCCCGCAGACCTGTGCCCTGCTGATCTGACTTGACACCTTCACCAAAAGAAAAAAACCAAAAAAAAAAATGAAAAAGGACTATAAGGGTCTCAAAATATTCAGTCTGCTGTCAGCTCTCTCTAGTCTCCAGCTCTATTCAGTCTCCTAGGCCATGTAGACAATGTTAATACCAGACATATATCACATCAAAAACAAAATATGTTTCACAAAAACAAATTCAAAAAAAAAGAGACCCCTTGAACCAAGGGCGGATAGAGTACACGCTGACATAGGGTTATAAATAGAACGTGTTGAGGGACAGATTCATCAACAAAGTCCTAAATATGCTGTGCCCGGCAATTGTGTACTCTTTCACCTCTCTCTCTTTGTTCAAATCTTGTCAATGGGAGGAGATTGCAGATATATCCAGATACCAGATCACTGCCAGACAGACTGACACACAGAGGCACAAGCAAAATAATTTTATAGTTTTTTAAAAACTGTAAAAAAGCCAATATATCACTAACTAGGCTTTATATTATAAATGCCCTAACAAGATAGCCTAGTATGAACCTATGAACCTATGAACCTATTAGCTGCCTCAAAACACATGCAATACCCAGACCATCTCAAACAAATGTGGCTAGACTGTAATGACCATTGGATAGGCACAGTTGATACTCAACATGCACATAACATACACATCTATGTCATATACAGAGCATTTTAACATGCTACACATAAAGGATTCCTAAACCCTCTGTAAAGACACACTCCAGTATCCAAAATCTCATCCACACATTACACATAATATACCTGAGGGGTAGAAGCCTATCATGGAACATTTAAACACTCTGCAACACACTACACATTCATGTCAGGGAATGCTTTTTATTGGCTTCCTTACAAACTCATGTAACAACTGGTTGTGAAATGGTGAATGTAGCCAAGGTAGTAAAGTTCCGGTACAGCATGAGTAGTGCTGGTTTGGGAAACATTTGTACCCTTGAGTGACCACATGATGCTTCATGATGATGGCCTATGGTACTATAACCCATCCTGTTATTGTAACCACAGTACTACACATAGCTTTCATTGCTATACACCTTAATGTTGTGTGTGTGCGCACATATGCACCTCTAAACAATATGCATACCAATCACCATTTGCACAACTGACACATGTATGTCTTGTGATGCTACTGAGTGTCTAGGTCATATGACACACATTGGGTATGTGTAGTGTTTAAATATGCAGTTGTGTTTTAGCATGCCATGTCATGGATGACACTGGCATGTCCACAATATGATCTACACTCACCATAAGTACCGTACATTGGGTATGTGGCCAAATGGTATTCCATCAATTATCCATGCACCTCTGATGATGTTGTGTGAATACTCATAATGCATGTGCTAAAAATGTGTCTACAATTATTTGCTAAAGACACAGAGGCTGTAATCAGCATTGGATAGCTACCTGACACACAGATAAACATCCAGCCATGGTATGTACACCTGTGAGTTATGGTGCACAGTACATTACAGAGTTTTGAATACCTGCACAGCAATGTTGTGTCCATGTATGCATTGTGTTCCAGGGGGAGGCCCATCACCTAATAACAAAACACATGCATCAAAGCCATGTATACTGTTAGTAACAAGGACTGTCTACACTTGCACTGCATGCTGTTGAGCAACACGTCCTGCATGCTGACATGTGTGATATGACTGTTTTGCTTGTGATACTGTACCCCACCATCACCTGCTATTGTGTATGTTCTGAGATTGCTGGTGTTGTGTGTGTCTGCTTTAGGGAGGAGTGTATTTTTGTGTGTGTGCATGTGTGCATGTGTGCATATGCGCATGTGGTCTGACATCATGTTCAGGTCTTAAAGTGTGATTCCTGTTTTCCTCTCACAGGTGCCGAGGTGGGGCTGGTTCAGTACAGCAGGAAACCTGATGTTCACCAAAAATAAGACATGGCAACCTACTGACAGGTACAATCCTTTAATGAAGTGCTTTTTGTCCAATTCTATTCCTTGAACTTCTTCAGACAAACAAATTCAACAAACAACACCATTTAAATATCTGTAGTATCTGATCAGCTGATTTGAGCCTACCACAATTAAAGGGCTATACTAAAATACTAGCACTGAAAGCGCTAAAGATATCATATAGCCTAACAAATAGGAAAAAGAACATATTCCCATTAATATCCATATAAAAACATTATTCATAAAAATAACGAATATAAGAATTCTTAATAAATTAAATAAAAAAATAAACCTAATTGTTCCTATTACAACAGCAGCACTTATATACTAATCTAAAATACAAACAGCAAAGGAAGATAGAAAATACTATCTACACAAACTTTTGATTTTTAAAATAGGCATGATAGAACACATATCATTGAGTCCAGGCTCGTTATATGCATTTAACCGTATTTGCCATATTAATTCCAACTTTTCAAGTTCAATTTCAGTTGGTCCACCCCTTATTTTCGGTTCCATTTGGTCTAAAACCCAAAATTTGAAAGTGTGAGAAGGGTTTTCTTGTATATGTTTGGCTAATGCACTGTCTTGATTAGTTTTTCTAATACTGTATAAATGGTTGTATATTCTATCCCTTAATCTACGTTTTGTTTTGCCTACATAAAAACTAGGGCAATGTAAGCAGTTAGCTAAATATACGACCATTTTAGAATTACAATTTAATTTGCCCGTACTTTTCAAAACTTTTTTATAATTGTTACTGTTACAGATGTCGATTGATTTACCTACATGAATATATTTACAATACGGGCAAGCCTGACATTGTTGTATACCCTTGAATTTAGTAGTCACATTCTTCAAATTTTCAAATATATTTTTTAAATTTCTGTCCCTTCTTGTTGTAAATTTTGGGACTGGTCCTAATTTCTCAAGAAGTTCTTTATCTTGAGTAATAATATTCCAATTCTTGCATACAATATTTTTTATATAATAAAAATCCATGTTGTATGTAATTATAAAATTGGTATTAAGTCCATTGGATTCTCTATTTGGTATAATATTATTTGAAATATTTATTGACTCATTATTTTCTATTATTATGTTGATATTTGCAACAATATCTTCATTCTTATTTCCCAAAATGGGTTGATACATTCCACTCTTTCTTTTATTGATCACTTCAAATATAATTTCATCTAGTAGCTTAGCAGGGTATGCTCTTCTGGTGAATATTTGTCTCAAGATGTTACATTCTGTAATGAAATCTTCCTCTGTGGTGGTCATTCGGGCTGCTCTCACGAGTTGCCCCTTGACCACCGATTTCTTCTGATAAAAAGGGTGACTACTCATGAAATGTAAAAACATGTTCGAATATGAAGGCTTTCTATAAATTTTTGCTTCATATTTTTTAGCAAATATATTTTTCATTAAACAGACGTCTAAATATGCAGTTTCTTTTTCATGATAACTATATGTAAATTCTAAAAAGTCTGTAGTCTGATTGAAATAATCTACCAAGTTTTTAGCTTGGCCTTCATTCCCTTTAAACAATATAAATATATTGTCTAAGAACCGAGTAAAAAATGCTATTTGAGTATTAATGTTTTCTACTTTAAATATGTAGGTATGTTCCCAGTGGTTCATTACTAAATTAGCGAACATTGAACCACACGGAGACCCCATGGCCACCCCCTTAATCTGGTGGTAAAAATTATTCTTGAAATAAATGTAATTATGTGATAGAACAATATCTAACAATTTTTCTACCAATATTACTTCCGTAGACGGAGCACCTTTCTGTTTGAGATTCTCAGATACCCACTCAATACCTAAATCTTGAGGTACTGATGTATATAAATCTCTTACATCAATTGTTATAAAATTATACTGTTCAACATAATCTAATTCATTTATTCTCTCCAGAAATGACCAGGAGTCCTTACATATTGCTGTTTCATTCATCACATATTTCTTAAGGATCGTATCTATCACCTTAGAGCATGCAAAAGTTGCAGAATTCCTGCCGTCTACTATAGGTCTAAGCAGTGGATCTAATATATTTTTATGTATCTTGGGAACACCGAAGATGGTAGGTGCTATGGGTGCTGGCATAATCATAAAGTTGTACATATTAAGATCAATTCTCCCTAGTAGGCAAAACAAAGCGTAGATTAAGGGATAGAATATATGACCATTTATACAGTATTAGAAAAACTAATCAAGACAGTGCATTAGCCAAACATACAAGAAAACCCTTCTCACACTTTCAAATTTGGGGTTTTAGACCCAATGGAACCGAAAATAAGGGGTGGACCAACTGAAATTGAACTTGAAAAGTTTGAATTAATATGGCAAATATGGTTAAATGCATATAACGAGCCTGGACTCAATGATATGTGTTCTATCATGCCTATTTTAAAAATCAAAAGTTTGTGTAGATAGTATTTCCTATCTTCCTTTGCTGTTTGTATTTTAGATTAGTATATAAGTGCTGCTGTTGTAATAGGAACAATTACGTTTATTTTTTTAATTTAATTTATTAAGAATTCTTATATCCATTATTTTTATGAATAATGTTTTTATATGGATATTAATGGGAAGATGTTCTTTTTCCTATTTGTTAGGTTATATGATATCTTTAGCACTTTCAGTGCTAGTATTTTAGTATAGCCCTTTAATTGTGGTAGGCTCAAATCAGCTGATCTGATACTACAGATATTTAAATGGTGTTTTTTGTTGAATTTGTTTGTTTGAAGAAGTTCAAGGAATAGAATTGGACGAAAAGCGCTTCATTAAAGGATTGTACATGCCAGTAGGTTGCCACGTCTTATTTTTGGTGTTCATAGTTTTGGTTTTATTACGAGGGAACCTGATGTTACTGAGACAGACAGTGATCATGAGGATAGGTGTGTTGAGGCACAGGCAGGTTTCTCAGGGTCTGTTGTTGGGCCACCAATTGATAGTACACAAGTCTCCACCCCATCCATGCACACAGTCATACTGCCTGTACATCCATCATCACCATTGTCCTTAGCTGAGGGACAGTGTACGGTTGGCACTGGCCAGGACAGTGTGGTATCTATGGCATATGTATCAGGACACAGCAGCCATAGCCAGATGTCTGGAATGGTACCACATAGGCACATGCCCAGGGGTTCTCGTCAGAGCACTGCTGGTCATCATGCCCCTGGCAGACGTGCCACACCTCTTTCTACCACACGCATGTTCCAGGCTGTCATGGAGGCACAGACATGAATGGAGTGGTACACCAGACAGGGTCTAAGGGCACAGAGGGCTCATAACACCTCTGTAAATGACAGTATCCGTGATCTAGTAGGTGCCATACGTAATTACACTGAGGTCATTGATAGACATTGGGGTGAGACATTGGATGTCCTCCACAATGTCATGTCTATATGTCAGGACAGTGCGGGAAGGTTGAGACGTCAGCGTGGACGTATGCCAGCAACATCAGCAGCTGGAGGTCGCCGTTGACATCCAGCAAGTCACAGCTGCTCCCGTAGTGCCAGTACCAGCCCCAGCAATGTTGGGGGGGCTGTCCATAGACAGTCCTAGAAGACCACGTGCACATGGCTCTGACCAGTCCCAGCAGGGACCTAGATCCAGTGGACATATGTCAACCTCTTTGGATAGTACCCATTCTGGATTAGTACCTGATACTGTCTGTAGCACCCCTGCCAGGCACAGGTTCCGTATCCGTGGCCAGAGACGGTGATCTGTAAAGCCTGCCAGGTACAGTCTGTAGCTGTCTCACAAATCCCTGTATATGGCAGCCACATGGTGGAACTGTGTGCATACAGACACACACACATAAACCAGAAACCTAGGGCAAACACATACCCGCACACATTACATCAACATTGGCCCATAACAGTACTCATGGCCCTCACACACACACTCACACACACGTGTCAATTGTATGGCTCAGTGTAGGCCTCTGGCAAACCAACAACACACCATGTGCATATGATGAAACTTTTGCCACCTCCTTTCATCTGTAACATTGATGCAGGAACAGGCTAACATGGTGCTGATGCACAGGGTGACTTTAATAAAGTATAGCAGTGGTTGAATGTGTAGCATGTTGTCAGCAGTAAAGTGTAATTATATCCTTGAAGGTGTAGCTGAGCAGGCATGATGCATTAAAGCTGTAATTAGCAATGTTGTATTGTTTCCACCAATGTTTATTCCAATTGTGTTTTGTTTGCCCATGTGCCATTTGGCTGATGTGTGTAGTTGTGTCAGCATGGTGTTATACAGTGGACAGTAAATGTGGGGAGTGTGCAGCACAGGTTTGCAGGTGTACATTTGTGAACATGGTGGAGGTGCACTTTCTGCATGTACATACATATTGGACACATGGGCAGGGTGACATGCCCTGTATTGGCCAGTGTTAACACTCCATACATTCTATTGGTGGCCAGTATGCATTGTACTACACACATTTTGGAACTTGAGTACGCATGTGTGTATATGACATGGGTTGACACTGTGCTGTGGGTGATGCTGTTGTTGCTATCTGTCATTGGTTTGCATTACTAAGGTTAACACTGTCCCAGCTGCATAATCCTTTATTAATGCACACTGTTCCCCTACAGGGTTGCATGGACTGTGCTATCACAAACAGAAGAAATTCTCACTTATACAGTAAAAGTGCATTAGTCTCATGGACCCCTGCCATAAACTAAATATATAATAGAAGGTGTGAAGTTGTACCAAAAAAGAGTTACATACCAAGAAGGGATAACCTCTCTGATCAGTATCATTGGGAAAATACAGTCCCTCAATAAACATACAAGGCAAGCTTCAAAATACAAAATGGCAAGGATTCCAAAGACAACACTAAAGCTTTCTTCAGTGTTGTTCATAATCTACAGGGGAAATCTCAGATCGGGTCACAGTTAATGTAAATGGTCACAAAGTACACTTATCTGACTGACATTACCAATTCCTTGTCAGACAGTTTGAATGCGGATTTCACCACCCTGTCATTACACAAGGGCCACATTTCCAGACCTGAAGAGTGTAAAACCTGATGATTCACAGACACTCTAGTTAAAACATCTCTTTAACAAAGTACACACCACAGTGGCAATGGTACTGGACAGTGTCCCTGGCTGTGTCATACACAAGCTGACATATGAGGTCACCACTCACCTAAATGCTCTGTCCAGATGCAGCCTCTATACAGGTTACATACTTGTGGAATGACACACAGCAATGGTGTTCACAGTCCACAAGGGTTGAGCTACAACACCTTCTTCTTTTTCTTCTCCTTTTGGATGCTCCCATTAGGGGTTGCCACAGTACATAATTTCTTCCTGCCCTCTGCATCTTGCCCTGTCACACCATCCACCTGCATGTCCTCTCTCACCACAGCCATAAACCTCATCTTAGGCATTCCTCTTTTCCTGTTACCTAGCGGCTTCATCCTTAGCATCTATTTCACAATATACTCTGCATCCCTCCTCAGCACATGTACAAACCAACTTAATCCTGCCTATCTGGCATGGTCTACTAACCTTCAAACCTGGCCTGACCCTCTAATATACTTATTCTTAAACCTGTCCACCCTCGTCACACCCAGTGCAAATGTTAACAGAAATTGATTAAGAGTAGAGCTACAACAGGTCCTGGAAACTCTCACCCTATAAGCCAGACCAATGTTATCTGGAAGGCTATGGAGCACAGCATTATGGAACTCATTAACAGAGACATTATGAACCTGCAAACACTGCACCATACCCACTTAGGTTCTCTAAAGGCCAGATCATGGCTCCTACACCTAGTAAACTTCAAGCCAGTCAACAAGGCTATAGGTGAGGGAGGGAAGGTCAACACAGCCAAGCTATAGCTCACCAGCAATTCATACCCATCCCACATACTGGTATTATACATAACCTCAACAGACTGACCATAAAAGATTGTTAGATGATGGCTTGACAACTGACGCACAGATGTAGGACACACAGTAACATTTGCAGCCTCCATATACTATTCTGTGCCAGTAACAAGTGGTATTCAACTGCACTCAGTCCTAGGACCACTCCTGTTTGGCATATAGCTTTTCTAGGTACAAGCAAACACAATAGGGATATGTCTGCCCACGTTTGATGACAATGCATACTGCAGGCTATACTTTATTCTCCAGAAAAGGGTATCATACATACAGATACCTGGTGTCAGACTCATGCTGTAAAGCTATAAGCCAAAGAAAGCATAGTTATCCACTTTTAGAAAACAAAGTATCCCCAGAGTACCACATAGATAGTAGCCCCCAAAATGTGGAACAGGTACTAATGTATACATAGAGCCATGTGTTAAGTCATCTCTCCTTTGATAATCACATTACCAAAGGGTTTTGGAAATCTCTCTGTGGAGCACATAAGCAATAAAGGGTTTGCATGCAGATCCACAGAGGTTGTTGTACGCCTGTAATGATTAGTCATCTTTGACAGACTTTGCTTGCTTTGGAACAGGTTTCAAATATACCTCAAGCATAAACCCTCACTCACACTCTTCAATAGAAACCATGATGAGTGGATGTGAAATGGAAGACTTAGCCTAGGGATCACTGCAGTGGCTAAGCTTGTCACAAGCATACAGAAGTGACCTAAGGTCTGGAAAGTGTCAGCACGCTCTGGTAAAGATAACAGATGCATTCATGGAGAAATCAGAGTACCCACCTATGAAATACTTGAAGTCACATGTATGTATATGGATTTGCCCCACAGCTACCTTACATGTGTAATGCACATACAGTTGTCATTGTGATATGTCATACACTAGAAAAATCAAAACCTGCTCCACATTGGCCAACGGTGTCACACACCTGGAGACCACACACAGTCAGCAAGTGCGAGATTCAAACTCTTTCCTAACTACATTATGATAATGCAGCAGTATGCATTTACACAGCGTGCTATACACATTACTGGGATTTCACCTTTCCACAGGTGTATTTGTAGGATGGTGACATCATGAGACTTGACATAGATGAGTATACCACTTTTAAAGGGTGTGAGTAGTCTCCAAAAAGGTTGCTCCTCCCCAGGGAGACACACACTCACAGTTGGCAAATGCAGGATTCAAACCCCTACCTAATTACATTATGATACTACAGCAGTATGCATTTACACAATGTGCTATACACATTACTGGGATTTCACCTTTCCACAGGTATATTTGTAGGATGGTGACATCATCAGACTTGACAAAGATGAGTATACCACTTTTAAGGTGTATGAGTAGTCTCCAAAAAAGTTGCTCCTCTCCATGGAGACACACACACTCACACAGTTAGCAAGTGCAGGATTCAAACCCCTACCTAACTACATTATGATACTAAAGCAGTACGCATTTACACAACATGCTATACACATTACTGGGATTTCTTCTTTCCACAGGTATATTTGTAGGATGGTGACATCATGAGATGACAAAGATGAGTATACCACTTTTAAGGGGTGTGGGTAGTCTCCAAAAAGGTTGCTCCTCCCCAGGACACTCACACACACACACACACACACACACACACACACACACACACACACACACACACACACACACACACACACACACACACACACTTAATCCAAACTAAGTATGTCTTTACACTTCAGCAAGCAATATGGAGTTACAGGGTGCAATACAGACATTACTTGCTGACAGTTTGCACAAAGGTTTTTTTCACATTTGCTAACCTCAGCAGGCTTATCAGCTTATCATACTAGGTGTATTGTATGCATAGGCAATGACCATATCATATATGTGTTGATGCACCACATGCTGGCACACACAGGGTCAAACCTTGAGTTGCATCTTACCTTCACCTACATGATACTGCAATATAACAGAAAGATGATAAACTTCAACAATTGGCTGAGCTTCTGGTGTCATTCAAAGGGGATCCAGTCTTATCCACTCGTCAAGATTCCTCTTGAAGAGAGTCTGCGAGGGGCTCTGCCTAACATCAACTGGGATTCTATTCCAGAGCAAAGGAAGTCTCTGGGACAGGAATCTATCCCTCCAGCACATCCTGTTTATTGCTTTGCTAAGGTTTAATTCACTGGAGCGTGTGGCTCTAAGAGATTTGTTTTTCTTGAGATGGAGCATGTCCATTAATTCTGGGTTGGACATGGCCTTATACGTCAGGCATAGATCACCACTGAGCAGGCAGTAAGCAACCGAGTAGAGCTGGAGTTTCTTTAGTCGAGCTGCATAGGGCATCTCTTTGAGGCCCATGATCCTCTTGGTGAGGTACTTCTGTGGTCTTACCAGCTGTTGCATGTGCCAATTAAGGAACATACCAAATGGGGCATTGTACTCTATTATGAACCTAATGAGTGATGAGTACAGGGGCACAATGACATCGCTTGATCTAGAGGTGAACCCTTTCGTGATTAGGTGGGCTACATAGAAGGAATATCTAACCACTTTGGTAATGTGATTATAAAAGGAGATGTTACTATCTACCTGGGTCCCCAGGTCCCTAATTACATTTTCTGTACCCCAGTGGATTACCACCTTAGTGGTAATTCGTGGGAACTTTGTTTTTTCCAAAGGGGATGACTTTGCATTTTTTGGCATTCAGCTTGAGGCCATGGTTTTGACACCAGGTATCTGTTTCTGTAAGACCCTTCTGGAGGATGTCTGTGTCAGCCGGAGAGTCAATTATGGCCCCCAGTTTGCAGTCATCTGTGAACTTGGTCAGCCATACTCCTCCCGTGCTTGCCTGTACCTCAGAGAAGTATATACTGAACAGGAGGGGTCCCAGGACCAAGACCTATGGGATGCCACTTGTGATTGGTTTAGAGTCGGACATGGCACCCGCAACTCTGACCATGTGTGTTCTATCCATGAGCCAGTTGGCCACCCATCTCGTGACATAGGGGTTAATGTTCAAGCTGGTAAGCTTGTCTATGATGCCAGAGTGGGGAATGGTGTCGAAGGCCTTAGTGAGGTCCAGGTAGGCTGTGTGGACTACCTTCCCTTCATCTATGGCCTTGGTAACTGTTTCAAATAAGTCAACTAGGTTTAGGAGGCAGGATCTGCCTTTAACAAAGCCAAATTGGGTAGGGTCCAGTGTCTGGAGGTTCCCAATGTCTCTGTTTATGAGTTCCATGATAATTCGCTCCATAGCTTTGCAGACCAGGCTGGTCAGGCTTATAGGGCGATAGTTCCCAGGTTCTGTTGTGGCACCACCTTTGTGGAGTGGGATGATGGTTGCTGTACACCATTCTTTGGGTACATAGCCTGTGGTAAGGCTGAGTCTGAACAGTGAATTTAGGTGAGGGTTTAGTTCCTTTTGGAGCTCGTGTAAGATGCAGCCTAGGACACCATCCGGTCCCATTGATGCTGTGTTCTTAGCTTTGGAGGGGGCTATTTTTACCTGCATGTCCGTGATGTCTGGGGCTCTGCATTCTTTTGGGATGGACACAGGCCCTTTTGGGGGTGGGGATGAAGTCTGCACTAAACTTGTCCGCCAGGATGTTGGCAATGTCAGTTGGTTCAGTGTATTTTTTGCCATTTTGCAGTAGCTCAAAGCATATCAGAAAGTTGCCACCTAAATGTTTGATATAGCTAAAGAAGGCTTTGTGGTTATCTTTAGATTCCTTGGCAATTTTTCTTTAGAAACTGGCCTTGGATGATTTTATGAGTGATCATAGTTTCTTGCTAATAATGATCAGTGATGCCTTTCCTTTTTGGAATTTTGCTCTATCATGTAGTAGTTTCCTCCTTCCATTGTATAGTTTATATATGGTCAAGGACCACCAGACTGGTTTCCTCTTTTTGGAGGAGTGAGTCTTGGTTTTACTCAGGATGGCTTGATCCATGCATCCCTGTAGATGTTCATATAATGCACTTGTAAAGGATTCTGCAGATTGGATAGGATTATCCTGTAGCAAGGGGGCTTTGAAACTTTCCACTTCAGTCCTGAGAAGTGTGAAGTTTGCATTTGAAAAGTTTTTCACAGTAGTTTTCTTGACTAGGGGTGGGGTCGGGATGTGGATGTCCAGTGTGATTACTTTATGATCTGATCTTACCAGTGAGGGGTTTACCTCTGGTGTGGAACACTGATCCCCCATGTTGGTGATGATCAGGTCCAGTATGTTGTCACCTCTAGTGTGTGTGGTGACCAGCTGTTCCAGGGTGTTTGAGTTTATAAACTCTAGAAAGCATTGGGTAAAGGAGTTTGTACTTGAGTAATTCTCCCAGTCAATGTTTGGGTAGTTGAAATCTCCTAATATCATGGTGTTTGGTAGGACCTTTATATTTTCCAGTGTTCTCAGGAATGCTGAGTGAGGGTCCTGAGACAAGGTAGGTAATCTGTAGCAGGCTACGATCTGATAAGCAGCTTTGCCGACTGTTAGTTGTACTTGGATGGTTTCCGGGGCCTTGTGCTGTGCCACTAACCTGGAGGTGTGGGTATCCTTTATGAAAATGGATACACCCCCTCCTTTTGTATTTTGGTCTGGGTTTTGGGTCCGAAGCTCAGAGATATTGGGATTTCTTTGAATGGAGCATGTCCAACAGCTCTGTGTTTGACATAGCTTTGCATGTTAGGCAGAGATCACCTCTGAGTAGGTGATATGCGACAGAGTAAAGCTGGAGTGTTTTGAGACGGTCTGTGTAGGGCATGTATTTGAGGCCACTAATCCTTTTTGTGAGGTATTTCTGCGGGCTTTCCAGTTGTTGTAGATGTCTTGTGAGGTACATACCAAAAGGGGCATTGTACTCTATAATGGTTCTAATGAGTGATGAGTAGAGGGGAACAATGACCTCTTTTTTTTCTGCATGAGAAACCTTTTGTGATGAGGTGTGCCAAGTAGAAGGATTTCCTGACTACTGTGGCGATGTGATTATCAAAGGAGAGTCTGCTGACCACCTGTGTCCCAAGGTCTGTTATCACACTTTCAGTGTTAAGTATACTACTGCCTATGTTGTAGTTCATGGGTACAGAGTTTTTACCAAAGGGGAGGACAATGCACTTTTTGGCACTGAGCTTGAGGCCATGGCTTTGACACCAGGCATCTGACTCAGTGAGGCCCTTTTGTAGGATGTTCACATTGTTAGTAGTTTCGATTATGGCTCCTAGTTTGCAGTCATCTGGGAACTTCATTAGCCAAAGACCTTCTGTGTTAGCCTGTACTTCAGGGAAGTAGATACCAAACAGGACATGACACAGGACTGAACCCTGTGGTACTCCACTTGTCACTGGTCTGAAGTCGGACTTGGAGTCTGCTACTTTCACAGTGTGGGTTCTGTCAATGAGCCAGTTGGCAACCCATCTTGTGATATAGGGATTTATACCTAGTTTAGTGAGTTTATCTATAATTCCAGAGTGGGGGATGGTGTCAAAAGCCTTGGCAAGATCTAGATAGGCTGTGTGACCCACCTTACCCATGTCTACGGCTTTGGTGACTGCTTCAAAGAAGTCTATCAGGTTTAGGAGACATGATCTGCCTTTTACAAACCTGAAATGGTTGTGGTCCAAAGTTTGGAGATTACCAGTGTCTTTGTTTATAAGTTCCATAATGTGTTCCATGGCCTTGCAGACAATGCCCATCAGGCTAATGGGGTGCTAGTTCTCAGGGTCCATGGTGGCTCCCCCCTTGTGTAGTGGGATAACCGTCACTGTGTGCCATTCAGCAGGCACAAAGCCTGAGGTGAGGCTATGATTGAACATGGTACTTAGGTGTGGTGCCAGTTCATTCTGTAGTTCATGTAGAACGCAGCCTGGGATGTTATCTGGTCCCATGGATGCTGTGTCCCTGGCTTTGGAGAGTGTTTTTTACCTGTGCAGCTGTGATGCCAGTAACTTTGCATTCTTCCAGTATAGAGATGGGCTCTTTCATGGGTGAGAAGGGGGTAAAGTTAGCACTGATCCTATCTGCCAGCATGTTGGCAATATCAGTTGGGTCTGTATATTTAGTGCCATTGTGCTGTAACTCAGAGCAGATCTGAGTGTTGCCATTGTGAATCTTGACATAGCTATATAATGCTTTGTGGTTGTCTTTAGAATCAGTGGTGATTTTGTTTTCGTAACTAGCTTTGGAGGATTTTATCAGAGATCGCAGCTTCTTACTGAGGCTAACCAGGGAGCTCCTCCACTCATGGGTTTTACCCTCTTTTGCAACAGTTTCTTCCTTCTGTTGTGCAGTTTGTTTATGGCAGGGGACCACCAGATTGGCTTCCTTTTCTTGGAGGATAGCGTCTTGGTTCTGTTTGGGATAGCACAATCCATGCACTCATGTAAGTGCTTATAAAGTGCAATTGTGTAGGATTCAGTAGTCATAACTGCATTGTCCATCTGCATTGGTGTCCTGAAGTTCAACACTTCTGTCTTAAGAAGCATGAAGTTGTCTTTGGAGAAATATTTTAACATGGTTTCCTTAATTGGGGGTGGGGACAGAATGTGGATATGTAGGGTAATTACCTTATAGTCAGATCGGACCAATGAGGCATTGACTTCAGGTGTGGAACACCAGTCACTCAGGACAAACCAAACCCTGTAACCAACACAAATAACCACAAAGTGAGCTAAATGCTACTCATTGCCAGAAGTCTCAGCCTCCAGATGCACACACTCGAGGCACTTCTCAGTATGGAGAATATTGATATCTGTGCAGTAACAGAAACCTAGTTCAAGGCTCCAGAGAGCACACCAGCACTACCAGGATACTACTCATTCCATACCTTCCAGCATCAGAACCTGGATCATAGCACATAGGGTGAGGATGTATCCATATTCATCAAGGATACCTACACCTCTCTCTACATGCTCTCTACAGGATATGCACCCATAGAATGTTGCACAGCAACATTCTTCCCACTCCACAGGGGTGGCGCTACAAAAGGCCCTTGGCATTCACGCTCTATGAACCTGATGAGTCTGATCTGCAAGGCAATGGAGCCAGTCATAATGGTAGTCAACAATAAAGACATTGGGAACCTTCATACAGTTGAGCACACCCAGTTTGGCTTCGTCAAATGCAGATCACACCTCCTGAACTAGGTGGATTTCTTTGAGACAGTTACCCAGGCTACAGATGATTGAAATGAGCTCCACACAGCCTACCTATACCTCGCTAAGGCCTTTGACACCATTCCCCAGTCAGGTATCATAGATGAACTCACCAACCTGGGCATGAATCCATACATCACAAGATGGATTGCAAACTGGCTCACAGATAGATCCCACAAATTAAGATATTCTGGCTACATGTCAGACTCTACACCGGTAACAACTGGTGTCCCCCAGGGTTCAGTCCTGGGGTCCCTCCTGTTTAGTATAGACTTCTTAAAAGTACATGCCAACACAGGAGGGTCATGGTTGACTAAGTTTGCTGGGAACTGTAAAGTGTTTGCCATAATAGATTCCCAGGATGACACAAATATTCTCCAGAAGGGACTCTATGAGCTAGATGTGTGGTGTCAGAATCATGGCCTCAAGCTCAATGTGGAAGAATGCATAGTAATCCCCTTTGTGAAAACAAAGTACCCACAAACTACCACATAGGTGTTACCCCCTTAAAACTGACAAGGTAATAAGGGATCTGGGGACACACGTAGATAGTCATCTTTCCTTTGACAACCATGTTGCCAAAGTGATTGGGGAATCCTATGTGGCCCACCTAATCAACAAAGGGTTTGCATCAGGATCAAAAGAGGTAAGGGTGGCCCTCTACTCTTAAGTCATCAGACCCATCATTGAGTACAACACACCATTTTGGATGTACTCAACTAAGCATATCCAGCAGCTGTAGAGACCACAGAGGTACCTCACCAAGAGGATTACTGGCCTCAAACAGTTGTGTTATGCAACACAACTGGTAAAACTAAATTTGTTCTTCATTGTGTACTGCCTACTCAGAGGCACACTCTGCCTAACATACAGAGCCATGTCCAACACATAACTGTTGAACATGCTCCATCTACGGATAACAAAATTGAGTCGCACTACACACTCCAGGGATATGGACCTCATCACAACAATGAATACAACATGCTGGTGGGATAGAGTACCATCCCAGATACTTGCCTTACTGTGGAACAGAGTCCCAATGTACATCAGACAGAGCCCCTCGCTGACACTCTTCGATAGGAACCTTGATGAGAGGATGGGAAACAGACAAATTCATGCCAGGCATCACATCAGCAGCCCCACTAGAAAGGGGCTTAGGGTACTAACTATTAGAACTAGGGCTTGGGAGACTACCCAATGGGGTGGTGAAAGCTGCACAACTTGCCTAGGCTAATATATGCCTTCGTGAAGATAGTCTACTACATACCTATGAACCTATGTGACAGGTACATGTCTACAGATAGTCGATGTGTACTTCCTTGTACAGTCATGTTGTACAGCTGGCACATGGACCACATACACTGTAATGCTTACAGGTACTGGTGGCTGTTATGTACAGTGGGTGAGATGTGCACCTCGTCTTTTGTGCCATTGGGATGTGTGCAGGGTGGGACAGTCCTGGATGGCTTCCTGTCATTGTCACTCTCTTACACACATCTCTGCCCATCCATCTTTGGCTTATTATACTGTGTTCCCCCTATATATATATATATATATATATATATATATATATATATATATATATATATATATATATATATAGGTACATAGGTAGGTAATAAGCTATCTGCCTGAAGGCATATATTAGTATGGCCAGAGTGTGCAGCTATCACCACACATGGGGTTAGTTCCCTAGACCTCTGTGTAGTAGAGCTGATGAAGTGATCCATGGTGTGACGGTTCAGTTTCACATACACTCATCAAGGCTCCTCTGGAAGAGTGTCAGTTAGGGACTCAGCTTAATGTAGGTTGGGAGCCTGTTCCAAAGCAAGGGAAGTCTGTGAGTTAGTAATGTATCCCTCCAACATGTTCTATTTATTGTTGTGATGATGATATCCCTAGAGCATGTGGCACAGTGAGCTTGGGTTTACTTCAGATAGCGCATGTACATCAGTTCTGCATTGGACATGGACCTGTCTGTTGGGCAGAGATCGCCTGAGTAGACAGTATGCAACAGAGTACAGATTGAGTTAAATTCAGTCTTGTTGCATGGGGCTACTGTTTGAGGCCAGCAATTCTCTTGTTGAGGTACTTCAGTGGTCTTTCCAGCTGCTGAAGTTGCCTAGTCAGATTCATCGCAAGTGTGCTGTGATACTTTCTGATGGGTCTGATGACTGATGAGTAGAGGGAACCTCCTTTGACCTACATGCGATAACCTTGGCAATTTGTGGGAACACATAGCATGATTTTCTAACCACTTTGTGAATGTATTTCTGGAAGTAGAGATGACTATCCACATGTGTCCATAGATCCCTTATTATTACCTCCATATTTAGGGTGTAAGCACCTATGTGGTGTTTGTATGACTGTAGCTCAAGGCCATAATTTTGAAACCACATCTGTTTGACTGAGACAGTTTTTAAGGATGTCTCTGTTGTCCCAAACATCGATTATGAAAACCTTTTTGCAGTCATCCACAAACTTTGCTAACCATAGCCCTTGTTTGTTTGACTGTATTTCTGAAAAGTATACACCAGACAGGAGGGGTCCCAGGACTGAGCCATGGGGGACAGCAGTTGTTACCAGCTTGAACAGGAGACTACAATTCTTACCTTGTGGGATCTATCTGTGCCCTAGTTGGCAATCCATCAGATGACATATGTGTTTATGCACAGGTTATTGATTTTGTGGATACCACATGTGTGTGGGATGTTGGAAAAGGGCTTTTCAAGGTCTATGTAGGCCGTGTGGAGCTCATTTCATTGATGTATGTCCTGGGTTACTGTCTTGAAAACTGTCTAGCAGGTTTAGGAACCATGATCTGCCCCTGACCAAACCAAAATGGGTAGGGTTGGGTGTTTGTAGGCTCCCAATAGCTCTATTTATGAGTTCCATAATGATGGACTCCATGGCCTTGCAGATCAGGCTTATAAGGCAATAGTTCCCATGGTCTGTTGTGCACCAACACTTGTGGAGTGTGCCAAACATTGCTGTAACCCATTCAACAGTTTCATATCCTGTACAGAGGGTGAGTCTCAACAGAGTTCACATATGACACAGCCAGGGAAACCATGTAATCCCATAGATGCCATGTTTTTAGGTTTGGATAGAGCTGTTTAAGCATCGTATATGTGATCTTTGGGTTTTCACAATCTCCAGGTATGGTAATGGGCCCTTTTGTCAGTGAGAGGAGGGTAAATATGTATGAACCTGTCTGACAAGATGTTGGCAATGTCAGTCATGTACATGTATTCATTTACACTTTGCACTGACTCAGAACATATATGAGTTTACATTGATATTTATGACATAGTGAAAGAAAGCTTCATGGTTCTCTATGGACTCTTTGGCAATATTTTTGCCAGAACATCCAGAATATGGCTTGATAATGTTAGGAGTGCTCATTGTTTCTTGATGATACTGATCAGAGATTTATTGATCTTTGGATTTTCACTTTCTTTGAACAACTTAAGTACTTGTAGTACATAGTTTGATTATGACAGGGGTCCAATATATTATATGGGTCTATTTTCATATCACTGTGTGTGCAAGGCAGGATTGGTGAATAGTGACAAGTGTCTGGAGTAAGAACTGCAACTTCCAGATATGTGTAGCCCACTGCTGTACTCAGACATGGCCTAAGTGTGTGAGCATGCCCAGTATGACTGTTCAGTATGTTGCTGACTGAAATATGCTAAATTTGTTTGTGTGTGAGCATGCCCACTATGGGCATATATACTATATGTGTTTGAAAAATCAAGTTGGTTTTTACTTCAGGGCTCACCTTTGTGTTGTACATCGACAGGAAGCATGCTGTGCCTGCAGGACTTCCATGAGTCAATTTTTAGAGACTTATCAACATTTCTACATACAGAGGGCACAGCTATTATTTGTACATTTCTACCCAAGGGGGCACACCTGATTGTTACTGTGGGTGTACATAGGATGAGGGGTACACCTGACACGTATACATATTTGCTAGACCTGCACTGCTATGTCAGGTACTCCATTTCAGTCTGTACTGTTGCATATCGTACTGGTTTGAGGCATACCACTGTACTACAGACCTTAGCTTCCAATTATACGCATATTAGTTTGTGACTTCATAGCCTACCCAACCCACATCACACTGCCTGGCCTGCTATCTGTCTGCATAGGCCTGGGGGGGAGGTTACTCATATGCCTCTTCAGAGGGCATGATACAGATATTTGTTTGTGTTTGCGTTTGTCTACAATTGTCCTGCTGGCTGTGACTGTTAGGTATGTGACCCCCACAACTGGTATGTGTGAGTGACTTAAGTTGTGTATGTGCCAGTGAAATGCTGTCATGGCTTAGTGGTTCAGTTCTGTGACTATAGTGCACAGTATCCTGAGTTCGAGCCTTGTCACTGTTTTTTATTTTCCTGCTGGGCAGACCTGACTGGTTAAGGAACAGTACAGCAGGTGTGAGTGTGTTTACCCGACTTTGATCAACTTTGCCTGACTTTGCCCAACTTTGCTCGACTTTGCCCAACATTGCCCAACTTTGCCCAATGTTGTGCTTGTCAGTGCGGTGTGCAGCTACACGCAATTGTATTTAAATATGCTCAATACTGGTAAAATTTGCTTAGCAGTGCTTTATATTGCTTAAAATAGGGACTCATGCCTCAGGTGGTGCTGCAGGGCTGCCTATGTCAGATGCACATATTACACTCCCTATACATGTTTGAAAACAGGTAGTGTCACGTTAGGCATCCCTTTTACTGTATGTGCGAGTCAGAGAGAGGTGTCATTTCCAGGGTTCCTACTGAGTCAGTGTATGTGATATGCGTTGCCTCTTTGCCAAGGCCAGGGCATACTGGGCACACCTCCTTCTGCCTACTGTGGCAGGCTTAGGTTGTTCCTCCTCTGAGTCATGTTGTGCCTGTGCAGGCCTCAGCAATGGTGGGGGGCTGTTTGGCCCTGCCCCATGTTGTTCCTGCTGCAGCTGTTTCCACAGGATGATATTGTGTAGCATGGCACATACCATGACAATTTGGTACATGTAGTTGGTGAGTACTGCAAAGCTCCACCAGATGTGTCCAGGCACCGGAACCGTGACTTGAGCATCCCAAACACACACTCAATTATGTTTCTTGTTTGTGCGTGTGCCTCATTATGGAGTTCTTGTTCGGGTGTGTGTGCATTTCTGATGGGTGTCATCAGCCACAGCTCCAGTACGTATCCAGCATCCCTACTAGGTGACCATCAGGGATATCCTCACTGGCAAATCTCTGATACAGCTATGTCAGATGCCAGATGTGGGAATCGTGATAGCTTCCAGGGCAGCCAGCACACACATTCATTATTATGCCCCGGGCATCGCACATGACCTGGCAGTTGATGGAGGGGAAGCCCCTGTGGTTGATGTAGAGTAGACCTTACCCCGCTCACAGGGTGGTGCTTTGATGTGTATGTGCGTGCAGTCTATTGCACTCACTACCTCAGGGTATTCTGCAATTTGATGGAAAAGACACATATTGCTGGCCAATGCCTCATGGAAATTGGGGAAATATACGTGCTCACCGACATGCTGACATGGCATCCAGGAACTGGTGCAGTACCCTGGATGCTGATGCCTGTGAAATCCCCATCATATCACCAGTTGGTCTATGGAAGGTATCTGTAGCTGGTATTCCTAGGCCAACACATACCTTGATATCCACTGGGATGGGTTCCCCTCTGTTGGTTCTGTGTGTGAGGAGTGGCCGGCGCAGCTCAACAATTTGCTGCAGGAGGTCTCTGTCCACCCTATAGCGCTCCACTATCTCCAGCTCATGTAGCCCCTGGTAGGTTACCCTGGGTCTGTACACTCTTCTCCCTCTCCTCACTGTGGGTTGCTCAGCAGCATTCACAACATCACCACCCTCAGCAACTTGCACATGTTGGTTTATGATAGCAAGAGCAGCCCCTAGCATTTTATCTGACTTTAAAGTTTTTAAGCGTTCCCTCTTTGTATACTGCAGTATTGCAGAGTTCTTGGGAAAAAACAGGGAAGAATGCTGTTTGCAGAGTTTAAAGTGCTGGGTTGGGCTAGTCTGCTGCCTGTGTAATTGACTGATTCTGATATATTTCACCTGGCAGTTCTGCTGGTTCTCCTTGGTTAACTTCCTACTACTTCTTTTCCTTCCTTTTCCCTTTCTGTTTCCGCCCGGGGCAGCGCCGCACAAACGAGCGGACACACGCGCACATGCTGTGTGCACATTTGCAAGAAATTTCAGATATTTTCATGGTGTGCACCTTTGGTTTCTGGTTTTCAAAAAGGACAACTGTAGACACGCCTCTTGCAATCCTGAGCAACGCAGGGCAAACACAAGACACTGTGCTCCAATAAGCTTACAGCCTTTTTGACACACCCCCTCATGATGTTACCTATATTCTACTCTACTACTCACCTACTCCTACACTTACACTCTTGGGACATGGCTCACATGCTGGGGAAAATTGGGATTCACTATCCTGTCCTCATTTGCATAGGATTGCCTACTAATGCATGGTTACATCTCTCACACTGAGCTTCTCCCCCTTAGCACCAGTACTCAGTGGCCATGTTGTCTTCAGCCTGCCATTCACCTCCATGGCAGGATAAGCTTTTTAGTGAAAATGGCTATTTTTGGCTATTTTTAAATTATTTTCTTGTTTTTTAAAGCGCCGCACGTTTGCGCGGTGCTGCACTACGGTTAAACATCGGAGATTGGGGGGAAAAAAAGTTAGATTTTAATAATTTTAAACATTTATAAATGCCAATGGCCTTATATTTGGTCACTGGCATGCTTCCTCAACTGTATGCATCCTTTATTTGGAGCTGTCATAGCTCCGTTTAGCTATTTGCAGAACGGTACTCCGTTACCAACGGAGTACATTTCTGCAGATAACACTAATCTTCCACGGATGGGTTAGTGTTTCCTGGATTGCAAATTTACCTCATTTGCATAGCTTTCAGCAGCAAATGAGGTAATTTGCATACCATGACGCTGTCCATGCAAGAGTAGCTTTAGCAGCTCTCCTGCACACCCCTGCTGGCTGTACCTGGATCGCACGGCAGACATATTGCCTCCGTGAGCTCCTACACTCTTCTTGCACTCCGTGCAAGCTTTCATAAATCCGGCCCTTGATATTTTTAAGTCTTATAACAACCCCTCTATTCAACAAGAGTTAATTTCAATAAGTGTTGTGAAAATCTTGGTGTCTACAAAAGAAAGATTACATTTTTGTGGAATTAGGCCCAAGTGATGGTAAAAAGATTCATAGCGTCTACTGAGAGAAGATATAAAGATACCAAACAAATAGTTCCCCGAAGGCAAGTTGCATGCAATGCTGAGAGGATATAGGAGTTTTGTACATGCTATCATTTGAATAACTCAAGCCTGTGTGTTCTTTGAAAGTGTATAATGATAACATTTCTCATGCCACAATAATCTGTGATGTGAAGGATGATGATTTTAAATCTGAAGATGGTGGCACATGGCCACGAGTGGATGCCAAACTTATAGCTCATTTCTTGCTATTCTGCTCCTCATATTCTCCGATTTTGGTTGTTTTTAGTTGTCACTTTCTCCTGACATTCCTATGTTTTGTGGAAATAGCATGCAGTTATACTGCTTATATTGGTGGATGTTTGTTGATGTGTTCAGTATTTGGAGGGGGGCTGCTGCCATTTTTATTATTTTTATTTGGGAAAGCTGCTGATGTTCCCGCCATTACCAATGGAGTACTACTGTTATCTTCACTGATTTTATCTGGAAAAAACTTCTGATTTTCCATTTTTGCCCAGCTTAGTAGATTTTGTCAAAGTCTTTAAAATGTCTTGTTAACTTTTATTTTGAGTGAGTTGTTGAAATTCCATTTATATTTGAGGAGAACTACTGCTGTTTTCTCTGACTGTATGAAGAGAGCTGCTGATGTTTCATCATGCAGCATACTGGATTTTTCTGGTCACTTTGAGCTTCAGAGGTAGAATTGCTCTTAAGATCACAGGAGTTACAAGTCAACCAGGCCAGTCATACCCGGGATGATCTTATGAACACCCATCTAGTTTTCTAGCTCCTTTTTAAAGGCAGACATAGTATGTCACACTGTTTAATTTGAAGAGGATGTTTGTTCAGGAGAAGGGATAGGTGCTGCTTAACAAATCTACCCCTCCACCTTGTTTTATTTATTTGTTGGAGTAAATTTAGATCTGTCCCTAGTGTTAGTAGGACTGTTTGATTTTTAGCAGTATAAGAGTTTTTGGATGCCTGTATTCATCATAGCCCTATAAGCAAGGTACAGATTACCCTTAAGGAGTCTATACAGCACGGAATATGGAGCTAAAGGTTCCAGTTCTTGTTTGGAAGCATCATGGATTATTTCATCATTACAGATGGAGTTTTAATATTTTGGTATCTTCATTAATTTGTCAGAGGAATTGTTGTAAGTTATAGTAGACTATCAGAAATGCTTGGATTTCATTTCAGGCACTTAGGATATGGATTGTCATCCAAAGTGCCATATTGGGACAGGACCTACATGTTTTATATTAACTGTGTTATTCTTATTTAACTGTTTGCAAAGTTGTAGTTATCTCGCTATATTATATCTTTATGCAGCTATGTCTTTATGTTGCCACAGTTTTGTGGGATTTATTCTTTGACTTTGATTTTAATTTTTTTAAGCCTGACACTTGGCTTTGGACTGCATTGTCAGAATTTTGTTGTTATCTTACTTAACTTTTATTCTATCATCATCAGCCCTTATTATCTTACCTAACTTTTATTTTATCATGATCAGCCCTTGTTATCTTACCTAACTTTTATTTTATCATGATCAGCCCTTGTTATCTTACCTAACTTTTATTCTATCATGATCAGTCTTTGTTATCTTACTTAACTTTTATTTTATCATGATCAGCCCTTGTTATCTTACCTAACTTTTATTCTGTCATGATCAGCCCTTGTTATCTTACCTAACTTTTATTTTATCATGATCAGCCCTTGTTATCTTACCTAACTTTTATTTTATCATGATCAGCCCTTGTTATCTTACCTAACTTTTATTTTATCATGATCAGCCCTTGTTATCTTACCTAACTTTTATTCTATCATGGTCAGCCCTTGTTATCTTACCTAACTTTTATTTTATCATGATCAGCCCTTGTTATCTTACCTAACTTTTATTCTGTCATGATCAGCCCTTGTTATCTTACCTAACTTTTATTTTATCATGATCAGCCCTTATCCTACCTAACTTTTATTTTATCATGATCAGCCCTTGTTATCTTACCTAACTTTTATTTTATCATGATCAGCCCTTGTTATCTTACCTAACTTTTATTTTATCATGATCAGCCCTTGTTATCTTACCTAACTTTTATTTTATCATGATCAGCCCTTGTTATCTTACCTAACTTTTATTTTATCATGATCAGCCCCTGTTATCTTACCTAACTTTTATTCTATCATGATCAGCCCTTGTTATCTTACCTAACTTTTATTCTATCATGATCAGTCCTTGTTATCTTACCTAACTTTTATTTTATCATGATCAGCCCTTGTTATCTTACCTAACTTTTATTCTGTCATGATCAGCCCTTGTTATCTTACCTAACTTTTATTCTGTCATGATCAGCCCTTGTTATCTTACCTAACTTCTATTCTATCATGATCAGCCCTTGTTATCTTACCTAATTTTTTTTATCATGATCAGCCCTTATCTTACCTTACTTTTATTTTATCATGATCAGCCCTTGTTATCTTACTTAACTTTTATTCTATCATGATCAGCCTTTGTTATCTTACCTAACTTTTATTCTATCATGATCAGCCCTTGTTATCTTACCTAACTTTTATGTTATCATGATTAGCCCTTGTTATCTTACCTTACTTTTATCTTATCATGATCAGCCCTTGTTATCTTACCTAACTTTTATTTTATCATGATCATCCCTTGTTATCTTACCTAACTTTTATTTTATCATGATTAGCCCTTGTTATCTTACCTAACTTTTATTCTATCATGATCAGCCCTTGTTATCTTACCTAACTTTTATTTTATCATGATTAGCCCTTGTTATCGTACCTAACTTTTATTTTATCATGATCAGCCCTTGTTATCTTACCTAACTTTTATTTTATCATGATTAGCCCTTGTTATCTTACCTAACTTTTATTCTATCATGATCAGCCCTTGTTATCTTACCTAACTTTTATTTTATCATGATCAGCCCTTATCTTACCTAACTTTTATTTTATCATGATCAGCCCTTGTTATCTTACCTAACTTTTATTTTATCATGATCAGCCCTTGTTATCTTACCTAACTTTTATTTTATCATAATCAGCCCTTGTTATCTTACCTAACTTTTATTTTATCATGATCAGCCCTTATCTTACCTAACTTTTATTTTATCATGATCAGCCCTTGTTATCTTACCTAACTTTTATTCTATCATGATCAGCCCTTGTTATCTTACCTAACTTTTATTTTATCATGATCAGCTCTTGTTATCTTACCTAACTTTTATTTTATCATGATCAGCCCTTGTTATCTTACCTAACTTTTATTTTATCATGATCAGCCCTTGTTATCTTACCTAACTTTTATTTTATCATGATCAGCCCTTATCTTACCTAACTTTTATTTTATCATGATTAGCCCTTGTTATCTTACCTAACTTTTATTTTATCATGATCAGCCCTGCTCCCATTTTCTACATGGACTCAAGGTGTCAAATCAATTGCTGCCACCTCTATTGATCCAGTGTCACTGCTGCCTTCTTTGATAGTCATGCCTCACTGATGTAAGTCTTCTCTCATGCAATCCATCTGTGCCTTGAAGAGATATTCTTGTTTCATCTTGCTTTCTTCTTGTCTCTCCCAAATCATCAAATTGTTTTCTGTTTTCCTGACTGAACTATAACTATCTTTTCTCTTTGAACTTCATTGTAACAGGGGCTAGTTCACCTTCTGCACTCATGTCCTCATTTCTGTCCCACAGTGTACATCCTACCACTTATCTCAGGTACTTCATTGTCATCACCTCAAGCTTCTTCAACTGTTCTGCCTTTACTGCCCAGGTTTTGGTGATATACAGAAGCACTAATCTCACCACTGTACTGTACACCTCACATTTCAGTTTCTTTGTCATTCTTCTGTCACACATTGCCCCTAACACAATCTGCCAGTTGGGTGCAGTATTCCCATTTTGTCAGCAGTGATGGTGATTGTGTAAGCAGTTGCTTGTCTGCTCATTCATATAGATTGTGTGGATCATCTGGTTGTCACTAACCCCTTTTTCTGGTACCCCACTCTATTAATGGCTGGTCAGGTATTGGTGGCTGATTTGATCTGGAGAATTGCATCTGTATTTGCCCTTTAGATTCAGAATTTGTGGTTTGAGCTCCTCAGCAGTCAGTTCCTGGCAGTTTCTGGTTTCTCTTAGAGTTTCATCAAGTCCATTGGGCCTGGATGCATTGTTGCTTACTGTCTGATGAAGAGTCTGTTTCATGGCTCAAGCTGAATTATTAACAGTTATACCAGTGGATGTGACTGCTGTGTGCTGCTTGGAGTGTAGCTGGAGTTTGTTTTACATGGCTGTGGTGTCACTTGAGTTTTTGTCCATTGAATTTTTGACCTTATCTTCCTAATTCTATCACCTTGGCCTGACTATGGGAGTATTTTAACTTTTGACTTGGTGTGTTTGGAGTTTGCTGACATTTTCTCATCTGAATCTGGATGTCACCCATTTATTAGTTGAGCTGACCCCTGCACTTTGCTTACCTTGGCCATTTTGTGTGCTCCCGTGATGACAGGAGAAGAAAGCGGAAAATAGAAGAGTTGTCCATCACCTATTTCACTATGAGTCCTTGCTAATGCTAGGGCTGACAAGATATTTTACTCATTCACTCAGTAATCGAATAAATGATTTTCAGAAACTGCATTTCAGAATGCCTGCTGGTATGTCATGAGCCCTAATGCAAGGAGTCTTAAAGTATTTTATTCATCCTATAACTGCAATTTGGTCTCAGGCATTGAATGTTAGTCTTCCACAAGCTGTTTTGGTTTTATTTATTTAATTTTATTATTTTGAATTTTAGCCTCTTAATTTATAACTTTTTCTATTAGCTGCTATGTTCCCTGCTGGCAAGTTGCAGAACTCTTTTCCCCCATGGCTCCTCTAAGGGCTTTGTACTCTAAGGTGAGGGCTATACTCAACAAAATAGATATCCTCTCTGATCTACTGCATAACATTGTTTTTTTTCTTAAGTTGACACCTGATTGGATGAGAATTTTGCTGTTCCTATCCTACCAGGATTCTTGTTCATACATCAGGTTACTGGGCTTCACCCCCCCCCCCCCCAGTTGGAAAGAAAATAGAAAGTGTGCTAAATTTTGAAAGCTGACTACTATTTTTAAATTAAAAATAATAATTGGCTTTCTGATTTTGCTGTGGAGCTCCTCAAATACCACTCATGCTCAATTCTGATGATCTCCGAACAACAAAAAAAGATCATCTTAATTTGCTTGCCGAGCTGTTTTCAAAACAGCCTGACTTGTAGACATTATCGTGTTCACTCTGCCAATGAGCAGAGCTCTTTAGGGTGTCCAAAACCTTACTCAATTAGTGTTTTTATGAGCTGCAGCACTAAGCAGCCAGTAGAGCTTCTTATCGGCTTAGGCTGCCTCAGATAAATGAGACAGCCTGAATGGAAGTAAAGGGAGCTGAGTAACCTAAAAATTCAGGCCATAAGGGTAGGAGCAAGTTTTCTTTTTATAATATATACATATATTATAGCAATAACCCACGCCTGGGTGTGGGTAATGCTGGATTTACCCACAGTTGGCATGGTTTGGTCCCGAGGGCTTCGCCCTCGGGACCAAACAAAGCCAACCGTGGGTAAATACAGCATTACCCACACCCAGAAGTGGGTTATTGCTATTATACCAAGACATTATTTAAGAAAAGAAACTATTACTTTTCTTAAATAATGGCATAGTATAATGCCTGTTTACTGCCCTTCCGCAGATGTCTGGCATCCGCGGCAGTTCTGATGTACTGCGCCTGCGCAGTACATCAGAGTTGAGCAAAAGCAACGGAGAAAGCAAGATCTCCGTTGCTTTTTACTGTATTCGCAATGTTAAATAGGTTTAACATAGATGAGAGTTTTAAAATAAGCAACGGAGATGCCCGTAGCTTATCTTAACTGTCTCGCTATGTTAAACCCATTTAACATAGCGAAACAGTAAAAAAAGCAACGGAGATCTTGCTTTCTCCGTTGCTTTTTTTTTAAAACCTGTCTCGCTATGTTAAATGGGTTTAGCATAGCGAGACAGCTTTAAAATAAGCAACGGAGATCTCCGTTGCTTATTTTAAAGCTGTCTCGCTATGTTAAACCCATTTAACATAGCGAGACAGTGTTTTAAAAGTAGAGTTATACTAATGGAAAAAAGTCCGGGCGACCGGACCTTTTTCCATTAGTATAACTCGATTTACAATGTGCACGCTGGCCAATCAGCGTGCACGTTTTGGGGGGGTCATGGTATAATATATATTTTCTGTCTACGGGAACTCTGCCTGCCACTGCTACTGCCAGCATCACAAGAGTAGATAAGTATTTCATTTAAGCGCTGGTGTGTGTGTGTGTGTGTGTGTGTGTGTGTGTGTGTGTGTGTGTGTGTGTGTGTGTGTGTGTGTGTGTGTGTGTGTGTGTGTGTGTGTGTGTGTGTGTGTGTGTGTGTGTGTGTGTGTGTGTGTGTTATAGTGTGTGCATGTGTGTGTGTCCATTTTTGTTCCAAGTGAACATCCCTCTCCAGTGCCAGTGGTGAGGATGGATTCAGGCTCCTTGATTACTGGGATTTTCGATCATTGCAGCATTCGTTTAGATAAACTTTTGTTTATCTAATATAGACCCTCTAACCTTACTCATAGGTTCTGTTCAGGACTCAACACTTCTCCACTATATTAATACTGACTGTGGAGTACCACAAGGTCCTGTCTTAGGCCCATTGCTGTTGATGGTGTATATGCTTCTTTTTGGAGCATTCTTATGGAAAAGGGGTCCAGCATACCAGTTATGGTGATGACACTCAGATCTATTTCTTCTTCCCACAAGATGATACGATGAGTATTAATTCTATGGCTGATGATCTTAATGCTGTATATTCATGGCTAGCTGCAAACTGGCTAAAGCAGAACATCTCCAAAACCGAGGCTCCAGCAGCACACACAGCCTTGAGAGATTCTTCTGTCCTACCACTACACAGTTATGTCATGTACTGGGTTAATAAACCTGAATGTATTAATAAAGTGCAAAATGTTAGCATTATTCTTGACTTAGGCCTTACACTTCAGAGACAGGTGTCGGCTGTTGTGAAGTTCTTGTTTCCATCTGCGGAACATTTCCAGGATTAAGCACTTGATATCACAAGCTGATCTCCCATTTGTTGCTCACAGCCTAGTTTCTTCCAGACTACATTACTGCAATGCTGTATACCTCCAGCTATCTAACACTGAAAGTGATTCTTTACAGATGGTGCAGAATTTTGCAGCAAGGCTACTTACTAGTATCTCATGATACCAGCATATTATGCCTGTTCTATGCAGTCTTCACTGGCTCCAGTTCATTCATAAGATCATATTGTTAGTCTATCTATTCTCTCATGAGCTGGGTCCATGTTATCTGAAGGATCTAGCTGTATCTTACTACCCTATATGGATTTTCCATTCACCTTCCAACAGTGCTGTTGGCCATTCTACAAGTTAACCTTGAGACCTTGGGTTATCATATATTTTATCAGGCCCCCACCCCCCAAAACATGTGGAACCTGCTAACATGGTGTTTTTTTTTTGAGTGCCCATTATTGGCTGGCTTCAGAGAGGCACTTAGAACTTACATTTTTGAAGCGGCATTTATTGGGGTGGGATGAGTACAATGATTAATCTGTTTTATTGTTTTGTCATATGTATAAACATTTTAATTAATGTTACTAGTAACTCATTTGCTATTGGTGTTTTATGCAAAAACACCTAAATAAACTTCAACTTGAACCTGAACTTGAATTTAACTCTAGTTTTGATCTCCGATTTAGACTTCCCTTCTACTCAGCCACCCCACCTATATAATTTAAGGTCCTAACCTGTTTGACTTTTTTCCCTTCTATCTTAATTTTCAGCTGTTTCTGATTTTATGGTGCAGCACAACCAATCCCATGTTTACAGTAAGACAAGTAGTGCAGAATTAGCTGGGCATTCCTAAACTTGGAAAAAGCATACGAGAAGGTCATAAGAAAGCTTGTTTAGGCAGTCTTGTGATAGTTGAAAGTGTTGAAAGTATTGGTAGAATTACTGCTAGCTATATACAAGGATCCAATGACACAAATCCACACAGTGTTCGAACTCACAGAGGGGTTCCCAGTGGGTGGGTCTGCACCAGGAGTCAGCTCTGAGCCCACTACTGTTCATACTGGTGATGGATTACATTAGCAAAAAGGTTGAGAAGGACCAATCAGCAAAGCTGCTGTACAAAGACTATGTAGCACTACAAAGAGACTCTGAACAGAATCCTCAGCAAATGATAAGGATCTGGAATGCAAAACTGAAGGCTCATGGGATGAAACCTGAGAACAGATAAGACAACTGTCTTTGCTAATTTTTATTTCAAAGTACCTGCAATTTAAAGTTTTTCATATTTGCAATAAGAATTTATTTCTTTTACTGTTATATTTATGTGTGTACATTGCATAGTTTGTTTCATTTGTGTTACAAGACAGTTTAGGGCATAAGCTCTATAATAAATTTGAAGTTGATAATAATAGCACCAAGAATCTGTTCACAGCGATCACATGGAGATATGCACTGGCACCGAATGAATTCAAAGTCCGTTTATTAATAAAAATAGATGGTTAACACATAAAAAAACTTTTCAAACACTAAGGTTAAGGGCTTTCATCTACCCACTCGTAGACTTCATCAGAACATCTAATTTTGTTCCCAACAGTATTTTATATAGTTATCAGCCAATCCGCTGCAATAATTCATTATTAATCACATAATTCAATTAGTTGTTTAAAGTGCTCAGTGCATTAAAAATCCTGGCAAATTCCCTATACATAATATAACTTCAAGGAGAATAAACAAGGATTGAAGTTATATTATATTTTATTAATAAACGGACTTTGAATTCATTCGGTGCCAGTGCATATCTCCATGTGATCGCTGTGAACAGATTCTTGGTGCTATTATTTTCTTTTTTTGTTGGCTGTTCCTGAAGTGGACTTTTCAAATCTGAAGTTGATGTCAGAGTGAAAGAGAGAGAAGAAGCCCAAAAACAGCAAGACGAAGATCAAAAGAAACATTCTTTGGATGTAAACCTCAAGAAACATCAGAATGTATCACTGAGACAAATGATGCATAATTTTACTTTCCAGATCACCGACAGGCAAAAAATGTAAAAGTTCCTGCAGATGGCATATATTATGGAGTGACATACCTTAGCAAGTTATTGCCCATTTCTAAAATCATCTGAAAAATATTTGTATACTTAAATTTTCTCCCTGCTGACTATGAGGCTTTCTCTATGGATCAGTCTCCTTTCATCCAGTTGCTGAGAGATGTTCATGTAAGCCATTATGCATGCAGCCACTAGGGTTTTCACCTTAAGGGTGCCTAGCTCTGTCCCTAGCAGCTGACACTGGTACCTGCAAGTGTGTGTGTGTGTGTGTGTGTGTGTGTGTGTGTGTGTGTGTGTGTGTGTGTGTTCACATGCTCTCCCACAAACATACCTCCTGAGAGCTGATATCACTGGCTTAGGTGTGCCAAACCGATATTTGCTCAGCTCCAACACTACCATCTCTTCTTAATAAAACTCAACAATACTTCCTTGATGTAGAAAAATACCTCAACCAGGCTCAACTTATACTAAACCCATCTGAAACTAAACTGATGATTTTCTCCAATAGTAGAAAATTTTCAGACATTGGTTCTTTTACTATTTACTCATCCAATACCTGTATTGAGCCAATATATTCTACAAAGCTAGTAGGAGTCACCATAGACAAGGACCTTAAATTCAATAAACACTTAGACTTAGTTATCAAGAAAGTGCACTTCAAACTTGGCTCCTTATATATAATAAAGCCCTTTCTTACTGAATCCACTTGGCAAGCCATCAGCAGAACTTACCTGCTATCCAGTCTCTTATATGCCTCACCCATTTTCACCAATCTAAGAAAATGTGACTTAGCTAAACTAGAATCATGTTACTACAAAGCAGCCAGATTTGCTGACAACCAACCAGCTAGGACCCATCACTGCACTATACTTCGCAATCTCAGCTGGTTATAACTCCCTAACCTAGAATCAACTGGCACTAACTCACTCCACCCTGCTACATCTCAACAACTGTCCATCCATTAGTAAACTCGTTCAACCCTACTCAAGCAGTAGAACTTTAAGGTCATCAAATAAATTGCTCTTGAAGGTCAGCAAGTCAAACAACATATATGGAGATGCCCTATATTCTTATAAAATTGCCAAGATATGGAACAGTATACCTCAAAATATTCTCAATACAAATAACACACCTAAATTCCAGCAACTACTTAGGGAACACCTCAAACACATATGGATCTGCCCTTGCCTAGACCGGATTAACCACTGAGGTACCCCATACTAACTGCACCCCAACACCTTTCATAAGTCAAATCTTTTCTTTTTCCCACTTTTCTCTATCTGATTTCCTACTATTGCCAGCATTAACATCTATTGGCCTGTCTACTCCACTTTTTCTAACCACTTCTTTTAAACTTGACTCATCTCTTACTCTACATTCTCTTTAACCAAGCCTAATTCATGATTTTTTTGCAAATAGGATAATCCTTCAAGTTTAATTGATGCTATTTATAAATGTCAATTACTTAGTTTTTTTACTAACTTCATGTATCTCTACTATTGTAACTGATATTAGTAATATTAACATTTTTTATATTTATCAGCACAAAAACTTCCAGGGTTCATACACTAAATGTAGGAGCTCAGCGTAAAGACAAGTCCAAAGGAAAAAAATCCAGAATAAAATTCAGATAAAATCCAGGTAGTTTATTAGGTTAGCACTTTCATGGACATCACATCCACTTCATCAGACCTTACAATAGATTCTGACTTCATAGTATGCTCTTATATAAGGCATTCTGAACATTCCTAATTGAATAAATGTTCCACCCATTCTTCTTAAAGGTGCCACAGCAAATAAATATATATAAAGGCAATTAGTCTCTACATATAGCTATGAAATACATCTACAAAATAAACGCATTCAATTATATACAAATTATCAAAAAATCCAAAATACTGCTCTCACTGGTAAATGCTCTTGTGGAAACAACCAGTAAATATATAATAAAAAACGTAGCACAAGAGCAAAAGCAAGGGTCAAATCTTATATTCAAAGCCAGATACTTTTATTAGTAAAACAATGGATAAGCGCTTTCGCTAAAACATAATGACATATACAGAGGAGAAGGAAAACAACTGGATTATTTTGCTAAGAACAGATAGAGGCTCAGGACTAAATGACAAAGTCTCTATCAAACCTGTACTTAGAAAATGCAGACACATAAAGATATGAGAATATTTAGTCATTTTAAATTGTAATAGATATATATAAATAATTTTTATAATGCATTTTAACAACAAGAAAACTTTTATTAAAGTTTTATACTATCATTTGTTGTATTCAAAGGATGCGCTTTTTTAAATGGAGTTAGTTTTTTATATATATATTTTTATATATATATATATTTTTATATATGATTAGTAGCAGTAATGAATGCACTGATATACTTTTGTATTTGCTGCTTTAAATGTTAAGTGAACTAATTGATGTGTGATGATGATTGGTTCATTTGAATTGTACTCACCATGTGCTTTAGTATTTAAACTGTCTATGTTAAGCAAACATTGTGATCTGATGAAGCTATTTTTTAGCGAAAGCGCTTATCCATTGTTTTACTAATAAAAGTATCTGGCTTTGAATATAAGATTTGACCCTTGCTTTTGCTCTTGCTCTTGTGCTATGTTTTTTATTATATATATACAAATTATACAAAGTCAGTTACTGTGACACATATAATAAAATCAATTACAACTACAAAAAAAAAATTATCATATAAAACTAATCATGTAAAATCAATCAAAATTTATCATAAAGATTGTATCATAAAAACTGAGCACCACATATATATATTTCAATTAATGACATGATACATCCAGATATTCATTACTTTAACTATCATTATTGTTGTAATGAGAAATATTATAAAAATAATAAATGATAAATAAATAAAGAATGGACAATAAATGCTAACTACCATATGCATCAATTAAATTGTGACATATTATCTATATGTAAATACTTTACATATGTATACCCCTATTTTTTAGAATGGGTTTGAGGGGTACTGTGTCATTAAGACCACTACCTTGGTCTGCTTATAACCGTATTATCCATCGTACTTCTGATGGTTCAGTTCTATTCACATGATCACCCCCTCTCTCATTCTCATTAACTTTTTCCACTGCCATAAACTTAAATGTGTGCGTTTCACCTCTCTTGACTATATGTTTGGCTAAGGCATTATTTGTGTCTCTATTTTTGATACATAAAAGGTGCTCCCTTATTCTAAATCTTAACTCTCTATTGGTCTTCCCAATATAGTAACTTGAGCAAACTTCACAAATAGCCAAATATATAATATGGGATGTGTGGCAGTTCGCCCTTACCTTAAAACTATACTCTTTGCCTATATCTGGATGTTTAAATCTACTTGATGTGTCTACCCATGTGCATTGATTACATTTAGTGCATGGTATGGTGCCATAATGTTCCTGTAAGCTATCCATCTTTTTTGGACCATAGCATAAAAGTCTTTTTAGGCTTTTCTAATTTTTGAAAGAAAAACTAGGTTCTTCTCCCACAATTTCTCGTATTTGGGGTTCTTGTGTTAATATAGGCCAGTACCTCTTGACTATATCTTGCACTACTTTAACATTACTAGTATAGGTAGTAGACAGTATTAATTTATTTCTCATAGTATTAGCAGACTCATGGAGTCCTGCAACTCTTTGTGAGAAATATGGTTTTCCTTTTGTCTCTCTTAATTATACAGCTTCGTTAACTGTTCCCTCTATATCTTTATTCTTATAACCTGTTATCTAAGAATCTATGCACTGTAGGACTTGAGGTATGTGTTACAGAATTTAGTTTTACCACATTTTGAAACAGCTGCTTGTAAAGCCCCTCAGATACTCAACCTATAAAACTGTCTTTTAGTGGTCATTATTTTTGCCAGAAGGATATCAGAACTGTAATTCCATGTGCAAGCAAATCCTGTCTTATTTTTCACAAAGATAGGGCAACACTCTGCACCAGTCTTACTTTCATGCTCAAGGTGATGACCGAAGTTTCTCTAAATCAGGCCACTAACATCACTGTGTTCTATCCTATCCTTCAGAACAAAGAAAAAAGTATCCTACATACCCTGGATGTGCATCAGTAACTATGATGTTACATTAAAAAGACTAAAGGAGATCTGTAAATGGCTTCCCCAATGTATCTGTTTCTGTTACTCCTTTCATGACAGGACTGTACCATAGCATGTGTAAGCCTACTGCACAAGACTTACAGCAGCCACCACTGATAACACCCAGACCATGCTTAAAGTTGCTACTGAGTCATCTGTCCATGCCTTTTCCAAGCATTATAGCCTGGATATTAATGCTAGATCCAGGACTGGATGGATTTGCCATGGCCATACTAAGATGTCAGCTGTAAACCAGACTTCCTGAAGGCTAGCTATCTTCACTGGTCTGTGAGTTCAAGGAATCTTTCAAAATATATACGCACTTCAGCAGTGAACAATATGATGAGCATAGTACATGTTTGGTAGGGACTTGCTATATCTGTATTCACTATTACAGTAATGTTTCCCTCCCTCTACCCCTCTTTTTGCCTTTCTATGGACATCCTGGGGTTGAGCTGGGTACTCAGTCACCTATCTCTGAACTTTCCAGTTACCTCTACATAATGCCACCCTCCTCAGATTAACCTAGTGTCTGGAGAGGGAATTTTGAGGGGTCCGCCATTCTTGTAGACATTTGTTTCCTGAGTGGTTCATGGTTTGTTCTCAGCCCAAACCCCTGGAACTGACAAGGGCAAGAAAGAGCAGAAGATGGCATGGGCAGATGTCACTGATACCACAAATTGTGCAATATCCAAGATGGATGGCATCCACCTGGCTTGGAGGGGAAAGGGTAAAACACTTTGAAGTTGTGCCAAGTGTCAGGTATTCTTTGGTAGAATCCTGAGTGCTATCTCTGTTGTAGCAGTGAACATACTCTAACTTCTACAGCTATATAAGGTCCTAACACAACTGTACTTTCTGCAACTTTCAGCAAACCAGTGTACAAGGTCATAGAAGTAACATATAATTAGTGTGCTGTATGTTTGCAGTGGACTGAGTTTGAATGATGAGCTCCAAAATGAATGCTTTGTGTATGTTATGTTGTCAGGACAAAGGTCAGTACATGTTGCAGTATGGAGCTACTCTACTGGGCTGCATTGATGAGTCACCTGCAACCAGCAGAGAATCTTTGATTACTGAAAGAGATGGTGGGGGCCACGTGTCAAGTGCAGAAGTATGTGTCATTATGGAAATTTAATGCTGAGAGAGGCAAGCTGTCTCTGGATTATATTGTGATATACTAATAATTCTTAACAGAAATGTCATGGGGATATCACTGCTGTGGTACCTCAAATTCAAGACAATGGACACTGTAGAGAGCATTTTGAGTTTTTAGCCAAATGTTCACTTGGTCTGGGCAGAGAACATATAAAGAAGGACACTGAAGAATGCTAATTCAAGGAAAGGCCTTTATAAGATTCAGCAAACAACAAATGCCTTTCTGATATCCGCAGTGATGGAAACAAATAGCATAATACTGCAGTGTATCATCTGCCAAAATAAATGAGGGGGCAAGAACTATACCTATCACATGGCAGACATTTTGCCCAAGATGGACTTGAGTTCATGCTTGACTGTGGATGATGCTTTAAGTTTACTGAGTTAGCACAAATTATGTCCTATCTGAAACTCCATTAAATCTCTTAACAGGAGTCTTGCACTGGGCTACATCTCCCAAAAGAGAAAAAGCAGCTATCATGATGCCCCCGAAATAAGGGTGGTCCAACCAACAACCATGGTGATTCTGCATCCATTACTTATTCATGGCAGCCTTGTTTGTAAAGTCATGGAACATATTATTTATGAACTCATAAATCTAGATATATTTAATATCTTAGTCCCAGATCCACATCATACCTCAACTTCTTAGCACAAGAAATCTGGACTAAGCCTAAAATAATGGTGGAACAAAAGCCCAAAAATAGGATAAATTTTAAATAGTGCTCTTAAAAAAATCATAAACCTCAGGTCCATCAGCTAGATCAAGTGATTACCCTTTCTCTGTACTGTTTCCTAGAGACTTCAGCACAGTAATCTATGTTTGCCCTTTTCATCTAAGAAAAAAAACAATCTGCTAGACCTACCGTGTCTTCATAGAACTTGCGGTTCCTCAAAAACATATACCAAGGACCTTAATGTTTATAAAGAAATTAGTATGAGATGGTGGCATGACAGGTTCTTATCCGAGTGTATTCTCCAGCTAAGGAATAAACTACTGCTGCACATTAAGAAAAGTAGTGCCTTAGCTACATTTAAGACTGAAGTAGATAATTTCATGGGCATGCATAAATTCTCCCCAGGCCTATCTTGTCTAACGTTCCTTGAAACAATACGTAACTCTTGATGTTGAGTATTCTGGCTAGGCTATTAATGGACTGATGACTGACTGCTTGGCACAGACCAATGAACATTATTATTTTAGCAGTGGACAAGCCCTTCCAAAGCTATGTCTCTGCTAAGGTCAGCTAAATGTTTCCTCTTCCTAGAGGATGCTAGCCCTTAAAATTATAATATACAAGTAGAGGAGACTTTCACAGGGGGATTTGGGAGGTTGCCCCAACAAAAGAATTCTCATATTTCTTTCTATAACCAGAACCAATTAATCAAAGTGCTATTTCGCTCTGTTAACATAACTTATGTTCCAGTCACACAACAAAACACTGTGTGATATGAGACAAAATAAGCAACTAACATTCTACAATGTCTAGTTTTAATTTTGATAACAAAGTGGGGGAAAAAAGTCCATTTACAGTGTTAAGGGTGCTACTAAGACTGTGTGATATCAGGGCTATTTTCATTCTCTGGACAGACGTTATTCATTTCCTCTAATATTCAATATTTATGATTCATCATAGCTCCAATTATAACACGTGATGCATCATCAGAGCTTGTATCCCTCACACTCTTATTTCTTGGGGTGTAAGTGTCTTTAGATATGGGGGAACTAGTTCTATGTTATGTTGTTAAATCTAGTGCTGCTAGGATGCTACAAGGGGCTTCTTGGCGAGCAATGTTACCATCGTGGTTTGTTAGATCACCACCATTCCTGTTAATCATCATCATCATCATCAACCCCCTTTTTCCCATTTTTTCTACATGGGGTCGGGGTATCGTGTTAACTGTTGCCAACTCTCTCTATTCAGTGCCACACTCCTGCCTTCTTCAACAGTCACACCTGACTATTACAGATGTTCTTTCACACAATCCATCCACCTCTTTGCTGGACATCCTCACTTCCTCTTACCTTCTTCCTGTCTGTCCCAAATCTTCCTCACCAGATTCTCTTCTGCTTTTCTGCACGTGTCCAAACCATGGTAATCTGTTCTCTTTGATCTTTTCTGCAATTGGAGCTACTTCGGCTTCTGCTCTTATGTCCTCATTTCTTTGTCTGCCCCACAGTGTGCACCCTACCACCCTTATCAGGCACTTCATTTCCATCACCTCTAGCTTCTTCAACTGTTCTGCCTTTACTGCCCAGGTTTCTGTAGCATGCAGTAGTACTGATTGCACCAATGTCTTGTGCATTTTACTTTTCAGCTTCTTTGGCGTTCATCTGTCATAGACTACACCTGACACTCTATGACAGTTGGCTGCAGCCCCTCTGATTCTAGCTTTAACCTCTTCATTCAGGCTTCCCTTCTCCTCAACCACCCCTCCCAGATATTTGAAGCCATGTACCTGTTCCACTATCATCTCTTCTATCTCTGTTCTCAGCTTCTTCTTATTTCCCAGTTTGCTGCTATTACCACTGTCTTATATGTGCTTAGTTTAATGCCATATGCCTTTAGTTTTGCATTCCATTCTCCTATCCTTTGCTGAAGTTCTTGCTCAGAGTCTGCCTGTAATGCCACATCATCTGCATACAGCAGCATTGTTGATATGTCCCCTGTGAACTGTTTGGTAATGTAGTCCATCACCAGTATGAACAGCAGAGGGCTCAGAGCTGAACCCTGGTGTACACCCACTCCCACTGCGAACACCTCTGTGAGGCAGAACACTGTTTATACTTGAGTCATTGGATCCTTGTACATAGCCTGCACTGATTCTACTAATGTTTCTGGGACTTCAAACCACCCCAGTACTGCCTAGGTCAGATTTCTTGGGACCTTGTTGTATGCTTTCTCCAAGTTTAGAAATGCCCAGTTGGACAGTACTATTGAGAAAAAAATGTTCTATTTACTTACAGTTAACTTTCTTCGCTCTCTTCCCTTCTCCAAAACATTTTTCCAAACATTAATGGCATTAAAGTAGAACATATACTTCAGTCACCTACAAGTCCAACAAATTCTGAAAAAGTCCAATATTTCAATAGTTTCTTGTTCTGTCATATTTCACAAATATAATTATTGCACTGTAATCCCTCATTAAGTTACTAGTTTATTACTATTCATCTCCATCTCTCATATCCTGTCTCTGCATCTTTTCCAGCATACTCTCAATTCTGCTAGTCAACTCTCATGTTCCCTTCATTCTTTCCAACATTTTCTGTTGAAACACTGGAAATTGTTTCACAAGTACAGTCTCTCTGTGGTCTTTATTATCAGAAGAACAAGAAGCAGACTATTTTTTAGTTTCATAGTTAACTTTTTGTTGGACAAACTTTTGTATTTCCTCCTTAGTATGTACTTCATCAAAATATTATTTTGCCCCTCCAGGGAAGAATACCTTGAAGACAGCTGGGTACAGCAGTTTGAATCTCACACCTGCATCTTGACATTCCCTGAACAGTGGAATGAATCTATTCCTCCTCTGCCTGGTTTACGAGCAATCATTCTCCACAAACACTCTGTGTTGTCTTCCACTTTTAGTATTTTGTCCTTCTGTCACAGTTTTGTCAGAATCAACCCCCATACCTCTCAAGTGTACCTCATTACGAGGAACATACCTCATTTGGGGTCTTAAAAAGTTCAGGTTCCTCGAAGTTCCTCAAAGTTCCACATTGAAAGAGTCTGTCACACATTCAGTGTTAGGAATTTTTTTAAGTGAAATCCACGGTAAATAGAAATGAATCATATTAATTCATTAAAGGATCTTTTTTATAAGTAAAATCAGCATATTTTAACCATTCTATGACCTTCCTAGTTGAAGTTGTTAGTAAGAAGTAATTCCACAGAGGCACAAGCTCAACCAACCAGCACTTTATTGCACAAAGATACACCGGTTCTCCACTACTGACCTAGGTTTCATCCCAAAAGACTTCTTCAGAGTGTGTTGAACCAGGTTTAAATACATACAATCAATTCAAAGATACAATCTAATTAAAATTCCAACCAATTAAAAGATGTCAATTGTTAAAAACAATTACACAATCACAATACTACCCCACCCTTTAAAATTCCAAAAAAGAAAATGAAAAACACTGACAACTGTTGAATAACCTCTAAAAAAATATGTATACACATAAGTACATGGTTACAATAGTCAAAAGGCACAAAAAACAACCACACTGTACATTTAAATTAGAATAAAAATATTGTGAAAATGATAAATAAAGGGATAATAAATGATAATGAAGCTTAATAAATTTGGATATATATCTGGATGTATTGTAAGTAGTCCCTAATATACAAATGTACAACATCTATCAAGGCATATTAACCCAAAATATGCCTTAACCTCAAATATGGCTTGATGGATGTAAACTCATTCAAGCCCGGATGTTGATATGCATTTAATCTAAACTGCCATTTAAGTTCGCATACATCTAAATGATAATCGGTGATCCTACCCTGTTGATCTTTAACTAATTGTTGTATGACACAAAACTGAAAACTGTGATCATTGTATGCTATAATATGTCTGGCCAATGCATTGGTAGGCTTCTTATGCTGAATGTCCAAAATGTGTTCTCTAATTCTCTCTCTGAAACACCTACAGGTCTTTCCCACATAAAAAGCAGTGCATGCCTGACATTTAGCGAGATAAACAACATTAACTGAAAAACAATCATAATGTCCCAAAATGTTAATAGGTATATTGTTGATTACAATTCTATTCCCTGTGGGCATCACCTGCCTACAAGTCAAACACCTTCCACATTTAAAATTCCCCATAATTTTATTACTTACATTGTCGTTGCTCATAGCACTTCTTTCAAGCATCTCCTTCAGAGCTAAATCCTTAAGAAATATAAATTTAAGTTGACAGGCAACAAAACCTTGAAATTCTTTTAATCTAATGAAAGATTCCCAATTCTTTTCTATAATCTTCCAAATATACTCAGTATCAGCGTTAAAGGTGAGTACAAACAAGAAATTCCCATTGAATGACATAGTTATTAGTAAGCCATTAGTATGTGTTCCACATTTTGCCAATTTGTTCCACATTATGAAGGGGTGTGTTCCTCATTTTGGAGATGGAAGGTTGAGAGCTATGTCAACCCCCTCTGTTGGATTGCATCTTTACTATTAAAGGTCCAGGTTGCTTTCTCATAGCCAGGTTTGGATCATACACACAATGTGCCCTTTCAACTAACAACTCCCGCTGTGGAACACCAGTCCAGTTGCTTATCTGTGCTTTCATAAAATATTGAAGTCTGTTTCTTCCAACTTCTTTGGTATAGCTGAAAATCTCAGGTTTTCCCTATATACTCTTTCTAATTTTATTTTTTAAACATCTCTTCCTGAACGGTCTCATATTCAGCCAGCCTTTTCTTCATTTCAACCTCTGATTTTTCCAGCTTTATCACCTTACCTGAATATCTGTTTAAAGCTTCTTCCATTTTCCCAGCCTTTTGTTGTTTGTGTTGATATACTCCATCAGTGTGTCATTTATTTTAATCAGGTCTATGTGCAGTCATCTTGTATCTTCCTGTAGGTTACTGGAAGTTATTTCTGCAAGTTGCATTGCTTTTTGCTGAACAGCTGCAGAACTTTCTCCAGTCAATGTTTCTTTCTCACTTTTTGTAGCTGATTTTTTCCAGGTGCTTTGTATTTCTTTTTTATGGCATCCAGGAAGTACACTTACTAGCCAGTCACTGAAGTTTACCCATAAACACAAAAGTCTCTGTTGAGTTTCTGTTTTCACACTGGGAGAGCTAGAGTTAAGCTGTTACTCAATGTGCAGTCATCTTGGAAGTCAACAAAAGTGGAACCCTTCCCCTTTCAGGTGTTATATACCCTGCCTTCTTCGTTTTGTAATTTATTTCACATACTATCACATTCATAACTAATGCTAAGAGTATACAATTCATTGGACATCCCTGTCTTACACCACTCTCTTCATATGTACCTCTTGGCTTAATGAGCCATTTACAAGTATTTTTAGTTTATTATTAGTATACCTTGACATACATAATTTCCTATCTTATTATATTCTCTCATTATTATCCATAAGATTTCATGTCCAATTGTGTCAAATACCTTAATAAGGTCTCTTATAGCACTTCTTTTTTGTTCATAATATCATATGCAATTTCTCTGTCATTAATAATTCTTGACAATCCTTCCCCTTTATACTATGCATGTTGTTTCCATAATATTTTCATTTATTTTGTATTATTTTCAGCTGTTATAATCATTAGTCAATATCATCAGCCTTTTTTAAATGTCTTCTATCTTCTTTCATCCACATTATTCCATTACATAATCCTTTATACATAAAACCTTCATTTAACCATTCATTTATAATCTTTAAAAAATATTTTTTGCCAGTCCCTTAAATTTTTATACATTTCATGCCATATTTCATCTGCTCCTGCAGCCAGATCTATATTTACTTGTCTAATACATTAAATCTCCTTTTCCAACTCTTTATTCTGTTTTTCTATTAACTTTACATTCCATGTTTTTTCACTACCTACTTTTTTCTTTAAAAAATTATTGTACATATTGTCCTACACTATTCATAATCTTTTTCTGAGCTCTGTTTTTCATTTTATATTTCTCTCATTACACTACCATCTTCCTTTACTAATTTACTTAAGTAACTCAATACATCTTCTCTTTTTCCTTGTAAAAATATCTTTGCTTATACAAATTCATGTGTTTTTTCTTTATTTCTTTTATATAATTATTTTTCTGTGCCAAAGTACTTTCTATCATTATGTTCTAGATCTTCCAATACACTGCTATATGTTCTTTAATATTTTTCTAGTATCATACTGCCACTGTAAAAAATATTTTTTTATATTTGTTCTTAAATATCCACCATTCAGATTCAGACCAATTTTTATAAAATGTTCTCATAGTAATATATTTCTATAAGTATATTACTAATCTCTTTCCTTCTTCATTCCATGCTTTTGCATTTATCCTTATTTCTTTGTGTATTTTATATATTCTTTCCATTTTAAATCTACAATGATTAATCTTCCCAGTTTTGCTAGTTACATGTAATATCTTTATTTCTACAGAATATGGCTATTCCAGAACATCTCTCATTTCCCAAATTCCAAATTATCTTTCCTTCTCATAGTTTCTCTGTTTATAATCTTTCTTCATTTGTTAAAAATATTGTGCCTTTTAATATAATTCCATCTACATCACAGGTATTACACCACTCTAAAATTCCTGTTCTTCTTACTATATTCTTACTACTATTCACATTTATAGAGAACACTGTAAACTTTCATTTTCCTTTCCTTTAGATTCATAGTTTTATAAGCTCATAGCTAAATTACTAGGCTAGCTTTATTAAATGGCCATTCTAAGCTTAAAAAATTTCCTTCCCAAAGGTGAGAATCAAACACTGTAGCTTGCGTCTGTAAGTCAAACACCTTAACCATTATACCAAGCCCCAATCTTTAGGTGTATATATTTCAATTTTCTTTTTCTATATTTTACCCTTTTACCACCAGAATTCCTTTTTTCCCCTTTACTACCTCCTTTTGTCTTTTTCATCACTTACTTAAGAAACTTCTTCCAAGTCCTCTATTTTTTCTCATCTAATTTTCTTCTATTTCTACTACTTCTAAAATGTCTTCTCTTTCATTTTATCTTTCTTTTCCCTTACTGTTATTTTCATTTTTTGCAATCCATCCATAAATGTCCACTTTAGTTACACTTATAATATTTCAATACACATTGTTTTGCATCATGTCCAATTTACCCACAAATATAACATTTTTTGACCTTCACCCTAATCCTTGAGCAAATACATTTTCTGATGAAGTCAGCCTGTGGTTGCTGACGAAAGCTCTTAATTGTTGTGGTTTCCCGAATAAAAGTTTTTGAGTACTGGACTGTCAGCGTTTTTTTGGATTTCTGTCAAGTTTTCTGTTGGTTCTTAGTTTCACTTTTTCTACATATGTTTTCTTTTCCATCTTACCACTAGTCTTCAAGATTGCCTCTGCATCCTCTTTTTGCATTTTCTCCATAATATCCTCACAGGGAATATCTCATTTATTTTCTGGCTTATACTGCACCACTATTTCTTTATGTAAATCATCCCACAACCCTCCTGACTGGAGGCTTTCATTATACATCCACCATTTGCTGACTCATCTGTATCAAACAGGTTTCTTAGAAAGATTTCCTCAGAATTCTGCACACATTCTCTGGTCTTGGCGTTTGCTTTCTTCTTCATTTCTTTCTCCACTTAATCATCTCCTTCTCTCTCCATCTGCCTCCCTGTTTCTCCAGGCTTTCTCTGCACCTGGAATAGAAACAGGAAGTGCTTCTCCAAAATGGGTCCCACTCACAACAATGATGAGTAGGGTTTTTACTGATATATACATTACATATTATTCACATATATTTACAAATCTCCATACATTATAGACTTCAATTTAAGCATTCCCTACCCACTCTTTTATCCACAACTAAAACATTATTTTCTCCAAAATCTTTGTCAAAGTCCATTTTCCATTGTATTTAATTTCATTTAGTCTCTCGTTCCATATAGTCTACGAAACATAAAATATTATTCTGTCCATTTTCTTCACTTCTTCCTGTTTTCATGTACCATAATAACCAAATTCTATTATGTCCATATTTATTTGCTCAAATTTTAACAAACGTTTTGCCCTATTATGTTTACATATTTCTTTCCACAAATTAACTCTTTCACATTTCAAAAATACATGCTCAGTAGTCTCAAACTCTCCACATTTATTACATATTCCATCTGTCTTTTTTCTATGGCATGTTTGCCTTAACCAGCAATTTTCTAATTGACAATCTCTATAAAAAATTATTACATTGTTTAATCTTTTTATAGTTATTATATCTCATCATTATAGCTTTTTTCTTGTATTTCTAAATCTTTCCATGGATCAGTGCAATACAATTATTTCATAATACTTAAGTACCATTCCTTCCTATTTTTCTCACATATATTCTTTTTTATTTTCCATAACACAATTTTGTTTTGATACGCTTTCATTTCTTCATTCACAGTGCTTTTGCTTATTTTTTAACTTCCATTCCTTTCCACAGTTCTTTGTATTTCTAATATGGTATAATTTCTATCAGGTTTTTATTTTCCTTCATAATTCCTTTTAATACCTTATATAAAATTAAGGATGATGTGTGTACCACTGGGTTTATTAAACCCAAGCCTCCTTGCTCTTCTTTCATATATAGAAACCCTCTCTTGACTGAATTCAGTCTACAGCCCTATACAAAAAATATAATCATCATTAGTTCTTTTTCATACTTAATAGGAATCATATAGATGTTAGAAACATAAGCAATTTTTCCTATTACCATGGTGTTCAACAAGTGTTTTTTTTCTATATGAAAATCTATATGATTTCCAAAAATTTGTCATATCCTTTACTTTTTGAGTACATTAGCCCATTGTTGTCTGTATTCAGTCCTTCCAAATATTACTCCCAATATATATATATATTCATTGAACTCAGTACCTCCTATCATACCTTCAAAACCAAATCCTTTATTTTTCTCTTTATTTATACTTAAACCATTTTTTATAGTTCATTTTTTATTTACTTTTTCCATCCATACTTTATTTTTAACAATTAATACAATATCGTCCACATAATTATATATTATTGGGAATTGTACTTCCTTCATCATTTTGTATCCACCGCTACTTGACATTTTACTAATTTATTTCACTATTATATTGACAACTAATGAGAAAATTACATTACTAGCTGGGCAGCCCTGCTTCATTCCACATTCTATTTTTATTTCTTGCCCAATCTAGCCATTTACATTTAGTTTCACATAGTTCCTTTCATAAACAGATTTTATTACTTGTAATATTTTTTGCTTACATTGTATGCCTGCAAAATTCCCCATAATGATTTATACTGAATATTATCATAAGCTGTACTTATATCCCCTATTATAACCTTCGATCTACATTTTTATTTATATCATTAACTATTTCTCTTATTATCCATAATAACTCTTGACTTTATTTTCCTTTTCTTCTGAATACATTTTGGTCATATATTTTAACCATTTTTGTAATATTTTTATTATTCTCATAAAAAATTATAATCTATATTATTCAATGTTATAGGTCTCCAGTTTTTTATCTCCTCTTTATTTCCTTTTTTAAATATAAATGCTGTAACTCCTGCACATATCTCTTTCTCTTTAATTCCAGTTTCTAACCATTCATTCTTAACTTCTATAAAATTATTTTTTGCTACTCTTTCATTTCTTTATAAATATATTCAGTTCCATCCAATTTTGTTGCAGAATTCACGTTAATGTCTTTTAGAATGTCATTCAATTATTTCATAGTTATTTTTTGTTAAGGTTAACCTGGTTAATATTTTTGATACCTGACATTAAGAATTCTTCAAAGGTGTTTAAAAAAGTGTTTGCGGAAATTTTGTCATTGTGTCATTTTGCTGTATGATGTAAATATATATTCATATTTATTGGTATTTGTATAACATTAAATGAATATGTGGGGGTTGTTGGGCACTTTAAAGTACAGTTTAATGAGGTTAATTGGATTTCATTAAGCAGGGGTTCATCTGTATATAAAGGTGCTGTTCTGTAATTAAGTATCCTCTGAAGGTGAAAGGCTGAGGTACCAGTGGTGGTTATACTTAGTAAAGGTCTTTGAACTGGTGCATTGAGGCTTCTGTATATCTGTGTTATTAGCATAGTTATTTTTTGTTCTAAATACTTATCTTCATTATTTAATTTTTCACCTTTAGAAATTTGTTCTATGTTTTCATCTCTTCTAACAAATAATTCCAATACATATTCTTTAATTATTTTTTATATTCCTTCTTGCTGTTTTATTTGCTTACATTCCTTATTTTTTTTTTTATTTTCTTATTTTTCCTTCTTTTATCATTTTACTCAAATATGGTGCTACCTCTTCTTTCTTTCCTTGTAAACAATATGTTTGTTTATATAACAAGTTAATTTTAATTTGATTAATTTTATATACTTCTCTTTTTCAAAAAAAGGAATTGTTCTTCTCTACTAAGTCTCTAAATGTTTCTTGACTTAATCTTATCTCTCTTTTTCTTTTCTTCCTTATACATTCTAAAAACACTTTTTTATATATTTCTCTTTAAAATTAAGCCACCAGAGTCCAATTCTCATAAAATTCTCTCATATTCATATGATTTTCAATAATTCCATATGTTTTTTCTCTCCTAATTCTAATTCCTTTTCATTAATTCTCTTTATTCCTTTTCCTATTCTTATATATTCTTCATTTTCCTGAACTTTAACCCATATAGCCACATGATCTGAAACTCCAGCAAACTTAATTCCATTTTATAACTTTTAAACTATCAGATATTAAAAAAATAATCAATTTCTGTCTTAATTTTATTCTTTTTGTAGGTCCAGTGGTTATTCTCCCATACACTTAGCTTTCCACTTCTCAAAATTTCTTTAACAATTTAACATCACAATTGCTCTTATTTTTTCTTAAATTATAATTAAAATCACTCACCACCATAATTTACACAGACATATTCAAGAATATTTTAAACATCCCTGCTCTCTCTTTTTTGTTACATATGCATATAAAGCTATAATTCTGTACACAAATTCTTTCCATCTTAAGTCTATTACCATAATTTGTTCTAGTTGCACTGTGGTTACATCTAATATTTTATTGCTTTCTTGACATAATATACATATGCCTAAGCACATTTCTTTCCCCATGTTCCAAACTACAGTACAATTCCAAGTTTTTTCAGTTTGTGTTCTTTCTTCTTCTGTTAATAATCTGATATATTCAAAAACAATACTATGTGCATCTACTGCAGCACACCATTGTAATATACCATTCCTCTTGATATTTTTCATACTGTTCACATTTAAAGCTAATATTTTCAGCTTTTAAAAACAGTATAATAAAATGTTTACCCCTTTTCTTTCTTATTTTCTAAGCATTACGTTTGAATTTTCTTTTCCTTTCTTTAACTCTTTTCCCTATCTAATTATTTTTCTTACTGTATACCAATCAGCTTCTTCCCCACTTGTCTCCTCTGCTTGTTTTTCCTTGTTACTTTATTTAACTTCACGTATAAGCTCTTTGTCAATCACATCTTTTTGTACATTTTCTTGTATAACACATTTTTATTTCTCTTGTATAATTTCATTTTCATTGTCCTGCACATTCATTTCACATTCTAGCCCTGAGTGACCAGTATTGACACGTTTTGCACTTCAAATCACATTTTTTGCATTATGCCATGTTTTACCACATAACATTTTTTATCACATTCATTGATTAAATGATCATTTTTCCACAAAGATAAGTCTTTGGTTGACCCCTGTATTTCACAACCCCCCCTATTACCATGAACATTAATAATACTAGGTACATGCACAACATTATGATTTTCAATTTTCAGTAAAAAAACTTGCACCACATGTTCTGACCATGGATAAATATTTTCTTTTGTTCATATGCCACCCCAAAAATTTTCCATGGCCTGCCCAGTCTCAAATATCAAGTTACAAAAAGTCTCTTTAAATAAATCCTCTTACCTCTTTTGCTTTGACACCCAAAGTTGCTATGACAGAGTCCCAAACCTCATACCTGTCAAAACTTTCTTTTTTTTACTGCTCACATATAATGTATACTTCTTTTTTTGTTTCTTTTATTTCTTCTTTTCTTCTTTGCTCCTTCTCCAATAGTTTGTGCATAAGTTTTTGTCTCTGTATCTTTTTTTGGCATAGTCTCTTCTTCTCCTTTTTCTTCTTCTATTTTCCATGATATCACTTCATGAAATTGCTGCTCCACTTTCTGGCTCACTTTGTTTCACAATTTCTTCCAAATAATTATCCCACAACCCCCCCCCCCTGGTTTGGAGGGTTGTAATTATGCATTCTTCAGAGGTAAATTACTCTCCTTCAAAAAATCTCTTCTGAAAATTTCCCTGTGAATCCATCTCAGTTCCAGCTACAATCTCCTTTTCCTCCAATATCACTGTTTTTTCTGCACCCACATCATCAGAAAAAAACTTCTGGTAGGAATTCTACCATTTCAACTACATTTTCAGCAACTTTCACTCCATTTTCAGCAAAAGCTGAATCAGCCATGTTTTCTCCATGTTTCTCCTGGCTGCCTCCATAACTGGACAAGAAACATGAAGTCAGGATGTGTAACACACACAGTCTTCCCCAACTATCAAGAGTAGGGCAAGTTCTCTGGTGTCCTAGTCACATTTCTCCTAGTCAGTATGAATACCACTTCAGGTCTCCCCTGAAAAGAGAGCACTGGCCTAGTGGGACTAACCCAGTCTACAAAGAGTAAAAGCTTCCTAGGTTGGCCATCTTTCTAGGGTGGTAGGAAAGCCATACAGACTCCTAAAAAGATCTGGAATGTACAGGGTTCTTCAAGGACTCTTGGGATTTTTTGGGCAAAATTAAAACTATAGTATTTGAGGATGGTGACACATTTATTACTATGGATGTTTGTAATTTATACACTGTTATACCTCATGACAGTGGTTTAGACTGGTTAGAAGAACAACTATATTACACCAACCTTTATGATCAGAATAAGATTAATGTTTTAGTCAAATTAATGGGCATTGTACTAAAAAACAATTTTATATTTTTTGAGGGGGCCTATTATAAACAGGTTAGTGGTGTAGCCATGGGGGCATCGTGTGCCCCGGGTTTTGCGAACTTTGTTTTAACTTATTGGGAATTAAATTATGTGTTTAATTCAGAATATTTTAAATATATTAAATTTTATGGTCGGTTTTTAGACGATTTATTTATTATTTGGAATGGGGAGCAAGCAATTTTAAAACGTTTTTTAGAGTATATTAATAGTAGTGTATGGTTTTTAAAATTCACACATGTTGTTAGCCAGGAAAGTATTAGTTACTTGGATATCAAGCTAACTTATGATAAGGTTAAGAAGAAGCTTGTGTCCAACATACACAGGAAGTCCACATTCTCAAATTCGTACCTACATTTTGATAGTTGGCACCCTCACCATCAGAAGAAAGCGGTGGTTAAAGGCCAGATGGTGAGGGCAGCAAGAATGGTCAGTGAGGAGGTGGATTTTGATCATGAAATCAAATTTATTATTAGTTTATTTTTAAATAGGGGGTACCCACAGGATTTTTGTAGTAACATAGCTAGAGAAGTGAGATGTAAAAGACACAATGGCATTTACAAGGCTATATTACATAGTAATGGGATAATTTCTAGTGAGAGTTACCCAAGTCAATCAGTGGATGTTGGGAAATTTATTTGCAATAACATCCCTTTGTATATCACTACATTTAATGGTATATCTTCGTGTATTAAAAACATTATTAATAAGAATTGGAAATTTATAAGCACAGACAAATCACTTGGGGAAATGTTTGTGGGGAATGTCACACATGTTTTTAGGAAGGACACTTCTTTTAAGGATTTGTTTGAAAGTTTGAATGTTAATACCCACAATAGTTCACAAAAACCGTTAGGTAATTTTAAATGCGGTAGGTGTTCAACGTGTAAGTATTTGATCAATATTGATACAGCTGTGACTGTTAACAACTATAATATTAGAATTAGTCAGCATATAAATTGTTATACAACAAATGTTGTTTACATTGCTGTTTGTCAACAGTGTGAAGGGTTTTATGTTGGCAAAACTAGTAGACATCTTAGGGATAGGGTTAAAGAACACCTACTGGATATTAAAAACAATAAATTAACTAATGCTCTTGCCAGACATATAAATCAATATGAAAATCATGTTTTTAGATTTTTTGGTGTGATACACCAGAATTTGGATTTACAAGGCAAGATAACTAAATACAACTTGGATTTGTTAGAATTGAGGATGCAGATATTACTTAACGCTAACCAACATCCTGGACTTAATGAATATATTAGTATTAAGCCAATTTTATGGTTGAACAATATTAAGGGTCATTAACACAGTTTTGGTATTTTACCACATGACTGTTTTGTATAGCAATTATGTGGTACATACAAGTGTTTTATTTACAAGGCTTAGTTGGTTAGATGTTACCCATTGGTATACACCAATATATATTTGGGACTCTGTTATTAATTTAATATGTTTTTTATTGATATATTTTTACTTGTAATAGGGTGCACACAAGAGTGAATCACAAATTGCATGTTGATTTCATACACACATTATTGTGTACATACATTTATATTTATATATATATATATTTATTTGTATACATAATAATTTATTATTTATTTTTATATTGTATATACATGTACATTATTATGGTCTTTATTGTTTTTTTATCCCCATTTGCATGTTTATATAGTTTGAAGTATAATATATATATTTTAAACAACATAGCAGTTTTTTAATACAAAGAATTTTTACATAATACTTTGTATATATTTTAGTATTGCATGGAATTAGCACCAAATTTTTCCCAGTTATATATACATGTTATTATTGCAATTTTCTGCATTATAAATTTGTTTAAGTAACCCTGGGATACACACATCAACATTAAATGTTTTTTATACTTATAATTTAATACTAAATTATTTATTACTTACAATAAATACATAAGTAAAAAATAATAAACACAAAATAAATATTATAAATTACATACCATGATAATTTGTAGTATACATACATATTGTAATGTGAGATATATATATATATTACTGTTCAAAATGAATTTTGGTTTTTGTAAATCAATTTTTTATATATATATAAATTTGTTTACATTTATTTTCATTATAGTGGAACATTTAGTGTTTACATATACTATGTAATTTTATTAACAGGATGGGTTCACTATATTAGGTAGTTCATACACAGGTTTAACACTATTTGCATTGCTGCTTTTAATTTAATTTAATTTGATTGTGTTTCACACACTTTTTATTGGTTAACAGGCTCATTAAGCATAATTGTGCACATTATTTAAGGGATTCAGATGTAGTATGTGATGTTCTGATGAAGTTCGTACAACGGACGAAACCTAGGTCGACGTTTTTATGTGGTTTTATTCAATAAATATATTTGGAACATTTATGGGCCTTGGATTTATTTGGATGGTGGCAGCATTTCCATAATATTACAGCTGTTCCACGTCGGTTGTGGTGCCTTTTTCCTACACTTCAGTTTTTGCAGTTTTGGTTGTTGGTTTATTAATGTACAGGGTATCAAGATTCAGGGAGAACTCCAAGTTATTCAGATTAGGACTGCAGTGGGAAGCTGCCAGGTACAAATGCTTTGACTCTCAGAGAGATTGCTACTGTGACCAAGTATTTTGTAAAGTTGTTAGGAGCAGTGAAGAAACTACAAGGCAGGCATGTAGTAAAATAGAAACACAAATCCCCTGTCCAGAACGTTAGGGCTCTCCATGGCTTTCCACACACAAGAACATGAAAATAGACATTGCTGCAATCTACAGTGACCATGAATGTTCACAAACATGAATAATGGGAGGAAGGACTGCAGGGTGACCATTCTGAACATTAACAGCAAGTTTAATTTTGAGATGTCTGGACTAAGCCTCCCTATCTTATCTATTTTGGTGACCAGGAGGAGCCTGAAATAAAACTCTGTCACTTCCTCCTCAGTTCTGCTTTCTGCATACAGGAATGTGCAAATAGGTATCACTGTAAACAGAGTGAACATGAATGTACTGAGCATCAATAAGGAGTGTTTAGGCTGCAGAGTATTTTGAATGTTTTAGTTGTAAGAATAGGTTTAACTTTAAGAGGTCCACAATATACTACTATGGTGTCTATCTCTCTCTCTATCTATCGGAAACCAGATAGTCTGAAATAAAACTCCTTTCCTTTCTTCTCCGATGGAAAACATTCTATGGCTCCCTACTCCAGAAGATGATCATGGAGAAGTAAGGTGAACGCTACCTGATCCACTGGAACAAGATGCATTCTCATGAAAGCCAAACAGATTGTCAAGTCTATTCTGTAACCTAAATAATGTCTAATACCCACTTCTCTGACATAATGTTCACCCAATTTTCCCTGAATAATGTCAGTCATCCTCCCAGGAGGTGTAGGAGAAAGGGGGTTAAAAGCAGTAGGGAAAGGAGGTATTCGCAGAACTGTAATTACTTGGAGGGAGGGCCCCACAAAGCTTTGTCAAGATTTCCTGGCTTGCCCTTTTCTTTACATGACACTTCTATTGTTTTAAGTTTATTTTTTGCTGGCCTGCAAAGCTCTGGTATGGCACCTGCAGTGTGGTCACTGGAAAGAACCTCAGCTACACTGAGGAATAGGAAAATGGAAGAACTGTTTGCCAATCACAATTGTCTTCCCAATTTCTTCCATCTTTTTGAACATTTCCTGCACATAAGACCAAAAATAAGGTTCTTTTCTAGGGGTGCATTAATCTAACTGCCTCTTACCATCCTCTTGCAGGGGCTGAACTCTAAATCAAGCATATCATAACAAGAGAACATATTATTACTGTCCTGCATGCCACATTAACAGTTATGTTTGCCACATTCTGTGTTAAACTGTTCCACCTGGAAATCTCATTCTTGATTTCTGATACTAGCGCTTCTACGTGCTTCAGGATCTTTCCTTGGTATTTCACCATATGGTTTGGCAACTGATAGCCCCCAAGGTGAAGGAAGCAACTTTATAGACTTCATCCCCAAACCTATATATTAGCCTACTTTCCCTCTTATTTGGAATGGTGTTGATGCCCGAAGTTAACTCTGAGCCCCTAGCAGAACCAAAGGAAAACTACTATCAAGTCTACCACTGGATTCTTGTGTAGGTACTGTGAAGCCTGTTGGACTATTTAGAAATAACCTATCAGAGTTCCTGGGATTCAGATTTTGTGAATCTGGTTCCAAAGATTCTACTGTAAAGGAATCTTAGATGATCACAAACATGGAGGGATGGGGTAGACAAATAGATTTTAGATCATCCAAGCCTACAAGATCCAGCTATCTTTTTGTTGTGGATATTTCATTTGACTCGCATCTGAAGTGCTGTCTCTGGAGATTAAAGATCTTCCTGTAACATACCTTCTTTGGTGAAGCTGATGAGTCATACCTGACAGAAAAAGGACATCTGGGAAGTGTATGCAAAGTTTTGCTCACCTTCTAATGAAGGTTTCAATACTTTAAGGGGAGAGGGTCACCTTTTCTTTTATCTGTTTAGTGCCTAAAATTTGAAGCTAGGTGGAGGCCTACTGTCTTGACACACTACAAAAATCTCTTCAGCTAAATTCTGAATGTCTTGTATGACAAGGAACTAGAATTACAGATTCTGGAATTTGTAGATGAAGAGAGATGGCTAGAAGGTAAGATGCAGTGGGGTGTGAAACCTAGCACAATCCTGACAACAAGAAATGTGCTTTGGCCTCAAGCTAAACAAACAATATGAATGGAAATCCTTATGTGGGATTTGTTTTCCTAACGTTTAAGCAGTTATTAATCTTTTTAAACATTAATCAGAAGAAAACTTCCTCAAAGGGGTACTTATCTAAATGTAGACCGGAGAGTACACTGAAAAAAACTAGTCGACCAATAGACTGTGAGTATTACAAACACAAAGTATCACATCACACTGCATGGCTAGAAAGAAGAGAAAATGGCACAGAAGGACATGCATCTTATGCTTTGACATAGGGACATTGGTCCCTGGATGTCCATCAACTGGGGAATGATGCAAAGACTCTGGGAATAGGGTCATCACAGTCTTCTGAATTGCAAGAAGACCCAAGGATCTCTACTGCAACATTGACTACAAAGAACATCTGGAATTACAGGTTCTGGAATCTGTAGGTGAATGGAAATGGCTGGAAGGTCAGGTGGGTTGGAGTGTTTTTTTTGGGGGGGGCAGTCACCATCTGGCAGTCATTGCTCTGATGATCTACAGGCTTTTCTTTTGGTCTTGCATGCCATTCTTTTCTTAACTTGTCCTTTTTCCAGTTACTGTCCTACTTGGAGCATAAAAGCCAAGATCCAGGGTAATAATTTCTGCTGAACCTTAGTATTTGGGACTGACACAGGTGCTTGATTGCCTACATAGTTTTACTATTCTCTTATAGTTTATGGAGGTTATTTTCAAAATGGGGTCCTAACAGGTCCTTGTCCAGAGGGGCATTAAGGAGCACTGTCTTCACCTGATCTGTCTGGTGCTCAGTCCTCAGTCATGTCTCAAGCACTGACCGAACAGCTGCAGTCCTAGTGGATGCATTTACAGCATCATAGCCAGATTTCTGAAGTGTTTGATAACATGAGCAGAGTAACCACACATCTCAAGTATCTCCTGCTTCAGATTCTAATCTAAGATCTCCTCTGTCAGAGTCCTAATCTTTTCTAGTAGTGTTTGCTAAGTACAGATGTGATTCTGGCAGAAGGATGGAGTATCAGAAGTATATACATTTTTCTTAAATCCTTTCAGTATTCCAGTCTTCCTGTCATTGGAAACAGAGTTCCAGGATGCAATCAAAGAGAATCCCTTGCTGAAATCCAGGAGACTACACCTGAATCATCTAGAAGGCTATTTTTAAAGACCTTATGGGAATCCCCGACTCCCTTAAAGATGTTAGGTTTTCTAGGAACAGAGATGAGAGAATTTGGCTCCATAGATTCATTGATAAATACATCTTCTGGGACACTGATCACTGGGGAAAAGCAAGTGCCCTAGACAAGCCTAAAAAAAGCTCTGTATCTGAGCTGGGCCTCAGAGTACTCCCTGAACTTTCACTGGACCTCCTCCATCTTATGAAGGACACCCCAAAGGGGAAATCCTCTGGTGAAGAGAAAAGAGGATAATGTATCCTAGGTGTTGGTGACTCACTGGTAGCTACAGAGGTAAACTGATCCAAATAGGCCAGTTCATCTACCTCAGAAGCTTGGGTGTCTGAATGCTCTAAATGAGATTTCATCTTTCTCTTCTGAGAAGCGGTCCTGATACCTTAATTTCTTTACCATCAGATGCTTGGACTTAAGGAAGAACATCAAGTCCTGAGCCTGTTGGAAAAGTTGCTGAGAGGAAATGTGTGAGGAGGATGGAGCTGAGGCTATACTCATCCTAGGCAAGCTGGCAAACACTAACTAGTTCTTCAGTGCTTTAGGCCTCAAAGATATGAAAAAAAAATGCATTGAAGGACTCGGAGCATAGCTGGATGACCAAGACCTCCACTTGGTCCATGAAGCCTCCTCATGAACTACTGCCAAGGAAACTCCACTCATCCTCAGAAATGCTAAATGAGAATGCGCTAGTGGTGACAGCCACAATGGTGTATTCAGTCCAAAAGAATATGTGACTACCGACGGTGTGGCAGTCATGCCAGAGACCACAACAAAATAGACTCTGAAGAGAAAGGCTGCAAAAATACCTCACTGTATCCAAAGCTGCCAAACCTTGGGAAAACAGGCTTTCGACATTTCTCCCTATGGCACTTATCAGTATGCTTTTGTCTTTGCTAAAATCATAGTGGTATGGGGCCAGCCACTCATCCCCCGTATCAACCCCAAACTCCTGGAGAGGTTTAGCTCTTTTCCTGGTTGTCCTTGAGGTGAAGCTGAAACAATGCAGATAAGTGTCCACATTGTTCTCTGGACCAAGACAAGACAGCAGAAGTGAAACATCTTTGTGGGCAATCTGCTTCCTGCAGTCAACACAATTTTTTACTTTAACCAGAATTTCCAAATTGGTCATTATCAGCCAAGAAACAACACTATAAAAAGATAAAAATGTACCCTATCAAGTCTTCTATTTCTTGTGGAAGCAAGCCAACTTCTGGACTGATGATGCTGATGTAATGCAACTATACTGAACTGTGCAGCAAGAAAGAGAAGACAATGGTATCAGCTGATGCCCCTATTTTATCACCAAACATCTTAGGTGGCATTGGGGGAGAATCAGCTGAAGACCTGAAGGAAGGTACAGTTCTACAAGTTATGCTGACTATCCTACAAGTGAAGATTGCTATACTGAATAGTGTAATAAGCACCCATTGTTTCTACACAGATAGAATCGACTGCTTTGGTGAAAGTAACACATGTCTGGTGCACCTATAACATGGTATAAGGCTAGGGGAGAGGTGCTGGAATCTACAGAGATGTTCACCTCTAAAAAGGTTGGGCAGAGATGATAAGTTAACACAGATGCTGAGTCCAGTGGCTTGTGTTGGAAAAATCAAAGTCTGAATATGCAAATGTTATACGTATTTGCTTGCACATGTTTTTTGAGCCTGTAGCCCGCTTGTCTGTGAAAAATATTCTTTATTATCCACTGGAATTGCTGAATGGTTGAAAAGTGTATTGCCTGCATGCAGAAAAAAATATATTTTTAGAAGTTTTTTAATCCGGTTCAATGTGTGTATCAGAACAGTTTGATTACCCGAACTACCCTAGGTCCCAATTATTTTGAATAATCAACTCTCTGCTGTACTAACATAAAATTGCTCAATAACCCCATGAGAATGACTCTTAGATGGGGTTGGAGATTTTTTTTTATTGGGGGGGGGGGGGTTAGTTTTCCACTCAGCATTTATACTGACAGTAAAACTGTTAATAAGTCTGGTGTGCTGAAATTATTTGAACTAGAAAAGGTATGGCACAGTTGGCAATCATTCAGAGCAGCCTGTGACTTAAAGGAAAATGTTGCCATCTCCTACAGTTTAACTCAACTCTTAGGTTGCTTTTCTCCCTACAATGATTCCAGTACTGTGTAGGTACTTGAAACCTGCTTGTACTTTATACAACTTTCATTTCCTCACTTTGGTAACAAAAGGAAGGGAAAGACCAACCACTTAACTTCTTACAGTAGTTGCAGAGGAATTTGTCTGTTTGCATGACATACCACAGACAGAGAAATCTGTAGTCAGGAGCTCAGGCTGCTGTAAACAACAGAAGTGTGAAACTGTTTTCCATTGTCTATTACAAAGCGGAAGAGAACTTACACTCATTCATGTCTGCTTCTACTGTAGCTGTGCCTTTCAGAGCAAAACAGAGCAATTGAAATCAATCAGTGATTCAAAGTCAGTCACCTCTTTTGACAAATATACTTAAGCAGCGTAACTGTATTGAAATGTTAAGCTTTAAATGTTTGTTTATACTACTTGACATTTTAAGATTACTTGAATGTAGTATTAAAGATGTCTGTGACATTTAGAGAAAAATCAGAAAATATTTTTTCTTGTAATTCTTGCAAAGTATTAGCACATTTCACAAAGTGTAGGAGGAGGGACTGTGAATTCATCTTTGACAGCAAAAAGATACTTTGAACAAAGACCTGCAATTTAGCAACTGTTTTGGTTGCAGCTGTATAATTCCTTAGTATACTGTAAAACAAACCCTGAGATGCACACAAATGAGGCTCATTCAAGAAATAAAAAAACAGACAGTATACAAGATAACAGTGACCGACACTTCTTCTTTCAGCTTTTCCCAGTTAGGGGTCGCCACAGCGGATCAGCTGTGCACTCATGATTGGTAGTGGGGTTTTACAGTATCGAGTTGCCAGCCTGGCGCCCAACCTTCCACAGGAGGTGCACACACAAACACACTCACACCTAGGGCCAATTTAGAGTGTCCAATCCACCTACTGCATGTCTTTGGGATGTGGGAGGAAACCCACATGACCACAGGGAGGACATGCAGACTCCGCACAGAAGGCACCCCAGCCAAGAATCGAACCGGAGAACCTCTTGCTGTGAGGCGGCAATGACAGTGACTGACACTAATCCCATTATATGTCAATGGAATGGGAATATACCATTATTTCCTTATGTGTAGCATAACTCATGTAAGCAAACGTGAAATGGATTATAGGTAAGAGCAAGGCTTGAAGAAAAATAAGATCATGTTGATATGTCAAGCTGCATCTATTAAGGGCAGTTAGAGTGATTTTGAGATGTTAAAATAACCAGAAAACACAGATAGATTTAAAAAAATATATTTTTTTTAGTTCTAAGGCAGAGTTTTGCAATACCCATAATACTGTCACCTACAAACAACTGACATTGGCAGTTGCAGAGATGAGAAATACCTTACTACATATTTAGAGAAAAGACCTGCCTAAACCAACTGAAAAATCTGCTGTGTGCACCCAGCAGTGCCACCAGCTGGGTAAAAAAGTGTTGCCTGCTTATATGAAAAGGCACACAAAAATAAACTTTAAAACAGTTAGCTGGAAAACAGGCCAAAATGATTGCTATATTTCTCATAAACAGAAAATAAAATCAAGAAATCATGGTTTATTTTTGTGAAAAGAACATGAGAAAGTACTGTGATAAATTGCTGTTCATTTTTTTCTTTCTTTTAGGCCTGGATTCAGGAAGAACAAAACTGTGAGTATAAACTGCTGTGGCAAAAAGGTTTAGTTTTCATAATCATGACAAACTGCGATTCAGAGACAGATTAGTGGAATGAGGAAATACCTCATTATTGCCTAATTTGCATACCTTGGTACGGTGCAGTATTACCAAAAGAACTAATCAGCACTTTGCTGTGGTAATCACCAGAGGCAGCCCAAGCATCACATTGGCACAGGTACCCACCCCCTCATTCATCTGTAACACATTCAAATAGACACACCTCAGCTGTTTGTTTATTTACATTTGTTAACCGGGTAGTGTCCAACTGGGTTGGAAACCCATTTTCAGCAGAGACCCGGGGATAAAAGCTCCAGTATAGTACAATTAGTTAAAGTAGAAGTAGTAAAGAACAAATATAAGAAAAATGCATCTAAGTTCACATAAGGAATACAAGGTACTAGCAAAACTTCAGAGTATGCCAAATAAGTGAGGTACATACAGAAATTATGAAATAATACAAAGGTATACAACATCCAAAAGAAAACCAGAAAGATAATACACAAGTCATATGTAGGAAGCAAAGAGGTTATAAGTGTTATCTAGTAAAGATATTAGTAAGAGGTGGATGAGTGGTAATAGGAAGAAGAAAGTACAGTTGTGTACACTTACCATAAATGTAGATGTTCGAGTGTATTCACTGTTGCAGTCATCACACTTGGGTTATCTGCCTGCAGGTAGCCCTCAGACAGCCCAAATACCAGATTCTTGAGATTTCTGCATCGGATGCTGTCACCTCTTTCAGGACGTCGGGGGTATAAAACATTCAGCAGACGCCATTACATCAGTTTTTCTTGCCCCAGATGTCAGCAGCCCCCAAAATAGGAAGCAATTACATGGTGTGGAACACCTCTAGTAAAAAGTAAACACCACTGCCATAAGATATGGCCAAAAAGAGGACAGGTGGAAAGAATAGAAAAGTCAGGGGCTGGAGGGAGGGTGACCAGGAATACAACAGTGAATACACTCGAACATCTACATTTATGGTCAGTGTACACAACTGTACTATGTTCTTCATGTTTCACTGTTGCAGTCTTCACACTTGGGTTGATTCCCAAAGCTGAGAAAGGGTGGAGGCAGTCAAGAAGTATTGGGGCTGGCTAGCAGGCCTTGTAAGTCTGCTGTGGCAAATCCAGCTCTGGATTTAGAAAAAAGCAGGCAAGTGGTAATGCTTGGTGACGGTGTGTACAGAACTCCAGGCTGCAGTTTCCAGGATGTCCCTGGTGGGGACTCCCCTGAGGAATGCTGTAGAGGTTGAGGTAGTCCTAGTGGAATGAGTTCTGATCCCCTGTGGGGTAGGTTTTCCATGGTGTCTGTAGCAGAAATGGATGCAGTGTGCTATCCATTTGGAAATGGTTTGCTTTGAAATGGCCTAGCCCTCTGCCCCTGTAGCGAAGCTGAACAGCAGCTGATCAGATTTTCTGAAAGGTTTAGTTCTGTCAAGGTAAAACCTGAGCTGTCTGTGCACATCCAAGGAGTGCAGAATCCTTTCCCCTTTATTCTGAGGATTAGGGAAAAAGGTTGGTAAATGGATGGATTGGTTTAAAGCCACACTGAATACCACCTTGGGCATAAATGATGGGTTAGTCCTGAGGGAAACCCTGTCTGCATGGAAAATAATGAAGGGTTCCACAGCCATTAGTGCCTGTAACTCAGACACTCTTCTTGCAAAAGTGATGGCTAGAAGTAAGGCTATTTTGCAAGAGAGGAATTTTAACTCTGCTGCAGCAGCAGCAGGCTCAAAAGGGGGAAGCATGAGCTTATCTAGTACAAAGTTAAGGTCCCAGGCTGGGGTGGGAGCTATCCTTGGGGGCCTTAAATTGTTAGCTCCTCTCAGGAACTGTTTGATGAGAGGGTGAGAAAATAGAGGTGGCTCAATATTGTAGTGAGCTGAGATGGCAGAGGCATGAATTTTAATTGATGAGAAGGACAGGCCTTTGTGGAGTAGCTCTGCTAGGTAATCTAGCATTTGAGGTAAGGTGGGCACAGCTGTGCCCTTTCCTTGAGACTGGCTCCAAGAACAATATTTTTTCCACTTTTCTGAATAGGATTTCCTAGTATTAGGCCTTCTGGCCTCAAGGATGACGTCCAGCACCTGTTTGCTGAGGGTTGCTGGTGGTGTAATTCAGGGGATAAGCCAGGCTGCAAGGTTCAGGGTTTGCAGCTGTGGATGTAAAATCTGTCCCTCCTGCTGGGACAGTAGGGAGGGGGTCTGATGTAGGTGCCAGGATGACACTGCTGTCAGACTGCATAGGAGTGGGTACCAGTGCTGACGTGGCCAGTCTGGGTAAATAAGTATTGTCCTTGGCCTGTCCTGTTTGATCTTGAGTAGTACTTTTGAGAGGAGGGGCAGAGGGAGAAAGGCATAAATTGAGGTTTTCCCATGTGAAGGATAGGGCATCCACTTTCCATGCTTGGCTGCGGGGATTTCTGGTGCAAAATTTGCTCAATTGATGGTTTGGGGGAGGCAAAGAGGTCCATCTCTGGAGTCCCCACCTGTGGATTAGAAGTTTGAATGAGTTGGGTTCCAGCTGCCACTCATGTGGGTCCAGTAGATTTCTGCTTGTCGTCTGCCAGTGAATATTGTTTGCCTGGCAGGAATTGAGCTTGCAGGTGCACTTGGTTGCTCAGGGCTGTGTTCCACAGGGCCATGGCTAACCTGCAGAGAGGGTAGGAATAAGTTCCTCTCTGCTTGTTTATGTACCACATAACTGTGGTATTGTCTGTCTATCAGGAGTTGTCCTGGAAGGATAATGTATTTAAAGGTTGTCAGAGCATTCTGTACAGCTAGCATTTCTTTTTGATTGATATGCATGGGAATTTGTTCTGGTCTCCATTTCACTTGAATGCATTTGCCTGCCATGTGAGCCCCCCCCCCCCACGCATAGTCGGATGCATCTGTTGTCAGGGTTTGGGTGGCGAGGGGTTGAGTGAAAGGAAGTCCCTTGTGGTTGCATGCCTCTGTTCACCAAAGGAACTCTGTCCTTAGACAAGGAATGATGGGAATCAGTGTTTCCAGGTCCTGAGAATGTTGACACCAGAGACTTTTTAAGTACCACTGACGTTTCTTCATATGCAGTCTTACATATGGAATTAGTAGAATGCATGAGGTTATGAACCCTAGGGCTTGCAGTATTTTTCTCGCAGAGAGCTGGGTTTTGGTGGCCATTAGTTTGAAGCAGTTTGTCAAATAAGCCTGTTTTTCTGGAGTGAGGAATACAATCTGGGAAATTGTGTTCAAGCTTGCTCCCAGGAATACAATATTCTGGTTGGGCACCAGTTGTGATTTCTTTTCGTTGATGGTGTACCCCAGAGAAGTTAGAAGTCTCTCTACAAATGCCAGGTGCAGAAGTAGCAATTCCTGACTGTCCACCTGAATCAGGCAATCATCCAAGTACGGGTAAATTTGAATATTTCTCTGCCTGCAGTATGCAATTGCTGAAGCCAGGCACTTTGTAAATACCCTGGGTGCAGTAGATAAGCCAAAGAGAAGTGCAGAGAACTGATAGTGCATAGAGCCTGCCCTTTAATGTATATATTTCCTGCAAGATTCCCTTATGGGAATGTGCAGATAAACTTCTTTTAATTCTAGAGTGACTAGCCAGGCATCCTTGGCTAGCTATTGCAGAGTCAACATTTTGAATTTTGGGACCATCAAGAAGGTGTTGAGAATTGATAGATTTAGGATAGGGCACCAAGAGCCCTCTTTGCTGGGCACCAGGAATAGTCTGGAGCAGAAACCCTGTCCCCTTTGCACTGGTTGAATAGCCCTGATACTGAGAAGAGAAAGTTCTTGCTTTTGAGCCTCTGCCCACTGGTTTGGAGGAAGGTCTGGCAACCCGCTTGGGGTTGGCAGTGAGTAGAAGTAGAATCTGTATCCCTGGGATACAGTGTTTAGGACCTATCGGTCCTGGATAATAGACATCCAGTTTTGTGCATGCAGGGTGAGTTTTCCTCCTAGGGGTGCAAGTACTTGGGCTTTTCTGGGAAGGGAGATAGACAAGTCATTGTGAACTTTTTCAATAAGGGGTGGCTTACCACTCCCTGTTTTAGAGGAGGGAGCACTCCATTGTTTAGATCTCTGCATACTGTGAGACTGTAGTCTTGGTGGCCTGTTGCCACTGGGTTTGGACTGAGAATGCCTGGAAGGGACTGGAAAGGACCAGTTTTTAGAAGGCCACTGCCTACTGAATCTAGGTGGCTGCATCTGTAAGAAATCTTTAACAGTTTGCATAGATTTAGCTTTTTCCTCCATCTTTTTAAGAACTTCTGCTTTTGTGCAAAACAACCTTCCCTGGTTTAATGGCACACCTAGTAATTTTGCTTTGACATGGTCTGGCAAGATTTTCTCCTTCAGCCAAGCATGCCTTCTAAGTACAGACCCAGTGACAGCAGCCCTGGCAAGATGCTTCTAAGGCATCCAAACCACACTGCAAAGTATGTTTACTAACTTGGTTTGCAGAATGCATTAACTGTTGTAAATCTTTATTTTCTGTACAATCTGGAAGCAATAACAAATTTTGTTTACTTAGTTCCATAATATGCTCCTGGTACTTCAACATGTGAAAGTGGCAATTCAAAGCCCTGATGGCATGAGTTGCAGAGGTATATACCTGCTTATCCCATCTGTCTAAAGCTCTAGAATCCCTGTCTGAAGGGGTAGGGTTTTTGGCTGTAGTAGCCTTAATGCCTTTATGTCCCTGGGAAACAGTCTCTGGCTCCACAGTAGGATTCTTAAAGAGAAATTTGTGAGTCAGGTAATCTGTAGTACCTGTCAGGCTTTCTAGGAGCTGGTGGTAAAGTAACAGGAGTAAGACTGGATTCCATGAAGACATCATCTGCAATGTCCAGGACAGGGGGGTATAGCTAGAGGCCTGTGCTGAGGCAAGTCTAAAAATTCTCTGAGTCTCTTTTTGGACTGAGGGTAGTCCTGGCATTCCCAGTGGAAATGCTCTCAAAGTATGCAAGGTTTCAGCAAAAGAAGAGTCCTCTGGAGGAGAGGCAGGGGATATGTATTCCTCTGCATCAGAATCCTCATAGATAGATAAGGGTATGTCCTGGTAATCAAAGGGATCAGAGTCATCGGACTCGTGGTCTGTAGAATCAGAAGGAAAATCAATTCTTTGTCTTTTAGAGGGGGAAGGTTGGCTTCCCCTAATTAAAGTTATAAGGTCTTCAGGCATTTTAAGCATTTGTTTCTGTGGCAAGGGAGCTTGAGCATGCACTTTGGTCATCAGTTTTCTAGGCATAGTGCGAACTCTGGGCTTGAGAAACATGTTTTTTTTTGTCAAAAATGAAGCTGTCGGTTTAATGCGAACACCAGAAGGTTGGAATACACCCTCAGAAGCTGGTGTCTGCACAGCAGCTCTGGACCCATCCAAGGTAGAGACATCCGCAGGTTCCCTAGTCAAAGAAGCATCTCACGGCATACCAGACACCGAATCGGTCTCAGCAGAAGCCTGCAAATCTGTAGAAGCGGGTATCAGGGGCTGCGAAGGCTCCTCACTGAGTACCGGCAGACTGGCGACTAGCTTAACAGAAGCATCGTCGGCAGTTTTGGACCTATGGGGTCTGTCTCTGTCTTTATCCTTACTTTTTTTGGAAGATCGATAGTCGGATGGCTTATAGAAGCCATTTCATAAAACAGAGAACAAGAGCGAAAGAATTTAGTGACAAAGATAGCCCAATGACGAATAGTTCAGACATTAAACAGGGCACAAAACCTACAGTGAGGAACGTCGTGGTCTGGGCCTAAACAGATGATGCAGTAAGAATGAAAATCTCTGTGAGGTATTTGCTTTCCACAGGCAAGACAATTGTTAACTTTTTCTGATATCGGTTAGAGCAAGAAAAAAGGATCCCCAACGGGGTACTGAGCTTTTGAAGACTTCAGGTCTCAAACCTAAAAAATAAAAATTTCAGGTAGCGGCCGACCGGCACTTGCAAACTGCTTTTGCTTTGGGCTCCCACGCAGCAAGAAAAGCTGATGTAGTGGCATCAGCTGCACGTTTTATACCCCTGACGTCATGGAAGAGGCGACAGCATCTGACGCAGAAATCCCAAGACTCTGCTATTCGGGCTGACTGAGGGCTACTTGCAGGCAGATAACCCATGTGTGACAACTGCAACAGTGAAATATGAAGAACATCTAGCCAGTGGCAAAACAGGACAAAGCCAGTTAATATTTAGATAATCTTTCAGGGTAGTTTTAAATGCAGACATTTTGGGATTTTTTTTGGATGTGCTGAGGAAGATTATTCTAATCCTTGGCCATTTTATAGGAGTAGAGGGAGCTGCCATGATAGTTGTGAGACTGGGTCACTTTTAGCATTAGTTTGTTGGATGACCTAAGGAGCCTACAGTTAGAGTTAGATTGGACCAGGTTTGAAAGCGCAGGGCAGTTAGTGGAGTTTGTATTGGATTATATGTGCAAATGAAAGTTGATTTAGTGCTAACAGGTTGGGGAGTTCAAGCCAGTTGAGTTGTTGAACTGTGCAATGATGGGTTTTATGGAGTTGATTGGTGGCAAACTTAGCTATTTTGTTATAGCAGGATTTTAGTTTATTAAGGTCAGCTATGGATGGGTTTGTAAAAATCTGAGAGCAGTAGAGTAGGGTGGATAGCAAGTGAGATCTTGCAGTGGCTAGTCTAGCTTGTTGTGTAAGGTAAAGTTTAACCATGTAGAGAGCTCCAAGTTTAAAGTGGACTTTGTTAGGCAGATGTGTTCATTAAATTTTAGTGTATCGTCTATAGTAACTCCAAGCAGCTTGGTCTGATTTGGGGGTTTGATTATTATACCATTGGAGGAGTGTATGGAGAGAGGTAGTGTGCAGAGTTTGGATTATTTGTTAGAGAAGGTCATTAGCTTGATCTTATTTGAGTTGAGGATGAGTTGGTGGCTGGTGTGGTAATTTTCAATGTCCTGGAAAGATGTTTGCATTTTGTGTTGAAGTTCTTGAGGGGAGTAGGCTGAGCAGATAAGAGAGGAATTGTCTGCATGTTGGATGATGGTGGCAGGTTGGTTGGCAGTATTAAGGGTATTGAGAAATATGACAAAAAGGAGGGGCCCAAGTATGAAGCCTTGGGGTACCTCCATGGTGACTAGCAATAGTGGAAAGAGGTTGTTCTCCCACTTTGTAGCTTGCTGGCAGTTTGATAGATAAATGTGGAACCAAATTAGGAGCGAGGTATTAAAATTATAAGTAGTAAGTTTATTGAGTAGTAGCTGGTGGGATATAGTGTCAAAGGCTTTTGACATGTCTAGGAAAATAGCTGACACTAGCTGTCATTCATTTTTTGAGGTGGTGAATATCTGTCAAGGTTAAGAGGGTTGTGTTTGTAGTATGTTTAGGTCTGAATCCATGCTGAGAGCTGGACAGCAGGCTGTTAGTGAGGTAATTCACCAGTTGCTGTTGAATACATTTCTCTAGGATTTTGGCTATGGGAGAGAGGATGGCAAAGGGACGGTAGTTTGTAATATCTCTAGAGGGGCCGCCCTTATATAGTGGTATGATATGAGAAATCTTCCATCAGTTGGGTACATACTGTTCTGAACTAGAGCAAGATATTAGCATGGATATGGGGTAGGCAATGGATGGAGCAGCTAGTTTTAGATACTGGTTGGGAAGCTGGCCGGCAGCCAGACAGCAAGGTTTTAGTTTATGTAGAAGTTTTTTTTTTTATGTAGGTAGTTTGAATGGGTTTAAAGGAGAAAGAGTTAGTAACACCAGAGGTTGGGGAGGGGACTATGAGTGGTGGGTTTACTTTGATCTCTAAGAGAGAAGTGTTAAAGTTGATGAAGTGAGAGTTGAACTGTGAGGCTAAGGGCTCAGTGGTATTACCAGTGAGGGAAGCAGGGGGTGGAGGTTTTACCAGGGTTAAGGAGGTGGTTAATGTTTTGCCAGAACTTTTGTGGGTTGTGCCGGTACTTTTGTTGGTAGGTAAGGAAGATGATTTTTTTCAGCACTGATGACTCTTTTTTAGCTTGGTTTCTAAGTTGCTGATAAAAGGTGAGATCACTTTTGTTTTTGGTTGTATGGTATATTGACCAGGCTCTGTCCCTTTGTTTCATTAGATAGCCATGGTAACTGTTTGGATTTTTGGCAAATTTTCATGGCCGGGCTAGGTTATTTAATATGTCAAGGAATTTATTGAAGTATTCTACAGCAAGGTCTAGTTGCAGGTTTTTAATAGGGACCAATCACAGTGTTGTAGTAGTAAACTGAATGTATCAGGGGAGAAATTATTTTTGCTATGGGTGTATTTGTAAGGGATACAGGTTTGGACAGAAATTCTTTTTCTGACTAGAAATGTAGGGGGGCATGGTCACAGTGTAACTGGTAGACAGCCCGGCTGGTACCCCAGGGTTTGGCTTATTGGTTAAGATCCAGTCAAGTAGGGACTTTTTATTGGAGTGTTTGCTGGTGCGGGTGGGATAGTTTATAGTTTGGGTGAAGTTGTATAACTTAATGAAGTTGGTAGGGGAGTCAAAGCAGCAGGAGAGCCAGTCAAGTTTGAAATCACCTAGGATGATGGTTTCTCAGGTTAAAAAAAAAGATGACCAAGACAGGAGAGATTCTATGCTATGAAGGTTGCTACCTGATGGTAGGTAGATGACAATGATATTAATGGCTTTGTGAAGATTAACATGTAGGCAAGTGATTAGAATTTCAGCAGTTGGGATGTCTGGAGGGAACCAGTTTAGTTTTTCAAGTTTAAAAGAGTCCTTAAACATAATTGCTACACCACACCCCGTTTATTTACCCTATCCTGTCTTATAATATTTTAACCATTTTTTGTTATTTCAGAGTCCTTGATGTGGGGCTTTAAACCAGGTTTCAGTTATGACTGCAATGTCTGGAAAGTAGGTGGCCAAGGTAGCATGGAATTCAGGGATTTTGTTTACCAAGCTTCTGAGATTGAAATTTGTTATTAGAAGATCAGAGTTACAGGTAATGATGTATATGTAATAGTATCATTGAGGTTTTGGATTGATGTAGAACATGTGATTGAAGGTAATTCTTCAACTGGATGGGAGTTACAACGGGTGCTTGGTTTGGGATGGATATCTGACTGGAGCTTTATCCATGTTAATGAGTACAATATTAGGTTTTTTAGTTTGGTTATTGGTTATACCTGTAGGTGGACAAATGAGGGTCGGTGTGTTGTAGATGTCTTAAAGGAAAGAGAATAATATTGTAGCTAAGGTTAGTATTGATGATATGTTGATAAGGTTTTCACAGAAGATGAGAAGAGGTATATGTGAGTATTGGGGAGGCATAGTGTTTGATTTTATAGCCGTGGAGGTCAGTGAAATAGTACACTACGAGGAGAAAGCACAATAGCATAGTGTAAGGAGTGGTAGAATATCATTCAGAGAGGAGATTTGTGAGGACAGAGGAAGTGAAATTGAGAGGATGTAGAGTAAGATTACTCTAACAGTAAAACCACCCCAACTGTAGAACAAACTAACATACCCACCTTTACACTCCCACCTGTACCAACCTCTTCAGTTAAAAAAACTACTCTCTGAACTAAAACTCACCACTCTCACAGCAGATGGTTTACACACTAATTTTCTAAAATTAGCTGCAGAATTACTAGCCTACCCTGTCTCAATTCTTATAAACCACTCTATACAAGAAACTTACGTATCCCAGCTATGGAAAGTGTCATATATAATTCCCCTTTACAAAGGCAGAAACTCCTATGAACTATCAAACTACTGGCCAATTGCTATCTTATCCCCCCCTTTCCAAGCTTCTGGAGAAATGTAGTCACACCCAGGTAATGCACTTCTTATCCTCACATATTCTCCTCTCCCCCACACAGCATGGTTTCTGAACAATTTCGTCTCAGCCATATTCTTAGATCTATCAAAAGCATTTGATATGGTCTCTCATAATCTACTCAGACACTCTATCCACCTTGTCCTTCGCCCCCTCTACTACTCCATGGTTCAGAAACTCTCTCTGACAGAAAACAATCAGTTAAATGGCAAAGTACACCGTCACATCTATTACCAAATACAGGCGTTCCACAACGATCAATACTGGGTCCTCTACTATTCACTATTTTCACTAACAAACTACATACTTCCACCCTGCATGCATCACTTGTACGGTACGCAGATGACTCCACCCTAATTTGCTCAGCCCCATCCATAACCATTCTTCAAACGCTTACCCAACAATCACACTGCTCCGTGAAACAATGGATTACTGATATCCAACTTATCCTAAACACCAACAAGACCAAATTACTCCTTTTCACCTCCAATAAATCCAAAATCACACCTCCTACCTTCACTATCACCTCCAAAAACAGAACTACAATCTCCTCTTCCTCTCACACTAAGCTGCTCGAGGTTGAAATAGATAAGGATCTAAACTTTAATGTCCATATCTCACAAACCATCACAAAGTTACATAAGAAATTAGGAACCTTATACAAACACAAACAGTTCCTATCGGACCAAGCAAGAATCTCCCTAGCCCAAACCCACCTCTTGTCTACCCTAATGTATGCATCACCAATCCTAATTCATATCAGGAAAACAGACCTAAACAAACTAGTCATGTTACAATAAAATTGCAAAATTCGTAAATAACTCCACTTTTAGAAGTCACCACTGTCTTGCCTTGAAGCAACTACAGTGGTTAGAACTCCCTCAGTTAAGTAGTTATCACCAGTTAGGTCCTCACCTTCAACATAAGGAACCCTCAGAAAACCCCAGCCCTAAACCAATATTCAGCAAGTCACCCTGTGAGCTCATCCAACAAAATCCCTGCTCAACATAACCAAAGCCAATAACACTTCTGGGAAAGGTCTTTTCTCTCACACCATTGCTAGGGAATGGAATAACCTCCCCCAAAATATCTCCTCTGTACCATCCATCTCACTTTTCAAAATGACACTTAAGTCACACCTCTTGCAATCATGGCTCTATCCCTGCATCACATAAATTATTTTCTGCTCTCCTCCAATCTTGCCACACCATCTCCTCACTGCTTACCTCAGCTATTCTGTACTACTCAAATACTCCCCATCAGGAACTACTATCCTATAAATTATTTCTCACACTAGGACATATCTCCCGAATAGCATCAATTTTCCTGATTGCATTCTTTCATTTTCATGCTTTGTACTACAAATTGTGAAATTCAAAGTTTTGATATCTATTATTCCAAGCCTGCTTAAATCAAGCTAATGTATGTTAAATCTCCTTGATTGTATATATGCCACTGTACAGAAATTTTCTGTCATTTGTGTTGTTATATTATGACATGGAGCGCTGATTGCATATATGCCTCTGTATAGAATGGTCATTTATTGTACTTGTGCAGTTATGTTATGGAGCTTTTCTCCCCGGGCCTCCGCTGTAAATGGACCTTGTTCCAATTGGACTTTCTCGGTAAACAAATGCAAAATTAAGATTAGTAGTGGGATGAGGTTGTGCCTTGGTGGTGCTAGTGGAGAAGGTGACTAAGTGTATTGCATTGGGAGGGGTGGGGGTTCTTGTGATAAGAGGGAAAGATTGGAGAATAGATCACTGGTGTGGTTTACTTAGGTATAAAGGAAATAAAAGTAGGGGTGGGTGGGAAAGAGGGTAGGGTAAGGGGAGCGGAGTGAGCCCGAGCTCAGCGAGAATGACTGTAGCTTGTTGAGACAGAGAATGTCATCACTTGCCAGAAACAATCACAGAGGTAAGCAATGCATTTTAATAAGACATTAAGTGTGAAGCAGATAACAGACTATAGGCAGACTGAAACAGTTAATGTTTGAGATAATATCCTGACAGAGTAAAGAAATTGTATGTAGGCAGCTTACACTGAAAAAATAAGCTCGCAGCCCTTGTGCCACAAATAGCACAGTGAGGTATAATACTGTCTGCAGAAATAAATAAGCTGAGAGGAAGAGTTGGGGGCTGACTCCTTGCAGCTTGGCGTCACTTGAAATGCCACTAGGCTGCTGATACCACTGTTAGGCAAAATTACAATTTATTTTATTAGATGGTCTGTTCTTGGAAACAGCAGCAGTCGAATAGAACGCTCTCAATGATTTTATTAAACATCCAACATTTTAACACATTTTCTGTCTCTTGTCTCAGTTAAATACAATCAATTAATAATGGCAGAAAGAGTTTCATAAATACTATGCTTCATTAAATAAGTCACATTACAAATGTTTGTCATTCTATTAACTTATGTTGAGTAATACTTCTAGAGTCCCCTCCAAGTGTTATAACCTGTGCATGTTAGTCTAGAGATATGGAAGGCCCTCACACCCACACAGACCCCACCTAACACTCACAGACACAGTCACCTATTCATTCTTGGAGACGCAAACACTCACCTATTCAACCTATCCTTTAACTAGCCACCCCTACTCCAGCCACCCAGGCAGGCAGTCAGACAAGACACAACCTTGCCCCCAGGACCACTCACACCCCTAAAGACATGCACACAGTCACACCCCCCAACAACTAGCTGTCAACTGAACTCTGACACACAACCTGCTCTGCTGTCTTTGCTGCTGAAATTAAAGGGTGAAAGCACTCTACTGGAACTGTTAATTAGTGCAGCTGGAAGCATAAATCCCTTAATACATGCATTTTTGGGGAGATTACATGGTTAATTATCATATGCCACTCCTCTAGAATGCCTTATTAGCATTCTGGTAGGCCATGGAGCAGTTCACCATGGTGATTCTACAGACCACATATAACCACTGTAGTGTGGCTGTCTGTAAATTGGAAAGAGTTACTTCTAGAAGAAAATTAGCCACATTAGGGCTTGCGACTGGCAGTAGCCCTTTCTGAATCCCAGAGTTAGTCTTGTGTTAATAGCAAACAGAAATAAAACATCTGAAGTACTACTGTTCTAACCACCACAGAAGACAGCTACTTTCTCTTCTCATAATACTGGATCAATTCTTAAAGAGTGCAACCTTGACAGGCTTTGTCATGTTTATGCAAAAAAAAAAAAAAAAAACTGCAACAAAGTATTACTACTCTGATCTCATAATGTACACAACACAGTGCCATTATGAATGGTAATGTGCTTTATTATTCATAATGGAGTAATCTGTTTTGCTGTTATAATATTCTGTTTTGAAACTAAGCTGGCCATGTCCAAATCAATAAATGCATTATAAAGTTTTTAAACCGTTTTATTTCCCATTACCCCTTAATGGTTCTAGCCTCTTCCACTATTACCAGCACATAACTCAGTAAAAGTAACTAAGCTCAGCATTTTACTATTATTGTCATGAGTAATTTTACAAAATGAAATGCAGAATGTTTCATACAGTGATATTTCCTCACGTCTTTGTCAATTTAATGAACAGCATAGATTTTGTTACTGAGATTTAACATCATATGTTTCACGTATGTTAAAAATCATGCACCTTTTCTCATATAATGTGATTTAATTTCATTGTTCTAGCCTGGATTTTATTTTCAGACACAGGTGTCTTAGATGATTTTGTTTCTAACAATCAAGTGCATTACTGCAGTGAAACTTTTGTTTTCTTTCAGTCACTTGGATTAGTTGCTTTATGCACATTTTATGTTCTTTCTTAAACTATAAACTTATAGACTGAAATTGTGTTTTTAGGCAAATGCAGCAGTTTCATAGATGCTGCTGTGGCTTTATACATCATGTGATGTGGTTGCTTTTTCATAACTCACTGTAATAAGGTTATCCTGGGTTGGTCCCTATTCTGATGTGATTAAAGGCTCATTTGCTTTCAGCACTGCATTAGCTTACACAGAAGGTCATCCCAAACATTATCTCAGATTCACGTTTTTCCCTAACAGTGTAAATCAGTAAAGTGCCCATCATAAGTTTTCCAAAAATAGAGTCAGAGTCGATGTTTACAGAACAGTTAAAATGTGGTTGTATGCAGTTAATGGAAGCTATATTTTACTTAACACATTTGTTGACTGGGTAATACGACTGTACAAGAATGTCCCGGGGTGACTCAAAAACACTGTCTGGTTAAGTAAGTTTCTCAGCGATGCTATATACAAATGGAATTGAAAGGAATCAAACTCTGTACCCTGAGGTAGAAAAAGCAGCTCAGAACCTTAGTCCTCAGTGCCAACAGCCAGATATTGTTCCCATTGTTTCAGAATGAAAGTGAAAGTTACGAAGGCAGACAAGCTCATTGGGTTAAACAGCAATTACATATTACACAGAGGTTCATAGCTAAACACTGGACAACCCAGTCTGCAGCCAACTGCCTAATGCAGACTAACATGTCCAGCCAATAAGATGAGAAACAAACCCTGTACCTTGTGTCTGCTATAGTTAAAAATTGATGGGAACAGTGAGAGCTCTCTTCATGAAGGACTGAAGCAAAAGGTAACAGATGGGTTTCTACTCAGAATGAAAGATGTCCATGTCCAAACTTATTTTCACATAGTTGGCTGTCATTTTAATGTCATTACAATGCTGCTACATTAGTTCTTTTGGCTGCTTTAGAGGGATGTCCAACAAGTGGCCCTAGGGCCATAATCTGGCCCACCAAAGCATTTTATCTGGTCCTCTGTATGTCCTACAACAAACTATTTTGAAAGAATAGTTGCGTAAAAATCTTACCATAACTATATGTTGCAGTATTCTTAACATATGTGTTGTTTTCCACCATTCAACCCAACGACCAGCAAAAACGTCTAGCCACTGCCAGTATGTGGGACATCACATATCTGTTCTGACATCAGCCATACAAGGACGCCACACGTACCATCCTCAGAACAAGGATACCCAATAAAGGACAAAAGTCCTAAGGAAAACAATAAGTCATTTAAGGAAGAGACAAATTGCAGGAGGAAGGCAGGAGGGACAGACTACTGCAAAATAGAAGAGAAGGACATCTATGGTTATGGTAAGATTTTACACAACTATTCGATGTCCTTCTACTCAATGCTGTACTATTCATGGGAGAATGCCACAGCTTAGTTGAAACCTTGGGAGGAGGAAGGAGCACAGGAAGGCTGCAAGGAAGAATTTTCCACAAAACTGTGGAGAATAGCCTTAGCAAATCCTGCTCTGGACCAAGAAATAGTGTCCAACTTGTAATGTTTGGTAAAGGTGTGCACAGATGACCAAGTAGCAGCCTCCAAAATGGAATCAGTATCCAGACCCTTAAAGAAAGCCCCCTGAAGAAGCCACAGATCTAGTGGAATGGGCTCTAACAGCAGTAGGCAGGGACTTACCATGGAAATCATAACAAAACACAAGTCTTACAAATCGAAGATGAAATTGTTTGTTTAGAGGCAGGTAAACCCAGAGCCCTGTGATGAAAGGACACAAAAAGCTGATCTGACTTCCTGATAACTTTAGTCTTGTCCAAGTAAAATCTAACTTGCCTATGTACATCTAGGTATGCACATTTTCGTCACTAGAGGACTGAGGAGAAGGGAACAAGGTAGGCAATTGGACAGAATGATTAAGAGACAAGTCATCCACCACTTTAGGCATGAAAGAAGGGTTGGTCTGGAAGGAAACCCTGTCCTTGTGGAAAACCAAGAAATGTGGAAATGTCATAAAAACCTGAATCTCTGAGCCCCTCCTAGCAGAAATCATGACAACCAGAAGCACAGTTTTCCAAGTGCAAAATTTCAGAGAAGCAGAACCTGCGGGTTCAAAGGGAGGCAGAGTTAGCTTCACTAAGACATAATTAAAGTCCCAGGGAGAATTAACTGGTTTCCTTGGAGGCTTAATATGTAGAACACCTTTAAGAAAAAGCTTAACTCCAATCTGGAAGCTAAAGGAGGTGACAATGGCAGACAAGCAGAAAGAGCAGGAACATGGACTTTCACTGAGAAATGTGATAAGCCATATTTAAGTAGTTACCACAGGTAAGACAGTACTATTGAAATGTCCACAGAAAGTGGATCTAAACTTCTATTAAAAGACCAAACAGAAAATCTTTTCCAATTGGAAATACAAGATTTTCTAGTATTGGGTTTCCTGGCCTACTGCAAAATGCCAAGTATGTCCTGTGAGTAAATGTGCCAGAAAGGAATCTGGAGCTAATCACCCACAAGGTCAGTTGTAATGTTCATGTTATTAGATCATTCATTAGGTAACCTTAGATGAATTTTTGCTTTTTTTGCTCTGTTATTAACTGTTATCACATCCCATATGTATATGTATTTGATGTATGCACCTCACACTTTTAAGCTGTTTTAAATTGTACAGTTTTAATATTTTTAATATTTTTATTTGCGTGTAGTTAAGCCTTGCATTTTGGCCAATTAATCAATTAATTTTGGCGCCTAAGCTGCTATTTAAGGAAATGTTTGGAGTTATTCATGGTTCTGATGAAATCTGTGTCAGCAGATGAAAGCGCTTAACCTATTTTGTTTGTGGATTTATGTGGTGACTTTTTGTTTTTTGTGCTTCGTGTGGATTTTGAGATATTAAACTGTGGAATTGTTCATAACTTGAGCAGCGTTTCTTCTTGGGTTCCCAGCCGTTTGCAGCTATTTTTGGTTCGCTTGGATTTTTGCACGTTCCTCAGTTGTAATGTTGACATATGGATGAAACAGGGATCCCCTTGTCCTGTGTCAGCAGATATATCCAGTAAGGCAACTAGTAGTGATGGCCCTTGGCCAGCTGCAGAAGAGGGAACCATTGCTGTCTTGGCCAAAAGGGGGTCACCAACATGATTTTCAGTTTGTCCTGCTGAATCTTCAGCATGACTTTCTGAATGAGAGGGAAGGGGGATGCATAAAGAAACATCCCACAAACAGATGTAAAATACCCCACCAGTGAACCAGGTCCAGGAACACATCCCTGAGAAGCATCCCTTTGTGGGACTGTGTCATGGACCTGCTTAATGCATCTGCCAAAGAATTCTGAGCAGAGGGTGGATAAACAGCATGAACAGTGACCTTGTATTGAATTGCTAATTCCCATGCCATGATAGCTAACCTGCATAGAAAGTAAAATTTGGTGACCCCTGCTTGCTTATGTACCAGAGGACAGAGGTGTTTGTCTGTAAAGATCTTCAGAGGATCTGGTTGGAAGAGAGGATGGAATGTCTGAAAGGCTAGAAGCAGAGTTCTCAATTCTCTGATGTTGATGTGCTCCTTCTCTTGAGACACAGACCAGTGACCCTGGACCTCCCTGGAAGCAAAGGTTGCCACAGCCTGTGTCTGGCGTGTCTGTGAAAAGCTGTTGAAAAGGCTGGGGCAAAAGAAGTGGAAGGTCTGGATTCAGAGAAATCTGCTGAATCCACAAGAGCTCTGTTTTCAGGCAGGAAAGTAGAGGAATCATAACCTCTAGTGGGTGAGCATGCTGGGACCAGATTGTCTTTAGAAACCACTGACATTTTCTCATGTGAAGCTTTGCAAAGGGCAACAGGGGAATTGTGGAAACCACGAATCCAAGAAGTCTTAGGAATTCCCTGGCCGAGATGGAAGGAAGAGTCAGAAGAGTCTCCATGAAGCAAGTGAGAGACTGAACCTTGTCTGATGGGAAATACACCATCATCAAGTCTGTCCTGAAACCCAAGAAGATGTGATCCTGACAAGGAGTCGAGCTGGATTTTTTGAAATTTATTGTGAACCCAAGGCTTTGACAGAGATGAATGGCTATCATAAGATTATGAGACAAGTGGTCTGAATTGTTTGCCAGAAAAAAGGTCATCCATAACTCCTTGGACCCTCAAGAAGGCAATGACAGGTGCCAGACACTTTGTGAATACCCTTGTGGCAGTGGAAAGACCAAAAGGCAAGGCAGAAAACTGAAAGTGCAAAGAACCCACCAAGAAATGTAAACATTTCCTGTAATAAGAATGGATAGGGATATGCAGATAAGCATCTTTGAGATCCAAGGAAGCAATGAGAGAGAGAGGTGAAATCAGGGGGAAGAGTGTCTGTAGGGAAAGCATCCAGAAATAAGTCACTTGCAGGAAAGTGTTTAAGTGGGAGAGGTCTAGAATTGCTTTCCAAGGGCCAGAAATCTATGAACCATCTAATTTGAAGAACTCCCTCATTTTATTAACACTCTCTCCAAAAGAAATTTCCTCATGAGGTGAATCCCCTCCAATAGATTCCTCCTCAAGGATGCGCAGTCCAGTGGTGAAGTAATTTGGGAGGAATGTGCAAGTGAATCCTCATCAGAGGAAGAAGCCTCAAAATCAGAATCAAGAACCTAAGACCCAGCAGCCTGTATAGGACAGGAAGTGAAAGAAGTCATAGGGAGAGAAGAAGGAGGCTTCAAGGCCCTCAAGGTCTTAATCAGATCCTGGGAAAAGGCATCCCAATCAGACTGAGGAGAAGAGATGTTGGGATGTTTAATCTTTTGTTTCTTCTTTACATCTTTCTGTGTGAGGAAAAAAGAAAGAAGAACCTGATGTATGCCTAACACCTGGTGTAGTTAAGGAAGGATCCCTACTCAACAGCAGGGACATTGCTGGAGTCCTCCAGCACAAGTCACAGTTCCCCCATATCGCCTGAAGCAGACATCTGCATAGCCTTGGACGTGCTGGGATCTAATCCCTTGGTAGCTTCTGCAGAGGTACCCACCGAAGAAGCAGACCCAACCTCCGACTATACCACCAGGTCTTCACTGACCTCAGGGTGTACATCCAAAGTAGAAAGCACAGCAGAAGAGGATTCAGGTTTTTGCTTGCTCACATTCCTCCTCAAACTTGGCTTGGGCGAAGGGCCCCCGGAACCCTTCATAATGTCTTTAGCCAGATGTTTAAGCCACTGATTTTTTGAGATAAAGATTTAGAGCAGAAGCTGGCTATGCAACGTCTTAGGCAAAAAGGCCTGACAGATGAAACAGGATAGATCATCGTGACTAGGCCCTAAACAAAAAAGACAAAGGTAATGGCTATCTTTATGTGGAATATGCCTTCCACACCTACACTTGCCTTTCCTGGATGACATTAACAAAAACAAATGGCAGCAGCAAGAAAATAAATCCTTAATGGGGCACTTATCTCAAGTTGGCAGCAACACACATGAAATCTGACTGCAGATCATACTTAGGAATCAACCTTCCAAATGCCGGCAGAAAAGTTCTAATTGCCTTCATGGGGTATCCTTGTTCTGAGGATGGTACGTACGGATGTCCTTTTATGGCTGACGGTGCCAGAGCAGACATGCGACATCCCACATACTGGCAATGGCTAAAGGCTTTTTTATCCTGGCCAAATGCCAGGTCGTAGGACGGAACACCAACCATATGTTAAGAATACTGCAACACTGAATAGAATGAAATTGGACAGATACATGTTAAAACATTGTACTGACCCCCCCCCCCAACCTTGCCAAGTATGGTAAGTCGCCCTTGAACTGTAGTCCCTGAGCCAAAAAGGTTGGACATCCCTGCTTTAGAACTATTCGATAACTTAAGTATTCCAAAAGCAAGGAACTATATGCATGGTTTAGAAGAAAAGACCACTTCCAACAACTGTTATTTTTATGTAACATGATAAATGTAAAATCTAGCTAACACAAAAGGAAACAATTAAATACAGTGGTTGTACTACAACTGATTTACTCTTGTGTTCAATCCGGCACCTCTAGTGGTGGTAGCTGTTTCAGGACAAAAACAGATTACTTATTAAAGTAAAGAAAAAAGAAAAGGCAATAAAATGAAAAAAATAAATAAATAAAATAAGTGTGGCGCATTGAACACACTGCAACATTGGAAGCTAAATTTCTTTAGTCCATTCAGTGGGTTCTTTGATGTACATGACAAGATAAATGTTCTTCTACATTATAATTTGTTATTCTTTTGTTTTACTATATTTATTCATACATTCAATAATTACATGATTTATTTAATTCAGAGTCATGGTAAGCCAAACCTTCTTCATCCACTCAACAGGTGCAAGGCAGAAACAAACTACATAAAGTAAAGCACAACACATTGTTATGGAAGACACACACACACACACACACACACACACACACACACACACATGCAATTCTGAAGATAATCAAATTCATCTGCTGCATGTCTTTGGGAGCTGAGAAGAAAGTATTAAACTATCTGGAAACAAAATTTCCATTAATTGCAAATTCTCAATCAGTTTACCACCCCATCCCCCAATGACTGGGGAAATGTATATGTCCCAAAATATCCATGTTCGGCATTTCTCTGGATTACTTGTATGCAAAACATAAGGTTAAAAACTAACATGGGAATGTAATACTAGACATCTAAAGATTCTCTCAGTTCAACAGCCTAGTAAGTACTTATGAATCTATTATCTATAAATCTGGGTCACTAACTAAGGGAAAGCAATAGGTTTATCTGGCAAATAAAAAAAAAAACAGAGCATATAAAGAAGTTATGTTCTTACCATAACGTTCCATGTGAGTTGTTCATCTCGCCTTTGTTCTTACACTACCTCCCACCTCCCCCCCCCCCAGGTTTTTGAACGGGTATGACTGGTGGTCTGGTTGGTCTAACTAGTTTCCTTTACTCCAGCCAGAGTATTTCTTAGCAAATTGTAAATATTTGTATACATGTGTATATGTTTGGCATATTAGTATGTTTAGTCATAATTTTCTTGCTGGGTTCAGCAAACTAGATCTGAGGTCAGTCAGAGAGCATCATGGGATAGGGACTGTGCCTCGAGCTACTCAGAGATCTTGAACTCGGAAAGCGGCCGGCTCGGAGCCGATGGATTGGCTCCTTACCCACGTGTAAGAACAAAGGCGAGATGAACAACTCACATGGAACGTTATAGTAAGAACATAACTTCTTTATGTGAAGTTGTTCAATCTCGCCATTTGTTCTCACACGTGGGTAGCATCCCAAGCACCCTAATCCTGGGTGGCTCATAGGAGTACATTCCTGAGAACAGTGGAACCAAAGGAAGCTCTGTCCCTGGAGGCCCTGTCCACTTTGTAATGAGTGATAAACGTATGAGGTTTGGACCAAGTAGCAGCTGCACAAATAGTATTCAAAGGCAAACGGGCTGCATGAGCCAGAAATGTAGACAGCCCTGGTGGAATGTGCCTTCACACTATGCTCTAAAGGTTGGTTGGTTGATGAATATATATTATTTTATGCAATCAGATACCCACTTAGACAATGTAACTTTAGCCACAGGCAGCCCCTTTTTATTGTCCGCATGAGAAACAAAGAGTTGTTCCGATTTCCTAAACACCTTTGTTTTGTCCAAATAAAACCTTAGTTGTCTGTGAACATCAAGTTTATGTAACACATATTCTAATTTATTCGAATGGTGTCTGAAAAAGGTGGGCAGCTCAACAGTCTGGTTCAAACTGACTTTGGAGCAAACCTTAGGAAGAAAAGTGGGATTTGTCCTGAGAGAGAGACTGTCGGGATGGAAAACCAGGTATGGAGGCCTGATAGAAAGAGCTTGTAGTTTCGAAACTCTACGAGCTGAGATAATAGCCACCAAGAATATTGTTTTTCAAGAAATGAACTTCAAGGGACAAGAAGATGCGGGTTCAAAGAGGAGAAGCATAAGCTGAGATAGTATTAAATTCAAATTCCAGGGGGCAACTGGTTGTCTGACAGGTGGCCTAAGGTGATGAGTCCCTTTCAGAAAAGCTTTACATAATCTGTGTGAGATAAGATTAGACCCTTCAAATCCCAGGTGAAAATTGGATATTGCAGCCAATTGAACTCTTACAGTGGCTGCTGCTGCACCTTCATGAAAAAGCATAGTCAGAAACTCCAGAACACTATCAATAGGAGCGATATAGGGATCAATATCATATTGAGAGGCCCAATAAACAAAATGTTTCCATTTGCTGTTACACAGTTTTCTGGTGGAGACTTTATGAGAGGATACCAGAATATGTTGCACAGTGGAAGACAAATTATATGACCTGGCTAGGATGGGAAGTGGAGCAGCCAAGCTGTCAGTTTGAGGGACTGAAGAGAGGGGTGAAGAACTCCTGATGAGTGGGTCAGAAAGTCTGGCACTGGGTCCAGAAACCAAGGTTCTTCCAGTTGATATTGATAAAGGAAGGGGAATCATATCTGCCGAGGCGAAATGGGGGCTATCAGAACAACCGTCCTTCCAGAGCTTTTCACTTTCTATAAAAATCTGGGGATCAGCGGGGTTGGAGTAAAGGCATAAAGGAGACCAGAGGGCCAATCGTGTACAAGTGAATCCCTTGGGCTGTCCCCCGGAGGAGGATTCAGGGCAAAGTATCTTCTGCATTTGGCATTCAGCAGGGATGCAAAAAGGTCACAGCAAGGCTGGCCCCATCTGCGGAAAATAATTTCCGCCACTTCTTCTTTGAAGGACCACTCGAGGGGCAACAGAATTGCTCTGCTCAGTCTGTCCGCTATCACGCTGGATTTCCCCAAGATGTGCATTGCTATCAGAAAGCGCCCGGTGGATACAGCCCACTGCCAAATTCTCAAGGCTTCTCGGCATAAGGGATAAGACTTAGTTCCCCCCTGTTTGTTGATGTACCAGACCACTGACATGTTGTCCGTCTGGATCGCAATTGTGTCCCAAGGCAGAGTCTCGTGGAAGTGATGCAATGCTAAAGGCACCGCTCTCAACTCCAGGACACTGATGTGCAAATGAGATTCCATCTCTGACCAGGTACCTTGGGCAGTTCTTCCCTGAAAAAGCCCCCCCCCCCATCAGGGAAGTGTCTGTGGTCACCGTGGCTACGGGAGGGGGAAGTACAAAATGGTCGACCTATCATCACCTGGTGACTGTTCAGCCACCAGAGGTGGTCCTTCTTGCAAGAGTCTGTCAGTAGGATCTTGAAAGACATTGGGAGCTGCTGATAAGACCACTGGTTGAAAAGCAACCATTGGAGTATCCGCATGTGCATCCATCCCAGAGGAACCGCTATGAGGGTAACTGCCACGGTGCCTAAAAATTTTAAAACCTGAAAGGCAGGTACTCTCTTTTCTTTTAGCAAGCGGGACACGCAATTTCGTAGAGATAACTCTTTCTTGAGGTAATCTGTCCAGTGCGGTGGTGCTGTCTAGATCTGTTCCGATAAAGGAGATATGCTGCGATGGTAATAAGGCAGACATTTCGAAATTTGTGGTTATTCCTAACAGAGAAAAGAGATTGATCGTATGATCCCTGGAAAGAATGAGTTGATGCCTGGTGGTGGCGGACAGGAGCCAGTCATCCAGATACGGAAACACCCGGAATCCTAGATGCCTTAGGTGAGCCGTAACCACTGCCATGCATTTGGTGAACACTCTGGGGGCTGAGTTGAGAGCAAAGGGCAGTGCTCAAAATTGATAGTGACTGGCCCCCAGCCGGAAACGCAAGTGATCTCTGGAAGGTCTGGCCATTTTGACGTGGTAGTACGCATCCTTGATATCTAAAGAGCACATCCAATCGCCCGTTCTCAGGAACGTGAATATTGACTGTAGCGTGACCATCCGGAACTTTTCCTTTTTTACAAAAGCGTTTAGCTTGCTGTGGTCTAAAATAGGCCTCCAGTCCCCTGTTTTCTTTGGAACTAAAAAGAATCTGGAGTAAGTTCCAGATCCTATCTGGTCCACTGGGACTGGCTGGATAACTTTTTTCTAGCAGCTTTTCGATTTCTTGACCCCGCAGACTGGGTGGAACATCTGAGATTCTTGTTCTGATTGGCGGGGACTCTGAAAAGGGGATGATGTAACCTCTGGTAACTATGCTTTGTACCCAAGAATCTGATGTAATTCCTAGCCAGGCATCTGGATACAAAGCCAAGCGACCCCAGACTGCCTCCAGAGTAGGACAGTCGGGCCTCCACTCAGGAGCACTGATAAGGCTTGCCAGAGAACTGCTCCCTGTCGCCCTGGTTTTGCAGACGCCTTCTGCTGCCAAAGCGGCGTCTTCCATTATTGCCTCCTCCTCTGCTCCTGAAGGGGGTTTCACTATGTGTGTTCTGGAAAGCTCCTTGGGACTTCTGGAACCACATTTTTCCACCTTTCTGCCCTTTGGGTTATGGTCTGGTAGGGGTGAAAAAACAGACTCCTATGGCAGAAACAGTCTTTCCTTCCTGCTCACACCTAGTGAGAGTCTCCTTGACTTAGGGCCCAAACAAAGTAGAGCCATCAAATGGGGTGCTGACAAAGGAAGACTTGAAGGCTTCCGCAAAGGAGTATAAGCGCATCCAGGACTGTCTCCACAGAGCTATCGCTGAATCTGCTGCTCGACTCGACCCATTGGCTGCATAGGAAATGAGCTGCATGGATGAGTTGACAATGGAATTAAGGGTAGAAAGCTGAGCCGTCATCTTCTCAGAAACAGCTTCATCTGTGTTACCCTTTAGAGTATCTCCAAGTTCCTGGAGAAGATCTCGTTGAAGATGGGTAAAATAGGTTAGGTAGTTAAGCGATCGCATGGCAGACGTCGCAGAACTAAAAATGCATTTCCCATTTCTGTCCATAATCCTAGAATCTCTATTAGGAGGATGGACAGTAGCAGAGGTCTCTGACATCTCTTTCTTGGTGGCCGCCGCCACCACCATGGCATCAACAGGAACTCATTTAGTGAGGTACAATTTGTCTTGTGGGGAAGTGATGAACTTATTGGGCCTCCGAGGGACTGGTTCCATGGAATCAGGGGACTCCCATGCTCTTCAAGCAACCAGATTCATGAGTTCAAAGGGCGGAGTAACCCAGGAGGTGGAAGGTTGAGAACCAAAGGCCTTCAGGAGCACTGACTCATCCTCAGAAGGGGTAACAGACTGCCAGTCACCCCTCTATTTCAGTATTTCCAGGATATCTGCAAAGGAGACATGCTCCGAGGGGGACCGTGGGGACCCTTCTGATTCCTCTAAGTCGGTGTCTGATATCAAGGATTCCTGAGGGGAATCCAAATGCCTCCTCTTGCAAAGTCTCTTTCTGGTGGCCTCATCAGTGGGAACGTCTGGTGAGGTATCAGTAGAGCAGGGTTTACACAAAGGGGTTACCTGAGGCTCTGGGTCTCGACGCTTAGCAGGAACCTGTGATGTAGAAGCAGAACACAGTATTTTAGGGGAGGATGAGGAAAGATCTAAGGAAGTGAGAGTCTTGGCAGACATTAGCCTCCTCATGGCATCGAAGGCACTGGAGTCCCGACCCAAGGACCCCATCTGTTCTGAAGAAGAAGGCAGCTTCCCCGGAGCCGAGACCAAGGGCTCCGAACCAGAGGAAAGAGCCAAGCTCATCTGAGCCGAGGCCCCGAGAGGAAGGGTAGAAACAGACGCGTCGGTTCGACTCTCCCCCCCGGAACGGACGAGACAGCATCGGCTCAGAGACTCTTCGAACGGCACCGAAGAGATCAGGGTCGACAGAGCCCAAGTCACTGGGACAGGAGTCGGTTCCACAACCATCAGATCTTCACACCGCCGGCTTTGAAGGTCTGGGTAAGGTCGGAGTAGTCACAGGCAAAGGGACGGTAGTAGGAATCGAACCCAGCTGGGACGAAACCGAAAGTAATTTGGCCAATGCCGGGTTCTCTAAAAGCCTCTGCACCACACGATCCAGATTGACATCTGAAAGGGTCTTAGAAGAACAGGTCGAAGGGACCGAAGAAGCCACAGATCTAAGAATTGGAGACTTCAACACCTCTGACACCGGCTCCAGCTCAGAGGGTTGGCTCCGAAACATCGGTTCGGTGCATGGCTCCGATGACTTTGGAACTGGCGACCGCACCTTAACAGAGGTGCTCAGAATAGAGGGCCTAGGTTCCGAGGACACCCTTGAAAGCTTCAACCCTTTCCAAGACTTGGAGGTCTGGTCAGTCTTATCCAAGGCTTCCTGAAAATCAGGTTTCAACAGTCCTCTGTCCGTTAGCTTTCTCCTCCTTTCAAGCAATACTCTGCCACTAAAAGAGTGGCAGATAGAACAATCCTCCTGTAAGTGTAGAGGTCCTAGGCAATATACACAGGATACATGATTGTCCGTAATGGACATTTTCTGCCCACAGTCACACCTCTTGAAACCGGACTTCTGCCTTTTTGGTCAGACATATCAAACACACAATTATCAGATCCCTGATAATACTACACAAAAACGGTACTATAAGAAGTTCTAAATATAGCAAAAAGCACACTGTCCCAGGCTAAATAAAAGGGATACAGTTATCTAATTATTTATATCAAAAGCACACTATCTAAAACTAAGTATAAGGGACAGGGAAATCAAGTTGACAGAGCCCTGTTCAACTATATGAGGGAAGCACAGAAGTGCCTAAACGAAAAAGAGGGCAAGCCCAAGAGCAAACGCTCCAACAACACAAACACAACTAATCCACACAACAAGAGGGACACAGCCCTAAAAAAATAATATTCTATCAATTAGAATATAAACTCTATGAAATATAGCAGTACAATTTACTCAAAAGACAGAAAAAAGAACTATAGTGGCCCGAGCTCTCTGGAGAACTTGCGATCCATTGCAGCAGCAAACTAGATCTGGGGTTAGTCAGACAGCATCATGGGATAGGGACTGTGCCTCGAGCTACTCAGAGATCTTGAGCTTGGAAAGCGGCCAGCACGGAGCCGATGGATCGGCTCCGTACCCACGTGTAAGAACAAACAGCGAGATTGAACTTTACATTAAATCTTTCTGTTGAAGTTTGCATATATGTAAAGAGACAGGAATCAGAAATGCCAAAACGTTCTTAAAACATTCTTTAGTAAAGGCCTGATGAAATCAATATTGGTGCTGTAATAACTAGCAATTTATTTTTAACCATAAAATAATATACAACCTAATAAGTGAATCAGTACTGTGTAAAGGGACATTCAGGAGTCAATAAAAGCATGCAAGTCCCAAAAATTTAAGCTAGCAAATCAGAAGTCAGCTGGTAGCATACTGAAATAAAGTCCCAACTATTTTGTCCAGGCAACCCTACTTCAACTGATAGCTCAGTTGATTGACAATGCAAGCAGGTAGGATGTGCAGTATCTATCCTAGGGAAGGGGAATCCTAGATGGTTATGCTTGTCACTCCAGTATCATGGGATGCAAGTTTCACTAACACTGTAAGCAGAGGCATACACTGTGGTTACCTATGCCAGTAATGGTAGCCCATGGGCAGCATGTGAGGGGTAGCCCCTGTCCCACACTAATGGGTTTGTGGGACAGGGTGAACAATGGTGGGGATAGGGCCTTAGTACAAATGCTCTTATGAATGCTGGCAAAAGCACAAGCTTCCCCAATGACTGCCTGGATAACACCATTCTCGCACATGCCCTCTCTCTGGAGGATATGAAGATAATCTTCACCCACCCACCAGGGAATTATAATTATAAAGTTAGCAAATGAGAAACTAGAAATGCCAGTAAAAGTAAACAGCATATGAACCAAATGGCAGCTCTACCCAAGTGTGGAATTTGACCTTGGTCTTCAGTTATGGCCATAAAAGTCAAGACCATGTCTTTTAATTTTCTGAGGGCTGAAATTTAACAGTGAAGCAGAAAGGTGTGCATTTAATAATGAAACAATATTTTATGCATTATTGCTTTACCTTTCAACCTGTTTTGAGATACTGTGTATTTATTTTACCTTCACTATGCAGATCTACCTTTATTCAAGGAACAAGTGACAAATGGACTACGTCAACCATGGAATGAAACAGAGTAGTAATTTTCAAAGAAACTGGTTCTGAATTTTATAAAATTCGTTCCTAACTATTCCTTGGCAGCCATACAGTCTTAGAAGAAGTTTATGTAGTTTACTTCCAAATCTTTTATTCCTGGTCAGTGAATGTAAGCCACGTGTAGCCCAAACTTTCCCTTTGTCACAGTTTATAAACATAATGCAGTGTGATGATGGTTTCTGAATGTAAACTACCAGCAGGTTTATATCAAATCTGCCCTACAAACCTCACAAACATCTCAGCTCAAAAAATTTACTGCCGCATAGAGATGCATTTTAATCACAAGACTGAAACATGTTTCTAGGTTCAAATTTATCACTGTAAGAATAGATATCTACTTCCTGACAGGCACAAATCTTCCCACAGTGTATAATGGCATGTGTTTTAATTTTCTGTCAATATCCAGCTGTCCGACTTCTGCAGTTCAGAATGCAAATTTAAAAAAGTACTTCCTTTTAAACTATGTAAAATAATTTAAAAACCCACTCAGCTAACTCTTTCCAAGAAACGTGCAGTACAATATTGAAATACTAATAAAAAAATCTAAGACCAAGTAGTTTTACAAAGTACAGAAATCCTTATGCTGTACAGCATTTATCAGTTTATACAAGCTCTTGATCTCTGACGATTTAACTGCATATACATATCTTTAGTCTGCATATTTTTAGGCAGTGAATAGAAAACATATATACACTGTATATAAACAAAGTCTCTGATGCAGAGTGTGTTCTTAATATCTTCTGTTCATTTTCTTAAATTTCTCATAGTGATAATCATCCGTTGCTTTCTCATTGGCTGGCCGTTTGCGATTTGGTGGCGATTCTGAAAAAGAACAAAAACTAATTACTAGACCTGCAACATTTTTTTTTTTTCAATCAAAACTTTCCCAGGAGGAGCAGCCTCAGTTCATAACACACTCAATACATCTACTAATTTAAACAGGTCTTTCATTCGGGTCCTAGAGAGCCCTTGCTTAGTTTTAATCTAGAGTGGCATTACAACTACCAATGCAAGGCTAATTTTTGAAAGATGTACAAATGCAGTGTCTATGCTGAAATACCCTAAAAAGCAATCAAAAGTTTGTCTGTCAATCTCAGCTATATATATACAGTCTGCAGAAATTTCTTTAGTCAACTGTACAGACGGTCGACAGGTGTTAAAGATCACACAGTTCTCAAGGTAGGGAAATATACCCTTTCCTTGTGCGATCTTGGAGTTAGTATATATAATTAGTGTGGGGGGCTGGGGCCTTTAGGGGGGCTTTCCACTTTGGAAAAAAAAGTTTGAATATCTTTTTTTAAAATGGAATTTTTGCATGTGCTGATTGTTGCTTGGTGCTGGTGTAGCTGGTGGTGAACTTTGTGAACATCGATATTTGGAGGTTTCATTTAAATTCACTACACACACACACACACACACACACACACACACACACACACAACAGAAATCAAGAATCAGTACTGCAACAGTATATTCAAAAAAACATCTGCTTAATGATAAATTGCTAGCATATTCTCCTTTTAAGATTACCAATCAGCTGTGACAATTTGCTTCAAAACTCTCCAAAGTATGTTTCCCTCACTGGTAAAGCAGTCCATTCCAAACTGAACCAGCCTTCTCTGTACACTCAGGGGGTCTCAAACTCAAATGAGCATGCAGGCTCTATGAGGAGTAGCACACCCAGCTAAGGGACATTTTCTGCAAAACAAAGAAAAATAGCTAGTGCAGCTAGAAATACAGTTTAGTAGCTTCTTTCATCCAGAATTATGTTGGTTTGAGTTGCAAGTTTGAATTTCCTGATTTAAAGCACTGACCTCTCTCTCACTGTCCCATCCTGATGACCTTAATTTCAAGACGATGATGTCTCCTGATACTTGCAACCAAAAAGAATCACAGCAAACATTAAAGTCCCTAAATAACAGAAATATACCAACCCTAATCTTTCTTCATGACAGTGAAGAAAGACTAAATTGCATAGTCTGTGTTGCAAGACCAGTGGGCTAACCAAACAATCTGCTTAGGCCACCTCCCTTGGTTTCACTTCAATTAATTAGTGGTCTTTTCAAAGGTGAATATAAGGATGTTCAAAATGCTACAAAAGTTTACTGATGCTACTAAATAATGGAATTGTCCATTATGAGAAAATGAAATACAATAGAGAGAAAATAAACATCCTGGCCGTATTATCATGCAAAGTAAAGTGGCTAAACATCTATAAACAGCTAACACATTTTACTGAAATAGCATAAAAGACCTATCTGTGGTGGCACTAAGCCCTCCTGCATCTTTCTCACCTCAAAAGGCACACACGCACACACACACACGTGTATATATGCACATATGTATTTAACATCAGTGCATCTTGAACATTATAGGAAAATGCATACATGTGCAACCCACAATTTTCAAAGATGCATTGATTCTGGACAAAGTATACCTATCTTTGGGAGGAGCTACACCCTGAGCAAAAATGTATGAATAATCTATTATTGCTCTACTACGTAATGAGCTCCTGAAAAGAAACTATAAAAAAATCAATGATGATGTCCTTCCTTCCTGCTGATCCCATTACTGCCCCTGATATCTCACTCACCTTGAAGCATGTTCTGCCAATATGCTTGTTAAAGGTTACCTTGTTATCTATAAGGATTCCTAAACATGAGTAGCTGTCCACTTCAGCTAAACATAATCCATTAAGGAAAGCTATCCCTAGAGTTATAAAAACTTAATTTAATTTTTCTATTAAGATCAATCAGTTACACTAATCATATGGGGCTTGCAGTATAACAAAATACTCATTTTCAAATTATATGATATTTTCACATTTGCTGCCATTTGCATATCCCCCCACTCTTAGTTATAGAAGTAATACAAATGTTGCATTTTGATAGTTAAGATGAAGCCCTGCCAGAACTGATCCCTCAGGAATCTACATGTAGTTCCAAACCCACTTTACAGCAATGAATCCTACCTTGCTTTCCATTTTCTCCTTTTTAATCAGTCCCATACCCAGGATAACAGGGAACTAACTACAGTCTACTTAGGTTATGTACAGAATCACATATCTATCATACTTAGGTTATGTACAGAATCACATATCTATCATACTATGGAAATTAGAGATATTCTACCCTTAAATGGATGGCACAAAGTCAAGGATCTTAATCCCATGCAAGACTTAAGAGAACTGTTATAGTCAATCTCACCATCCATCACATCTTCACCTCCTTTCCCCCTTATTATACATGGGGGCAGGAAATAGGAATTTGTTTCACGCATTCAATATGTGGAAGTGATCTCTGCTAATTGGCTGGCACTGCAAGACTGTTGTCATCCAATGTCAAGACATCCTTCTTCCATTCTATGAATATTAATTACATGGTTCATAAAACTGCCTCCATCCTTGAACTAAGTAAAAATGATTCATACTTCAGTGTCAACTAACCTGGCTTACTGCAGTGCCACTAAACTCTGGGTGATAGACAGGGTTGCCAGCTGTCCGTTTTTTGACCGGACTGTCCGGTTTTCTAACAAATTGTCCGGTTACAATTTTCATTCAAAACCGGATATGTGTGAAGTCCAGGTTTTGTGCCACTGTGTCTGCCACAATTTGTTTTTAGTATAGAAGACAAACTGATTACTGCGCTACAACACTCCAGTGAGTGATGCATAACAGTACTCTGGTTTAATTACATTATTTGGCTTCCTGTCTAAAAACAAGAGCAGATCTGCGTATGCAACCTTTCTTCTTTGGTTTGATTTAAAACAATAGCATTATAAATCTCATTCAGCTTATGGCAGTATAAATGTGACATTAGCCACCACCCACTCCATGCTTAGGTTTTTTCGTGCATGCATGCTCAGTATAAGACAAGTGATATCAGATGGGGGTGTGTTTGTATGTGTAGAAGCTAGCAGAAAAATAATATGAAGCATAATACAGACGCTGCTTCTTAGCTTTATAATTAATTATTTGAAGCCAAAAAAGAAAAGAAAGACTCAACCTGGACTGACTTTGGATTCTCCTGGACTATATTAATACAGCTGTCAAGATCAGGGACAGGTTCATGGACGCACAGGTACTGCTGCGATTTGGATATTAGCATTGACAATCCCTCCTAAAATTTGATTTTTACTGTGGTTTACTTCAGTCTGCAAATAATGATGTCCACTATAATTATACATGTTCTTTTTTACTTTAATCGGCAAACTCTTTTTCTTTCAATGTTCTAAGTTAATACTGCATCAGTAGTTAAAATAATCTTCCCAATTTGAGACTTTCTCCTTATTTACACTTTGCTTTCTCCCTAATTTTGGAGGTTAGAGGTTGACAACTATGCCTATAGGATGTTCGCATCAGATGCTACAGTGCTATGTCATGCGTAAAAGGTAGCGGAAAGTCCTACTGCCATATCTGTGCTATTGGATGTGAAGCTTCAACTTTGCTCTTGTTCGTTCAGAGTGTCTTGCTCGTAGAGGGTTCCAGGATCTACTGAGGAAGATGATGCACTCTTTCCGGAGGAAACCGGTCCTTTATTATAGAGAAGACAGTCGGTAGGAATACAGTGGATTTTTGTGTTACGTTATTATAGTTGAGTGCGGAAAAGTGAAAAGCATTAACTGATTCCCCCATCCCAACTCTCTGTTATTTTACTTATTATCTAATTACTGTTCAAGAGTGAAATCATAGATTAAAATTTCTTTACAGAACTGTGCGTGGCAGTGATACAGATTTAATGAAGTTTAAGCAAATATTGCATAAACGAAGCACCCACATATGGGTTTAATGCTTTTGGGTGTAAAATATAAATACTTTTGAAAATAACAGTATAATAATAATCTTAAAAAGCAGTGAAAACTACAAGGGTTAATAACAGTCAATGTGTATAATTTTGGGTTTGATCCTTTAATCTTTACTTTTGTATTGAACTTAAACAAAACCTGTACCGCCAACAGGTTAGTAAATGTAATTTAAAAGAACATGTGCAGTTGTGATTTGTCGGTTACTACTTTACTCAGATTCTCCACGTCTAGTAGTTACGTTGTTCTTGAAAAAAAAGTGGCAGAGTGTTGAAATGTATTATTACTATTTATTATTTAATGCATGATTTTTGTGGTTGCACTTCGATAAAAAATTATGCTTCGTATAATTATAAATGATCAAAACAATAAACTATAGTCCGTATCACGTGAATCTAGCCCATAGCTCTCAGCCAATCAAGGACAAATTCAGATATGTTGTTGTTGTCTTTCGGCTTTTGCCGGTTAGGGGTCACCACAGCGGAACTCCGGTCCGCTAATGATTGGCAGTAGATTTTGACGAACGCTGAGGTGCCAGCTCGACGTTCAACCTTCAACGAAGGGAAGTCCATTTACGCATGTCTTTTGAACATCCACCCAACCCGCGGGGAGGACATGCAGACTCCACACAGAAGGCAATCCCCACACTCCAGCCGAGAATCGAACGGGAGAACATCTTGCTGGGAGGCAACAACGCTACTGCTGCACCACCGCGGATAAGGACAAATTCAGATATAATCAGAGACAGTCATCTGGAACAGAAAGAGGGCATTCCCATCAGCTGATGTAACTGTGATGTCACAAAATGGGAGGGGCATGGATGGGAGAGGGGGTGGGAATGGGTGGAGTTATGGGTGATGCTGGGGGTGTGATCTTAGTCCGGTTTTAGCCACAAAGAAAGCTGGTAACCCTAGTGATAGATGAAAACCTTGCAAAAGAGCAAGCAGTGCAAAACGCTAAGTACAACATTTTGCAAAAATTCTAGTTTTAAGTTTTGTAATTTAGTTTTTTAATTACTTGATCTCACTCAATATGAATTGTGTTAATCCTACAGTTTTTCTGATCATGCTACTTTGCTGCTTTAACTACTAAATGCCAAGTGGTCAAGCATTACAATAAAAAGATAAATAAGAGTTTCATCACTTGTAGGGTGGCAGTTGTTTATAGATTATTTTCTTCACTTGGTGCAGATGGAAGAGACCTTATCTAAAATGCTTTGGGATTCATTTACAATTTTCATTATTGGAATAGTAAAATACATCATGACATTTAAATTGAAAGAGCACTATTGGAACAACAAACCAAGCAGCACCTGCCATTCAAATAACAAATAATGAATATGAATACCTAATAACTGTCACCCAGACACAAAATATCATTTAAAAGATATAAACCATGACACTATGCCACTAGACAGTGAGGCCTTTTTGCATTTCAGTACAGCTTTAAGGCACAGAGTTATGATAAAGACTACAGCTGATTTACACATAGTTATACTTCCTGGGATAGGAAAAACAATACAAGAGTGAACTAACACAAACTGTTTCAAGTGTACTTTTTGGTTACCATTCTGCCTGGATAAAGCTGTGACTACTTTCACAATAGCTGTGAACAGTTTCTGTATAACTCCCTATCGCCACACTAACAAAGACAGACTTATGCCATACACACCACCTTTTATAAGCAGAACCAATGCCTCCTTTAAATTTACGTCAGGTTTCTTAGAAAGCATGCATTCTACACTAGTTACACTCAGTGTAGTACTTACGCTCTGGTTCTGGCTTTTCAGTATCACCTACTCTCAAAGGACGGGCCTTGGGTTCTTCCTTGTTCTTCTTCAAGGGTGCATTTATTTCTTCATGATAGACTGAAAAACAAGACAGGAAAATATGCAGATGCAGTATGGGTAAGAATGGTTGAATTAATCATTTTTATAAATCTATTCTCTTCAAATCAATCTTGCAAAAATATACATTTATTTATTTAACATTTGTTAACTGGGAAGGTTCGACAGGACACAGGTCCTTTTTCAGGGGAGGCCCAGGGAGAAAAGCGCCACAAATAAGATGATAGTTTACAAATGCAACAATCAAAAAGTACAAGATTATATAATGCCAATTATACACATTGAGAAAAAGTATAAAAAATAAATACATAAAAAATTCCAAGGCTGCAAGCACAAGAATGACTCAGATTAAAACAATCAATAATATACAGTGAGAATATAGAACTTTCTACTATATATCTCCATGGTGAAAGCAATATGGTAGGGCATTTGCAGGAGTTAGATGAGAAAAACACCCCAGTAGCAGTAGGAGGGAAGTGAGAAAGGTGAGGAAGATGAGAAAGGTGAGTGTGTGAAATGATAAGGGGGAAGGGACAGTTTACAAAGTTTGGAGTTGAGCAAGAATGCTTTAAGTTATTTTTTAAAGTGATGTTTAACAGTAATTGATCATAGGCCAGGGGGTAAGGATTTCCAAAGCTTAGCTATACTTGATGAAAAGAGTGACTGGCCAGCTGTGTTGTTAACTTCGGTTATTGTTAAAAAAGCTTTATTACTTGAGAGAAGAGGGTGTGTGGTGCTACAAGATTGCACTAGATTCTGAACAGCAGGGATTTGTTCAGGATGGTGAATAAGAGTGTGAAGAGTGACAAGTTGGTTATAGGTAAGTAAGTTCGGCAGTTCATATAAGTGATACATATGTAATAAGGAATGGGTACAATATAGAAAAAATGCACAGCTTCAAACAAAAACTCAGCTTCTATCTGGCTACATCATTACTTCCACAGTTCTGGTAACCAGTAATTACTAAGAAAAAGTGAGACACGGCTAATGCAACATATCTATATTGTATTAAATTTTCAAAACACTTGCCCTTCAAACAATATAATTATAGTTTTCGTCTATGAACTTTACAGGCCAGATTCACAGATGTACTGCACAGTGCTTAGAGCTAAAGCACTGCAAGATACATGAAAAAAGACAAATACACAGTTCAAAAAGAAATGCACATTAGTGGTTCATATAAAGTACAGTTTTGTACCTACCATAAATGTAGATGTCCGATAGATATGCAACTGCAGTCCTTACATATGGGTTGTCCTGCCTCAGGCAGCCCCTCGGTCAGCCGGATTCCAAAGTCTGGGTCCGGCGTCGGCTGATGTCGCCTCCTCCCCGACGTCAGAGTGGCTGGGGTATAAAAGCATCAGCCGACACCATCTTCCTCAGTGTTTCTTGCCCCAGATGTCAGGTGCCCTCCAAGGAAGACTAAATTTAGAAACTGGATAAAAAATTCCAGACATACACAACAGTAATAAACAGATACACCATAACAGATATCCCCAGCTAATTAGAAAAGGAGGAAAGTGGACCCAATATACAGAGGGGTAGGAGGGAGGGAAAACCTGACTGCAGTTGCATATCTATCGGACATCTACATTTATGGTAGGTACAAAACTGTACTATGTCCTTCAAGAATGCAACTGCAGTCCTTACATATGGGTTGAATACCATAGCCAAGCTGGGGGTGGTAGGCTCTAAGATAAAGATGGTGTAGCTAAAATGCCCTGCAGGACTGCCGAAGCAAAGCCTGCTCGGGATCTGGAATATAAAGGCAGGTTGTAGTGCTTGGAAAATGTATGCACGGAGCTCCATGTAGCAGCTTCTAGAATGTCCTTTGTAGCCACCCCTCTTAGAAAGGCTGTGGAGGTGGCTGTAGCTCTGGTGGAGTGTGGCCTGAAATTGGCTGGCACACCCTTTCCAAGGAAAGAATAACAGAATCTGATGCAATGTCCAATCCATTTTGAAATTGTTTGTTTGGAGATTGCCTTTCCTTGCACTCCAGCAGCATATGCTACAAATAGTTGGTCAGACTTTCTGTTGGCCTTTGTTCTGTCCAAGTAGTAGCGCAGTTGTCTGTGTATGTTCAAAGTGTGCAGCAGCTTTTCCCCTTTATTTTGAGGATTGGGGAAGAAGGTAGGCAGGTGAATTGCTTGATTTAGAGACACCCTGGATATCACTTTTGGCATAAAAGAAGGATTGGTTCTTAAAGAAACTCTGTCCTGATGAAAAATGAAAAATGGAGGTACTGTCATGAGGGCCTGTATCTCCGATACTCTTCTTGCTGAGGTAATTGCCAACAGGAAAACTGTTTTCCAGGAGAGAAATTGCAATTCTGAAGATGCTGCTGGCTCAAAAGGAGGAAGAGTTAATTTTTCCAACACGAAGTTGAGGTCCCATGCAGGCACTGGTGGTTTTCTGGGAGGTTTGATATTCTTTATCCCTCTTAGAAATCGTCTTAGCAAAGGATGTGAAAACACAGGTGGATCAGTGTTGTATTTTGCTGAAATTGCTGAAGCGTGTATTTTTATGGAAGAATAGGAAAGTCCATTATGCAGCATTTCTGCCAAGTATTCTAGTATCTGTGGGATGCTCATTACTGATGCATCCTGACCCTTGTTGGCATTCCAGATGTTGAATCTCTTCCATTTGGCTGAATATGTTTTTCTGGTGGAAGGTCTGCGTGCTTCCAATAAGAGCTCATGAACTTCCTTGGAGAGAGAGATATGGGGAGAAATCATGGAACCCTCCAAGCTGTCAGCTGCAGAATTTGCAGGTTGGGATGAACCGTCCTGTAATTGTGCTGGGTCAAAAGCAGAGGCCATTGAGGCAGGGGCCACGGCTTGGTGCAAGTTATGCTCCTTAGTAATGGATACCAGTGCTGTCTTGGCCAATCTGGAACTATTAAGATGCCTTTCAGTTGTTCTGCTTTGATCTTCAGTAACACCTTGGTCATTAATGGTAGAGGTGGGAATGCATAGATTGTTACAGAGTTCCAGCTGAAGGAGAGAGCATCCATTCTCCAGGCTTGTGGATGGGTGTGTCCTCGAGCAGAACTTTTTCAGATGATGATTGAGGTGTGAGGCAAAGAGATCTATGTCCGGCCTCCCCATTGCATGAGTTATTTGTGCAAAAATGTCTGGATGCAACATCCATTTGTGCGGGTCCAGGATGTTTCTGCTTAGACTGTCCGCCAGAACATTGTCCTTGCCCGGAACAAACTGGGATTGCAGCTGTATGTTCAGTTTCAGGGACTTTTCCCAAAGAGTCATTGTTAGTCTGCAGAGGGGGTAAGAACGAGTAGCTCCCTGTTTGTTTATGTACCACATAACAGTGGTGTTGTCTGTCTTTATGAAAAAGGCAATTAAGGGCCCTCATGGCAAGGGTGGTTGAGGTATAAACTTTTTTGCCCCACCTCTCCAGGGACCTAGATTCCCTGTCTGCGGGCAAAGGATTTTTGGCCGTGGAAGTGGCCACTCCTTTGGGCCCCTGGGAAATAGTTTCTAGATCAACAGAATGGGCCTTAAAGAGATGTTTATGAGTTTCAGGAACCCTGTAGTATCTGTCTGGCTTGACAGGAGCAGGAGGGAGAGAATCAGGAGAAGCACTCGAATCTGAGTACACATCATCCAATACATCTAACACTGGAGGGATAGCTAAAGGCCTGTGTTGGGGAAGCTTAAGGAAAGTACAAAGCAGTTTCCTGGAGTTGGAGAATTCCTGGCCCTGCCACTGAAAATGCTCTCTCATGGAGTGGAGAATTTCCCCAAAAGAAATATCCTCAGGAGGAGAGGCAGAAGGAATAGATTCCTCAGCATCAGAATCCTCGTAGGCCTGGAAGGACTCTTCCTGGGTATCTGAGTGATCAGAGTCACCAGAAGCTTCATCTGAGGAAAGGGTATCTGTCTGCTCAACCCTGGACCTTTTGTCTGAAGGTAGCTGAGAACCTCTGTCAGGATGAGCCTGGGAACCTCTGATTAAGGAAATTAGATCTGCAGCTAAAGTCATGATCTGTTTATCAGAAGTGGGACCCTGAGGAAAAGATTTAGGAGGGTGAGACTTAGCCTGGCTGGCATCCTTAGCACGTGTGTAGACCTTGATCGACATGGACACCGGAGGCCTAGCTGCCCCACATGCTGGAGTAACTTTGTCCACCGGTATGGTCTCAGGCAAATCTTGGGCTTCAGCTTCTGGAGGAAAATCAACAACCGGCACCGGCGTAGACTCTGGGGCCGAAGTGAGCGATAAAGTGGTGTCGTCGGTCTGGAGCGGTGGAATAACCGCCTCAGAAGAGACCGATGCACTCGCGGTAGGTTCTGGCGTGATATCGGTGGAAGTCGCGGGTCGAGAATGTCGGTCCCGGTCCTTCCGTTTTTTGGAAATATGTGTTGTCGGTTGTTCCGACGGCATGATATAGGAGTATATTTCGCCAAAAAAGTCTTCAGCAAATTCTGCCCGGCGCCTGAGTGTGCGCTTATTGAAGCAGGCACAGGCAGCACAGGCCGAGACGTCGTGATCTGGGCCAAGGCAGGGAAGGCAGTAAGAATGGAAGTCCTTATGAGGTATTTGTTTACCACAAGACAAACAGTTATTAACTTTTGCAGTTTTATCTGACATCGGCTGAGGCAAGAAAAGGTTCCCCAACGGGGTACTTAGCTTTTTGAGGAGCTGGCCGACCGGCACTTGCGAACTGCTTCTGCTTCGGGCACCGCGCAGCAAGAAAGACTGAGGAAGATGGCGTCGGCTGATGCTTTTATACCCCAGCCGCTCTGACGTCGGGGAGGAGGCGACATCAGCCGACGCCGGACCCAGACTTTGGAATCAGGCCGACCGAGGGGCTGTCTGAGGCAGGACAACCCATATGTAAGGACTGCAGTTGCATTCTTGAAGGACATCAAAGATTTGCATTCCATTCTCCTATCCTTTGCTGAAGTTCTAGATCAGAGTCTGCCTGTACTGCCACATCGTCTGCATACAGCAGCTTTGTTGCTCTGACCCCTACAACCTGTTTGCTGACGTAGTCCATTACCAGTATGAACAGCAGTGGGCTCAGAGCTGAACCCTGGTGTACACCCACTCCCAGTGGGAACCCCTCAGTGAGGCCAAACACTGTTCGTACTTGAGTCACTGGGTCCTTGTACATAGCCTGTACTAATTCTACCAACGTTTCTGGGACTTCAAACCACCGCAGTACTGCCCAGATCAGCTTTCTTGGGACCTTGTCATATGCTTTCTCCAAGTCTAGGAAAGCCCAGTTTGACTCTCTCCTCTTCTCTAGTTTCTTCTCAAGTATCTGTCTCAATGCAAACATCAGGTCAATTGTGCTGCATCCTGATCTGAATCCGAACTGTTCATCTCCCATCTTACATTCTACTATTCTGCATATCCGTTTATCAATCACCCTCTCCAGAACTTTCATGCAATGTGGTAGGAGTTTGATGCCTCTGTACTGTCCACAGTTGTGAATTGTGGGATGAAACTAAGCACAGATAAGACAGTGGTAATGGCAGCAGATTGGGGAAATCAGAAGAAGCTGAGAATAGAGATAGATGGGAAGATAGTGGAACAGGTAAACAGCTCCAAGTATCTGGGAGGGGTGGTTGAGGAGAAGGGTAGTCTGAATGAAGAGGTCAAAGCTAGAATCAGAGGGGCTGCAGCCAACTGGCATAGAGTATCAGGTGTAGTATATGACAGAAGAATGCCAAAGAAGCTGAAAAGTAAGGTGTACAAGATAGTGGTGCGACCAGTACTACTGTATGGTACAGAAACCTGGGCAGTAAAGGCAGAACAGTTGAAGAAGCTAGAGGTGATGGAAATGAAGTGCCTGAGAAAGGTGGTAGGATGCACACTGCGGGACAGGCGAAGAAATGAGGACATAAGAACAGAAGCCAAAGTAGCTCCAATTGCAGAAAAGATCAAAGGAAACAGATTACGATGGTACGGGCACATGTGTAGAAAAGCAGAAGACAATCTGGTGAGGGAGATTTGGGACAGACAAGAAGAAGGTGAGAGGAAGCGAGGGCATCCAGCAAAGAGGTGGATGGATTGTGTGAAAGAAGATCTGCGACAGTCAGGCATGAGTGTGGAAGAAGGCAAGAGAGTGGCACTGAATCGAGAGAGTTGGTGACAACTAAAACGATACCCCGACCCCATGTAAATGGGAAAAAGGGGATGATGATGATAAACAAAGATTTCACAGAGTCAAGAGCTGACCATCATGTGTCCAGGGTAGTAAGAAAATCCTTCTAAGCTGCTCAGCTTATAAGTAAGGGCATGGTATCTGGATCCAGGGAAGTCATCATACCTCTGTACTTGGCCCTCAGACCCATCATAGAGTATAATGCCCCCTTCAAAATGCACCTTACCAGACACGTAGGAACTGCAATGTCTGCAAGAGGTTACTTACAAAAGGAATACAGGGGAGTAAATACAATGTCCTATTCAGATCGCCTCAAAGCCATATCTCTATACTTGGTCTCATGCAGACTAGTGAGAGGCAACCTATGCTTGGCATACAAGGAATCTTTGGACCCTGCTCTGATGAACTGTTTGCATATCCACAAAATAACTGGCATCAGACATACTAGAGCCAAAGATCTAAATTTTGCTTATGACATAAATAGGACATGTTGGACAGACAGATATGTCTCTCAGAGAATTTCTATTATCTGGAATAGGTTCTCCATCCATGTGAAGCAAAGTCCCTCCCTAACATTATTCAAATTCACTCCTGGCCTGGTGCATACATCTCTGATGGACACAGGCAGTCAGTAAATTATGTCATAATCAAAAATTACCCCTGTATAAATGTCTAAAACATAACATTTATGGGTCACATTTGGTTTGCACAGCTAGGCTTACAAAGGCACTAGTGGCTGTAATCTTAGTATACACCTATGAACCAGAGCTAGTGTGATGCTTTGTGTAGGGAAAAGGCCTACACAGTTCAAAGACCTACTTACAAATGCTTCAGAGATAACAAATTCTTTCAAACCAAGACAGCAACTGGTGATTACTACATGAATAAATGTGCTACGGTGCTTCAGGGACAACTACAAAGAGTGCTGAATCTGCAGTACATGTTACAACACAGAGTGGTGATGCAACAAGAGACAGATCTACACTAGAAAGCACAGCCAGTGGTTCCTCTAGTGGTGCAGTGTAAACACTGTTCATGAGACCTATCAAAGCCACATATGGTTAAGTAAATGCACACACACACACACACACACACACACACACACACACACACACACACACACACACACACACACACACACACACACACTGCAAAAAAGAAGATGCAGTATGCTGCAGTCAGACACATAAAATACAACTGTTGCTGCAGCTGAAGAAATGCAGTTATGCAACATCATCATCATACATGGGTAGACTATACTGACATGAGAACAGCCTGATGTGTGACCCTATTGCACATGGTCTTGCATGATCATAACCAGAATATGAAGCCTAAATGAGATGCAGATGAGATGGTACTATATACCAACATGCAGTAAGAATACCTCTGTTACAGTCAGTAAGAATTCAGTGTCCATAAATGAAGGTGCCACCTTAAAAGTCAGATTTTACTGAGTGCTGTAACTTCAGGGCATACATTGTCCTTTTATCTTTATAAAAAAAATTAATTAGACTGTCAAATGAACACAGTGAAATATTCTGTATGTAATAACTGAATTGCATCAAATTCATGGAATCTGTGTAGAAATGCTTTAACAAATAAAATATATGGCACTATCTTACCTAAACTAACAGATAAAAGGACTAACATTTGTTCAATAAAGTAAAGATTATTATTCGATGACTTTGCCATTCTATTACACAATATTTAATAATACAGATCAATTAACATTGTCTGTTCTGGATATATAATAGTACAAATGTTACACCAAAAATATAGACACTTTCATGATATGTAATCCATAATCTGTTTTTTCAACAGACATAGCAGGCAGTGCATAATCCCTTCTTTTAGAAGAAGATGATTTAACAGTCTTCAACACCTTTATTACAAACCATTTTTAAAATAGCTATCCTTGGCTAGTTTTGCTTTTGTATATAAATGGCTGTACCATTAAAATGGTCTGGCTTACTCTCATGACATTAAGGAAAGATACTAGAATAGTTACTTAACACTTATTTTACCTGCACTCACTGCTTCGAAACCAAAGGAGTAAACACTTTGAATACTTATGAAAACAATCAAATATGTAATGCCATTTTTATGGCACAACACTTAACTTGAATTACCACTTACATATTTCTATACAAAATGCACATTCCATTTAGACCAGCAGTCCCAACAACATTGCATATTTATGTTTTTGATAACTTTTTAATTTGCTACTTTGAAAAGAACTGAGTTTTACAAATCTTGCAGTCTTCCAATTTCTGATGGATGTTGTTACTTGAATTTAATCCTTAAACAAATATAAATACCTCCATACTACTACAATGCATCCTTACAACATGTCTGAGACAATGTATCTGGACAGTCATTCCACTGCATGAGCTAACAGTAATGAGGAAAAGCAAAGTAAGCAATCATTCATACAGGAATGTGTCTGCCTAAACAAGGAATCTACATGTATTGCGTTAACACATTTTAAATTACATAAAATAGATTTTTTTTCCCTTAAGAAATCAAGATATGCAGCTTTAATTTTATAAGAAAACACCATGATATAATTCAAAAATATACAGAGTTTTCAGTGTAAAAATGTCAAATGTATGTATTTACCATTAACAGAATATCAAAAGGGCTGACATACAGCCATATATGCCTATCAGTAGTATAGAGGGTCATTTGTCTCAAATTATTTTACATTTTCTGGTATATTTCTCAATTTATTTATTGGCATTTGATTACCGAGAAAGTCCACTGGGCCAGGCAAAGCCCATTTTCGGTCAAGGTCCATGGAAAAAAGCTCCAGGTTGTATATAAAACAGCATATAATCGATTTCTTTCAGGACCGTTTACAAGATTTACATAAAATAAGTTGCTTGAAAATTATACAAAAGAATAATCAAACAGATGCATGAGGATCAAACTACAAGTGTACAGGTAACAGTATTTACAATACTGGAGTACTGATTTCAGAAGAATCAATGCATTAGACAAAATAAGGAATACACAAACTACAAAGTGTAAACAGGCTGAAAGTAAGTGCTGCATTACACTAAGTATAAGGTAGAGGTAGGATGCAAGTTAGAGAGCACAGGGAAGTAAAGGGACGTAGTTGTCTAGGAGAGGTAGGAGGGTTGAAAATAGGGGCAGGTATAATAGAAAATTTGATAACAGACAGGATATATTAATGCAACAAATAATAAATACAGGCAAGGACTAGGGAAGGCCTGACCGAGTTCACAGGACAAATTAGGTAATGGGCAAAGGAGGAAATAGAGCAGTTATATATCCAATTGGAGAGGAAGTGGTTTTGACGAGCAGTTTTAAAGTTGCTAGGATTATGTTGAAGGCAGATGGCTGTAGGCAGGGAATTCCATTTTTTAGCCATGGTGCAACAGTATAATAGCTGTTCTGCAGGTAATCTAGGTTTAAGGACTTGAAGAAGCTGCTGTTCAGATCATAGCAGCCTAGAGGGATTGTAGGGGGAGAGTAGTGAGTTTAGTGCGGGGCAGAGTTGTGGTTTATAAATAAGTTTATGAATAATTGTGAGCTGAAGGAATAATAAATAGTGGGGAAGTTCAGGCCATTGTAACTTTTTTAGGGCAATACAGTGGCGGGTGTTTGTAGTGAATTTAGCGATCCTGTTCTAGCATATTTCTAATTTAGATTGTAGGGAAGGCTGCAGATTGGTGAACAGTGGAGTGCCGTAGCTTAGAGAAGGCAACAGGAATGTTTGTGCTAAAGTTAGTTTGGATGGAAGGGAAAAGAACTTACTATGTCTATAGTACACTCCTAGCTTCTTATGGGTCTTAGATATATTATTTTGAATACATAGATCAAATTTGAGGTTTTCTTCTATTATTACTCCTAGCAATTTGGTGTGGGCCACTAAACTCAATTTTTGTAGTGCTAAGTGAGTAAGTGTTGAGGTCGGGTTTATTAGAATGTCTCTTGGGTGTGAAAATCATAAGTTTAGTTTTTTTTTAGGTTAACTGAAAGATGGTTGGTGAGAAGCTGAGTCTCCGCTGAGGAGAAGGCTGCCGGAATATTTTGAGAAAGAATAGTTACATTCGGTGCAGAGCAGACTATGGTCAAATCGTCTGCATATTGGAGAGCCCTGTGGGATAGCCAAGTGGAGATTAATGAAAATATTAAAGAGAAGAGGGCCTAAGCTGGAGCCTTGGGGGACGCCTGTGGGGGTTGAGAAGATAGGAGGAAATAGAATCGTATCAGTTTACTTTACTTGACACTCCTCTACAAAATGCACTTGGTGATTTAAGATGAACTGATGTATACTTAGCTTTATCTGCAAGTAATGTGCCTACTGCATATGATATAACTTTTTTCCTGGGGAGGTGTAAAAGGAAAAACTTCAAAGATCAATACACATTAGGTTCAAGCAAGGCACCCTTTATTACTTGCAGGAAGGAGACAAAGCATGTAGGTACAAGGTTCGTCTAACTTTCTGGTGGTCAGTATATTATTCTTATACAGTTCTCTTCATGTCACATAGAAAAATGTTACTAATCTACTGCTGACGTAGTTGGACACAGCTTTCTGTAGGTTACACAGAAAATGTTACCAGGCTTATTGCTGACATGGTCAGATTACTACTGTCTTGCAAAAACATTTGAGAAAAACAACCTGGCCTTGGGCTTATTATAGCCCACCTTGTCTCTTCAATTCTTCCATTGTACAATTCTAATACATGATGCATTTTGTCTAGATTCAATGTACATTTCTAGCTTTGGTACAAGTAGTGCTGACTATAGTTTATGCTTTCAAACATCTATTGTTTTCTTTATCAAGACTTCTAGCAGCTGCACATTTTCTCATGGCATAAGCAGAAATAGAATGGCTCTTATTAGGTTTCCGGTAGCTGCACATATTTTCATTGCATAAGCAGAATGAAGTGTCTTTTATTAAGTTTCTAATAGCTGTGCAGATTCATGCAGTATGAATAGAATACATGTATTAACCCTTTTAAGCCTTTAATGTACTAAGCATGCACATGCACATTGCTATTATGCATTTTCCTAACATTTCCCCCCTTTTAATACTTTTATTCTACTTTCAAAACAAGCATAAACAGTTTTTTCTTCCCTTAACCTCTTCCTACTCAGGATTTGTAGTTAACAGAGTCATTTAGTTTAAGCCCATGAAAGTATTTTCAATTTTTCAGTAACTCTTCGAGTTCAGCATCTTGGTATAAGGTTTCCAAAATTGAAATGTCTACAAAATTTTTGATTAGTCCTTTTATGCAGGGGATGCAGCAGCACCCACACACCATCAGTAGCGCCATCCCTACACAGATGGAAATCAGAATGTTCATTAGGATACTGCCCCACCCCCCCATTTCTGGAAAAAGTCCATCAATGGATTTGGTCCTGGTTTGGTCATGGCCGACACCTGCTGGATTACCTCAAGATGGTTGTCTAGCTCGTGTTTGTGGTCAGGAATATACGAACAGCAGTCCTCCTGGATTAAAGCACACGTACCTCCTCTCGCCGCTAGGGTGAAGTCAAGAGCCATGCGATTTTGAAGTACCACTGTTCTCATGGCAGTCAGTTCATCGGTTGCCAATTCTAGGGCAGAAAAGGTTGCATTACTCATTATTTCGAGAAGCTTGCACAATTTTCTCAGTTCCCAGATTGATTTCGTTGCTCCATATGCTGGTAATATGCCTGCCCACGATATGACAGTATCACTCAGATCCATGTGTGATAGTCCTTTGTTATTACCAGGGCCTAAGTCATGATGGTATTTCCAGGGTGCATTGATTTGTCCCACTGGATTGACAGGCTTCTTGATTTCTCGGGCATTCCGAATCTTCCCTTGAGGTAAAACTGTCGTGTGTCGTATGGCCGGAACCAGGTATCCCAAAAAACAACTGCCGGACCAATTCTCGGGTAGCCATTTATATGCTTTTCTTCTGCATATAAAGTAACAATCTTCCACTTTAGTAGTAACTTTGCTATACCCTTGCTCTGCATGAAACATTTTTCTGTCGATTATAGACAGTTGTTTGTAGAGATCAGCATTAAGTTTTACTTCTTTAATTGTCCTATGCATCAGTTCAACAAATGAATCATAGCTCGTGTTACAATAGAATTTGATGTTATCGGATTTAGTGTAGCATCTATAGGGAACAGTTGCATTGCAATAGCTCCAACCCACCTTGACTGTATCATTCTTATAAAAACACACAGTTCCTTTCTGTCGAATACACAAGTGCAATGCTACCTTATCTTTTGATGTGACATCTGATGTATCATGAATTAAGTTTTCCCAGGTGTTGTTAGCCCCTAGGGGAACTGCAGTTAACAGTAGCCCCCCATATGCTGTTGGTAAAGCCATGCAAATCCAGCAATTCGAAACATTGAAGGTTTCAGTATACACATATTTAATTGCCTGGTAAGTATTAAAGTTCGGGTGCCACTCTGCACGCTTATTTAGTTCTACTTGCATGGCTGAGAAAAGAAATGGCCACAATAAAAAGATTACTGTCACCAGTACAGTCAACAGGATGGTCATGTAATATTTTTGTGGAAACGGTTGTTCTGCATTTCCGTTTTCTCCAGTTCTTCCAAGTAGGTGTATTTGGATCTTACTGGATTCCGCCATCTTATTTTGGACACGTGATCTTACTCTCTGCCCTAATAGGACCTTCAGCACCAATGGTTTCTTCACTGGGTTTGAGATGGATCAGTCCTATTGATCTGACCCCCCTTTGTAGCCAGACTCTGTGCTTAGGGTTCCGATAGAGAGGTAAGATCTTTGTCCAATTCAAAGTTCTTTACCAGCTTGCAGTGCGTCAGGTGTATCCACGAAGCTCGTTCTGCTATTTTGACTGCAGTAGGTGTCGAAAGAAGCACCTGGGTAAGGACCTTCCCACCTTGGCGATGCCCAGTTCCTTCGCTTCATGATTTTAATCCATACCCAGTCTCCTGGCGTCACTGCCACTTCCGATGTTTCGGTTTGTTTTTTTATCTAAAACAGAATTTGACTGCAACAGATGTTTAGAACTCAACAACTTTTTCATATATTCAGCTAGTGTAAAATCGGCTCCTGGTCTGATGACATGAGAAGTTTCCACTGGGGTGTATAATAAGCTCTTCCAAACAGTTTTTCAAAAGGAGTCCATCCTTTTGCTGTAGGGACAGTTCTTATGCTCAACAGTGCCAGGGGTAAACAGTACAACCAAGTTTTTCCTGTCTCAGCTATTAATTTTCTCAATTTGCTTTTTAATATACCATTATGCCTTTCAACCAGCCCTGCAGACTGTGGATGGTATGCACAATGACTTTTTAAAGAAATACCAAAATGCTTACTTAACTGCTGTATGGTTTGATTTACAAAATGTGTACCATTGTCACTGTAGATTCTTTCCGGAATGCCAAACCTAGGAATAATTTCTAACCAAACGAAGCAAGAAAAAAAGAGAATTGAAGAGAAATAACACACCAAACAGCCGATACTTTACAGCAATAATCTCCTTTATCTTCACAAGACCTGGTACCTCGGCATTTCGCCTTCAATGGATCACAATTCAATGCAACACAATAACAGTTTTTATATGCATTGATTACATCAATTAATCAATTAATTATATAATTAAATTCAAAAAAAGGAGGGAAAATTTATATATATGTTTTTAAAGTAATCTCACAATACTTACTAAATAAGATTTATATGAAATATATATATATATATATATATATATATATATATATATATATATACACACACATTTCTAAGTAAAAATTATTATATATGTTTTTAAAGTGATCTCACTATACTTACTAAATAAAGTCTATATGAAATATATACATATATACACATGCACACATTTCTAAATATACCATTCATTGTTTTATAGTATAAATGATATAATTTATGACAGTTATAAACATATACTATAAATATCAAAAATGCTTGTTATATTAATTAATTCATCAAATACCCAATTCTAAATTAAGACCGAAAGGTTTTAAAGTATTGAACTTCAAAATCATCCTTGTTTCAAGCTCCAATAGTTTGTCACAAATATTGTCACCCCTATGACAAAAAGGCTTACCCAAAATGCTGAATTTTAAACAATCTACCTTCCCCTCATGAGCCTCAAAAAAGTGTTTAGCAACTGGACTAGATAAATTTGAATTCTTAATGTCCCTTAAATGTTCTAGAATTCTGACTCTGACCATTCTTTTTGTTTGTCCTATATACCATATATTATTGCAACTGCAACTAAGTATATATACAACGCCAATAGATTTACAATTGAAATAGTGCTTGGGGTTATGGTTAATATTATTAATAGATCTGACATTGATTATTCTATCACATACACTACATGAACCACATCTGAATGAACCCACATTGACAGCATAAGAAGTTCTTTTTATTAAGAGGTTATTATTTAATATTTCTTTTAAATTCTTTCCCTTTTTGTATGAAAATGTTATGTGATGTGGAAAAAGCTCACCTATAGAGTCATCCTCGCTAACTAGGTACCAGAATCTTTTAATTAAAGAAACAAATATTTCAGAAAAGGCTGTATATCTAGTTACGAAAAATATCTCTTCCACTTCTCTATCTTTTTTGGTAAAACCCAAAAAATCCATTTCAAACTTTCTAAACATTTTATGCTTATTCATAACATCATTCATACTTTTCAATAATTGCTTTTTATCATACCCTCTTTCACATAATCTTAAGAACACCTCATTTAATTCATAGTCTAACTCAGATTCTATGCTAGTATGCTGATGGATTCTTTTAAATTCTCCATAAGGCAAAGCTCTCAATAAATGGGGAGGATGCATGCTCGTAGCATGCAAAAACATATTCACTGATGTATCCTTTCTGTAAGGTCTAAATTCAATGATATTATTTCTTTCAAACAGGGTCAGATCCAAAAAATTAATTTGATTTTGATTAACCTCATAGGAAAATGATAAATTGTGTTCATTAGTATTCAATGATTCAAAAAATTCACAAAATTCTGATATATCCCCCTTACATATAAAGATAAGGTCATCAATGAAACGTTTGTACAAGATGACTTTATTTTTGAAAAAATCTGTGGGATAAATAAACTTTTTTTCAAAAAAATCCATATATATCACAGCATAAGTGGGAGCATAAGCAGCTCCCATAGCCGTCCCCTTAGTTTGTAAAAAATACTCATCATTGAACACAAAATAATTATGAGTCAAACAAAATTCCAACAAGGAAATCAAAAAACTAGTCCTAGGACCTTCACCTAACATTTTTTGAATGGCATCAAGTCCCCATCTAATATTGATGTTTGTATATAAGGACTTTACATCAATAGTCACCCAATAAAGGTCGCTATTCCAAAGAATTTTAGATACTTCATTAATTAACTCTTGGGTGTTACTGATGTGAGCACTGACCCTGTTAAGATAGATCTTTAACTGAGAGTCCAAGAAAACATTAACATTCTCCAAAAAAGACCCTATCCCTGATACTATGGGCCTACCAGGGGGCTCATTTAAATCTTTGTGGATCTTTGGTAGGGCATATAATATAGGTGTAACAGGGTCTTTAATATACATTTTCTTGACATCAGCATGTGAAAAAAATCCTAATCGTTCTCCCCTTTCCAAAAAACTTAATAGTTCTTCATTGTAAGATTTTAAAGGGTCCCTGTTAAGTTTAGTGTATTCTTCACTATTACAAAGCAATTTGTTAACCATTGCACAATAATCAGATCTATTTTGAATAACCCAATTACCCCCTTTATCAGCACATTTGAATACATAGTCATTCTTCAGTTCCTTAAGATCTTTTAAAGCCTGCCACTCTTCTTTATTTAGATTAAATTGTTTTTTCTCTCTTCAGAATTGCTTAAACGTTAACTCTGTTTCTTTTAAAAGTACTTTTTGAAACACTGAGATGGCTGGCACGGATATGGTAGGTGTAAACTTGCTTTTAACATTTCTAAATTTTGGCATCATTAATCTACCATATCCTGTCAAATAATTAATATTGGAACTGATGTCAGTGTTATAATCAGTAGAACAAACATCACCTTCTTCAAAAGAACAATCATATTCACCATATTCATCATGTTCATAATTATATATGGACATGTTCAATAAACTGTCATCAAAATCAATTTCATTAGAAACTTCATCTTCAGTTTCAGTTTCAATAAAGTTAGAGACATTTTCATTCAAATTCATATTCACATTCACATCCACATTAATACATTTCTTAAAATATACTCTTAACAACAACTTGCGAATGAAAGCTTTCACTTCTAAGTAAACATCAGCAAAAGAAGGGAAAATTGTAGGAACAAATTTGTTCCCCTTATACAAAACATTCAGCATATCATGGCTTAAGCACAAATCCGATAAATTGACACATTCTAAGGAAGTAACATTGTGATAGATCCTATTGGATATAATTGTTCTCAAACCTTCATTTGTAACGGTTTTGACCCTTTCTGCCATTTCTGCCGTTCCGCCCCTTGTTGTAGTTATCATTTTGAAAGTTTATGTCCTCCGTGGAACTAAGGTTAGAGCCTTCATTCGAAGCCTCTACAATGTCCCTATTGACGACTCGGTTAGGAGCAGAAGTTCTGGCAAAGGAAACATTTTTGGCAATGTTTTCCTTTTCTGTGGAGGAGGAAAAAGATGATGCTGATGCTGAATAGTTCCTGCGTTTTGAGCTACGAGTCTTCCAAGTAGGTGTATTTGGATCTTACTGGATTCCGCCATCTTATTTTGGACACGTGATCTTACTCTCTGCCCTAATAGGACCTTCAGCACCAATGGTTTCTTCACTGGGTTTGAGATGGATCAGTCCTATTGATCTGACCCCCCTTTGTAGCCAGACTCTGTGCTTAGGGTTCCGATAGAGAGGTAAGATCTTTGTCCAATTCAAAGTTCTTTACCAGCTTGCAGTGCGTCAGGTGTATCCACGAAGCTCGTTCTGCTATTTTGACTGCAGTAGGTGTCGAAAGAAGCACCTGGGTAAGGACCTTCCCACCTTGGCGATGCCCAGTTCCTTCGCTTCATGATTTTAATCCATACCCAGTCTCCTGGCGTCACTGCCACTTCCGATGTTTCGGTTTGTTTTTTATCTAAAACAGAATTTGACTGCAACAGATGTTTAGAACTCAACAACTTTTTCATATATTCAGCTAGTGTAAAATCGGCTTCCTGGTCTGATGACATGAGAAGTTTCCACTGGGGTGTATAATAAGCTCTTCCAAACAGTTTTTCAAAAGGAGTCCATCCTTTTGCTGTAGGGACAGTTCTCATGCTCAACAGTGCCAGGGGTAAACAGTACAACCAAGTTTTTCCTGTCTCAGCTATTAATTTTCTCAATTTGCTTTTTAATATACCATTATGCCTTTCAACCAGCCCTGCAGACTGTGGATGGTATGCACAATGACTTTTTAAAGAAATACCAAAATGCTTACTTAACTGCTGTATGGTTTGATTTACAAAATGTGTACCATTGTCACTGTAGATTCTTTCCGGAATGCCAAACCTAGGAATAATTTCCTTGACAAGTACTTTTGCCACTGTAGCTGCATCCGGATTTTTTATTGGAAAGGCTTCCACCCACCTGGAAAACATATCTATAATGACAAAACAATACTTTTTATTTTCACATTTGTTCAATTCTATGAAATCCATACAGATAGTGTGAAATGGATATGGTGGTGTGGGGAAACTCCCTTGCTTGGGCTTTATCGCCCCCTGTGCATGATGCTTGTTACAAATCTGACACAAACAAAATTTTTTACAGTAGTTTGTAAATCCGTACGTTGTGAACACTTGGTTCACCAGGTGTACCATCCCCCCTGTTGAGACATGGCATTGCCCATGGCTCAACAATGCTGCATAGCGAAACAAATTAGAGGGTAGTATCGGTTTTCTTTCTTTAGAGATGTATAGGCCTTTTTCGAGGATTGCTCCTCGTTTTATCCATCGCTGTTTTTCAGCTTGCGTAGTGAGTGTCTGCATTGTTTTTAACATGTCTAGATCTAAGGTTTCAGATGGTTGCAATTCCTTATTTAAAAAGAATACTTCTGTGGCCGCTTGTTTTGCAGCTGTATCAGCTCTTGCATTACCTTTTGAAATCCCATCCTGTTGCTTGGTGTGAGCTGTACATTTGCAAATGGCCACTTTCTGAGGTAACTGAATACATTCTAAAAGATCGAAAATAAACTGTGCATGAGTTATAGGTTTGCCAGTAGATGTTACCATTCCCCGGTTTTTCCACTGTTGTGCAAACACATGTACAGTGGAAAAAGCGTACTGGCTGTCAGTAAAGATGTTTACACATTTACCCTCTGCTAGGGTACATGCCCGTGTCAGGGCAATCAATTCTGCTGCCTGTGCAGATAAATAGTGTGGTAAAGATTTTGCTTCTACAATCTCAGTATCAGAGACTACTGCATATCCTACTAGGTTTTTTCCTGCAGGGCCCCTTTTGCATGAGCCATCCACATAATATGTCACCTCAGCATTGTCCAAGGGGACAACTGTGAGATCTTTTCTAGGTGGGGTCTTTTGCTCAATTACCTGCAGGCAGCGGTGGTGTGTGCCATCTGCAGGGGTTGGGAGCAGCGTAGAAGGGTTCAAAGTTGTACATCGTTCAACTGTCATATGAGGTTGGCTCAACAATATAGTTATGCAGGAAAAATGCCTAGCAGGGGAGAGATATGCCACTTTTTACTGCAGTAAAATGATCGCGACTGCATGGGGCACTCTCAAAGTGAGAGGGTGGAACAAGACTACTGAGGCTGAAGCCTGGACTGCCATTGCAGCTGCAACTACTGCTTGTACACAGTGGGGTAAGGATCGTGCCACTGGGTCCAGTTGTGATGAATACTAAGTGATGGGGCGTTGCTTATCCCCATGCTGTTATGTTAATACTGATGTCATGTAACCATGCTTGCAATCTACAGTCTGGAAAAAACGTTTATGATAGTTTGGCAATCCCAGAACTAGTGAGGACGCTATTAACTGCTTTAGTTTACAAAAGGCAGACTCTGCCTCTGGTGCCCATTGTAACAAATCCTGCGCTGCAATAGGCGTCATATATATAAGGTCAGTTAAGGGTACTGATTCCAAAGCATAGTTTGGAATCCAGCTTTGGCAAAAATTAGTTGTACCCAGGAAGGACATAATTTCCTTCTTGGTAGTTGGTTTTGGTGCTTGTAAAATTGCTACTTTTCTGTCCTCATCTAACGTTCTGCCTTCCTTGGATATTACATATCCTAGGTATTTAACCTGTTTTTTTCCAGAGCTGCAGTTTGTCTTTGTTTACCTTATGTCCCTCAGCAGCTAAAAATCGTAGAAATGCTATGGTATCTTCCTTACAATCCTGCTGGGTGGGGCCGCCAGCAGAATGTCATCAACATAAAGTAAAACCTGGCTGCCTCTTGGTGGGTTGAATCCTGCCAAGTTGCTTGCCATTTCTTGTGAGAATATCGTTGGACTTTCACAATATCCCTGTGGTAGGTGTGTATATGTATATCTTTTTCCCTGAAATGTAAATGCAAACCAATACTGGCTATCAGGGTGTATCGGTATCGAAAAGAATGGGTTGCTAATGTCTACCACAGAAAAATACTTTTGTTGAGGTTTTAAGTCATTCAACAGGGTGTGTGGATCTGGCACTATGGGTGCCCTTGGTATTACCGCGTCATTTACAGCTTGCAAATCCTGGACCATACGCCATTCTCCACTGATTTTTTTTAACTGGAAATAAGGGTGTGTTACATGGTGAATCGGGAGATTCTATTAGTATCCCTCCTTTAAGTAAGGATGCTATAATAGGCTTTATCCCTGCCTCTGCATCTTTTCTTAAGGGATACTGTCTTTTTTGTGGTCTGAATGCTGACTTTGGTGTGATAGTGACTGGCCACGCTGTACGAATGAGTCCTACATCTGATTTCCCTGTTGACCAGAGAGTCTCTGGTATACCTCGCAAGGCGTTTTCTTCCTCCTTTAATAGGAGTGTCCATCAGCTGTCTTTGCTAGATTGCAAGTGCACAGCTGGGTTGGTCTGAGTTATCCAATTCAATTTTTGTACTTGTACCCCTGTCCTGACAGTTCTAGTTCTGTCTGTTTCTCCCATCTCGTGGCTTTTTCTCCTAGGTCTGCCCATTTTATATTTTTGTTTTTAGTTAAACTAACATGTGGTAACTGATTAGATTTATAAAGTGCAAAAAACTCCTGGGGCAGTGAACAGCTGGCTACACTGTTCCCTTCTGTGTCCCAGTACAGGTTACGCAGCATCAATCTATTTGTATGATTCTTAAATAATTCTTTCTCATATTCCTTATCAGGTCCTGGTGTGTTACAAAAATACAGGGTACAGTGCAACAGGTGTTGCTTGTCAATGTCAAAGGAGGGAAACTTACGGATGGCTATGCTCATTAGTTCCTCGGTCACAGTCCCTGGACCAGTCGTAACCAAGTCCTGGCTGTACCAGTAAAACATTTCAGCCTCTGATTGCACCACAAAGGTATTATTTTGTCGCTGTGCTTCCATACCCTGCATGGTTGGGACTACTGCTATACCAAATATCTGCATGAGGTCTCTGCCCAAGAGGTTTACTGGGCATTTTGCAGAAACTACAATTTTGCTTTTCTGTGTTAATCCTGAAACTGGATCAGTTATTGCAATGTTATGGGAGAGAGGCTCCTGATACAGCTGTCCATTAGCTGCTTTGACCAGTATGTAATCAGGTGACTCTATGTTTTCTGGTAGTTTGGAGAGGTGTATCAGGGTCCGTGATGCCCCTGAATCACACAAAAATTTGACCTCCCTTCCTTCTACCAAGAGTGTAACTTCTGGATTCGTGTCTGCTAAATAGAGTTCCAGGCTCAACAAAGATAGATCTAATATTTCGTTTTCTTCATTGTCACTAACTTCCTGCACTTCCTCTACTCCCTCTTTCACATTCTCATTTGTTCTTTCTTTACTAGCCCCTTCTGGTGATGCTTGACTATCATATAGTCAGTCCTCATCCTCCTTGTCTTCAGTTGTTGCCTTCTTATTTTTCCTGCAATCCCTTGCCAAATGTCCCTTTTTACCACATTTAAAACATTCTTCCCTTTTCTTACGCCCTTCAAAGTTCTCTGATCGCTGATCAGACTGCTTGTTTCCCTGTGCATTTTTCTTGCCCTTTTTCCCAGACTGCACTACATAAACTTCTGCTCAGTCTTCTACAGAAAATACTTGAGCTTTCTTTTTCTTTTTGCTATTAAAATGCCTTTCGGCATGTCTAGCATATTCAAGCAATGATTGTAACCAGTTGGTACGATGGTCTACCATGTGTTTTGTAATAAAACTGCTTATAGGCACACTACTGCCTTTCAAAAATGCCTTCTTTAATTGCTGTTCATATGGGGAATCTTGCGTTTGATCTTCAGGAACCTGCATTCCACAGTGGTTATTAAAACATTCTAACAATCTGGCATAGTACCGGTCAATTGTTTAACCTTCTTGTTGGATACATTGATTAATGCAAGTCCAGTCTGCCCTAGGTTTCCATTTTTCAGAGATGCGGTCTGTAAGACCTTTTACTCTTGTGTCTAATTCTGAGCTATGTGGGAGGGGTGTTTGTGCAGCATCAAGAGGGTTCCAGTTGCCACAAATCATGGACCAATCTGGCCCTACAATTTGTCAAACTACTTTTTCTACTTCTTCTCCGTTTAAGTTATAACTTAACCTCATTCCTTGTAAGTCTTCTGAGAATTTTCTAAAATTAATCTTCGGATGGGGAATTCCCTCAGTGGCTTTCCGGATATCTTCTGGAGTCCAAGGTCTATATACTAAGACAGTTGGGTCCTGATTGTCCTGACCTGCCTGAGGATTAGGTAATACTATAAGCGGGCATATTTCTTCTTCTTCTCCTACAGATCATGAATTCTTAACTATTTGTCATAACTCAATATCTTCTTCTGAATGATTTGCCTTTGTTCGGGACCTGGTCCTGATGGGATCTCTGATTTTAATTAGTTTTAGTTTTATATCATCTCTATCTTTAGTGACCACAGGATATAGTGGGGGTGGACTAACCTGTTCACTCGCTTCATATTCTGGTAAGGGAGGCGAAGGTGCTGATGCTATTACTAAGTTATTATCCTCCTTATCTAAAAACATTGCTTTTGAATCTTTGTTCCTTTGGTCCCTACGGTTTAATTCCTCCAGCCACCTGTGTGCTTGAGGAATTCCTAACCACCGTTGCTTTTTTACCTGACCCTTGGAATCGTTTTTGAGTTGTTTGATAAGCGAGGATTTTTCTAATTTTCCGTCAAATTTATATTTATTAACCCATTCTGAAAAATATCTAATATTATTGGAGCGTTGCGACTGCATATATTTTGCGTCTTCCGTTAACGGCGGGCTCTGGGGTGTTTTTGTGCAATTATTACCCATTTTATTTTACCTTTGATTGTTACGTAACTTCTCTTAATTTTTAACGTGTACCACGGATTTTGTTATAGTCTCTTCAGAATGACTGCCTACTTATTCTGTTTCTCCTGATCTGTGACAAGACAGTACTCTGTATTTTTCTTACAGTCAGGGATAAAAAAAAAATCTGATAAAAAACAATACACATCTAGGCCCTGATCTGAAACAGAAAACAGAAAAAAGTAGATTCACCCCTTACCTGAGCCCACGTGATTGATCACCGATTCGTGGAGACCTGTCCTTCAGTCACAGGTCAGAAAGTGGCTGGCCTCTTTTGACGACAATTCAGTTGGAGGACTTTTCATATAAGAACCAATTTGGTTTCTTCCCCGTATGGTTTTAGCCACCTGGCCATCTGATCCGAGGTGAAGAGAGGGTTCCGGCTCGAGGGACCAATTTGTAAAAGGAAAAACTTCAAAGATCAATACATGTTAGGTTCAAGCAAGGCACCCTTTATTACTTGCAGCAAGGAGACAAAGCATGTAGGTACAAGGTTTGTCTAACTTTCTGGTAGTCAGTATATTACTCTTATACAGATCTCTTCATGTCACATAGAAAAATGTTACTAATCTACTGCTGACGTAGTTGGACACAGCTTTTTGTATGTTACACAGAAAATGTTACCAGTCTTATTGCTGACATGGTCAGATTATTGCTGTCTTGCAAAAACATTTGAGAAAAACAACCTGGTCTTGGGCTTATTTTAGCCCACCTTGTCTCTTCAATTCTTCCATTGTACAATTCTAATACATGCGATACATTTTGTCTAGATTCAAGGTACATTTCTAGCTTTGGTACAAGTAGTGCTGACTATAGTTTAAGCTTTCAAAAGTACAGTTTTGTACCTACCATAAATGTAGATGTTCGAGTGTTCACCCTGCTGCAGTTATCACACTTGGGTTATCCTGTCGTCAGGTGGTCCCGCAGTCGGCCAGATTTCCAAAGTCTTGGTCCGACGTCGGTTGCTGTCACCTCATCCCTGACGTCAGTGCGCCAGGGGTACATATACTGTAACCAACGCCATTTTCTTCAGTTTTTCTTGCCCCAGATGTCAGGTGCCCCCAAAAAGGTGATCCAAACTAGTACCAAAAGGTGAGAACACTGTACAAAAACAAAAACCCTTCAGCTATAAGCAAATACATCTGTAAGGCATAGCAAAGATTTAGTCAGATCAGAGGGGTTGGAGAGAGGGTAACCTGGACTGCAGCAGGGTGAACACTCGAACATCTACATTTATGGTAGGTACAAAACTGTACTATGTTCATCGTGTTACCCTGCTGCAGTCATCACACTTGGGTTGAGTCCCAAAGCTAAGGTAGGGTGGAGGCATTATAGAGGGTTAGAGGAGGCAATGAGGCCCTGCAGAACTGCAGTAGCGAAGCCTGCCCTGGACTTAGAATAAAGAGGTAAGTGATAGTGTTTGGTGAAGGTGTGTACAGAACTCCAAGTTGCAGCTTCTAAAATTTCCTTGGTAGGAACCCCCCTGAGAAAGGCTGTAGAGGTAGCTGTTGCCCTGGTAGAGTGGGATCTAATGGTAGGAGGAACTGGTTTCCCATGATGGGTATAGCAGAATCGTATGCAATGGCCTATCCATTTAGAAATGGTTTGCTTGGATATGGCCCTCCCTTGAGAAGCTGTAGCATAGGAAACAAAGAGCTGGTCAGTTTTTCTGAAAGCCTTAGTTTTATCCAAGTAATATCGAAGCTGCCTGTGAATGTCCAAGGAATGCAGGAGTCTCTCACCTTTGTTCTGTGGACTGGGGAAGAAAGTGGGTAGATGGATGGTTTGATTTAAAGCCACATTGGAAACCACCTTAGGCATGAAGGTAGGATTAGTTCGTAGAGAAACTCTGTCTTGATGAAAAATGAGGAAAGGTTCCACTGCCATAAGTGCCTGTAATTCCGAAACTCTCCTAACAGAAGTTATTGCCAGGAGCAGGGCAGTCTTCCAAGATAGGAACTGAAGGTCTGCAAAAAAAGCTGGTTCAAAGGGAGGTAAGTGTTGGTTTTTCCAGAGCAAAGTTGAGATCCCATGTTGGTGTAGGAGCTCTTCTAGGTGGTCTAATGTTTTTTGCCCCTCTGAGGAACTGCCTTAGTAGTGGGTTTGAAAATAAAGGTGGATTTGTGTCGTAGTGAGCTGAAATAGCTGAAGCATGGATTTTAATTGAGGAGAAGGAAAGTCCTTTATGCAACATCTCAGCTAAATACTGCAGAATGTGAGGCATATGAGGCTGAGTTGTGTCTTGGCCTTTAGCTTGGTTCCAAGCAGAAAACCTTTTCCATTTGTCAGAGTAAGCCTTCCTGGTGCTTGGCCTCCTGGCTTCTAGAATAACATCCAGTACTGCTTGTGAAAGAGGGGCTGGTTGGCTGCTTAATTGATTTGCCATGCAGCCAGGTTTAAGGCTTTGATCTGGCTGTGTAGAATCTGCTTGTCTTGCTGCGTGAACAAATGAGGTATTTGAGGCAATATCCATGGTGGGCTGAGAGCCATATTCTTCAATAGCGGGTACCAGTGCTGGCGTGGCCAGTCTGGGGCTATGAGAATCACTCGAGGTTTCTCCATTTTGACCTTCAAAAGAACCTTTGTGAGAAGAGGTAATGGAGGAAAGGCATATGCTGTCAGGTTTTTCCAACTGAAGGAGAGAGCGCCCACTTTCCAAGCTTGATGGTGGAATGTCCTTGTACAAATTTTTTTCAGCTGGTAGTTTTGAGGACTGGCAAACAGGTCTATATTTGGTAGGCCCCATCTTTGAGTTATCATTGCAAATATTTGTGGGTCTAGCTTCCACTCGTGGGGATCTTTGGTGTTTCTGCTTAGGTCGCCTGCCAATGTGTTTTTCTGTCCTGGCAGGAAGTGAGCTTGTAACTGGACTTGGTAGGCCAGAGCTGTGTTCCATAAGATTATTGCTTGCCTGCAAAGAGGGTAGGAATGTGTGCCCCCTTGTTTGTTTATGTACCACATTACTGTGGTGTTGTCCGTCTTTATTGCCAGTTGTCCAGGCTGTAGTAAATCCTTGAAGGCTGTCAGAGCTTTCTGTACAGCTAGCATCTCTTTTTGGTTTATGTGCAGTTTTCTTTGTTCTGCAGTCCATAGGCCTTGAATGCATTGCCCTGCCATGTGTGCCCCCCAGGCATAGTCTGAAGCATCTGTTGTGATAGTTTGCCTGGGTGGGGGCAAGGTGAAAGGCTGACCCTTGTTGAGGTGACATGCCTGTGCCCACCATAGAAATTCCTGTTGAAGGCAGGGAATGAGAGATATCACTGTGTCCAAGCTGTGGCGGTGTTGAGACCACACGCTTTTTAGGTACCATTGTAATTTCCTCATATGCAGTTTTGCAAATGGTATTATCAGAATGCAAAATGCCATGAAGCCCAAAGCCTGCAGAATTTTTCTTGCAGTTAATTGGGTCTTTGTTGCCATTGTCTTGAAATATTGAGTCAGTTGTAATTGCTTGTCTGGTGTAAGATAAGCCTTCTGGGCCGTTGTGTCCAAGCTGGCAGCCAGGAATGTCATTTTTTGTGAGGGCACTAGTTTTGACTTCTTTTTGTTTACTGTGTACCCCAGACAATTTAGTAGATGCTTCACAAAAGCCAGAAGTTGTAAGAGAATGTCTTTTCTTTCTGCTTGGATGAGGCAGTCGTCCAGGTATGGATATATTTGAATTCCTCTTTGTCTGCAGTATGCAATTACTGGTGCCAGGCATTTTGTGAATACTCTGGGCGCAGTAGATAAGCCAAAGGGCAGTGCAGAGAATTGATAATGGGTTGAACCTGCAATGAAACGGAGGTATCTTCTGCAACTTTGTCTGATAGGGACATGCAGGTATGCCTCCTTGAGGTCCAACGTTACCAGCCATGCTTCCTTGTCCAACATGGGAAGTAGCTGCTGTAGTGTTAGCATCTTGAATTTGGGAATTTGTAAGTAAGTGTTTAGAATTGAAAGGTCCAGAATTGGTCTCCAAGCATTTTCTTTTCTGGGTACTAGGAAGAGTCTTGAGTAAAATCCTTGACCTTGTTCTTGAGTTGGTACCCTTTGAATGGCTCTCATGGCCATGAGAGCTGTAATTTGTTTTTGAGCCTCTGCCCTTTGATTTTGTGGCAGGTTTGGCATTCCTCTTTTTATTGGCAAGGTATGAAAGTGGAATCTGTATCCTCGTAAAATTATGTCTAGGACCCATTTGTCCTTTGTGACCATGTGCCAGTTGTCTGCAAATAGTGCTAGTTTCCCCCCCAGGGGGGCTGACAAAAGAGCTTTGCTTGGCCAGCTGAGGTGCAAGTCATTGAGTTTGCCTTCTGGTGGGTTGAGACCTGTCTTCACTTCCCTTCTGGGTTGGAGTGCCCCATTGGCGAGGTTTATACTGAGCTTGTGGTTGTCCTCTGCCCCTTGGGCGCCTGTATTTACCCCTCTGAGGACTGTCAGTGGCTGGAAAGGACCAATTTTCTGTTGGCCGGTTTCTGCTGAAGCGAGGGGGTTGTACCTGTAGGAAATCTTTGACTGTCTGCATTGATTTTGCCTTATCTTCCATTTTCTTTAAAACGTCTGCTTTAACACCAGAAAGAACATCCTGCTGTAAGGGAGCATCTAGTAGTTTTGCTTTAACATGATCAGGCAGACTTTGTTCCTTTAACCAGGCATGCCTACGTATAACTTGATCCAGTGACAGCTGCTCTGCAGGAGGCCTCCAAAGAATCAAACCCACATTGTAAGGTATGTTTGCCCACCTGCTCGGTGGCGTGCAACAAATCCTGTACTTCTTTCAATTCAGATTGTTGAGGAAGGGTGGTTATCTTTTGTTTTAACTGAGAGATCAGAAATTGCTGATACTTAAGCATATGAAATTGACAGTTTAGAGCTCTCATAGCTAAAGTGGCTGAGGTGTAAACCTCCCCCCCCCATCTGTCTAGTGCTCTTGAATCCCTTTCAGAAGGTACTGGATTTTTAGCCATGGAAGCCTTAGCCCCCTTGGGACCCTGGGAGATGGTCTCTGGGTCAGCTACTGGGCTTTTGTAAAGAAATTTGTGGGAATCAGGTACTCTGTAGTATCTGTCAGGCTTGGCTGGGGCAGGAGGCAGAGAGTCAGGGTTGAAATTGGATTCTAAATAGACATCATCCACAATGTCCAAAACAGGAGGGATGGCTAGAGGCCTGTGTTGGGGGAGTAAAAGAAACTCTGAGTCTTTTCTTGGAATCAGAGTAATCCTGACCTTCCCGGTGAAAATGTTCCCTCATAGTGTGTAAAGTTTCCCCAAAAGAGTAATCTTCTGGAGGGGAAGCTGAGGGAATAGAGTCCTCAGCATCAGAATCTTCATAAGGAGAGAAGGAATAGTCTTGGTCCTCAGAGGAATCCGAAGAAATAGACAGTTGTTCAGAGGAAGCAGATTCTTCCTCTTGTCTAGGCCTTTTGTCAGGAGGAGGCTGAGAACCCCTGATAAGAGTAATCAAATCTTCAGCCATCTTGAGCATCTGTTTCTTAGGCATAGGGCCTTGAACAGGAGACTGAAGTGAAGCCTTTTTCGATTTTGAAGGAGTCTTCGATTTGGAAAATATTTTGACTAAGAGTCGTCGGTCTGAAAACACCTTCAGAAGGCGATGGTGTTTCAGAAGTACCGACGTCCTTGGAAAGTAAATCATCGGTAGGGCCTGAAGTGAAAGGCTGTGTCGGCCTAGTACATTCCGTCAAAATATCCGTAGTAGCGGTCTCGGGTTCCTGAACTGCGGTAGTCAGAGGCTGCGTCGGAGCCTCATTGATAACCAGAGAACCGGAGACCGGATCAACCGAGGCCTCGGAATCGGGCTTAGGCCTGGGCTGTCGATCCTTATCCCTGCGCTTTTTGTGCACGCCGGTAGTCGGTAGCTCCGACGGCATGTTATAATTAAATTTTCTGCCAAAGAAGTGTTGTGCGAAATCAAATCGTCTTTTAATAGTACGTTTATTAAATCTAGCACAAAAACGACAAGAAGTGACGTCGTGATCAGGGCCTAGGCAATGTATGCTATAAGAATGAAAATCCTTATGAGGTATTTGCTTCCCACAAGAAATACAATTGTTAACTTTTTCTGACATCGGTCTGAGGCAAGAAAAGTTTCCCCAACGGGGTACTTAGCTTTATAGAAGACTTCGGTCTGAAATTTGGATTTGAAAATCTCAGGAGTCAGCCGACCGGCACTTGCGAACTGCTTCGGGCACTGCGCGGCAAGAAAGACTGAAGAAAATGGCGTTGGTTGCAGTATATGTACCCCTGGCGCACTGACGTCAGGGATGAGGCGACAGCAACCGACGTCGGATCAAGACTTTGGAAATCCGGCCGACTGCGGGACCGCCTGACGACAGGATAACCCAAGTGTGATGACTGCAGCAGGGTAACACGATGAACATCATCTATTGTTTTCTTTATCAAGACTTCTAGCAGCTGCACATTTTCTCATGGCATAAGCAGAAATAGAATGTCTCTTATTAGGTTTCCGGTAGCTGCACATATTTTCATTGCATAAGCAGAATAAAGTGCCTTTTATTACGTTTCTAATAGCTGTGCAGATTCATGCAGTATGAACAGAATAAATGTATTAACCATTTTAAGCCTTTAATGTACTAAGCATGCACATTGCTATTATGCATTTTCCTAACAGGAGGCATGTGTTAGGATGTACTAAATGTCTTACTTTCACATGAAACACTCATTTATCTCCTTGAAATTGATTTGGTATGTTTTTCATACATGCAGTTACAAGTTAGGCTGAAACACAGTGGTTTTGCAATGTACTTAATACACTCAAATAATTTTGATGCTTGAAGAACAGATCAGTTAGTCCTCTAGCAGATAGAATACTTATACTAAAAAGAGTACTAGTGTAAAACCAGGAAGATGAAAAGGGTGAAGTGGACATTTTATTTTTCTAGAATGGACTACAATGTCATAGTTTCATCTTGCCAGTTTACAAGAAGTAAACACAGACACTCCTCTGTTTCTGTGGGCTAGGCTACTCATCTCTGTTTTGTCTCTTAATGCAAATAGTTGTAAATAGAATAACGTTAGGCTGAGATTATGATACTAAAAAATGTAATGCATTCTTGCTTTCAGCTTGAGATTGTGCCATCTTGTCTCCTGTATCAGCTATGTAATTAAAGGTTCAACATGGAAAATATCTTATGCACACTAAATTGGTAATATATATATATATGTTTCAGAGTGCAATTCCCATTAATGTCCTAAAAATATCTAACAGCAAACATAAATCCAGTAACAGAAAAACTTACCTATAAGAAAGAAGCATGTACACATTACGTCTTATGTCTGATATGACAACTCAATACAACTTGCGACCTGTGCTGCAATTATCAACCTAAATAGAAGTCATGTACCTACCCCTTAGTGGAAATGCATTACAATGCGTCAGTGCAAGATCTTAGTAAAATGCACGGAAAACCCACACTCAGCAATAACATATAAAACAGCTATGTGTGTTAGCCCCCTTTATTAGTTCTTAATTTTTTTTTTAGAGAATTACAAAAGGACGCTCTGCAAAAGAATACAGAAACCTCCTGACTTATCACAGCTGAACTTGATGAGATCACAACTCATCAAATCAATTTTTTTTCTCCAATTTACTTTAGATTGAACAACCACAGTTTGTTTATATAGCTTAGTGGGTGCAGCCCCCCACTATATCAAAGGCAGAACTGTTTTTAAAGAGAAAAATAATTTTAAAAAGTCATTGTTTCAATGATTTGTGACAGGGATGAGCTGGAATGCAGTAAGTCACTAGTATGCCACAAAATGCACTTATAACTGACACTCTATCCCTATGTTTTTAAATGAAATTCAATGCTAAAGTTGACTCCACCACAATGCCCCCCATACACATACACACTAGTGCAGGGAGTTTGGGTTACAGCAAAAAATGTTCCTTTTCTGAAGCAATTAACATGTTTCTTACTCTGATGTAATGATCATTCAATACAGATATATTGTGGACATGGGATGCATTCCTTCCCCTGAAAAGAAATCATATCTGATGGCAATGTAGGCCTACTGGTGGTACCTATCAATACACTAACGTAAAAGAAATGAACAAGCACAGTAATCTGTCTAGTTCCAACCTCACCAACAAGAGTGTTGAAGAGAAAATAAAAAACAGAAAAATTAGTAGGCTTAAAACTTCAGTGATGAGCTCAGTCACAATAAAATCTCTTTCTGCTAACTAATGTAATAAAGCCTTCATCAGGTCTTTGACAAGAACTAAAAATCATATACATAGGTAGATAAGTAAAACGAGCTAACTAGATACAAGAAAAACATACATAGCTATCTAACCATAAACATTATCTAATTAGAACACTACAAATATATATCTGTGTAATAATGTCTAATAAGTTCACAGTTCTTTTTATTTTCATTAAAGAAACATCTTTATTAAATTATCACTTATAACACAGACAATCCTGCATTTATATAAATGAAAACAAACCATATAGACATACTTTTAGTTGCGAATATTATACATCACTTATAACCTACCCAGCCACTGTCACTTACATAGCTCATTCAAATCCTGCCTTCTTTTAAACCGCATTCCTCAACTGCATGTACTGTTCCCACCATTTCCATTTTTTCTATGCAAGTTGCTCCTACCTTATTCAAAGATTCCATATCCAGTTGTTTTATCTCTGTTACTATACTACTTCTAGTACAGTTCATTTAGACTTTGATTTCCATTTCTTAGTAATTGCTTTTTGGCAACCACCAATTACACGTGGCAGGGCCTTACTATGGCTAGGCAATTCTGATTCTGTACCACAGCTCAAAAGAAAAAAAAAATTCCTTAGTCATACCAATTTGCTCTCCCAGTATTTTTGATAGAGTAGTCTGCAGGGAATTTTTAAAGTCTCCCAACTTATTACACCCCCAGAAAATAAGTTTCCAATTACCTCTTTCTTCCCCAACACACCTGGAACATTTGCTATCTACCCAAGGAAAAATTCTTTGGAGTCTATTGAGGGGATAAAAATTCCTATGTAAGCATTTCCAAGCAAAAAAAAAACAGTTTTCTAGACTTTGTTGTACATTTGGAAGACACACATATATCCCCCATTGTTTCTTTGTGAATTATCAAATATTTCTTCCCAATCCTTCCTAAACTCCTCTGACTGATTCTTATAGTTATTATGCAATGTTTATATGCTCTACAAATTATTCCTTTTTACCAGCAGCTTCTGTTCTAGATTCTACTAAAAACCCTACCAGTGCTGGTCTTTCGCTTAGGATCCCCCTGTTTCTTTCTCTTTGCCTATACTCTATCAATCCTTAATATGGAAGGTAGTATCTCGGCTGCATTCCAAATAAATTCTTGGCTTCTTTCCATTCTATTACCTTCCCCTCTTATTATTTGCTCCCAATACCTTGTTTTTTTGCCAGTTTTCCCCAATAAATTCCAGTCCCTTTTTGCCTATTTTCTGCATCCCTAAATGCTATCATCCCTAGCAGCACAACCTTTCTCCATTCCCACATTGGCTTAGTTCTTAGAATACGTTCTGCTGCTTTATAAATATAATATTCTACATGGCTATTATTTTCCTTAAGGATCTGTATCCAAAATCCCAGTCCCTTGTTTCTTGCTCTTCCCTACTGTTTCATCATCCCTCTCCACTTTGAATTGTAGGTTTCTGCTTATGCTATGTATAGGAACCTTAACTGCGTAGCTCTGAAATACCTCTTCAAATAGGGTAATCCCAGATCGCCTTGTTCTATTCGAAGAATCAGTTTATCCCACTTGATTCTTGCCATCTTCTCCCAGATAACATCATTCAGGTCTTTATTAATTGCTATCCACAACTTCTCCTCTGGTTGATAATATGTCTGACCTGTGTATAAAACCAAATGGACTAAAATAATTTTCGCTGCTTGTATCCTGCTACCCAAACCCATAAAACAGAGCTTCCAATTTCTTAATTTTTGTATTATCGTGTTTAGTCTCTTCTCACATATCCTTAGCTGCCACACCAGAATCCTCCTTAATCCATATTCCTAAGTACTTAACTGTATCATGTACCCATAAATATGGATATTACTGAATTTACAGATATTTCCTTTGTCTTAGCTTCATTCATTTTGTATCTTGAAAACATATGAAACTGACTCAAAATGCTCCACAACACTGAAATGTCTTTTTCTGATTAATCCGGTACACATAATGTCATCTGCAAAAGAGCCAGCTTTTCTTTACTACCATACCAGTTATATTCTTGAACATCTGAGTACCTTATTTTCTTTGCCAGTGGTACTAAATATAATACAAATAAAGGGGAAAGAAGAGGACACCTCTGCGTGGTTCCTCTGCTCAAACAGAAATTATCAGAGAGGAACCCACCCACTTTAATTTTTACCTCTGATCCCTCATAGCCTCTAAATCAGCCATATAATTTTATCAGGGAATGCAAATGTTTCCATTGCCCTGCTCATAAACTCCCAGCTTACTCTATCAAATGCTTTCCCTGCATTAAGACCTACCAACAACAGTGGTATTTTATTGCACTCTGCTTCCCTCTGGATAATCAGTGTTCTGGTAATGTTGTCAAATGTTTGCCTCCCCTACACAAAACCACACTGATCCATATCTATCAGTTTTGGCATCATCTTTGCAAATCTTTTAGCTATCACAAACACTTTATAATCATGGTTAAGGGTTGACAAGGGCCTGTATGAATCTTGATCTGATGGGCCTTTACTCTCTTTATGTATTACACCCACTACCTCTTTCTTCCAGGATGCAAGTGCTTCTCCTTTTAAAATAGTGTTAAACACAGCCTTCCAAATCTTTATCAGTTATTTTCCCTGCTAGCTGCCAAACTTCCACAGGAATACCATCTATTCCTGGAGACTTTGCTGTGAATTAGTTAAATATCACAATTTTATCTCATCTGCTCCTACCCTAAATGCTAGTAATTGATCCTCAGCTACCTCTAACCTTGACGTATTTAATTCTTCCATAAACGTTTCCATTTGTACCTTTACATGACTTCCATATTTCTCTGCTTTATACAGACTTTCATAAAATGTTCATTTCTAGTACCTCTACAAGGTCTCTTGTTATCTTTGTTGTAATATCTCCCTAAGCTTGGCGACAACCCTTTCTACTTTGTTGCCAGAGTCATTGTGCAAAAAGTTTTTGTGCTTTGGAGTTATTACCAAAAAAAGAAGTTATGTACTCACCATAACATTCCATCTGAGTAGTTCTACTTCATTTGTTTTCAACCTGTGAGTATCGGATCTGAGCCAGCAACTTCACAAGCATCTGCTCCGAGCTCCAAGCTCCTCCCCTACCCATAATACACCACCACTACCTTCCAACCCTCAGATCGAGTTGGCTGCACCCTACACTACACAACCCGATCCAAACACCTTACGCACACCAAGTGTCAGCTATGAACGCTGTCCATCTGGTAAGGCCTGGGGGAAGGCGGGAGGGACGGTTGAAGACAAATGAAGTAGATCTATTCAGATGGAACATTATGGTGAGTACATAACTTCTTTAGCTGAAGTAGTTTACTTCATTTGATTTTCAACCTGTGGAACAGAGTCCCCAGCTACTAAACACCTGGATGGCCCTCATGGAAGGATATTCCGGAGCACAGCGGAACCAAAGGATGCTCTCCTTTGAAAAATCAAATCCAATTTACAGTGAGAAATAAAGGTATGAGATGACCAAGTAGCCGCAGAAAAAATGTCATCTAAGGTTACTCTCGACCAAAAGGCTGCAGCAATAGCCATGGACCTAGTCGAGTGAGCTTTAACCTGACCTGGAGGAGACAAACCTTTATCCTTGTAGATCTGAAGGATACATAGGAAATCCATCTGGCAATGGTCATCTTGGAAATAGGTTTACCCAAAAAAGGTTTAGAAAAGGACACAAACAACTGGTCAGATTTACGAAAAGTTTTGGTCTTGTGCAAACAGAACCATAACTGTCTATGAACATCCAACAAATGCAACTTGTATTCAATTTTGTTTGTAAAATTTGGAAAGAAAATGGGTAAATTGAAAGTATGATTGATATTAACCTCCGATGCTACTTTTGGGAGATAAGGATTGTTGCGAAGAGAAACCCTGTCCTTGTAGAAAATCATGTATGGAACCTTGTCAGGCAATGCCTGAAGTTCTGAAACACTCCTAGCAGAGGTGATAGCCACTAGAAAGGCTGTCTTCCAAGACAAAAACTTAAGATCTGTGGTTGCTGCAGGTTCAAATGGAGGAGCAACCAATGCTTGAAGTACCACAGTAAGGTTCCCACTGGGGAATGGGATCTTTGATCGGAGGATGTAAGAGGAAGGTACCTTTAATAAAGGCTTTGCACAATCTGGAAGAGGCTAAAGAAGCAGAGTTCTCACCCACATGAAAAAGAGAAATGGTGACTAGTTGAACCTTGGCCGTACATGAAATAGCCCCTTGTTGAAAAATATTTGTCAAAAAGTCAAGGATAGTCAGAATGGGAGCTGTGAAAGGATCTAAACGCCTTTGAGAAGCCCAAAAGGAAAAAAAAGTTTCCATTTGCTGCGATAAATCTTCCTGGTGGACGACTTATGAGCTGCCACCAGAATAGACCTGACCGAAGACGACAATCCATGAGTCCTAGCAATTAAGGGAACTGGAGCAGCCAAGTTGTGAGCTTCAGACTGTCCAGATTCAGATGAGGAACCCTCGATGGGTACGAAATGAGATCCTGAATGGGATCCAAGATCCAAGGAGAAGCTAGAAGATGAGACCAAAGGAAGGGATACCATACCTGATGAGGCCAGAACGGGGCAATGAGGATCACTTTGCTCCCCAGTCAACAAGCCTTTTGTAGGAACTTTGGAATAAGAGGTACAAGAGGTTAAGACCGTGAGGCCAAACATGGCGGGGAGTTTAGAGTGAAGACCGAGCTGCACTTTGCATTGGAAGGAGATGTGAAGAGATTGCAGCAAGGCCGACCCCACTCTAGAAAGATCTGCTCTGCTACTGAAGGATTCAGAGACTACTCGTAAGGCATTAGAATAGTCTGGCTTAGTTTGTCCCCTAGAATGTTGGAATATGCGTTGCTACCAGAAAAAGTACAGTTGTGTACCTACCATAAATGTAGATGTTCGAGTGTATTCACTGTTGCTGTCATTACACTTGGATTATCCTGCTGGCAGGCTACCCGCAGTCGGCCTGAATTCCAAAGTTCTGGTCCGGCGTCGGTTGCTGTCACCTCTTCCCTGACGTCAGTGCACCAGGGGTATACAAGATGCAGCCAACGCCATTTTCTTCAGTTTTCTTGCCCCAGATGTCCCCAAAAGGGTAGGCTAAAAATATTGCTTACAAAAAAGCATGCACTAACATAAAAATTACCTTCATCTACAAGCAAATACACTACATAGGTTGTATAGAATAGAGAAGTACAGATAAGTCCCAGCAAAGAAAGGGGGATGGTAGGCGGGTAACCTGGACTGCAACAGTGAACACATTCGAACATCTACATTTATGGTAGGTACACAACTGTACTATGTTCATCGTGTTTCACTGTTGCAGTCATACACTTGGGTTGAATCCCAAAGCTGAGGTTGGGTGGCTGGGTCTAAATAGAATTAGGAGTGGCTATGAGGCCCTGCAGAACTGCAGTGGCAAAACCTGCTTTGGATTTAGAGGTAAAGAGGTAAGTGGTAGTGATTTGTAAACGTGTGGAGTGAAGTCCAAGTTGCAGCCTCCAAAATATCCTTGGTTGGTACTTCTCTGAGGAAGGCTGCTGAAGTGGCTGCTGCTCTGGTTGAGTGTGGCCTAATGCCCTTAGGCATTGATTTGCCATGTTGTGAATAGCAGAAACGAATGCAGTGCCCTATCCATTTTGAAATAGTCTGCTTTGAGATCGCCTTTCCTTGTGATCCTGCAGCATATGCCATTAGAAGTTGCTCAGTCTTTCTGAAAGCTTTAGTTTTGTCCAAGTAGAAGCGTAGCTGTCTGTGTATGTCCAAACAATGCAGAAGTCTCTCCCCTTTATTCTGTGGGTTTGGATAAAAAGTATGCAAATAAATGGTTTGACTAAGAGCCACACTGGACACTACCTTAGGCATACATTTTGGGTTCGTCCTTAGAGAAACCCTGTCCGGATGGAAAATAATACAAGGTTCCACAGCCATTAATGCTTGTAACTCTGAGACTCTTCTTGCTGAAGTTATTGCTAGGAGCAGAGCTGTTTTCCATGATATGAATTTTATCTTGGCTGTATTGGCTGGCTCAAAAGGAGGCAGTGTGAGTTTTTCCAAAACAAAATTGAGGTCCCATGTAGGTATCGGTGCTCTCCTTGGAGGTCTTATGTTTTTGGCCCCTCTGAGGTACTGCCTCAGCAGTGGATGTGAAAAAATAGGCGGTTCTGTATTGTAATAAGTTGAAATGGCAGAGGCATGGATTTTAATTGATGAGAAGGATAGGCCTTTGTTCAGCATCTCACTTAGGTATTGTAAAATCTGAGGAATATTTGGAACAAGTGTGTCAATTCCTTGTGCCTGGTTCCAAGCACAGAATCTTTTCCATTTTTCTGCATAACATTTTCTGGTGCTGGGCCTCCTGGCCTCCAAAATAACATCCATAACTGCTTTAGAGAGAGGTGTGCTCTGAGTGTTTATATTATCCGCCATGCAGCCAGATTTAAGGTTCTGAGTTGGCTGTGCAGAATCTGATTGTTTTGTTGGGTCAGTAGATGAGGAATTTGAGGTAAAGTCCTGGCTGGGCCTTGAGACAAGCTCTTTAGGCTTTGGTACCAGTGCTGGCATGGCCAGTCTGGGGCAATCAGTATCATTTTTGGCTTCTCTTGTCTGACCTTTAGGAGTACCTTGGGAAGGAGAGACAGTGGAGGAAAGGCATATACTGTAAGGGTTTTCCAGCTGAATGACAGAGCATCCACCTTCCATGCTTGTTTGTGATAAGTCCTTGTGCAGAATCTCTGTAGTTGGCAGTTGTGTGGGGAGGCAAATAGATCTATGTCTGGGCATCCCCATTTCCTTGTTACAATGCTGAAGACTTGTGGATCAAGTTTCCACTCGTGAGGGTCCATGAGGTTTCTGCTTAGTTCGTCTGCTACAGTATTTGTCTTTCCTGGCAGGAATTGTGCTTGCACGTGCACTTGATAAGTCAATGCTGTGTTCCACAAAGTCATGGCTTGTCTGCAGAGGGGGTAGGAATGTGTGCCCCCTTGCTTATGTACCACATGACTAGTATTGTCCGTCTTTATCAACAGTTGTCCTGGATGGAGTAGGTCCTTGAAGGCTGTCAGGGCATTCTGTATACCGAGCATTTCTTTTTAATTTATATGAAGATACATTTGGCTTGCGGGCCACGTGCCCTGAATATAATTTCCTGTCATGTGGGCCCCCCAGGCATAATCCGATGCATCTGTTGTTAGTGTCTGCCTGGCTGTGGGTAAAGTGAATGGTTGTCCCTTGTTGTGGTGACAGGCCAGTGCCCACCATCAAAACTCCTGTTGCAGGCAGGGAACGAGTTTAATTAATGTTTCAGGCTGTGGCAATGTTGAGTCCAAACACTTTTTAGGTACCATTGTAGCTTCCTCATATGCAGTCTTGCATATGGAATTAGCAGAATGCAGGATGCCATGAAAGCCAAAGCCTGCAGAATTTTTCTTGCAGGTAACTGGGTCTTTGTTGCCATCTTTTCGAAGTAAGAAGTCAGTTGCCTTTGTTTGTTTGGCGTGAGATAAGCCATCTGGGCAGTTGTATTTAAGCTTGCACCCAGGAATATTATCTCTTGAGAGGGTACTAGTTTTGATTTCTTTTTGTTTACTGTGTACCCTAGGCAAATTAGCAATCTTTTTATAAACGCCAGATGCTTCAGTAGAATGTCTTTGCTCTCTGCTTGAATAAGGCAGTCGTCCAACTAGGGATATATTTGAATTCCTCTTTATCTGCAAAATGCAATTACTGGTGCCAGGCATTTTGTGAAGACCCTGGGTGCAGTAGATAAGACAAAGGGCAGTGCAGTGAATTGGTAGTGCATTGAGCCAGCTATGAATCTGAGGTATCTTCTGCACGTTTGTCTGACTGGGACATGCAGGTATGCCTCTTTGAGGTCCAAAGTTACTAGCCAAGCCTTTTTGCCCAGCATGGGCAGAAGCTGCTGCATTGTCAACATTTTGAATTTTGGAACGTCCAGAAAAGTGTTTAGAATAGAAAGGTCCAGTATTGGTCTCCAGGCTTTGTCCTTTCTGGGTACCAAGAAAAGTCTTGAGTAAAATCCTTGTCCCTGCTCTTGCTGTGGTACTGGCTAAATAGCCCTCATGTCCAAGAGAGATGAGATTTGCTTTTGTGCCTCTGCCCATTGATTGTGTGGCAGGTCTGGTACACCTTTTGTCTTTGGAAGAGTGTGAAAGTGGAACCTGTAGCCCTGAGAAACTATATTCAAGACCCATTTGTCCTGGGTGATCATGTGCCAATTTTGTGAAAAAAGTGCTAGCTTTCCCCCTAAGGGTGCTGCCAAAAGATAAGTGCTCGGCATTGGCAGTGGAAAGTCATTGGGACTGTTTCCTATATGGCTGTGACTTGTCTTCTCTGGTTTTGGAGGTAGGAGCACCCCATTGTTTAGGCCTGTATGAGCCTTGGGGCTGACATCTGCCTCTAGGGTGTCTGTATCTGCCTCTTTGTGGCCTGTCTGACACAGGAAAGGACCAATTCTTAGAAGGCCAGTTCCTGCTAAATCTGGGTGGCTGAACCTGTAAAAAATCCTTTACTGTCTGCATAGATTTCGCTTTATCCTCCATTTTCTTTAACACCTCTTCTGCCTTAACACCAAACAAAGTATCATGCTGTAATGGAGCATCTAATAATTTTGCTTTAACATGATCAGGCAGATTCTGTTCCTTTAACCAAGCATGCCTTCGAATGACAGAACCTGTAACAGTGGCCCTGCAAGAGGCCTCCAGTGAATCAAAGCCACATTGTAAAGTATGCTTTCCCACTTGTTCAGCTACATGCAATAAATCCTGCATTTCCTTGTTTTCAGTACATTCAGAATTTGTCAACATTTTCTGTTGTAGCAGTGACATTAAATATTGCTGATATTTAAGCATATGAAACTGACAATTTAAAGCCCTTACAGCCAAGGTAGCAGAAGTGTAAACTTTTTTCCCCATCTGTCCAGTGCTCTAGAATTCCTATCCGAGGGAACAAGATTTTTTGCAGTGGAAGCCTTGACCCCTTTGGGACCCTGCAATATAGTTTCTGGGTCAGCAGCAGGGTTTTTATATAGAAATTTATATGAATCTGGAACCCTGTCGTACCTGTCTGGCTTAACTGGTGCAGGGGGTAGAGAGTCAGGAGCCAGGCTGGACTCTGAAAATACATCATCTACAATGTCTAGTACAGGTGGAATAGCAAGAGATCTGTGCTGAGGAAGTAAAAGAAAATCTCTGAACCTTTTCTTAGATTGAGTAATCTTGGCTCTCCCAGTGAAAATGCTCCCTCGTGGTATGCAAGGTTTCCCCAAACGAATAGTCCTCAGGAGGAGAGGCTGAAGGGATAGATTCTTCAGCATTAGAATCATCATAGGGAGGAAGAGAGTATCCCTGTTCTGAAGAGGAATCGAGATGAAATAGAAACATGATCAGAAGAATCATATTCAGTGTCTTGCCTCGGCCTCTTATCAGGAGGGGGATGGGAAACCCTGATCAAAGTAATTAGGTCTTCGGCCATTTTGAACATCTGTTTCTTAGGCATAGAAGTCTGTCCAGGAGAATGCTGTACTTCATTTCCTTGTCTTTAAAGCAGTTTTGGTCTTTGCTTTGGAAGCTGAAGTTGGCTTAATGTATAACTGTGTTGGTCTGAAAACACCCTCAGAAGCCGATGCCTGCTCAGCAGCTCCGGACCCATCTGAAGGAATAGTTTCCGAAGGTCCAATACCTTGAGTATCCAGAGGCCTAGTAGCCTCCACATGGGAGTCGGAAGCAGCCTGTGGATCTGAGGTAGCAGGTGTCAAGGGCTGCGAAAGCACCTCACTGAGAACCGACGACTTGCCTAGCAGAGGCTTCGTCGTCGGTTTTGGACCTCGGATGCCTGTCCTTTTCTTTTTCCTTGCGCTTTTTATGAACTCTGGTCGTTGGCTGTTCCGACGGCATTATATAATTAAGCCTTCGGCCAAAGTAATGAAATGCAAAATCGTACCGACGCTTAATAGTGCGTTGGTTAAATCTAGCACAAAACCGACAACTAGCAATGTCGTGGTCAGGGCCTAGGCAAGGAATACAGTAAGAATGAAAATCCTTATGAGGTAATTTGCTTCCCACAAGAAATGCAATTGTTAACTTTTTCTGACCTCGGTCTGGAGCAAGAAAAAAGTTTCCCCAACGGGGTACTTAGCTTTACTGAATTCTTCGGATCTGAAATTCGATTTCAAAAATCTCAGGAGTCGGCCGACCGGCACTTGCGAACTGCTTTTGCTTCGGGCACCGCGCAGCAAGAAAGACTGACGAAAATGGTGTCGGCTGCATCTTATATACCCCTGGCGCACTGACGTCAGGGAAGAGGCGACAGCAACCGACGTCGGACCAGAACTTTGGAATTCAGACCGACTGCGGGTAGGGTGCCAGCAGGATAACCCAAGTGTAATGACTGCAACAGTGAAACACAACGAACATCAACCAGTGGTGATCGCCCATTCCCAAACCCTCATGTACTCACGACAAAGGGGGTAAGATCTGGTTCCCTCCCTGTTTGCTGATATACCACACCACCGACATGCTGTCTGAATGGATTGCAATGGTTCCCAGAGATAGAAAGGCATAAAGGGCATGCAACACTAAAAGGACCGCTCTCATCTCCATAACATTTATAAGCAAACTGGTCTCGATCGGGGACCACATGCCTTGGACTGTCCTTCCCGAAGAGAACCAGAGATTAAGCATTTTTGTCTTGACCATCCCACTCACAGCACTGTCTTGCTCATATGCAAGTTATCTTAGACTTGTGTTTTCTTTTAGAAATAGCTAGGAACTAGAAATATTAGACTAAGTGTTTTTTGTGATGTCAGAACTGTACTACTGAATTATTTTAAGTATTTCTGTGTGATCTCTGAACTCTTGACTAGCACTGTGTAATAAGAAGTATTGTCTTGTGTTTTTATTATTTATTATTAAATATTTTAAAACCTTTCAACTGTGTCTGTTTTGCGTAGAGATAAGTTAAGCTCTAAGAGTACATTGCATGTATATAAAGATCCTGTACCAAGTCACTCTAAGCTTTGACTGTTTAGTTATACTACCAATTGAATAATAATAGTGCACAGTAACTGACACCCTTTTAAGGGCCTTTGAGTAGCTGATAACTATTAGTTGGGTGGTGGCAGGGATTTCTACTGTATTGTCTGGGTACAATGGGCGTAGCTGGAGAACCTAAGCCAGCCTTCCCCAGAAGTATCTGTGTGGTTGTATAAACTCTTATCTCAGAGTAAGTGTGTGTGTGTGTGTGTGTGTGTGTGTGTGTGTGTGTGTGTGAGGTACTTGGGCAGGGACACGAAGCACTGGTTGGACAGAGAGGGTGCTGGAGATTTTAGCTTGCACAGCTGGCTGAGATCTGGACCCTATAGGTGTGCTAGTGAGGAGTCTTACTGGGGACCTGGAGAGCAAGGGAGCAACCAGCTCCGGACTGACTGTGATCTCTCTGTGCTCTTAAGGGAAATTGCACTTTACTGCGTGTATTTGTTATCCTTTCCTCATATATGAGATGCCCTCTCTGGTTTAAGTGACGAGGACTGAGCCTCCTTGATTGCTGGGCCAGGGCACGGGCATCACAGTAGGCATCCTGGAGGTCGAATGAGCACATCCAGTCGCTCTCTTGCAGGTATGGCATGATGGAATGTAAAGTGACCATCTGGAACTTCTCTTTGGCAACTGATAGGTAGTAGACAGGTCCAGGATGGGCCTCAAGTCCCCCATCTTTTTTGGCACCAAAAAGAACCTGGACTAGATGCCCAATCGGGACTGATCTGGAGGGACGGGTTCGATGGCTTGTTTCTTTAGCAGCTTGGAAACCTCTAGCACTGCTGCCTCCCTTTGCATGGGTGGTACATCTGGGAGGTGTTTGTAAGATGTAAGGAGAACCACAAACGGGATTGAATAGCCTCTGGAAATTACCTGAAGCACCCACCAGTCTAACACGGACTCTCATGCCGCCAAGTGCAATGACAGGTGACCCCTGACTGCCTCCAGAGCAGAGCAGTCGTGCATCCCCCTCAGGGTTGCTGCGCGGGCCTGTCCGAGAACGGATATCAAGACCCAAAATTCCTCGGACCTCCTCTGCCTCTGGGCCAGTGTTTATCCTGTTCCACTCTGCCTCTAGGGAAAGAAGGACCCGGAGTGTCCCGGGAATACTGAGACTTGCGGAACATCTGTTTTTGCCCTCAATGATTCCGGGAAAAGGATCTTTGAGGGTTCAAGAGGCAGATTCACACGGCAGCCAGTGTCTTCCCTTTTTTCTCACTCTGGACCAAGGTGTCACGGACAGTCTTACCAAAGAGGGAAGAGCCGTCATATGGGGCATTCGCAAAAGACGCCTTGAAGGGTTCCATGAACTGACACAATCTGAGCCAGACGTTACGCCTCACTGACACGCCGGACCTAGCTGCCCAAGCCGCTCCTTTGGTCGAGTGAGAGGAGTTGCATAGATGTATTTGAAACTGTTGTCAAGGTAGCCATCCTCGTGGAGAAAGTAGCCCTGTCCTCCTGCGACATGGACTTTAGTGGAGACTCAGCCAGTTCCTTAACCAGGTCGCTCTGTAGTTGAATAACATGGGCCAGACAGTTCAGCTCCCTGACAGAAAAGGTCACTGACGCATAAACCTGCTTCCCTAGGTGATCCATCATCCTAGACTCGCAGTCAGGAGGATGGCCCGAGGAACTCTCCTGGGCTAGTTTCTTCTTGAGGTGGCTGCTACCATCATAGCATCTACAGGGGACTCTTTATACCAAGCCGGTCTGTCTGCAGGGGGGCTCAATATTTTGTCCAGGCGTTTAATGATTGGTTCCAACAGTGTCGGGTTCCTTCCAGGCCCGCAAGGTGACCAAGTCCACTAATGGATCTGCGGGAGGGGACACCCAGGAAGTAGACTGGCCCATGCCGAAAACCACCAGTAACACTGATTCTTCAGAGGAAGGTTTTGGGGCAGGTCAACCTCTCCGGTGGTGCAAGATTTCCATGATGTCTCTGAAGGAGACATCCTCAGGAGGTGATCTGGGGGAACCTTCCCAGTCATCCAAATCAGTGCCCTCAGTGAAGGACTCCGGGGAGCAGTCCAAGTGCCTCCTCTTGCACGTATGTATGCGAGGAGCCTCTCCGGTGGGGCTTTCCGGAGGGGGCTCACAAACTACTTGCTGATCCTTGAGGGAAACCGCCTGGGGCTCCTTGAGCATGGACTGTCCCTATGGTAAAATGACTGGCTTCACATATGAAGCAGATGGAGTCAGGGCGGAGTCCGGAGATATAGTCAGAGGCCTCGATCCATTGGAGAGAACCCTTTCCGCGATGTCGAATGCTGAAGGAGAGCGAGCTTCCCGGGACACCATTAAGGGAACCACTCTCCCCGGATCAGACGTGGTAATCGGAGCCGGACCAGAAGTAGACTGAGCTCCGCGAGGAGGTGGACATGACCCAACAAGGTCAGAGCCGAAGGAAAAAGCTCTATTCCCTCAGATCCGACAACCAGGCTCTGGCTCCAACAGCCACTCAGATCCAAACCAGTTGGATCAGACATGCTCCACACAGCTGCTGGTGTCGAGGAAACAGGTACTGTCGGCACTTACCCCCTGATCAGGGGTAACTCTCGGATCCATGTACTCCGAAACCAGGGGTCAGATCAGAGAAGGAGATATAATTGTAAAAAAGAGAAGCGAGCTCCCCCTCCAGAGGGAGAGGGGGTCGGCAAGACTCCCATCTGAATTTGTGTGTGAATAAATCTCCACATTATTTTATCCATGTCAACTTCGGAGAGACTGCGGGTGGACCGCGATGAAGCCACGGACTCCAACCTGGCGAATCGAAGAACCGAGGCTCTAAGAAGATGGCTTGGGTTCCTTCGGCTCCGGAGAAAATCTAGGAGATCAGAGCCAAGGGGAGTCAGGTCAGTGCCTAGAGTGAAATTTGGCTGAAGGTCCAGTCAGAGTTGAAAGGTCCGGAGACCTCTTTCTTTTCTCACTCCTGTGCTCTCCCTCCTTCTCTCTGCCCTTTCTAAGCTCCCCTTCCACAGGCTTAGAGGCAGGAGGTTGAGTCTCAGCCTGCGGGGTGGAGAAGCAAGGATGATAGTAGAAGGAGAGGCGGACACAGAAACAGAAGTGGAGGCAGCCGCCTCTGTAGAAGGGAGCAGGCCCTTCATAACTAGTTTAGCCCTATGATCTTTAAGTGCTTGAGGGTTGAAACCCGCGGAAATATTGCAGTCCGTAGACAGACTGGCAGCACTCAAACAAAGAACACAAAGAGTGTGGTTGTCAGCAGGTGACAGTTTATGACCACACTCAGTGCATCTTATGAAAACTTGCTTAGGGAGAGCAGCCATGACTAGTCCCACAAACAAGAAAATATTCTGAAAAAAAACGCACTCCTCTCGCCACACACTCAGAACTACAAGCACACAGAAGGCTGGGGGGGGGGGAGTCTAACTACTACAAACTACCTAAAAACTAAGGAAAGGAATCTACACTCGATGTACCAGCGAGAGAGAGGAAGGGAGGAAACCTATGCTACCAGCACACACACTAAACATTAATAAACAGGGGGAAAACACTTAAAAAAACCTACTCACAACCTGTAGCTCAAGCATCACAATGCGTTGGAAGCCATGGCAAATGAGATCTGGGGGTTGGAAGGTAGTGGTGGTGTATTACGGGTAGGGGGAGGAGCTCAGAGCAGATGCTTGTGAAGTTGAGATGTGAGATTCCCCCTATTCTGCAGTACTTCAACCTTTGTCAGTCTCTCTAAATAATTCTTGTTACTTCTTAACCATATCTCTCTTTTACTTCCACCCTATTTTTAAACTCTAATTTTATCCCACTTCCTCTCCATATTTTCAGAAGAAATTTCTACCTTCTCTAATAATTCCTGAATAATTTCCAAAACCCATTTCTTAAATTCCTCTCTTTTCAACAGGTAGGTGAGAAAGGCCCAGTGTCTCATTTTTATTTCACTGTCCTGCATTTTTATTTTAGTTATTGGCACATGATCTGAAATAATTACTGCATCCATATCAAAACTTTCAATTAATTGCACAATTTCCTGCAAAATATATGTTCTGTCTAGTCTAGACCAGTTTTTGTATCTCAGGGAATAATATGTAAACTCACTCAGAACTCCTACTACTGAATTCACATCTTCCAAACCAAAACTTTTCATACATTTCTTCTAAAATCTACCCTCCTTTGTTATATTTTTCCTTCTGGGCTCTCCACTGCTGCAAATCAAATTCCAGTACACACCTATAAGTAATAATTCCTAGCTGAAAACTGATCATTTCTACCAGAATGTTCTTAGTTCCATTATAGCAGTTTTAGATGGAAAATAAATACATACCAGTGTAATCCTCCTCCTTTGCCAGTAGCCCCTTAGTACTATAAATCTACCACTATTATCATTTTTATCGTCTTCTATCACTATTGGAATTCCTCTTGCAGTTAATACAAGTACTCCGCTTTTCCTTTGTCGCAGGTATTCTGTTGAATAACCATCCTGTAAACCTTTATCAAATTCACACGTTCAGTTCTTTCCTTATGTGTTTCCTGTAGCATAGGTATTTGCACTCTCCATTTTTTAATATAGCTCACTTCTCTTTTTCTGTATATATCTGTGCGACCATTTACATTTGAAGATAATCTAGAAAGCATCATTATATCAAAAAGTAATTATTCCCACCTTTTATGTGCAACAGATTTAGCTTTTGTGTTACATGCATACATTAATGTTTAGAATGTTGATCTTTTACACATTTGTTTCCTGTTATTATCCATTTGAGCCTATGTCACATTTTACAAACCTTTCTGTTTTATTGAAAGCCCTCAAAAAATACTTCCAGTACACCCTATTAATTTAATACTAACACACAAAACTCTGTACATCTTCAAATATTGAAGTTTTACCCTCCTAATAGGAACAACTGTCCCAGTCTGACAGCCACACTCATAAACCTGGGTTACCCATGCTAAGACACATGGTACTGCCTGTGCTTCTACTAAGTGCTGTTTAGGTTTGTCTTATCTTTATTACTCTCCCATATTTGGAAAACACTTGCATGCCTCCAGAAATCATGATCTCCTAGCCACTAAAAGAAATTAAGTATTTTGATTTTATTGCTCTTTATCAGTTTGTCTCCACAGAGACATAAGAACAAGATACAGAGTTGATTCTACAAGCACTTATTTGTTTGCTAGATTTTTTTTATTTATTTGCTTTCTCTTAAAACTTGTTACTTAATCAAGCCAAGGGCCTTAATCCAGTAATTTTCCCTATGTGAGAGGGGGAAAAAAGCACAACGATTTTTCTTGTGTCCTGCTTTGTTGACCAGACTTTTTTTTACACTGCAGTGCTTACATTTCTTAAAACTGAACAAGGATAAAGAAAGAAGGAAAAAAAAACAGGTGCACCTGTTTACTTTATATCCCCACTACACTCGAAAGTAAATGGGAAAACGTTACTTTATAGCATGCAGACAATAGTAGTGTCTTTATAATGCATGATATAAAGAACAAAATGTTGTTACTTACACTTAAGTCCTTCCTTCCTCTTCCCACCTCTTATATGTTCTTCCACACATTAATGGCATGAAGCATAGCATATACTTTATAGAGTCCTGTACAAGTTTAACAACATCAAAAAAGTCCATTGTTCTGTCATGTTTCACAAGTATAACTAATGCTCTATAATCTCACATTTATTTCTCAATTTCCAAATCACTAGTTTTATTCCTATTGATCTCCATCTCCTAAATCCAGTCTTTGCGTCATTTCCAACGTACTTCCAGTTATCCTACTCTTTTGCTTTTTTCCATCTCTGAAGCACTGTCCATTGAAACAGTGGAAATGTTTTCACTGGCACAGTCTCCCTCTGATCTTTATTACAGAAATGCAAGCAGAAAGTACAGTTGTGTACACTTACCCTAAATGTAGATGTTCGAGTATATTCACTGTTGCAATCATTACATTTGGGTAATCTGCTTGAAGGTTGCCCTCAGTCGGCCTGATTAACAAAGTCTTGGGTCCTGCGTCGGTTACTGTCCCTTCTTCCATGATGTCAGGTCATCAGGGGTATAAAACATGCAGCCGATACCATTACATCAGTTTTCTTGCCTCAGATGTCAGGTGCCCCTCTAATGGGGAACAATTAAACATAAAAGTATACCTCCAACAAAAAAGCAAATACACCAAAAAGGCTTTTAAGCATAGTAAAGGAAAGTAGAGGTATATCCAAAAGAAGTCAGGAGACAGGAGGGAGGGTAACCAGGACTGCAACAGTGAATACACTCGAACATCTAAATTTATGGCAAGTGTACACAACTGTACTATGTTCTTTGTGTTTTACTGTTGCAGTCATTGCATTTGGGTAGATTCCCAAAGCTAAGGTTGGGAGGAGGAATTTAGATAGCATTAGAACCAGCTAAATGGCCCTGCAAGACTCAGTGGCAAAGCCAGCTCTGGATTTAGAGAAAATTGGCAAATTACAATGTTTGGTGAAAGTATGTACAGAACTCCGGGTAGCACCTTCTAGGATGTCCCTGGTAGGGACACCTCTGAAAAAGGCTGTAGAGGTAGATGCAGCCCTGGTTGAGTGGGGTCTGAACCCTTTGAGATAGGTTTTCCATGGTTCTTATAGCAGAAATGAATGCAATGGCCTATCCATTTAGAAATGGTTTGCTTTGAAATAGCCTTCCCCTCTGTCCCTGCAGCAAATGCCACCAGCAGTTGTTCAGATTTCCTTTCTACAAATCCTGTTCTAGACATGGAAACAGAATCCTGTTAGTAGTGTTTTGTGAAGGTACGAACAGAGAACCAAGTAGCTGCCTCTAGGTTAGAGGCAGTGTCCAGTCCTTTAAAGAAGGCTCCAGAGGAGGCCACTGTTCTATTTGAATGGGCCTTAACAGAGGAAGAAAGAGTTTTCCCCCTAAGACAGACAACAAAAGGTAATGGCCTCTGAAATCCAAGATGAAATAGTCCGTTTAGAGACAGGTTACCCAGTGCCCTGGGGTGAAAGGAAACAAACAATTGCTCAGCCTTTCTAATGGGTTTGATCTTAGGCAGATAAAATCTAAGTTACCTGTGTACATCTAAAGTGTGCAGCACCCTCTCACTGGAGTTTTGAAGAGAAGGGAAAATGTGGGTAGATAAACAGATTGATGGAGGGGCAAGTCATTAACCACTTTAGGCATGAAGGAAATGTTAGTATGCAGGGACACCCTGTCCTTCTGGAAAATCAGAAAAGGTTGAGAAGCCATTAAAGCTTGGAGTTCTGAAACTCACCTAGCAGAAGTAATGGCGACTAGCAAAACAGTTTTCCAAATACAAAATTTTAGGGAAGAGGAAGCAACAGGCTCGAACGGAGTCTGGGTCAGTTTTTCCAAAACAAAATTTAGATCCCAGGGAGGAGAACATATTTCCTGGGAGGTCTTATGTGAAGGATGCCTTTTAAGAAGAGTTTGACCCCTAACTTAGAAGCCAAGGGGTGAGACAAGGGCTGACAAAGGGGCTTTAAATGAAGAATAAGCCAGTCCAGCCTTGAGCAGTTCACACAAGTAAGAAAGAACTACAGGAATATCCACTGAAAATGGATCTAGTCTATTACCAAGACAAAAGATGGAGTACCTGTTCTAGCTGGAAAAGTAGGATCTCTTTGTATTAGGTTTCCTGGCCTCCTGCAGGAGTAAAAGCACATCCTCAGGGGGAAAAAAAAAAGAATCAGAAGCCTACCACTCACAAGGTCAGGTTCAGTGTTGCCAAATGTGGGTGAATGAGAGATCCCCAGTCCTGTGCGAGTAGATCTACCCTGTGAGGTAACCTGTGATGATTGCCCTTGGCTAAGTGCAGAAGAGGAAGGAACCAATGCTGTCTTGGCCAAAAGGGGGCCACCAACAAGACTTTTGTTTTCTCCTTCTGTATTTTTCAGGAGGACTTTCTGAATTAGGGGGGAAGGGTGATGCGTAGAGAAACATCCCCCCTTCAGGAGAATGACAGGACATCCACCTTCCAAACCAGAGGATGTGGGACTCTGGCACAGAACTTTGGAAGTTGTTTGTTCAAAGGGTTGGCAAAGAGATCTACTTGAGGAGCACTCCATTAGTGGAGAATGTCCAGAAACACATACTTGTGGATCATCTATTTGTGGGCTTGTGTCACGGATCTGCTCGGTGTCTGCCTGAACTTTTAGAGCTGATGGGATGTAAACCGCAGATAAAGTTACCTTTGCTTGAAGGGCAAACTTCCAGGCTTGGATTGATAATCTGCAAAGTTTTACTTTAAGGACTTTGTTCCCCCCTGCTTGTTCACATACCAGAAAACCACAGTATTGTCTGTGAACAGCTTCAAAGGACTTGGAAGGAGGGATGACCTGAAGGCTTGAAGGGCCAGAATCAGAGTCCTCATCTCTTTGATGCTGATGTGGTGTTTCTTTATGGAGGGAGACCACAAGCCTTGGACTTTTATGTTTCCTAGGGTTGCCTCCCACCCCAGATCTGAAGCATCTGTGAACATTTCCTGAAATTGGGGTAGTGTCTGCAGAAGAAGTCCTGGGTTGCGAGAAATTTGGTGACTCCACCAATGCAATTCCTTCTTTAGGAAAGGCAGAAGTGGGAGGACAAATTCTAGAAGATGAGTGTGCTGGGACCTCAGCATCTTCAAGTCCCACTGTAATTTTCACATGTGGAGTCTGGCAAGGGGTAGCATTGGTATTACCAAACCCATGAAGCCTAGAATCTAAGGAATTCTCTGGTAGTCAGAGAAGGTAGAGGAAGCAATGAAGGGACAGGAAGGCCATCACGAGGTCTGTTCTTATCCTGCAACCCAGGAACACCTGGTCCTGAGAGGGAGACAGGGAAGACTTGCTGTAGTTGAGGGCGAAACCCAGAAGACTGAGGAGCAAAAAAATGATGGTTTGAAGGTTCTGTTGCAAGGTGACTGGATATTCTGCTTGAATGAGCAGGTCATCCAAGTAAGGGTAAATGAGAATTCCCTGGAACCTGCAAAAGGCAATGACAGGAGCCAAACATTTTGTGAATACCCTTGGTGCAATAGAAAGACCAAAAGACAAAGCAGAGAACTGAAAATGAGAGGAAGAAACAGAAAAAACATAAGAATTTCCTGACAACAGGGTGGATGGGAATGTGAAGGTATGCATCCTTTATGGTCAAGGAAACCAGGTAAGCCTGGGGTAATGAGAGAGGAAACAGAGTTTGTAGGGTAAGCATTCTGAAGGAGGGTACTTGAAGGAATAAACGGAGTTGGAACAAATCTAAAATTGGTCTCCAAGCGCCATCTTTCCTGGGAACTAAGAACATTCTGTAATAAAACGTTTTCCTCTTTCCAAAGCAGGAACCTCCTGTACTGGTTTCTAGTGCCTGGAAGTCTTGAATGACTAGAAGGAAAAGGTGGATCTGGTTCTTTGGAGGTTGTGGAATCCCTGTGAAGGGAGGACTGGATTTCCAAGTCATGTAATAACCTCTTAGAACAATGGACAGGACCAATTTTTCTGTGGTAATGCTTGTCCAAACTGAGAAGGAAGTTTGAAAGGCGCTGGGAAAGGGGGATTTCTGAGGAGGTTTCCAGGTAGTCACAGACTACCTGGCTTATCTGGAAAATGGGCCTTTTGGGCCGATGATGTCTGAGACCTAGGAGGTGTCTGGTTACGTGTGGTCTTCTTGTGTTGTTGGGAAGGATTTTGGGTCGTCTTCTTGACAAAATTAGTTCTTGGAAGGGTAGTTCCTATGAAATTTAGGAATTAGGGAGACAAAAATATGCTTAAGCTCCTGAAGTTCTTTTCCCTTCTCTTGAAGGGATTTGAAGAGAGCTGCAGCATTTGAAGCAGAAAGAGCAGTGTTGCCCAGAGGTGCATCCATAACCTTTTGCCTTGAAATCCTCAGGCAAAGGCTGGAACCTCAGATAGAAATATCTCCTGAGGACTGAACCAGATGCTGCTGATCTAGCAGACACATCTGCTGCATTAACTGCACTTAACGCACTGTGTGTTAACCTGGGAAGATAATCCCAAGAGACAGGAAAGCTGATTTTTGCTGCAGAGTCTGGGAAGTCATTCAGTAATTTGGAGGCTTGTGAAAGAACAGCCAGAACATATATGGACATAGGTGTCCGATAATTAATGGCCCTGAAGGCCAGAATGGAAGAGATGTAGACCTTTTTTCCAGTTCTTTCCACCAGATTACTCTCCTTATCTGAGGGGAGGAGATTTGTACAGGGCAGTAATTTGGCAGTTTTGTCAGCAGACAAGAGAGATCACAGCTGGGTCTGCAATAGGACATTTATATAAGTAACTACTGTCCTCAGGCACATTATAAAACCTGTCTGGCCTTTTAGAAGCAGGAGGTTGAGAATCAGGACTTTTAGAAGCTGCCAGAAAGGCATCTTGAAAGGCTGGCAAGACAGGAGGGATAGCTGAAGGAGAAAGTGTGTTGATTTGTATCAGGTCACAATACCTCTTTTATACCTCTGAGACCTGTGAGCTTTCCCACTTGTAGTAGCCCCTCATTTTGGAGATAGTTTCTCCAAAGGAAACATCTTCTGCAGGAGAAACCCTGCCGCTGGAATCCATTTCAGGTGAGGCATACTCCAGAGGAGAATCAGTTTGAGTGGAGTAACCCAGGGACTCATCAGAGGATGAATCATCTTCCTCAGAAGCCTCAAGTTCAGCAGATGGAGGAGAGGAAACTGGAGATGCTGGTGTAGGATGATGCAAGGTAGTAGCCCTAAGTGCCATGAAAGCCTTTAAAATCCCTTGGGAAAAGGCTTGCCAGTCTGGGGAAGACTCTAGACTGGGAGACACATGTTTTCTTTTCTCCTGAAAGAAAGGCCTACCCTGGGCTGGGAAGGAAGAGCGGCTATAGGCCTAGGCTCCAGATCAGACGTCAGCACACCCTCAATGGAAGGACCAGGAGAGGTACTGCGAGGAATGTTAGAAAGAGGAAGCTGTGGTTCCCCCTTACCATCCATAACAGAAGTCTGCAAAACCTCTGTGGATGTACTGCAAGATCCCTTCCCAGCGGCTTCTGTATCTGCACCGCTGAAGGAGGAGGACCTGACACCATACATACCTCTGAGCCTTCACTGGCCTCGAGAGGGACGTCTGAGATCAGAGGTGCAGCCAAAGATTCAGGCCTTAACTTTTTCATCTTCTTCGGGGGCTCACCTGACAGACCAGCAGAACCTTCCATACAGAGCCCTAGTCACTTCAGTCTCTGATTCTCAAGGTATAAATTAAAGATGTTTAGACAACTGCAAGGGTTTTAGGGATGAACCTTGACAAATGGCACACGCCTTATAATCTTGATCAGAGACAAAAAGAAACAAAAAACACCGGCTGTGGTTGTCTTTGTGTGGAATCTGTCTTCCACAGTGGCACTTGCCCTTCATGGATGGCATTAACCTCTAACAAGCATGCAGTAGCAAAAGCATAAAAGAGATTCCCCAATGGGGCACTTATCTGAAAGAAGAAAAACTTTTGGCCGTTACATGGACGGCTGGAAGATGTCATCTGGACTGGCAGCAGAGAAGTTCTGAGGATGGTATGTGCAGATGTTCATAGGTAGTTACTAGGCTATTAGCTCAAGGGCCTACGTAAGCCTAGCCAACAAGGTTCCCTGGCTTACGCCACCCAAGAAAGTTATTTCCCTGTGCCACTGTCGAGCAGAGACACAGAAGTGATCCCCGGGGTGTATTTCCTATTTCCCATCCACTCATCAAGATTTTTCTTGAAGGGTGCTAATGAAGAACTTTGCTTGACATAGATGGGTAGCCTGTTCTAGAGTATGGGAAGTCTCTGGGACAGGAATCTATCCCTCCAGCATGTCCTGTTTATTGTGGTGACAAGGTTTAGGTCCCTAGTGTGTGTAGCTCGGAGGGATTGGGATTTCTTCAGGTGTAGCATGTTCAACAGCTCTGGGTTTGACATAGTTTTATATGTTAGGCAGAGATCACCTCGGAGTAGGCGATATGCTACGGAGTAAAGCTGGAGTTTTATGAGACGGTCAGTGTAGGGCATTTGTTTTAGGCCAGTAATCCTCTTTGTGAGGTACTTTTGTGGCCTTTCCAGCTGCTGCAGATGTCTTGTGAGGTACATTCCAAAAGGGGCATTGTACTCTATAATGGGTCTAATGAGTGTTGAGTAGAGAGGAACAATGATCTCTTTTTTCCTAGATGAGAACCTTTTTAAGATGAGTTTTGCCACGTAGAAGGACTTCCTGACTACTGTGGCAATGTGACTATCAAAGGAGAGACTACTGTCCACCTAGGTCCCAAGGTCTCTTATCACACATTCAGTGTTAAATAGATTGCTGCCTATGTGGTAGTTCATGGGTACAGAGTTTTTACCAAAGGGGATGACACTGCACTTTTTGGCATTGCGCTTGAGGCCATGGCTCTGACACCAGGCATCTGTCTCAGTGAGGCCCTTCTGTAGGATGTCCACATAATTTGGGGACTTGACTATGGCTCCTAGTTTGCAGTCCTCTGTGAACTTTGTTAGCCATAGGCCTTCTGTGTTAGCCTGTACTTCAGAGAATTAGATACCAAACAGGAGAGGTCCCAGGACGGAACCCTGTGGTACTCCACTTGTCATGGCTTTGAGGTCAGATTTGGAGTCTGCAACTTTTACAGTGTGGGTTCTGTCAGTGAGCCAGTTGGCAACACATCTTGTGATGTAGGGATTTATACCTAGTTTAGTGAGTTTAGTTATAATTCCAGAATGGGGGATGATGTCAAAAGCCTTGACAAGGTCAAGATAGGCTGTGTGAACCACCTTACCCTCATCTATGGCTTTGGTGACTGCCTCAAAGAAGTCTATCAGGTTCAGAAGGCATGATCTGCCTTTCACAAACCCGAACTGGGTAGGATCCAGAGTTTGGAGGTTACCAATGTCTTTGTTTATGAGTTCCATGATGATACGTACCATGGCCTTGCAGACCAGGCTCGTCAGGCTCAAAGGTCGATAGTTCCTGGGATCAGTGGTGGCTCCCCCTTTGTGGAGTGGGATAACTGTTTTCTGTGCGCCATTCAGTGGGCACAAAGCCTGATGCGAGGCTATTATTGAACATGGTGCTTAAGTGGGGAGCCAGTTCGTTCTGAAGTTCGTGTAAAACGCAGCTTGTGATATTGTCCGGTCCCATGGATGCTGTGTTTTTGGCTTTAGAGTGTGCAGCTTTTACCTGCGTAGTTGTGATTACAGAACTCTGCATTCTTCCTGTACAGATATGGGCCCTTTTGGGGGGGGGGGGGTAAAGTTAGCACTGAACCTATCTGCCATGATGTTGGCAATATCAGTTGGTTCTGTAATTTTTGTTTTGTTGTGCTGTAACTCAGAGCAGATCTGGGTGTTGCCATCGAGATTCTTGACATAGCTATAGAATGCTTTGTGGTTGTCCTTAGAATTGGTGGCAATTTTGTTTTCACAGCTAGCTTTGGAGGATCTTATAAGGGATCTCAGCTTCTTACTGAGGCTGACCAGGGAGCTCCTCCACTCATGGGATTTTACTCTCTTTTGCAACAGTTTCTTCCTTCTGTTGTACAGGCTGTTTATGGCAGGGAGCCACCACATTGGCTTCCTTTTTTTGGAGGATAGCATCTTGGTTCTGTTTGGGATAGCACGATCCATGCACTCGTGTAAGAGTGCATTTGTGTAAGACTCAGCAGTCATAACTGTATTGTCCATCTGCATAGGTGTCACGAAGTTCACCACTTCTGTCTTAAGAAGCATGAAGTTGGCTTTGGAGACATTTTTTCCCGTGGTTTCCTTAATGGGGGGGGGGGGGGTGAGGGTGGGATGTGGATATCAAGGGTGATTAGCTTACGGCCGCTTCGGACCAACGAGGAGTTGACTTCAGGTGTGGAACACCCGTCACTCATGTTGGTAATGACTAGGTCTAGGATATTGTTGCCCCTGGTGGGGTTATGGATAAGTTGATCCAAGGCATTGGAGTTTATTAATTCCAGAAAGCGTTTAGCTAAGGAGTTGGTACATGAGTAATTTTCCCAGTTAATGGTGGGGTAGTTGAAGTCACCCATTATTAGGGTGTTTGGTTGAACCCTAATATTTTCCAGTACATCAAGAAAAGAGGAGTGGAAATCCTGGGGCATGGTGGGGGATCTGTAGCAAACTACAATTTGGACTGCAGTTTTGCCCAGAGATAGTTGCACTTGGATAACCTCGGAAGCATTATGCTGAGCAACTAGCCTGAAGGTGTGGATATCTTTAATGAATATGGACACACCTTCGCCTTTGGTGTTTTGGTCCAGGTTACATGGCCGAAAAGTGTGGTATGGGTTATAGCCTGGTAGTGCAGGGGTGCTTTCTGGAGCCTTGAACCAGGTCTCAGTCACTGCACAGATATAAATGTTCTACATTTTAAGGAGTGCCTTGAGTGAGTGCATTTTAAGATTTAGACTTCTAGCATTGAGTAGCATTACCCCCAGTTTTTGCTAGCCTGTTCCTGCTATGGTGGTGAATTTGTCATTTGAACCTTACCTAAAAAAGGCACTATAGGGGCAGCAAGAGCCTAAGCCAGTATTCGGAATCCCAGGGCCGACAAGTGCAGGCCATCTGTGGCAAAGCATCATAACATGACATCCAAGCAGACAGATACTGGATCCCCTTAGAATGACACCAGAAGCTTAGCCAATTGTTGAAGTAATTGTGTCTTTGTACTGCAATATCACTCTGGGCAATGGCAGAATGCTACTTAGGGCTAGGGTCATACCTACCTGGGCTACAAGATTGGAGAGCTCTTCCATGTTCTCTTTTCTTGTAGTCCAGGAAGGTACGTCTCAGGTCATTCACACCAACATGGACAATGACAGAGTCATAGTTGTACTTGTTGTGGAGTGACCTGAATGCGTGGGTTATGTGGCGGATCCTGGCACCCAACAGGCAGCTGACAGTAACCTTTTCCTTGTTTAGCTTGGTGAGTGGGACATCAACGTGCCTGACTATAGAGTCACCTATGACTAGTGTGTTGGGTACGTTGTTTTGCCTTATTGGGTGTGTCACTTTTTAGAAAAATATGTATTAGTAATATGCTTAGTGCATTCGAGGTTTAAAAAGGGTTAACACATTTATTCTATTTCACACTGCATAAATCTGCACGAGATGCAGAAGCATTCCAATCCTGTTATGTCATAAAATATGCGCAGCTATGATCTCTGCTTATGCTTTGAAAATTTACAGGGAAGCATTCAATTTCTGCTAATGTCAGGGAAATAATAATAGATGTTTCACTTCTACTAATGTCATGAGATTTAAACAAAGAGTTATTGATTTTCTGCTTATGCTATGGGAAAATACACAGCTGCTGGAGCTATTGATAATGAAGACAAAGGCTGTTTGAAAATATGAACCGCAATCAGCATTTACTTGTACCTAAGCTAGAAAAGTACCTTGAAATGTAACGTGTATTAGAGCTGCACAATTGAAGAATAGAAAGCTTGTAGTAGGCTAAAAAAATCCAGCCCCCAAGGTCAGGTTGTTTTTCTCAAATGTTGTTCATAAATCCAAGTAACATTTTCTATGTAACACATAGTGAGTTTTAAATCTGAACATGTCAGCAGGAAATCTGACTAACATTTGCTGTAGAACAATACAGAAAGCTGTGTCTAACTACGTCAGCCATAGAAAGTAACATTTTATAGAACAGTATAAGAGAAGCATACTGCCTGCTAGTAATTAGGCAAAATCCTTTATTTGCATGTTTTTGTCTCCTTGCTGCAAGTAATAAAAGGTGCCATACCTGAACCTTACGTGAATTGGTCTTTGAAGGTTTTTCCTTTGACAGATTGGTCCTTCGGACCGGAACTCTCACTTTGCCTCGGATCAGACAGGCCGAGTGGTTGAAACCGTACGGGGAAGAAACCAAATTGGTTCTTCTTATTTGAAAAGCCCTCCAACTGAATTGTCGTGCAAAAGAGGCCAGCCAGTTTCTGATCTACGACTGAAGGACGGGTCTCCACGAACCAGGTGATCAATCATGAAGGCTCAGGTAAGGTGAATCTACTTTTTTCTGTTTTAGATCAGGGACTAGATTTGTATTGTTTTTGTCAAGACTGTATTTTACAGGTCAGGGACAGAAAAGATTACTGTCTTGTCATAGATCAGGAGAAACAGAATAGGTAGGTAGTCATTCTGAAGAGACTATAACAAATTCTGTGGTACCACATTAAAAATAAGAGAAGTTACGTAACGATCAAAAGGGTAGAACAAAATGGGTAATAATTGCACAAAAAGACCCCAAAATCCGCCGTTAACCGAAGACGCAAAATACATGCAGTCGCAGTGCGCCGACAATATTAAATACTATTCAAAATGGGTTAATAAGTATGAATTTGACGGTAAATTAGAAAAATCCTCGCTTATCAAACTTGTCAAACAGCTCAAAACCGATTCCAAAGGTCAGGTTAAATGGCAACGCCAATTAGGAATTCCTCAGGCACACAGGTGGATTGAGGAAGTAAACCATAGGGAACAAAAGAAAAACAATTCAAAAACAATGTTTTTAGATAAGGAGGACAATAACTTAGTAATAGCGTCGGCCCCTCCGCCTCCATTACCAGAATATGAAGCAGGTGAACAGGTTAGTCCACCCCCACGATATCCTGTTGTCACTGAAAATAGAGACATTACAAAAGCGAAACCATTTATTAGAGATCCCATCTGGACCAGGTCTCGAACACGGGCAGGTAACTCAAATGAAGGCATTGAGTTATATCAAATGGTTAAGAGTTCACAATCTATGAGTGAAGAAGAAATATGCCCACTCATAGAAGTACCTAATCCTCAGGCAGGACAAGATGGTCAGGACCCAACTATTTTAGTGTATAGATCCTGGACTCCGGAAGATATCCGGAAAGCCACGGAGGGAATTCCCCATCTAAAAGTTAATTTTAGAAAGTTCTCAGAAGATTTACAAGGAATGAGGCTAAGTTATCATTTAAACGGAGAAGAGGTAGAAAAAGTAGTTAGACAAATTGTGGGGCCAGATTGGCACATGATTAGTGGCAACTGGAATCCCCGTGACGCTGCACACAGACCCCTCCCACATAGCAGCGCAGAACTAGACAACAGAGTAAAAGGTCTTACAGACCGCATCTCTGAGAAATGGAAGCCTAGGGCAGACTGGACTTGCATTAATCAATGCATCCAACAAGAAGGTGAAACTGTTGACCGATATTATGCCAGATTATTAGAATGTTCTAATAATCACTGTGGAATGCAGGTTCCTGAAGATTAGAGACAAGATTCCCCATATGAACAGCAGTTAAAGAATGCATTTTTAAAGGGCAGTATTGCACCCATAAGCAGTTTTATTACAAAACACATGGTAGATCATCGTACAAGCAGGTTACAGTCATTACTTGAATATGCTAGGCATTTTAATAGCAAAAAGAAAAAGAAAGCTCAAGTATTTTCTGTAGAAAATGGAGCAGAAGTTTATGTAGTACAGTCCGGGAAAAAGGGCAAGAAAAATGCACAGGGAAACAAACAATCTGATCAGTGATCAGAGGACTTTGAAGGGCGAAAGAAAAGGGGAGAATGTTTTAAATGCGGTAAAAAGGGACACTTGGAAAGGGATTGCAAGAAAAAGAAGAAGGCAACCATGGAAGACAAGGAGGGTGAGGACTGACTATATGGTAGTCAGGAATCACTAGAAGGGGATAGCGGAGAAAGGACAAATGAGAATGTGATAGAGGGAGTAGAGGATGTGACAGAAGAGATAGAGGAAGTGCAGGAAGTTACTGACAGTGAAGAAAATGAAATATTAGACCTAGCTTTATTGAGCTTGGGGCTCTATTTAGCGGACACAAAACCAGAAGTTACACTCTTGGTAGAAGGGAGGGAAGTCAAATTCTTGTGTGACTCAGGGGCATCACGAACCCTGATACATCCCTCCAAACTGCCAGAAAACTCAGAGTCACCTGATTACATACTAGTAAAAGCAGCTAATGGACAGCTGTACCGGGAGCCTCTCTCCCATAACATTTCAATAACTGAATCCTGTTTCAGGATTGACTCAGAAAAGCAAAATTGTTGTTTCTGCAAAAAGCCCAGTAAACCTCTTGGGCAGAGACCTTATGCAGCTATTCGGTATAGCAGTAGTCCCAACCATGCAGGGTATGGAAGCACAGCGACAAATTGATACCTTTGCAGTGCAATCGGAAGGTGAAATGTTTTATTGGTACAGCCAGGACTTGGTTACGAATGGTCCAGGGACTGTGACCGAAGAATTAATGAATGTAGCCATCAGCAAGTTCCCCTCCCTTGACATTGATGAGCAACACTTGTTGCACTGTACCCTGTATTATTGTAACACGCCAGGACCTGATAAGGAATATGAGCAAGAATTGTTTAAAAATCGTGCATATTGATATTACGTAATCTGTACTGGGACACAGAAGGGAAAAGTGTAGCCAGCTGTTCATTGCCCCAGGAGTTCTTTGCACTCTATAAATCTAATCGATTACCACATGTTAGCTAAACTAAGGACAAAAACATAGAATGGGCAGACCTAGGAGAAAAAGTCACGAGATGGGAAAAACAGACAGAATTAGAACTGTCAGAACAGGGAATACAAATACAGAAGCTGAATTGGATAACTCAGACACACCCAGCCATACACTTGCAGTCTAGCAAGGACAGCTGATTAGCACTCCTATTAAAGGAGAAAGGGAATGCCTTACAGAATATACCAGAAACTCTCTGGTCAACAGGAAAGTCAGATGCAGGACTTATTCGTACAGCGAAACTAGTTACTATCATGCCAAAGTCAGCATTTAGGCCACAGAAAAGACAGTATCCCTTAAGAAAAGATGCAGAGGCAGGAATCAAACCTATTATAGCAGCTTTACTTAAGGAAGGGGTGCTGGTGGAATCTCCCGATTCAGCATGTAACACACCCTTATTTCCTGTTAAGAAAGCAAATGGAGAATGGCGTATGGTCCAAGATTTACAAGCTGTAAATAACGCAGTAATACCAAGGGCACCTAGAGTGCCAGACCCACACACCCTGTTGAATGATTTAATACCTCAACAGAAATATTTTTCTGTGGTAGATATCAGCAATGCGTTCTTTTCGATACCGATACACCCTGACAGCCAGTATTGGTTTGCATTCACATTTCAGGGGAAAAGGTATACATATACGCAACTACCACAGGGATATTGTGAAAGTCCAATAATATTCTCACAAGAAATAGCAAGCAACTTGGCAGGATTTACCCCACCAAGAGGCAGTCAGATTTTACTTTATGTTGATGACATCCTGCTGGCGGCCCCCACCCAGCAAGATTGCAAAGAAGATACCATAGCGCTATTACGATTTTTAGCCGCTGAAGGACATAAGGTAAACAAAAATAAACTGCAGCTTTGGAAAAAACAAGTCAAATACCTAGGATATGTAATATCCAAAGAGGGTAGAACATTAGACGAGGACAGAAAAATAGCAATTTTGCAAGCATCAAAACCCACTACCAAGAAGGAAATGATGTCCTTCCTGGGTACAACTAATTTTTGCCGGAGCTGGATTCCAAACTATGCCTCGGAATCTGCAGCTCTGAATGACCTGAGATATAAAAAGCCTATGGCAGCACAGGATTCGTTACAATGGACACCAGAGGCAAAATCTGCTTTCTGCAAACTGAAACAGTTAATAGCGTCCTCATTAGTTCTGGGATTACCAAACTACCATAAACGTTTTTTCCAAACTGTAGATTGTAAGCAAGGTTATATGACATCAGTGTTAACACAACAGCAAGGGGACAAGCAATGCCCCATTGCTTATTATTCATCACAACTGGACCCAGTGGCACGGTATTTACCTCACTGTGTACAAGCAGTGGTTGCAGCTGCAATGGCAGTACAGGCTTCGGCCTCAGTAGTTTTATTCCACCCTCTCACTTTGAGAGTGCCTCATGCAGTCACGATTATTTTACTGCAAGAGAAGGTAGCATATCTTTCCCCTGCTAGGCATCTTTCCTCTATGACTATATTGTTGAGCCAACTTCACATGACAACTGAACGATGCACGACTTTGAACCCTTCTACCTTGCTCCAAACCCCTGCAGATGGCACACCACACCGCTGCCTGCAGGTGATTGAGCAAAAGACACGAACTAGAAAAGATCTCATGGATGTCCCCTTGGATGATGCCGAGGTGACATACTACGTGGATGGTTCGTGCAAAAGGGGTCTGGCAGGACAGAACCTAGTAGGATATGCAGTAGTTTCTGATACTGAGATTGTAGAAGCAAAACCTTTACCACACAATTTATCTGCATAGGCAGCAGAATTGATTGCCTTGACACGGGCATGTACCTTAGCAAAGGGTAAATGTGTAAACATTTTTACTGACAGCCAGTACGCTTTTTCTACTGTACATGTTTTTGCGCAACAGTGGAAAAAACGAGAAATGATAACATCTACTGGCAAACCCATCAATCATGCACAGTTTATTTTAGATCTTTTAGAATGTATTCAGTTACCTCAGAAAGTAGCCATTTGTAAATGCACAGCTCATACCAAGCAACAAGATAGGAATTCAAAAGGTAATGCGAGAGCGGATACAGCTGCAAAACAAGCAGCTTCAGAAGTATTTTTTTTAAATGAGGAACTACAACCCTCTGAGATTTTTAGACTTAGAAATGTTAAAGACAATGCAGACACTCACTACGCAAGCTGATAAACAAAGATGGGTAAAACGAGGAGCAATTCTCGAAAAGGGGCTGTACATCTCTAAAGAAGGGAAACCGATACTACCATCTAATTTGTTTAGATATGCAGCTTTGTTGAGCCATAGGTAATGCCATGTCTCAACAGGGGGGATGGTACAGCTGGTGAACCGAGTATTCACAACATATGGATTTACAAACTACTCTAAAAGATTTTGTTTGATGTGCCAAATTTGTAACAAACATGATGCACAAGGGGCGTTAAAGCCCAAGCAAGGAAGTTTCCCTACACCACCATATCCGTTTCATACTATCTGTATGGATTTCATAGAATTGAACAAATGTGAAAATAAGAAGTATTGTCTTGTCATTGTAGATATGTTTTCCAGATGGGTGGAAGCCTTTCCAACCAAAAATCTAGACGCAGCCTCAGTAGCGAAAGTCCTTGTCAAAGAAATCATCCCTAGATTCGGCATTCCGGAAAGGATCTACAGTGACAACAGTACACACTTTGTAAATAAAACTATACAACAGTTAAGTAAGCATTTTGGTATCTCTTTAAAAATACATTGTGCATACCATCCGCAATCTGCAGGGCTAGTTGAGAGGCATAATGGAATATTAAAGAATAAATTAAGAAAGTTAATAGCAGAAACAGAAAAGAATTGGGTGTACTGTCTGCCCCTGGCACTGTTGAGCATGAGAACTGTTCTGACTGCAAAAGGATTGACTCCTTTTGAAAAACTAATTGGAAGGGCTTATTATATACCCCAGTGGAAACCTCTCATGCCCGCAGACCAGGAACCTAACTATACACTAGCTGAATATATGAGAAATTTGTTGAATTCTAAACATCTGTTGCAGTCAAATTCTGTTTCAGATAAAGAACAAACCGAAACATTGGAAGTGGCAGTGATCTCTGGGGATTGGATCTGGGTGAAAACCATTAAAAAAAGAAATTGGACATCACCAAGGTGGGAAGGTCCATACCAGGTGCTTCTTTCGACACCCACTGCAGTCAAAATCGCAGAGCGAGCCTCGTGGATCCACCTAACGCACTGCAAACTAGTTAAGAACTTTGAACTGGACAAAAATCTTACCTCTCCATCGGGGCCCTCAGCACAAAGTCTGGCTACAAAGGGGGGTCAGATCAATAGGACTGATCCGTCTCAACCCCAGTGAAGAAACCATTGGCGCTGAAGGTCCTATTAGGGCAGAGAGTAAGATCACATGTCAAAAGCAAAAATGATAGAATATAGAAAAATCCCAATAAAACTACTTGGAGAAAAAAGGAATGTAAAACAACCATTTCCTCAGAAGTATTGCATAATCATCCTGTTAACTGTACTAGTGACAATAATCTTTTTGTTGTGGCCATTCCTTTTCCCAGCCACACAAACTTAACTGAATAAACGTGAAGAGTTGCACGTAGACTGGCACCCAAACTTCAACACTTACCAGGCAATCAAATATGTGTATGCTGAAAACTTCAATGTTTCGAATTGCTGGATTCGCACAGCTTTGCCAACAGCATACGGGGGGTTATTGTTAACTTCAGTCCCCCTAGGAGTCGACGAGACCTGGGAAAACTTGATTCATGATACATCAACTATTACATCACAAGATAAAATAGCATTGCACTTGTCTGTTCAACAAAAGGGAACTGTGTGTTTTTACAAAAATGATACAGTTCAGGTGGGTTGGAGCAATTGCAATGTGACTGTTCCTTATAGATGCTACACTAAAACTAATAACACAGGTTCTTATTGTAATACAAACTATGATTCATTTTTTGAATTGATGCACAAAACAATTGAGGAAGTAAAACATGATTCTGTTCTCTACAAACAACTGTCTATAATTGACAGAAAAATGTTTCACGCAGGACAAGTGTATATTCATAGTAAGGTTACTACTATAGTAGAAGACTGTTATTTTGTATGTGGTAGAAAAGCATACAAGTGGTTACCTGAGAATTGGTCCGGCAGTTGTTTTTTGGGCTACCTGGTTCCGGCCATACGACGCACAGCAGTTTTACCTCAAGGAAAATTTGAAATGTTCAAGAAACCAACAAGAAGCCTGTCAATCCAGTGGGGCAAATCGATGCGTGCTGGAAAAATCATCATGCTGTGGGTGATGGAGTGACACGCATGGACTTGAGTGATACTGTTATATCGTGGGCAGGCTATGGAGCAGTAAAATCGATCTGGGAGCTGAGAAAACTGTCTAAACTTCTCGAAATAATGAGCAATGCAACCTTTTCCGCTCTAGAATTGGTGACTGATGAACTGAATGCCATGAGAACTGTAGTGCTTCAAAACCGCATGGCTCTCGACTTCACCCTAGCGGCGAGAGGAGGTACTTGCGCTTTAATCCAGGAGGAGTGCTGTTCATATATTCCTGACCACATCCATTGACAGAATTTTTCCAGAGATTGTTTGGGGGGGTGGGGCAGTATCCTAATGAACATCCTGATTGCCATCTGTGTAGGAATGATCCTACTGGGGGTATGTGTTTGCTGCTGCATCTCCTGCATGAAAAGACTGATTAAAGACTTTATAGACATGTCAATTTCAGAAACTTTATATCAAGGTGCTGAATTTGAAGAACTGTTGAAAAATTGAAAATGCTTTCATAAGTTTAAACTGAATGACTCTCTTAACTGCAAATCCTGAGTAGGAAGAGGTTAGGGGAAGAAAAACTGTTTACGCTTATTTTGAAAGTAGAATAAAGTATTAAAAGGGGGGAAATGTTAGAAAAATATGTATTAGTAATATGCTTAGTGCATTCGAGGTTTAAAAAGGGTTAACACATTTATTCTATTTCACACTACATAAATCTGCATGAGCTGCAGAAGCATTCCAATCCTGTTATGTCATGAAATATGCGCAGCTATGACCTCTGCTTATGCTTTGGAAATTTACAGGGAAGCATTCAATTTCTGCTAATGTCAGGGAAATAATAATAGATGTTTCACATCTACTAATGTCATGAGATGTAAGCAAAGAGTTATTGATTTTCTGCTTATGCTATGGGAAAATACACAGCTGCTGGAGCTATTGATAATGAAGACAAAGGCTGTTTGAAAATATGAACCGCAATCAGCATTTCCTTGTACCTAAGCTAGAAAAGTACCTTGAAATGCAACATATGTATTAGAGCTGCACAACTGAAGAATAGAAAGCTTGTAGTGGGCTAAAAAAATACAGCCCCCAAGGTCAGGTTGTTTTTCTCAAATGTTTTTCATAAATCCAAGTAACATTTTCTATGTAACACATAGTGAGTTTTAAATCTGTACATGTCAGCAGGAAATATGAGTAACATTTGCTGTAGAACAATACAGAAAGCTGTGTCTTAACTACGTCAACCATAGAAAGTAACATTTTATAGAACAGTATAAGAGAAGCATACTGCCTGCTAGTAATTAGGCAAAATCCTGTATTTGCATGTTTTTGCCTCCTTGCTGCAAGTAATAAAAGGTGTCATACCTGAACCTTACGTGAATTGGTCTTTGAAGTTTTTTCCTTTGACATCACTTTTATGGCTGATGCTTGGCTGTCTTATGTGCAACTTCGCACGTACCTTGCAGTAGCTTAAATCTTTGGTAAACTGGACGGACGTTCAGATTGCCTAGACGGAATCTCCTTCACATTATGAATACTGTAACATGGGAAAAGAAGGACATATAGAGATGCATCTGTGTGCCTACAAGTTTTAGGCACCGATTGTGGGACTTTACCAAATGATGCAAGCTAGGAGACCCAACAATGAGCAGCCAAAAAAAAAAGGGAGACTGATGAGGTGAGTGTGGCCACTGACTCTTGCATACACACACACGGTAAGCAAGCTAAGGAGAAAATGCTACTATGAATGCTAAGACATGAGCTTTTTAAAAGAGCCACGGAAAATGGCAAGGAAGTACTTATCTTCTACCCAATGCTGAAGTCCCTTTTCAAAGACACAACACAAGAAATTAGACATGCAGCCAGTGGGCAAATGCCTAACAATTAAGTTATTCTGTGGGTCAAATGGCCAAGCAAATTTCTTACCCACAAGCTGGCTTTCCAATTTTGTCAATGCCATTATCAGGCAGTTACAAACACAAAACAAGAAGCACCTTTACAAGATGTGAATGCTACTGAATTCTGTTCTGCTATAGAAATCCAGATAAAACACTTACAGCGATTGTGTTGAACGTAGTTCACAGCAATGTTGGTTGGGACAAAGGATGTTCCACTGTCCTTTTTCTTATTCTGCTGTTCAGCTAAGAGTCTGGCCTTTGCTTCTTCTGTTGCAATTATATTTTTTATCTTTGCACTATTAAAAAGAAAGAGCAATGTCAATTAAACTAATACACATACATTAATAAAGCACTGCAGCAAGAAGGTGAATAATTTAACAATTAAATTATGTTTCCTCTATGTGCAAGATAACCTTGAAAAGCAAGTTATTATGAGTGAAGGTACCATAATGCTGCCAAATTACACCCCCATACAGACTACAGCACAATGCATACATTGTCACTTTTGATAAAACTCAACACAGATATGAATTAACTAATATTGACAGAAGGTGGAAATAAGAATTCCAGTCAAAAGTTTACAGCATCATATTAGGCAACCATTACAGTTGAGGATTAGTCAGTTACACTAGAGTTAAGTCACTATTCACCATAACAGAGATATTTAAGAAATGGCTCCTGCAGCAGGTTAATACACTTTAAGCCTGTACCACTTCAGCCATATTCTGGCAGTCAGTGTAAACTGAAACACTCCCCAGGACAAAGTCACTGCAGCATTTTTTTATTAATGCAGAATAAATTAGTGTGTTAAACAGCACAGGTGGAAGCATCTAAAAGACATAAGATGTAATGCAGTTGACACTATCTAGAAAGGTATGAGAGTCGACACCTTAAAATTCCATCTCGCCAAAAGAAAATTCATACACGAGGACCTTATCCAACTTGTAAGGTACAGTTAAAAGCATATGAGAAGTTTATGTTGCTGCTACTGTGAAAGTGTCAGTCAAAGAAACAATATGAAATAACAGATGTTGGATAAAGTAATGAATGTGCAACCACATCACCCAACAAAAAATAATGACATTTCTTGCGGAATAATGTTAGCTTACTACTAGCCAACCTGAAAGACACTGCTATGTAACCTTCTCATACCTCCCTTTCCTTGCAAAGGAAAAACAAATAATTATCAGGACCTTATGGTATGCTGACAAAGCACCACTTTGCAATGAGGGTGACACAGGGTTGCTCTCTTAACTGGGCAAAGTTAATGGAGGCTAAACATGTGAGGTGGGATTGAGCAGGTGAAAGCCAATTTTGTCCTTCAAAACAACTGCAGTGATGAAAAACCTTTTGTCACATAAATATCATCCTCAGGAGGCATGAGGCTAGGCCTTGGTGTCCACATAACGCAATCTGGGAAAAAAAAGTTTGATGCTTCAAACTGCAGCTCTAATACTGGGTTTACAAGCAAGCAGTTTCATCCTGGAGAGGTGCTACCTTTCAAGGGGTGATGTGGGATGCAACAGCCAGTCAATTAAATGGTCAGGGGTAGTTAGCTACACAAAGCTGTCAAAAGACTCTTTAAAAACAACTAAACAGAGTTGTGAATTACTGTGGAAAGCACAGACAAAACTACTACTATATAAATATAATTACAAATATACATATAATCCACTGCCAATCATTAACGGACCAGAGTTCCTCTTTGGCGACCCCTAACCAGGAAAAGCTGAAAGACTATATATATATATATTTATATATATATATATATATATATATATATATATATATATATATCTATACACACATATATATATATATATATACACACATATATATATATATATATATATATATACACATATATATATATATATATATATACACACACACACACACACACACACACACACACACACACACACACACACACACACACACACAGTCAGAAATTAAATAAATGACTGTTACAACCACAAGAAAAATGTCTTTCCAGCATAAAAATTGTCTCTTAGTGGCAGCAGGATGAAAGGGAGACTACCTTAGTTTGGCTAGAATAAAAGTGAGATCTCATGTGGTAATAACATATTGTTTAACAGTGATTTAAACAAATATTTTATGAATAAAATCTCAAATTAATGTATGATCACTATGGGTTTGCCCTCTACCACTGTCTGACCCATCTGAAATGGTGAAACATGGACTTTGCTGCAGAATATAGATGATTTAAATTAAACAAGTGTTTAATCAGCAAAGGCAGGATTCTGCAAGGACTCCTGATCTTACCTTTGACCCAGAAAAAGATGGACTGCTGTTCTGTGGTCAAATTTTAGTGAGGGGCTTCTTGTCTGCCTACAACACTTCTGCACTAGCAGAGTCTTTACAAATCCTACTTAGTGTAAGAGATCTAGGACCCATAAATACACAGGAAGACTATACAGATTGAGTACAAAATGTCACTCTGTTGCTGCACAGCAGTGTAACAGTAAAAGGGTGACGGGATTTTTACAGGACAAAGTGCATCAGAAAGAAACCCAAGAGTTAGGTTAGTAAGGAACATAACTGTAACACAATGTTCAACAATTTCTCACAGTAGAGCCTTAAATGGTTCTTTAACCACCCAAAGACAACGGTTTCAGAAGTCAGTTTCCTTAACAATCCTACCAATGTCACCCCACTGTGTCAAACTTGATGCCACCTCTAATTCTAAATCTTGCAGGCTCAAAATCTTTCCTTAACCTACTTCCGTCTCAGTTTTCTACATTTCTCAAGTACAAGATCCAAATAACCTAAACATTTAAAGTAATGTACACTCAACGATACGAAAGAATTCAGGGAACCATCAACAGGTAAGATGGATGGAAAGCTATAGCTCTACAAAACCCTGCTATATTTCTGAGAACACTAATTACAATCCTTGGAATGGTGAGACTGCAACAGTAACTTTAGGAATGCACAGTTTAGTCCAAGACTGTGTTACTCAGAGTGAACCTCCTACTCCACGGCACAGTAACCTTGGAGCTGTGGGAGACAGAAAGTACAGTTTTGTACCTACCATAAATGTAGATGTTCGAGTGTACACCCTGCTGCAGTCATCACACTTGGGTTATCCTGTCGTCAGGCAGTCCCGCAGTCGGCCGGAATTCCAAAGTCTTGGTCCAGCGTCGGTTGCTGTCGCTTCTTCCCTGACGTCAGTGCGCCAGGGGTATATATAATGCATCAGACGCCATTTTCTTCAGTTTTTCTTGCCCCAGATGTCAGGTGCCCCCAAAAAGGTGGTCAGTAATTAGTACCAAATTAAGTAATTTTTGCACAAACACAAAATCCCTCCAGCTATAAGCAAATACATCAGGAAGGTATTGTAGAGATTTAGCCAGTTAGATCAGAGGGGATGGAGGGAGGGTAACCTGGACTGCAGCAGGGTGTACACTCGAACATCTACATTTATGGTAGGTACAAAACTGTACTACGTTCATCACGTTACCCTGCTGCAGTCATCACACTTGGGTAGAATCCCAAAGCTAAGGATGGGTGGAGGAGATATAGAGGGTTAGAGGAGGCTAAAAGTCCCTGCAGAACTGCAGTGGCGAAGCCAGCTCTAGTCTTAGAGTGAAGTGGTAAGTGATAGTGTTTGGTAAAGGTTTGTACTGAACTCCAAGTTGTAACTTCCAAAATCTCCTTGGTTGGAACCCCCCTGAGGAAGGCTGTAGATGTAGCTGTTGCCCTGGTAGAGTGAGACCTAATGGTAGCAGGAACTGGTTTTCCATCATGGGTATAGCAAAAACGAATGCAGTGTCCTATCCATTTGAAAATGGTTTGTTTTGATATAGCCTTCCCTTGTGAAGCTGTAGCATAGGACACAAAGAACTGGTCAGATTTTCTGAAAACCTTAGTTTTATCCAAGTAGTAACGAAGTTGCCTGTGAATGTCCAAGGAATGCAGGAGTCTTTCTCCTTTGTTCTGTAGATTTGGGAAGAAGGTGGGTAAGTGGATGGTTTGATTTAAAGCCACAATGGAAACCACCTTAGGCATGAAGGAAGGATTAGTTTGTAGAGAAACTCTGTCTTGATGGAAAATGAGGAAAGGTTCCACTGCCATTAGTGCCTGCAGCAATGAGACTCTTCTAGCTGAAGTTATTGCTAGCAGCAGGGCAGTCTTCATGATAGAAACTGTAGATCTGCAGAGAAAGCTGGTTCAAAGGGAGGTAGCGTAAATTTTTCCAGAACAAAATTGAGGTCCCTTGTTGGTGTAGGTGCTCTCCTGGGGGGCCTAATGTTTTTTGCCCCTGTGAGGAACTGCCTTAGAAGTGGATGTGAAAATAAGGGTGGATCCCTGTTGTAGTGGGCTGAAATAGCTGATGCATGGATTTTAATGGAAGAAAAAGAAAGTCCTTTGTGCAACATCTCAGTTAAATACTGTAGAATCTGAGGCATGTGACCCTGAAGTGTGTTTTGGCCTTTAGCTTGGTTCCAGGCGCAAAACCTTTTCCATTTGTCCGAATAGGCCTTCCTGGTGCTGGGCCTCCTAGCTTCCAGAATAACATCCATAACTGCTTGGGACAGAGGAGCTGGCTGGATGCTTAGGTGATTTGCCATGCAGCCAGATTTAAGGTTTTGAGTTGGCTGCGAAGAATCTGATTGTTTTGCTGTGTGAGCAAATGGGCAATTTGTGGTAAAATCCAAGGTGGGCCGTGGGCCATATTCCTCAATAGTGGGTACCAGTGCTGGCGTGGCCAGTCTGGGGCTATGAGTATCAGTCGTGGTCTCTCCTTTTTGACTTTCAGAAGCACCTTTGTGAGGAGAGGCAATGGAGGGAAGGCACATACTGTCAGGTTTTTTCAAATGAATGAGAGTGTGTCCACTTTCCAAGCTTGATGGTGAAGTGTCCTTGTACAAAACTTTGTTACCCGATAGTTTTGAGGACTGGCAAACAGGTCTATGTCTGGAAGGCCCCATTTTTGAGTTATCATTGCAAATACTTGTGGATCCAGTTTCCACTCGTGGGGATCTATGATGTTTCTGCTGAGGTCGTCTGCCAATGTGTTCTTTTTTCCTGGCAGGAATTGAGCTTGTAACTGAACTTGGTAAGCCAGAGCTGTGTTCCACAAGGTCATTGCTTGCCTGCATAGAGGGTAGGAGTGTGTACCCCCTTGTTTGTTTATGTACCACATTACTGTGGTGTTGTCCGTCCTTATTGTAAGTTGTCCTGGATGTAATAGATTCTTGAAGGCTGTCAGAGCATTCTGTACAGCTAGCATCTCTTTTTGACTGATGTGCAGATTCCTTTGACCTGCAGTCCGTATGCCTTGAACGCACTGTCCTGCCATGTGTGCCCCCCAGGCATAGTCCGATGCATCTGTTGTCATAGTTTGCCTGGCTGGGGGCAAGGTGAAAGGCTGACCCTTGTTGAGGTGACATGCCTGTGACCACCATAGAAACTCCTGTTGTAGGCAGGGAATGAGAGTTATCATTGTGTCCAAGCTGTGGCTGTGTTGAGACCATACGCTTTTTAGGTACCACTGTAATTTCCTCATATGCAGCTTTGCAAATTGTATTAGTAGTATGCAAGATGCCATGAAGCCCAAGGCCTGTAGAATTTTTCTTGCAGGTAGTTGGGTCTTTGTTGCCATTGTTGTGAAATATTGAGTCAGTTGTAGTTGTTTGTCTGGCATCAGATAAGCCTTCTGGGCTGTTGTATTCAAGCTGGCACCCAGGAATGTCATATTTTGTGAGGGTACTAGTTCTGATTTCTTTTCGTTTACTGTATACCCCAGGCAACTTAGAAGATGTTTTACAAAAGCCAGATGTTGTAAGAGAATGTCCTTGCTTTCTGCTTGGATGAAGCAGTCGTCCAGGTATGGGTATATTTGAATTCCTTTTTGTCTGCAGTATGCAATTACTGGTGCCAGGCATTTTGTGAAGACACTGGGCGGAGTAGATAAGCCAAAGGGCAGTGCAGAGAATTGGTAATGGGTTGAAGCTGTAATGAAACGGAGGTATCTTCTGCAACTTTGTCTGATAGGGACATGCAGGCATGCCTCCTTGAGGTCCAACGTTACTAGCCATGCTTTCTTGCCCAACATATGAAGAAGCTGCTGTAGTGTTAGCATCTTGAATTTGGGTACTTTTAAGAAGGTGTTTAGAATTGAAAGGTCTTGAACTGGTCTCCAGGCATTGTCCTTTCTGGGAACTAGAAAGAGTCTTGAGTAAAATCCTTGGCCTTGCTCTCGTGTAGGTACCAGTTGAATGGCTCTCATGTCCATGAGAGCTGTAATTTGTTTTTGTGCCTCTGCCCATTGATTTTGTGGCAGGTTTGGCACTCCTCTTTTCATTGGCAAGGTGTGAAAATGGAATCTGTATCCTCGTGAAATTATGTGTAGGACCCATTTGTCCTTTGTGACAATGTGCTAGTTGTCTGAAAAAAGTGCGAGTTTTCCTCCCAAGGGGCCTGCCAAGAGAGTGTTGCTTGGCCAGATGAGGTGCAAGTCATTGAGTTTGCCTTCTGGTCGTTTGGGACCTGTCTTCTCCTCCCTTCTGTGTTGCAGTGCCCCATTGTCGAGGTTTGTACTGGGCTTGTGGTTGTCCTCTGCCTCTTGGACGTCTGTATTTACCCCTCTGTGGTCTGTCAGTAGCTGGAAAGGACCAATTTTTTGTTGGCCTATTTCTGCTGAAGCGAGGGGGCTGTACCTGTAGAAAATCTTTGACTGTCTGCATAGATTTTGCCTTATCCTCCATTTTCTTTAAGACTTCTTCTGCTTTAACTCCAAAAAGAACATCTTGCTGTAAGGGAGCATCTAGAAGCTTTACTTTAACATGATCAGGCAGAGTTTGTTCCTTTAATCAAGCATGCCTACGTATAACAGACCCAGTGACAGCTGCTCTGCAGGAAGCCTCCAAAGAATCAAACCCACATTGTAAAGTATGTTTGCCCACCTGTTCAGTTGCATGCAACAGATCCTGCATTTCTTTCAATTTAGACTGTTGAGGGAGTGTGCTCATTTTTTGTTTTAACTGAGACATTAGAAATTGCTGATATTTTAGCATGTGAAATTGGCAATTTAGTGCCCTCATAGCTAGCGTGGCTGAGGTGTAAACCTTTTTCCTCCACCTGTCTAGTGCTATGGAGTCCCTTTCAGAGGGTACAGGATTTTTTGCCATAGAAGCCTTAGCCCCTTTGGGACCCTGGGAAATAGTCTCTGGATCAGCAACAGGGCTTTTATAAAGGAATTTGTGGGAATCAGGCACTCTATAGTATCTGTCAGGTTTGGCTGGAGCAGGAGGCAGAGAATCTGGGTTCAAACTGGATTCTAAGTAAACATCATCCACAATGTCTAAAACTGGGGGGATGGCAAGTGGTCTGTGCTGGGGGAGTAAAATAAACTCTCGGAGCCTTTTCTTTGAGTCAGAGTAGTCCTGACCTTCCCAGTGAAAATGTTCCCTCATAGTGTGTAAAGTTTCCCCAAAGGAGTAGTCTTCAGGAGGAGAAGCTGAGGGAATAGAATCCTCAGCATCAGAATCTTCATAAGGGGAGAAGGAGTAATCTTGGTCCTCAGAGAGCCTGAGGAAATAGACACTTGATCAGAGGAGGCATAATCTTCCTCTTGTCTAGGCCTTTTGTTGGGTGGGGGTTGGGAACCCCTGATTAAAGAGATCAAATCTTCAGCCATTTTGAGCATCTGTTTCTTAGGCATGGGGCCTTGAACTGGAGACTGAAGTGCAGTTTTTTTAGGTTTAATAGGAGTCTTAAGCTTAGGATACATTTTTATGGTGAGCGTCATCGGTCTGAAGACGCCTTCGGAAACCAAAGGTGTTTCTGCAGCACCGACATCTCTTTCAGCAGTGTTGTCGGTAGGGGCTAAACAAAATGGCTGCGTCGGCCTAGTACTCTCCGCCAAAAGCTCCAAAGTGATCTCGGTTTCCAGATCTGTGGTAGTCAGGGGCTGCGTCGGAGCCTCACTGAAGACTGGTGAACCGTAGACCAGACCAGCCGAGGCCTCGGAGTCTGGCTTGGGTCTAGGCTGCCTGTCCTTATCCTTGCGTTTTTTGTGCACGCCGGTAGTCGGTTGCTCCGACGGCATTGTGTAGTTAAATTTTCTACCAAAGTAGTGTCGTGCGAAATCAAAGCGTCTTTTTATAGTATGCTTATTAAACCTAGCACAAAAACGACAACCAGTGACGTCGTGGTCTGGGCCTAGGCAAGGTATGCAGTAAGAATGAAAATCCTTATGAGGTATTTGCTTCCCACAAGAAATACAATTGTTAACTTTTTCTGACATCGGTCTGAGGCAAGAAAAGTTTCCCCAACGGGGTACTTAGCTTTATTGAAGACTTCGGATCTGAAATTCGACTTCGAAAATCTCAGAAGTCGGCCGACCGGCACTTGCGAACTGCTTCTGCTTCGGGCACCGGGTAGCAAGAAAGACTGAAGAAAATGGCGTTGGATGCATTATATATACCCCTGGCGCACTGACGTCAGGGAAGAAGCGACAGCAACCGACGCCGGACCAAGACTTTGGAATTCCGGCCGACTGCGGGACCGCCTGACGACAGGATAACCCAAGTGTGATGACTGCAGCAGGGTAACACGATGAACATTAGAATATTGTAACAGTGAGCATTGGTATTTAATTTCTTATCGAGAAATTGGAATTATTCACATATTTAGACTCACAGAATCAGATGTCAAAACTGTGAGAGGGAACTTAGACATAAGCCAAGAGCCATCCTAGAAAATCAAGCATTAAGTTGAGTTCTCACATAACTCTGTTCCTGGAGTCATTTGCACTACAACCACACAATATGGCAGAATTCAACAAGTACCCAAATTCAGGAGGAAATCGAGAAAGAACAGGAGAAAGGGAAACTGCCAGTGTTATATAAAATCATAAAGAACAATACTGCCAAAAATGCCCCACCTCTAGAAATAATGTGTTCTTACAAATGCTTGATAAACCCATTCACATTACATAAGTTGTTAGGCAACCTGAGTATCTTTCAGAGGAATTGCCTCAACTCTGCCATGACTAATTTGAATAGGACTACAAACATTTCCTAAGTCAGCTAGAATCGGATCTGTCCCCTCCCCAACACAAAAGAAGTTATGTACTCAACATAACATTACATCTGTGTTGTCTATTTTCATTCTTCCTCATCATATGGGTTCCGATCCAGTCCTCAGATCCGACTCTGCCACTGTTTTACAGCTTGTGGATACAACAAGCTCTCGAGCTCCTCTCTTACCCATAATGCTGTAGTCCCCGTCATTCCCCAGATCTTGTTTACAGCTCCTTATTGTATGACGTAATGAAAAAAAATTGACTTTACTATGCAAAGTCACTATCTGGAGCTCAACTAGAATGAACATGGTTCCTATAATCCTCTCCCGCTGTTCTAGAAGTCATAAAAAAAAAAAACAGGGTAGTGGGCTACACGGAGAGGAGTTGAAACTTCTTTAGCTGATGTTGTCAATTTTCAATGATTCTTCAACATATGGCACAGAGTCCCAAGCCACCTGAATCCCATGTGGACTCTAAGGAAGGATATTCCTGTGCAATGTTGAGCCGAAGGCTGCTCTTCCCCTCGAGACCAGATCCAATTTGTAATGAGTAATAAAGGTATGAGGATTAGCCCAAGTTGCAGCTGCACAAATATCATCCATGGAAGCCCTGGATAAAAAAAAATGATGAAGTTGCCATGAACCTGGTTGAATAAGCTCTTAAAGGCTTTGGCAAGACTAGACTAATTTTTTTTTTATACACAAAGGAATTGCAATTAGTCACCATTCTGATAAAATTACTTTTGAAACTGGTTGACCTAATCTGGTTTCTGAAAAGGATACAGATAATTGATCCGATTTTCTAAATTTCACCAGTCTCTGTAGACAAAAACACAATTGTCTGTAAACATCTAATAAATGCAAAATGTATTCCCCTTTGTTTGAAAAATTTGGAAAGAATACAGGAAGGTTAATAGTTCGATTAATGTTAGATCGTGACACCACCTTAGGAAGGAAGGATTGGCTCTTAAGGACGCACTATCCTTATAAAAAATTAAATATGGAGGCTTAGAAGATAAAGCCTGACATTCTGAAACTCTTTTTGCTGATGTTATGGCTATGAGAAATATAGTTTTCCAAATCAGAAACCGCAAAGTCACATTTTGCAGCCAGTTCAAAGGGTCTCTGAGTTAGAGCCTGTAACATTAAATTCAGATCCCATGATGGAGTAGGGTACTTGAAGGGTGGTTTGAGAATAGTTCCTTTCATAAAAACCTTGAAAAAGACATGAAAAAATCAAAGCAGAATTTTGTGTACTGGTGCTGAAAAGGATTCCATATCTTGATGTTGTGCGCAAAGGACAAATCTTTTCCATTTGCTCTTGTAATCTTCCTAGTGGAAGCTTTGTGGGAAGATAAAATAATGTGGCACACTGGAGAAGAGACCTTTGGTTGTATGTCTGTCAAAGGAATTGGAGAAACCATACAGTCAGCTTTAGGCAGAGATGTCTGGGCGAGTCATGTCTGCTGAGTGAGACAGGAGGTCTGGAACTGGATCCAGAATCCAAGGCGGGTAAACTGGATGAGACCAAAGGAAGGGAAAAACAAATCAGTCACGGCCAACCAAAGGCAATGAGGATAACTTTGCTCTTTAATTGGAATGATTTCTGTAGGAATTAGGAAGTTAGGGGATAAGCATAGAGGAGACCTGGGGACCAGTCGTGAAGTAGAACATGTCTTGGTGACTACCACGGTGGGGGGATTAGGGCAAAGAACCTGCTCCATTTGTTGTTCAGGAGAGAAGCAAACAGGTTACAGCACAGCTGGCCCCATTGGAGGAATATCATTTCCACCACTTCTTTGTTGAGAGACCACTCATGAGGTAGTAGAATTGACCTGCTCAACTTGTCTACTATCACATTGGATTTCCCTGGTATGTGCATTGCTACCAGAAATTGATATGAAGAGACTGTCCACTGCGACACTCTCATAGCTTCTCGACACAAGGGGTAAGATCTGGTTCCTCCTTATTTGCTGATGTACCATACTACAGACATATTGTCCGTTCCAAAAGGGAGAAAGTCTTGGAACACCTGCAATGCTAGGAGTACTGCTCTCATTTCCAGCACATGGATATGCAAAACTTGGCCTCTTTGGGGGGCCATGTGCCTTGAACAGTCTTTGGGGGGCCATGTGCCTTGAACAGTCTTCCCTAAGAACTGCCCACCACCAGGACGCATCCGTGGCCACTATGGCCTTAGACTAAGGGAGGATGAATGGACAATCTTGCGATATTTGATTTGAGCAAATCCTTCACCAAAGGAACTTTTTGCAGGCCTGAGTTATGCTAATCTTAGTGGGCACAGGTTGATGTAAAATGGACCACTGTGTTGCTAATGTCCACTGGAGAATTCTCATATGATATTTTGCTAGTAGAAGTAGAACTATTGCTGCGACATTGATCCCAGGGTCTGTAATATCTTTCAGGCTGGCAGCAATGAGTTCTGGATTATCCTTTTGACTTGAAAATGAATGGTTTGAACTCTCAGCAAGGGAAGAGACGTGATCACTGACGTTGTGATGAAAATGGTCCCTATGAATTCTAATGTCTGAAATGGCTGAAGATGAGATTTGTTGTGGTAGATTGTAAAGGCTAGACTGGAACAAGTCTGGTGTACATAGTTTCGAGCTGCTATCAGCAGATGTTTGGTCGAGGTGGTTAGGAGCCAGTCGTCTAGGTACAGAAACACTTGGAATCTCTGCAGTTTGAAGTGAGCTGCTACTACTGTCATGAATTTGGTGAGCACCCTGAGGGCCGTGGTGAGACCAAAGGGCAGCACTCTGAAATGGTAGTGACTGGCTTTCAGCCTGAAGCACAGATGTCTCCTAAAATGTCTGTTCATTTTTATGTGATAGTACACTTTCTGGAAATCTACTGATCACATCTAGTCATCCTTGTACTGGAAGGGCAAAATGGACTGAAATGTGACCATCCGTAACTCGGTATGCTGAACTGACTTGTTCAGAATACTGAGATCCAGGATTGACCTCCAGTCCCCTTATTCTTTGGCAATAAAAAGAATCTTGAGTAAGTTTCATATCCTTTCTGGCCTGGGGGGAACCTCTCGGATGACTCTTTTTTTCTACCAGCTTTTGTATTTCCAAAGCTGCTGTTTTCTTCTGATTGGGTGGAACATCGGGAATTTTGTTCTGTAATGGCAGCGGTTGGGAAATTGGAATTACATAGCCTCTGGAAATAATCCTCTGCACCTAAGTATCCTTTATGTCTAGCCAGGCTCTCTGGTGCAGGGATAAGTGACCCTGACTGCCTCCAGAGGTGGGCAATTGGGCTTCCTTTCAGGAGTGCTGATAGGGCCTGTCAGAGAAAGAATCGCTGGATCCTTGGTTCCGTGGGCCTCCTCTGCTACATGGGTGGTGTCTCTCATTTGAGTTCTCCCCTCTGTTCCTGGGGGAACTCTCTCCACATGGATAATGGAATGGACCCTGGGTTATCCTGAACCACATCTTTCGACCACTTCGTTGATTCCTGGAAAAGGTCCTTCAAGGGGTCAAAAAACATATGCCCACAGCAGACAGGGTCTTACCACCTTTCTCACACCTGGAGAGTGTGTCTTTCACCTTGATGCCTAATAACGAACTTCCGTCAAAAGGAGCATTGATGAAGGATGACTTGAAGGGCTCTGCCAATTCACACGGATGCATCCAAGCATGCCTCCTGATGGAAATGCCAAAACCCACTGCTTTTGAAGCTCCTTCAGCTGCATGTGAAATAAGCCTCATAGAGGAGTTTGAAAATGACAGAATGGTCACTAACTGTGAAGCAATAGAAGACACTGCCTCAGAAGTGCTAGTCCCCAAGAGGGATTTAGATCTCTCTATAATCTGGTAAAGTGTGCCAAGTAATTCAGGGACCTGACTGCAAAGGTCGCTGATGTGTACACATGCTTCTCAAATCTGTCCAGCACCCTAGACTCCTTGTTAGGTGGATGAACAGAACAACTCTGCTCCTCAAGTTCTTTTTTGGTGGCTGCCGCCATGACCATAACATCCACTGGTACTCTCTTGTTCCAAAATTCCCTTCCCTTCAATGGTGCCAGGATCCTATCTGGTCTCTTGGGGATCGGCTCTACAGAATCCAGTTCCTTCCATGCATGCTGAGATATCAAATCAATGAGCTCATCAGCAGGCAGAGTCACCCAGAAAGTACATGGGCCAGTTCCAAATGCCTCCAGGAATACCAATTCCTCTTGAGAAGAGTTGTCAGTAGACAAACCACCCCTTTGTTTCAGGATTTCTAAAATGTCTCCAAATGAGACATCGTCAGGTGGTGATCGTGAGGACCCTACGCCTTCATCAAAATTAGTATCTTCCGTGACTGACTCCTGAGAGGAGAACAAGTGCCTCCTCTTGCACTTCCTCTTCCTAGAACCTCCTTTCATGGGATGTTCCAGCGATGTAACTTAAGAGATAATTATGCCCTGCGAGGTCACCTGGAGACTTTAGTCTGGCTACCCCTGTGGAGTAGAATGCTGAGGCTCACGACACAAAGACATCAGAGAACCAGAGGGAAGATCTGAAGGCGGAGGAGCCATCTTACCTCTAGAACAGCATACTCTGTCTACTGTCCCCTTATCCATAATCCTCCACGTTAGCTTGGATTACCTCAGATCAAGTTTGTCCTCTATTCAGTCTACTACCCTGCCCATACAAAAAAGTCAGTAACAATATGATCTAATTACAAATTAGATTCCAGTTAGATTAGAAGGCAGGCAAAATAACACTCCTCAGGACATATTACAAGACCAAATGTAAAACTTTCAAGTAGGAAGGGGGTTGGGAGGGATTGGTTAAGGAAGGATAAAAACAGACAATACAAATGCATCGTTATGGTGAGTATCTGATGATGTCTTTTTCATCTGTTCCTCAACAGATTAGGATTATTGATCCAAAAGAGATGGTCAGTTGCAATTTGGAGTAAATGTACAACAGATCATACCAAGCATATCTAATGCAACAGGTTTATGAGGAGTGCTACTGAATCATATGACTTTCAGATGATACAGTGTGGTAGCAATAGGGTAACCATAGTCTACAATGTTCAGCTCGGATGGTCAATGCCATGAGCATCTGTGGAAAAGCAGATCATGATAATAAAAAATGTTATGTACTCACCATAACGTTCCATCTGAGTAGTTATACTTCATTTTCTGTAACCCGTGGGTATTCGGATCCATATCAGATCCAAGCCGGCAACATTTTATCAAGCATCTGCTCCAAGCTCCTCCCCTTACCCATAATCCCCTCACCTTTCCTACCTTCCCTCAGATCGAGTTTGTCACTAACCAAACTATTAGCAAGTCAATAAGGTTAACCTAGAACAGGTTCAGGGGAAGGAGGGAGGGATTGTTGCAGAAAATGAAGTACGACTACTCAGATGGAACGGTATGGTGAGTACATAACTTTTTTATCTGAAGTAATTAACTTCATTTATCTGCAACCTATGGTACAGAGTCCACAGCTACCAAAACTCCTAGGAGGCCCTCATGGAAGGATATTCCTGAGCACTGCAGAGCCAAAGGATGCTCTCCCTCTAGAGATCAAATCCAACTTATGAGAAATAAATGTATGTGGCCTTGCCCAGGTCGCTGTTGCACAGAATTCATCCAGAGAAACCCTAGACCAAAAAGCAGCAGAAGTTGCCATAGATCTGGTAGAATGGGCTTTAATAGGACCGGGTGGGAATAGGCCTTTATCCCTATAGACTTCCAGTATACATTGTGTAATCCATCTGGCTACGGAGACCTTGGAGATGGCTTCCCAAAAAGAGTCTAGAAAACGACACGAATAATTGGTCAGACTTACTAAACTGTTTAGTCCTGTGTAAATAGAAATGAAGCTGTCTATGAACATCTAGCAAGTGCAGCTTATATTCACCCTTGTTCTGGAAATTTGTAAAGAACACAGGCAGATTAATCATCTGGTTAATATTAGATTCAGAAGTCACTTTCGGTAAGAAAGAAGGGTTCGTACGAAGTGAAACCCTATCTTTATGACAGATCAAGTAGGGGGGCACGGCAGACAAAGCTTGGATCTCAGAAACCCTTCTAGCCGAGGTAACGGCCACTAGAAAAGCTGTCTTCAGGAATTTTAAGTCTACTGATGCTGCTGGTTCAAATGGGTGTGCCACCAATGCCTGCAGAACTAGAGTAAGGTCCCAAGGAGGGACGGAATTCTTAACTGGGGTAGGCAAGAGAAAAGTACCTTTTAGAAAGGCCTTGCACAATCTCAAAGAGGCCAGAGCATTCATATTTTCGCCGACATGAAAATTAGATATGGCTGCCAGTTGTACTTTCACTGTGGTGGAACTAGCCCCTTGTTGGAAAATATAGGACAAAAACTCCAACACTGCAGGAACCGGGGCTGTAAATGGATCTATGTTTCTCTGAGAAGCCCAAATAGAGAAGAGTTTCCATTTGCTTCGCTAAACTTTCCTAGCAGAAGCTTTGAGGGATGCCATCAGAATACTCTTTACTGAAGATAATAGACTGGGAGTCCTAGTGATCAAGGGAACTGGAACAACCAAGCAGTCAGCTTGAGGCTGTCCGGATCGGGCGGACTGATGCCCGAGGGATGGGAGATGAGATCCGGGCAGGGATCCAGAATCCGTAGAGGAGTTGAGACCAGAGGAAGGGAAACCACACTTGATGAGGCCAGAACAGGGCAATGAGGTTCACTTTGCACCCCAGTCAGTAAGCTTTCTGAAGAAGCTTCGGAATGAGAAGTAGTGGGGGATAGGCATACAGTAACCCGGGAGGCCAAACATGGATGAGAGCATCTCAGGGGGGAGTCCCATGGAGAGGGGATCAGAGCGAAGAACTCGCTGCACTTCGTGTTGGAAAGAGATGCAAAGAGATCACAGCAAGGGTGACCCCATGCTAGGAAGATCTCCTCCGCTACTGACTGTTTCAGAGACCATTCGTATGGCATTAGAATAGCCCGACTCAGTCTGTCCGCTAAAATGTTGGAGCTTCCCGGGATGTGCATTGCAATCAGAAACCGACTGGTGGAAATCGCCCACTCTCATGGCCTTGCGGCAGAGAGGGTAAGATCTGGTCCCTCCTTGCTTGTTGATGTACCAGACAACAGACATCTGACTGAACTGCAATCATCCCCGGGGGAAGACGAGCGTGAAAGGCTTGCAACGCTTAAAGCACTACCCTCATCTCCAGAACACTGATATGCAATCTGGTCTCAGTCTGGGACCACATGCCTTGGACAGTTCGTCCCAAAAAGTGCCCCCCCCCCCAAGCTGGGAGGCATCCATGGACACTGTGGCTTGGGAAGGGGATGTTAAGAATGGACGACCTGCCAAGATTTCCGGCAACTGGAGCCACCAAAGAAGAGAAATCTTGTAGACTCTGCTGATCCATATAGGGTAGTCCATGGGGAGGTCTAACCAAGACCACTGAACTGTCAAGGTCCACTGAAGCACCCTCATGTGAAGGCGCGCACATGGAAGAATTGAAATTGCTGCGGCCATGGAGCCTAGGGCTCGGAGAATGTCACTCGCCATAGGTGTCCTGGGGCAGAGGATCACTGACAAATGGGCCCGTAGGTTCTGGAGCCTGCCCTGAGTGAGAAAAACTTGTAATAGTAGAGTGTCCAACCGTGTCCCTATAAATTCCAAGGTCTGTGATGGGTTAAAGTGGGACTTGGAGATGTTGATGGTGATCCCTAGATTGACTGCAAAATGCAGGAAGGAGTCTCTGGCCATGCAAAGTAGACGCTTGGTGGCAGCAGCGAGGAGCCAATTGTCTAGGTAAGGAAACACCTGAAATCCCTGAAGCCTCAGATGAGCCGCTACTACTGCCATAACCTTGGTAAACACCCTGGGAGCTGTGGTGAGACCAAAGGGTAGGGCACTGAACTGGAAATTACTGTCTCCCAGCCGGAAGCGAAGGGATCTCCTGGAGCTCCTGCAAATCTTGATGTGGTAGTAAGCGTCCTGGAGGTCTATCAAGCACATCCAGTCGCATTCTCGGAGATGAGGTAGAATGGACTACAAGGTGACCATCCGGAATTTCTGCTTAGTTACAGACAGGTTCAGGGTTGACAGGTCCAACATGGGTCTGAGGTCCCCCGCCCTTTTAGCATTAAAAAGAAAGTACAGTTGTGTACACTTACCATAAATGTAGATGTTCGAGTGTATTCACTGTTGCAGCCATTACATTTGGGTAATCTGCTGGCAGGTTGTTAATCTGGCTGACTGAGGGCAAAGTCTTGGGTCCTGCGTCGGTTGTTGTTGTCCCATCTTCCATGACGTCATGTCGCCAGGGGTATAAAACATGCAGCCGACGCCATTACATCGGTTTTTCTTGCCCCAGATGTCAGGTGCCCCCCCAAATGGGGAGCAAAATACATATATATATATATATATATATATATATATATATACATACAAGTATATACATATATAATTAGAAACGCAAATATATACCTCCAAACAAAAGCAAATAAACCAAAAAGGCTTTTAAGCATAGTAAAAGAAAGAAGAGGTATAGTAAAAGAAAAACAGGGGGCTGGAGGGAGGGTGACCAGGACGGCAACAGTGAATACACTTGAACATCTACATTTATGGGAAGTGTACACAACTGTACTATGTTCGAGTTTCACTGTTGAAGTCATTACATTTGGGTAGATTCCCAAAGCTAAGGTTGGGAGGATGGATTTATACAGCATTAGTAACAGCTATAAGGCTTATCCATTTAGAAACAGTTTGCTTTGAAATAGCCTTCCCCTCTGCCTCTGCAGCAAATGCTACCAGTAGTTGTTCAGATTTTCTTTGAGATTTAGTCCTGTCCAAGTAGAATCTAAGTTGTCTGTGTACATCCAATGAATGCAGAATCCGCTCTCCCTTGTTCTGTGGATTGGGAAAGAAAGTTAATAAATGAATGGACTGATTAAGAGCCACACTAGATACCATCTTGGGCATGAATGATGGATTGGTCCTGAGTGACACCCTGTCCGCATGAAAGATGATGAAAGGCTCCACTGTCATAAGGGCCTGCAATTCAGATATCCTTCTAACTGAAGCGATTGCTAAAAGGAAGGCTGTTTTCCAGGAAAGAAATTTAAGTCTGCAGTTGCAGTTGGCTCGAAAGGAGGTAGAGTGAGTTTCTCCAATACAAAGTTAAGGTCCCAGGCAGGGGTTGGAGCTCTCCTGGGTGGTCTCAAGTTTGTGGTCCCTCTGAGACCCGCTTTAGAAGACGATGAGAGAAGAGGTGGGTGGGGACTGTGTTGTAATGTGCTGAAATGGCTGAGGCATGGATTTTTATGGAAGAAAAAGACAGGCCCTTGTGAAGCACCTCAGTTAAGTATTGCAAAATCTGAGGTAAATTGGGCACTGCTGTGCTCATCCCTTGAGATTGACTCCAGGCACAGAATCTTTTCCATTTGTCAGCATAAGATTTTCTTGTACTAGGTCTTCTCGCCTCCAAAATGACATCCATCACAGGTTTGCTGAGGGATGCTAAGGGGGAATTTAAATGATTAACCAAGCTGCAAGATTCAATGTTTGGAGATGAGGGTGCAGAATTTGGTTCTCCTGCTGAGACAGTAAGGAAGGTGTCTGAGGCAGGTGCCATGGAGAAATGTGTGACACTGCGCAGGAGTGGGTTACGAGTGTTGGCGAGGCCAGTCCAGAGCAATCAAAATAATTTTTGGTTTGCCCTGTTTGACTTTTAGTAGAACTTTTGAGAGCAAAGGCAGAGGGGGAAAGGCATAGACTGATAGGTTTTTCCAGCTGAAGGACAGACCAGCCACTTTCCAGGCTTTTTTGCGATGAGTTCTTGTGCAAAATTTGTCCAACTGGTAGTTCTGCGGTGAGGCAAAAAGATCTATGTCTGGGCTCCCCCATTTGGGTGTTAACATGTTGAAAATCCGTGGATCCAGCTTCCATTCATGTGGGTCCATGAGATTTCTGCTTAGTTCGTCTGCCAGAACATTCAGCTTTCTTGGCAGGAATTGAACTTGTAGTTGTACTTGGTAGCTCAAGGCCGTGTTCCGCAATGCCATGGCTAGTCTGCAGAGAGGGTAGGAATGTGCACCCCCTGCTTGTTTATGTACCACATAACTGTGATGTCCTTTTTTATCAGTAATTGTCCTGGATGAAGGTAGTCCTTGAAGGCTGTCAGTGCACTTTGTACAGCTAGTATTTCTTTTTAATTGATATGAAGGTGCATTTGTTTTAGGCTCCGTTTGCCCTGAATGCACTTCCCTGCCAGATGAGCCCCCCATGCATAGTCTGATAAGTCTGTAGTTAGGGTTTGGACGACTGGGAGTGGTGTGAATGGCAGTCCCTTGTTTTGCTGGCAGGCCTCTGCCCACCATAGGAACTGTAGGCACAGACAAGGTATGATAGGAATCATTGTTTCCAGGCTGTGACAATGTTGACTCCATAAACTTTTTAAGTACCACTGAAGTTTCCTCATATGCTGTCTTGCATATGGAATTACAAGAATGCAAGAGGCCATGAACCCCAAGGCTTGCAGTATTTGCCTTGCAGATAGCAGGGTTTTTGTGGCCACCTGTTTGAAGTCACCAAATGAATTTGCTTTTCTGGCATAAGGAAAGCCATCTGGGCAGTTGTATTCAAGCTTGCACCAGGAATGTAATCTTCTGAGAGGGTACCAGTTGAGATTTCTTTTCATTTATGGTGTACCCTAGACAGGTTAGAACTCTTTTTACAAACACCGGATGTTTTAGAAGAATGGCCTGGTTTTCTGCCTGAATTAGACAATCATCCAGGTATGGATATATTTGAATATTTCTTTGAATAAAAATGCAATTACTGGAGCCAGGCACTCTGTGAATACCCTGGGTGCAGTAGACAAGCCAAAAAACAATGCAGAGAACTGATAATTCATGCAGCCTGCTTTGAAGCAAAGGAATCTTCTGCAAAACTCCCCGATTGGGATATGCAGGTAAGCCTCTTAAGTTGAGAGTTGCCAACCAGGCATCCTTGCCTAGCATAGAAAGTAACTGGTGAAGAGTCAGCATCTTGAATTTTGGAATGTCCAGGAAGGTGCTGAGTGTAGACCGGTCCAGAACTGAACGCCATGATTTGTCTTTTCTGGGTACCACGAAAAGTCTGGAATAGAAACCTTGTCCCTTTTCCTCTTCTGGTACTAGTTGAATAGCCCCCATGTTTAGGAGGGAAAGTACTCGTTTCTGAGCCTCTGCCCACTGATTTGGGGGCAGGTCTGGTCACTCGTTTGGAGTTGGCAGCGTGTGGAAATTAAATCTGTATCCCTGGGACACTATCTAAAACCCATTTGTCCTGGGTTATAAGTTGCCAGTTTCTTGAATGAAGAGCCATTTTTCCCCTCAAAGGGGCGGCTAAGAGATAAGTGCTTGGTTATTTCAAAGGGAAGTCATTGAGACTGTTTACCATAGGGTGGTGCCTTGTTGTTTCCAGATTTGGAAGTGGAAGCACCCCATTGCTTAGTTCTGAAAGTCCCTTGTGACTGAAACCTGGTGCTTTTGGAATGTCTGGGTTTGGCTGTAGTGGCTCTGGAGGGAGCTGGAAAGGACCAGTTCTTAGTAGGCCAATGCCTACTAAATCTAGAAGGTTGCACTTGTAAGAAATATTTCACAGTTTGCATAGATTTAGCTTTATCTTCCATCTTTTTTAGAACTTCTTCAGCCTTACTGCCATATAGGTGGTCCTGCTGTAAAGGAACATCCAAACGTTTTGCTTTAACATGATCGGGCAGAGATTGCTGCTTAAGCCAAGCATGCCTTCTAAGTACAAACCCAGTAACAGCAGCCCTACAAGAGGCCTCTAAAGAATCAAAACCACATTGCAAAGTATGTTTGCCAACTTGTTCAGCTGAATGCAATAAATCCTGCAAATCTTTATTCTCCACTCAGTCAGAAATCAACATCATTTTCTGTTTGAGCAGTCCCATGATATGCTGTTGATATTTTAGCATATGAAATTGACATTTAAAGCCCTGATTGCTAAGGTTGCAGAAGTATAAACCTTTTTACCTCATCTATCCAGCGCCCTGGAATCTCTATCAGAAGGGGTAGGATTTTTTGCAGTAGAAGCCTTAATGCGTCTGGGCCCCTGAGAAATGGTTTCAGGGTCCGCAACAGGATTTTTGAAAATAAATTTGTGGGACTCAGGAACCCTGTAGTACCTGTCTGGTTTGTTAGGGGCTGGAGGCAAGGAATCTGGGGCCATACTGGATTCCGAAAACACATCAACAATATCTAGTACAGGAGGTATAGTCAAAGGTCTATGCTGAGGAAGGAGGAGGAAATCCCTAAACCTCTTTTTGGATTAAGAGAAATCCTGACTTTCCCAGTGGAAATGCTCCCTTAAATTATGTAAAGTTTCCCCAAAAGAGAAATCCTCAGGCGGAGAAGCAGAGGGAATGGAATCTTCTGCATCAGAGTCCTCATAAGTAGGTATGGACAAATCCAGATCATTAGAAGAGTCAGAAGAAACTGAGCCCTGTTCAGAAGATTCATAGTAATATTCAATCCTAGGCCTCTTGGAGGGGGGGGGGGGGGGTTGACTACATCTGATTAGAGTAATTAAATCTTCAGCCATTTTGATCACTTGTTTTTTAGGCATAGGGGCCTGAACATAGGTTCATAGGTAGGTACTAGGCTATTGGTCCTAAGGCCTATATAAGCCTAGCCAAACTGTACCCTGGCTTTTGCCACCCAAGAAAATAATTATCCTGTGCCCCTGTCAAGCAGAGCCACAGAAGTGATCCCCAGGGTGAATTTCCTATCTCCCATCCAATCATCAAGATTTTTCTTGGAGAGCTAATGAGGAGCTTTGTTTGATATAGATAGGCAGTTTGTTCCAGAGTATGGGAAGTCTCTGAGACAGGAATCTATCCCTCCAGCATGTTCTGTTTATTGTGGTGACAAGGTTTAGGTCCCTAGAGCGTGTAGCTCGGAGGGATTGGGATTTCTTTATGTGGAGCATGTCCAACAGCTCTGGGTTTGACATAGCTTTGTATGTTAGGCAGAGATCGCCTCCGAGTAGGCGATATGTGACAAAGTAAAGCTGGAGATTTTTGAGACGGTCTGCGTAGGGCATCTGTTTGAGGCCAGTAATCCCCTTTGTGAGGTATTTCTGTGGCCTTTCCAGTTGTTGTAGATGTCTTGTGAGGTACATACCAAAAGGGGCGCTGTACTCTATAATGGGTCTAATGAGTGATGAGTAGAGGGGAACAATGACCTCTTTTTTCCTGGATGAGAAACCTTTTGTGGTGAGGTGTGCCACGCAGAAGGATTTCCTGACTACTGTGGCGATGTGATTATCAAAGGAGAGACTATTGTCCACCTGTGTCCCAAGGTCTCTTATCACACTTTCAGTGTTAAGTAGACTACTGCCTATGTGGTAGTTCATGTGGCCTGGGCGTCGGTTTTTTAGACATAGATCGAGATTTAGGCCTTAGCACTGAAGTTGGAGTCTGTTTAATATGCAAGTCTGTAGGCCTGAATACACCCTCAGAAGCCAGTGCCTGCTCAGTGGCTCCGGACCCATCCAAGGTAGAGACATCTGCAGGTTCCATATGTGAAGTATCTCGCGGCATACCGGACTCCAAATGGGTCTTAGTAAAGGCCTGCAAGTCAGAAGTAGCAGGTATCAGGGGCTGCGAAAGTGCCTCATTGAGTACCGGCAAACTGGCGACTGGCTAAGGAGAAGCGTCGTTGGCAGTTTTGGACCTCAATGGCCTGTCTGTCTTTTTCTTTGTGTTTTTTCGGTATTCCGGTAGTCGGATGGCTAAATGATGTCATTTCTGGATAATTAAACCGAGAACCAAAATATTTTGAAGCAAAAATGTACCGACGACGGATAGTGCGTTGATTAAATAAAGCACAAAACCGACAGCAAGGTATGTCATGGTCAGGACCTAGGCAAGGTATACAGTACAAATGAAAATCCTTATGAAGTATTTGCTTCCCACAAGTAATACAATTATTAACTTTTACTGACATCAGTAAGGAGCAAGAAAATGTTTCCCCAACGGGGTACTTAGCTTTTAGTTGAAGACTTCGGTTCTGAAACTCGAAAACGAAAATTTCAGGTGTTGGCCGACCGGCACTTGCGAACTGCTTCTGCTTTGGGCACTACACGGCAAGAAAGACTGATGTAATGGCGTCGGCTGCATATTTTATACCCCTGATGTCATGGAAGAAGGGACAGCATCCGACGCAGGACCCAAGTCTTTGTTAATCAGGCCGAATGAGGGCAACCTGCCAGCAGATTACCCATATGTAATGACTGCAACAGTGAAACACAATGAACATCCTGGAGTAAATGCCTAATCCGGACTGATCTGGGGGGACCAGTTCAATGGCCCGACTGTAAAGCAGCTTTGAAATTTTGTGTGCTGTGGCCTCCCTTTGAGTGGGTGGAACATCTGGGAGGCTCTTTGATTGGATGGGTGGAGGCAAGGAACGGGATGGAGTATCCTCTGGATGTTATTTGGAGCACCCAACGGTCCGTCGGGATGGATTCCCAACCAGTTGGGTGCAATGATAATCTTCCCCCGACTGTCTCCAGAGTAGGACAGTCAGGCAACCCCTCAGGGTTGCTGTGCGGGTCTGTCCGAGAAGGTCTCCCTAGACCCAAAGTTCCTCGGATCCCCCCCTGCATCTGGGACGGCGTCTGTCTTGTCCCCATTGCCTCTAGGGGACAAGTTGTCTTGAGTGTTCCGGGAAAACTGAGATTTTTGGAACCACATCTTCTTCTGCCCTCTCTGATTCCTAGAAAAGGATCTTTGAGGGCTAGAGAAGCAGACTTCGATGGCAGACAGAGTCTTCCCGTCCTTCTCGCTCTGGACTAAGGTGTCACCAACGGTCTTCCCAAAAAGGAAGGAACCGTCAAAGGGTGCATTTGTGCATGACACCTTGAAGGGGTCCGTGAATTGACAGAGTCTGAGCCAGGCATGCCGCCTCATAGCTACGCCGGTCCCAGCCGCCTAGCCGCTCCTTCTGTGGCCAAGGAAAGAAGATGCATGGACATGTTTGAAACGGATTTCAGAGTCGACATTTTCACCGAGAAAGCTTGTCCTCTGGCGATAAGGACTCTGGGGGCAACACAGCGAATTCCATGACCAAGTCTCGCTGGAGTTGAAGGACGTGTGCCAAATAATTCAGCGCTCGTATGGAAAATGTCTCTGAAGAAAAGACTCGCTTCCCAAAATGATCCACCGCCCTAGACTCTTTGTCCGGAGGGTGAACCGAAGAACTTTCCTGAGCCAGTTCTCTCTTAGTGGCAGCTGCCACCACCATAGCATCCACAGGGGATCCCTTGTACCAGGCCTGTCTGTCTGTGGGAGGAGAAAGGATCCTGTCTGGGCATTTGGGTATTGGCTCTATGGTGTCAGGCCCCTTCCATGCCCGCATGGTAATAAGATTCACTAATGGATCTGCAGAAGGGGACACCCAGGATGTTGATGGGCTCGTGCCAAAGGCCTTCAGGAATACTGACTCGCCCATTGAGGGTTTTGGGGCTGACCAACCTCCCCTCTGGCGGAGGATTTCCAAGATGTCTCCAAAGGAGACATCCTTGGGAGGTGAACTGGGGGAACCCTCACCTTCATCCAAGTCAGTATCTTCTGTGAGGGACTCGGGGGAGTCCATGTCCCTCCTCTTACATGAATGCTTACATGGGGCCTCCTCAGTGGGACTCTCTGAAGAGGGCTCTTAAGTTACGGGGGGGTTTCGTGATGGGATCCACCCTGGGGGTCCACTAGCACGGGCTACCCCTGGGACAAGCTGACGAGAGTCGTGACCAAATCCACGACAGCCTGGGCAGAGTCCAAGGCAATGGTCTGGGGTCTCAATCCCTGGGAGAGAACTCTCTCCACCATGTCGAAGGCCGAAGGAGAGTACACCTCCTTGGCAACCAATAAGGAAGTTCTCCCCGGCTCCATCGTGAGGATCGGGGCCGAGGCCAAGGTAGCCAGGGCTCCAAAGGAACGGCTCAGATCCGACAAAGTCGGAGCCGAAGACATCTCCATTCCTTCGGATCCAGCTCCCTGTTCTCGGACCTGAGAGTTGCTCATATCCGAACAAGTCTGATCCGAGGAACTCAAGGTAATGACTGGCGTTGAGGTTGGAGGAACCATCGGCACCAAACCCCCAGCTCCAAAGATCCTCGGATCCATAAAACCCGAAACCACAGGTCGGATCGGGAAGGAGATATAGGATGGAAGAAGGACATAGAGGTGCCTTCTCCGACCAGACAGGGGCCTGTCAAGACTCCCATTTGGATTTGGGTCCGAATGAATCTCCACATCATCCTGTCCACATCAAGCTCCGACAGACTCCGAGTCGACCCCAACGAGGCGACCAACTTGGATCTGGCCCTGTGAGACGACCTTGAAGAAAGCCTCAGGTCCAAAGGCTCCATCGGCTCCGGGGAAAACCTCGGGGAATGGAGCCGAGGAGAACTGGTCCTAACAACTTTCACAGGTGGACTGGGAAATGGCTCCCACTCAGGAGATTGCTTGCTGTGCCTTTCTACCCTTTTCTTTCTCTCTCTCTTTTCCTTAGATTTTGTCCCCACCTCAGCAGGCTTAGAGGGAGGTTGAGTCCCAGCCTGTGGGGGGGGGGGTTGGTCGGCTACTGGAGCCGATGTCGAGGCAGTTGTCTCTAAAGCAGAAACTGGTAGCAGGCCCTTGGCTACCAGTTTCGCCTTCCTCTCTTTTAGGGCCCTGGAGTTGAACCCTGCACACACAGCACATGGCAGATTAAGATGGAGAATGCCCAGGCAAATAACACATAGAGTGTGGCCATAAGCCGGTGACAGCTTGTGGCCACACACTGTGCATTTTTTAAATGCTGGTTTAGGCTGGTCAGCCATAACACACTCCACACAGCCAAATGCTAAACTAGACATGCACACACACAGGGGTTGGCTAGGCCTACTCTACCTCAAAAACACAAGCTTTCTTTGTTTTTTCTTTTTTTTACAACAAACCGAAGACAAGATGAAGGGGAGCTCACAAACTACTACTCTCACATGCGAATTTAAGTACCAAAAGTTCCACTTACTAAACCCAGCTTGGAGCTATACAGAACATGATGCGTACGCATGAAGCAGCAAATGAGATCTGAGGGAAGGTAGGAGAGGTGAGGGATTATGGGTAAGGGGAGGAGCTTGGAGCAGATGCTTGATAAAATGTTCCCGGCTCGGATCCGAATACCCACAGGTTGCAGATAAATGAAGTTAACTACTTCAGATCAATGCATTTACTATTTGCATCAGTATATATGGGACAGTAAATCTTCTGCACACACAATTAAGAGATACCGCTCTGTATCTGGCTGTAGATATACCTTGTGAGTATCATACTGTTTATCAGCAATGCCCACTCTTGGTGTGGTTTTTGATTAATGTGTCAGTGAATGGCAAGAGCAGGAAAAATATTCTACTTTCCTAGGTTATATGCAGACACATAGAATAGAGACAAAGAGCTGGAAGAACCATGTTATTCATCTAAGAAAACGGATGGCTGTTTTCAGGTCAGAAAACCAAATGAATTACATACCTAGCAACCTTAAAAGGAAACAGTCTGATCAGCTTGAACAATGAAAGCACCAGCAGCAATTGGCTTTTGAGATACCAGAGATTTAATAAGCATGATTTTACTTCCATTATGTTATTAACTTATCTGTACTGGCTATCCATAATTCACATCTATGAATATAGTTCATAAATTGTGGCATACTATATTAATGTACTGACTTATGCTGACTCTAGTAATCCTCATTCTGACATAGTATTATAAATGCTTTTACAGGGATACTACAATTGTTGAAGCAACATTGATTTCTTAACCTGTTTTTTCTGTAGCTTGAGATGAGAACTCATGACAGCTGCAGCAACTTCTGTTCTACTACACTAGGCAAAGCATTGTTACTGTGAATGCATTAAGCTGAACCCTAAAAATGATTCTGACAAGCAGAAGACCTATAAGCTGACCATGCTTTTATTATATCATCACAGCATATGTGGGTTACTATGGAAGCACTGTTTAAGTACCTGGACTGAACATGCTGCTAAATCTGTTTTGATCATCAGTTTCCATTTTTTAGCTTGAGAGGAAAAACTGCTAATCGATGAAATGTTACTAAATGATGCATGTGGTGCCAGAATAGCATAAACTGTGCTCTTGACATCAAATGGCATTTTCTGACTGTTGACTACAGGGGACTAGAGTATGGGATTCACACTGGAGAGAGATATATTTTCCATCTGCCGCCCTTTCTGCAGAGGAATCTATGGTGAGGTCTGCATAGCATAGAAGGAAGTTCTCTGCTACTAAGCCTTCTTTCTTGTCCATTATCTCACAGTCCCAAAGCTCTGCAGCTTATGTATGAAAGAAGGTTCTAGATGCACTCGATTCTTTCAAGAACAAGGATCTTGGAAGAGTAACTTAGGAACCAGTGGAGATGACACTATCCCCCAAGCAGCCTTCGTGAGGCATCTCATCTCCTGAGACAGATGAGGCTCTACCAGAGTTTTGTGCAGGAACATCTAGAAATGGTTATGAGGTGAAGCAGTGCAGAACACAGTACCATATTTACGAACCACTTCCCAACAAGAGTCACCTTAAGTAATAAGCTGACTAAATTATTACTACCCCTGCCAACTGTGCCCCATTCCTTTTTCTGTTTACTGCTAATACCTTCTTGTCTTGGTCCAATCCTCCTCATCTCAGCTAGCTCAGAAGCAGTGTGTATTTCCATCCAATGTGCCTGCATCACTGCTTTCCTTGTTCATCATCACTGCCTTACTTGTTTGCTTATACGCACAAGTCTGTCACTTTTACTTGTTTTCCTTCCCTGGTACTCATGTGTTAATGCTTGTAACCTAATCCTTCAAATGGCTTTTCATACAACTCTTTGAAGTTTATTCCCAAAAAGGCATTTCTGCCTATATTTATCCTGTATCGGCACATTGTTGCCTTCATCAAGCATTATGTGTGTCTCATGCTTAATCTACACTTTTCTTTCATACTTCCTTCTTTATGCCTCTAGCATTATGGGATATGCAGTCAATAGTTTAGATGAGTGGTATATGGTATGTATACACAGTAAACAGCAGCACTAACTTTGAATGTACTATATCAGAGAGTCTGGTATAGTGCGCACGCATATATATGCTCTAAAACGATAATACAATTTGTGGTCATAACATCCCGTAATCATCAGATCCTGTTACAAGCAGAAATAACTTAATTACGGTTCTTTTATACTGTTTGAATTCAGAAGACTTTATGTCCTGGGTCTGCCTCTGATGGTAGTGTGTAGTACACACTACATACGCTGAGCAAGTTATACCAGTCAACTGTCTGTAAATTATATGTGATAATGCAGGTATCCGCATACATGGAGTAACTAAAATGTAAACGTTTAAAACGTGTTGGCACTATGCATCCATATTTAATGTTTTATCTCATACTGTCGCCTAGAAACTGTGTTTCCACCTGTTTACTCCATAAAGACAATTGATTGACTATAAGATGGTCAGAAACTAGTGGTCACAAGTACTAACTTTTTATGCAGGTGTTTCAACTCAGACATTATGCAGAAATGTAGTCAGTAATTAACAAGAATGCTGGAAGATGATGTGTGCTCTCTGCATTTTACAGACAAATGCTCATACCTGACTTTAGCTGTTAGCATGTGCAGTGTTGCTTCTTTCTGCAACGTGGTCACTGGCTGACTAGGCAACCTGCCACTATCATCAGCTGTGTACAGTGCATTCTGCAGCACTAACAGAAAGAATGCCCTTATGCATGGCCATGATCAGGCCAAATGTAGTGACATTTAGAATAATGCATACTGCGTTGTTTAATTCTGTCCCCATTGTGGACATGCTGGAATTTCTTTTAAGTGCATAATTCACTACATAGTTTGTTACACTGGATAGTAATACTTAACAAGATTTGCCATATGACTGTTAGTGTTCCATGCATTCTGTACAAACTTTGGCAAACTTTTGTATATACTTGAAAGGGAAGTGCTGTCAGTGTTCTCTTATCTGGACTATGTTCAGTGCAAATGCTACCTGCTTACGGCAGTGGAAAATGAAACTCACTTACATAGAATATGTCACTGTGTGACCTATGCTCCATATGCTAACCCAAAAGTTCTGAATTAAATCCACTCAGATAATCAGATCTGTGATGCAGCTGGTCCCTAAAACTATACAAGTGTATACACCTTTTTAGACATTTAACAAGGTCCAACTTGGAATCTTATTTTACTGAGCAAAGTACTGCAAACAGACAATGCATCTTATATGGATTTAATTATGTGAACTATGTCTTGCCCCCTCCAGGTACCCAGTCTGGGAATATTACATCATGGCTTTTGTCACTTGTCATAGTGCAGTATGCCACTCTACTTTTCGATCACCTTTTTATATTTTCAGATCTATGAAGCACCAGGTTCTAAGTCTTGCACAGGTCTAACCACATTCTTAGACATACATAAGAGTCAGTGGCTAGGTACTTTACAAGGCTGGTGCATAAAACTCACAAGACAATATATCTGCCACCTCAGTGTGATGTAGGGCTTGTGAAGATGGACCTGGCCACACCCACAGAAGTATAGCAATCTGTATCACACCATTCACTGTAGATGCCACACTATGGCTGGTGTCTTGTTACTGGCTCAGTGGTGTATACTTCTCTGTTCCATAGTCTTTTTTATATAACCAGATCTATGATGAACCTGATTCCCATTCCTGTATATATAAATATAACTTCATTTGTGGCAAGGTAAGTGAACTTGGGATGTTACACATACAAGACAAGAATAGAAAATTTAGAATGCAACACAAAAACTCAAAACAAAAATCAAAATGCTTAACAGAGAATGTGCAATCAGCAAAGCCAGCCATAAGAAGGGAAAAAACTTATTATATGAAATCCAGTCCAGTGTCAAGACTGATTGATTACAAATGTCTCACTGTAGAAATAAAGCAGACAAGGGTTGCTGAAGGTACAGGACTACTACAGTGGTCAGTTCAAGCATTTATAATCAATTGACTATAACAATCAGTGAAGCACAACTTAAAATGGCAAAGTATGACTGCTTAGGTCTACTGTAAGGATCAACAGGATATCTTTATCTTACTGAATGGTCTGCACCACACACAGGACAATCTCAATTACTACCTCAGCAGGATTGGAAGGAAAGTACAATTGTGCAGCTAAACTTATTATAAAACAGTAGATATTTGAATGATGACTGCTACAGCAGTTTTAGCTATATGGGTTATATCCTAAGGACATAACAACTGGCCAGCTTCCAAAGCTTCAGGGCTACTTTCAGGTGCTAAACTGTCAGGCAGCATGAACTGAGCAGAGTTGATAAAAAACAAGTTTGGGCAAGACGTTCTTCAACGCTTTCCTAACAAAAAAGTGAGGGAGGCTGAGCCCTTAAAGGACAAAACTAGGAACAAAGAATAAATGTCCACACACTGCCATAAAAAGCACCCCAAAAACAAGGGGAAGGGAGGCAGGGAGCAGCTACTGCACAGTAGCACTGATCATTCGAATATCTACTGATATGGTAAGTTTACTTGTACAACTGTATTATGTTCATCAAATTGATCACATCTGCAGCAGCCGTAGCTATATGTATAAATTACCCTAGCTAACTACATTTGGAAGGTGGAAGGAGAAGAGTCCAGGAGCTCCTGGAGCATGGTTCTAGCAAAGCCTGATCTGGATCTAGAAAAGTAATCAAGAGTATAACGTTTTGTGAAAGTATGCATAGAGAACCAAGTAGCAACTTCTAGAATGCGTCTAAAATCCAGCCATTTCCAAAAAGCCATAGATGAAGCAAGTTTCATGCTTCATAGATCTTGTCCGGTAGAGTGGGCCTCAACCTTCCCTTGAATAGTTTTTGTTATGCTGAATACAGTAAAAGGTAATAGCCTTAGACAATCATTTGAAAACACTCTGTTCTGACATGTGTTGTCCCTTCTTATCTACACAAGAAATGAACAAACTGATCTGAAGAGATGAAACTTTTTACTTCTGTCAAGACTGTGACAGAGTTACCTGTGGATATCCAAGGCATGAAGCATCCTTTCTCCCTCATTTTTAGGTTCATGAAAGAAAACAGGGAAATGGATAGTTTGGCTTAAGGTAAACTCAGACACCACTTTAGGCATAAAATGAGGATTAATTCTTAAAAAAACTGTTCCTATGGAAAATGAGATAAGGCTAACACAATACAAAAACTTGCAACTCAGACACCCATCTTGCAGAGGTCAAAGCACTCAGTAAAACTGCTTTCAAAAGTCAGCCAGGTTAGCTGGTTCAAATGGGGCAAGTGTTAGATTCTATAAAACAAAATTAAGATTTCAAGGAGGGGCAAATGGTTTTCTCAGAGGCCTCTTATGCAAAACTCCTTTCAAAAACATTCTGACATGAAACTGCATTGAATGTGGAGGATCCATGGGCAAACATGCTGAAATGGCCAAGAGATGAACCCTGATAGAGAATTAAGAAAGGCCATATGACAGTAACTCACACATGTATTTTAAAACCAGAGAAGAACTAGACCTGAATGGGTGATGGTTATGTTGTTGGCCCCAACTAGAAAACTTTTGCGATTTGGTAATATATGATTTTTTTTAGTAACATGTTTTCTTGCCTCCATTAGTACATGCTGTATGTCCCTAATAAAAAGGTGGCTAAAAGGAATTAAGACCCTATCACCCAAACAGTCAACTGATGCTGATTGTTGTCAGTGTGCATCAAACACCCCTGCTAGTGTGTGTGTGTGTGTGTGTGTGTGTGTGTGTGTATACATAGTCTGTGAGGAAGTTTGTTGTAATTGTCCCTGGCCATTTCCAAAAGAAAAAGGAATCATAGAAGTCTGGATCAGAAGGGAGTCACCACAAAGATCTTTTGGGATTTCTTATGAATCTTCAGCAGTACCCTGGATATAAGTGGAAGGGGTAGAAAAGCATACAGGAACATTCCTGTCAAAGGAAAAAAAGGTATCGGTCTTCCAGGCCTTCTTGCATGGAGTTCTGAAACAGAATCATACCAGCTAATAGTTCAGATAGCAGGAAAGACGTCTACTTAAGGATCTCTCCACAGATGAATCAAATCTTGGAAGACCACCTGATCTAGTTTTCCATTCATGAGGGTCTGCCCCACTCCTGCTCAGCTTGTCTGTCACACAATTTTGCTCTGACAGAATGCTGGATGCCTGTTAATATGGCTAGTCAACAAAGGGTGTATGACCTAGCCCCCCCCCCCCGCTTGTTGATGTACCACATGACTGTGGTACTGTCTGTAACCACTTGAAGTCATCCCAGGGTCCAAAGATGGTTCAGAGAGTTGAGTACATTGATCAGGGCAAGCATCTCCTTGTTACTTAAGTGTTTGCATATGCCCTTGGTGTCTCACACATCCTGCACTTTTATCCATCTTGAACCTGCTCTCCAAGCAACGTCAGAGGTGTCTGTGGTAAATGGCTGCTTAGAGAGAAATGGAGACCTGGATTTAAGGATCTCTGTTGTCTCCACCAAATCATTTCTCTTCTGACAAACCCCAGCAACGGGATTTGAAAAGACAAAAGAGATTTCAGATACCACTGTATCTCTCTCATGTGAAGTCTTGCCAGGGGTATCATGGAGATTATAGATGCCATAAGACCCAAAATCCTAAGGTATTCCTTTGCTGAGAGGGCAGCCTGACTGGAAAACCTTAGAAATAGATCTAGATATGGAACTATTTTTCCTGTGGAAGAAAAGCTCTTTGAACTGAGGTGTCTAGCCGACATACCAAGAATACCATCCTACATGATGCAGTCAAAAAAGACTTTCGAATGTTCTCCTGAGATGCCAGATTATGTAAGAGATCTCTCACCCGAGAGAGACTCCTGACACTTTGAAAAAGACTCTGCAAAGATAAGAATGTCATCTAAATAAGGAAAAATGTGGATACCCTGAAGCCCGTAATGAGCTATAAATGGAGCTAGACACTTTGTGAACACTCTTGGTGCAGTGGATAGTCCAAAGTGTAAGGCAGAGAACTAATAATGTGATAGACACACAAAACTTTAAGAAATGTCTGAAGTCTGGAAGAACAGTGATGTGATGCTAAGCATCTTTCAAGTCCAGTGTTACCAAGAAATATGAAAGAGGAAGAGGTAACAGGTTGTAAAGTGACATCATTTTGAATTAGGATACTATCACAAACAAGTTTAGGAAAGAAAGATCCAGAAAGTGTCTCCAAGCAGATTACTTCTTTGGCATTAGGAACATCCTTGAATAAAAACCTTTCCTCACCTGGGAAAATGAACTGGCTGTATCACTCCTTGGAACAGCATGTGATGAATTGGGGGAAACAAAATAGACTAATCTGGAGGTTGAGAAATGACTCTCTGGAAAGAAAAAATTCCTCCCATTGCCATCTGTAACCTTGATGAATGACTTTCAAAACCCATTTGTCTGAAACTGTCTATTGCCACAAAGAGACATAGATACAGAGTTTCTGGGAGTGAAAAGGTACCAGAGTGGGAGGGACCACAAGGTCTCCTAAATAGACCTTTTGGACTGCCCTTGGTTTTGGGAGGTTTGAAACTTCCAATTGGAACTCCCTTGCCAATTCTTCTTAAATGACTGTTCACATGTATTTTATTGAGGCGGTTTATTCTGCATTTTGACAAAATTGGATGAGGAGATAGAAAATATGGAAAAGAAGGTCTGAAAAATCTTAAGAGATTCCCTGGATCAGTTTGTCCCATTTATCACACTTTTTATATCACCTCTGCAACAGAGGCAAAAATTATATCGCTTATCAAAGGGTGAATTTAAAATCTCATTTTCATCATCATCTGGGAGGTTCTGAGAATGCAACCAATAAAAAAGGTGCAGTGCGTACCCTAGAACCCAAACCAATAAACATAAAAATGCACTAGCAGAGGTTAGCCACAACAGTTCCCACATTTTTGATAAAACACACAATATTGAGCGCTTTCGTCCCTCACAACAGGGACTTCATCAGACTGTATAAAAGGTACAATTAAACTGCTTAAATAACCTAAGAAACATATACCACTGGTTGATCAAACATCAATGGTAACCAGAATGGGGATCCCATGTTGTGTTATCCAGAAGCTGAATAGAATCACAAATTAAAAAGTAAATGAAATATGACATTAAAAATATCGTACATGAAACATTGTACATCAATATAACTTATTTAAAATTGATCTATGTCAATTTTAAGAACAAAAAAATGCTGAAACTTATAAGAACTTGTTTTTATCATAATTTCTTTCAGCAAAATAAATACGTAATTGCAAGACCTAGCTTACAGTTTTGTCAGCCTTCTCTTTTAAGACTGGCATTATAGAAATAGAGTCATTCACTCCTGAGGTCAATATTTAAGGATTCCAATATACCAAATCTAAATCTGATAAACCCCTCGCAAACTAAGGAATGTTTGTATAGGGCATCAGTTTCTTTCTTGTTTTTGATCTCATAGTTATGCTTGTAGATTCTATTTTTCAAGGTCCTCTCAGTTTTTCCAACATAAAATCCAATACAAGTTTCACACTTGGCCAAATACACTATCCTAATGGTAAAGCTTAAAATTAATTTTACTTTTCATTTGATTTGCCCAAGTATTTGATGATACCCACATCTTTGATGATGTAAGGGCATTGACTACACCCACCACAAAGTTTTGTGCCTATACCAGAAATTCTGTTTTATCCACCTTATTGTCTAAAAGTTTTTTTTTTACATTGCTTCCCACTTTGCTAATAAATAAAGGTTCTTCCCCCACCACTCTTTTGACACCCGAATTCACTCAAAATATGTTCTAGTTTTTCTTAATACTTTTTATCCACCCCCCCCCCCGAGATGGGACTATGTTGTACAATACAAGCCTTTTCATAATTTGTAGATGCAGATAAAGTGGTGTAATTATTTTTGTTTGGAAGACCCACACCCAAAAGAGGTTTGTACCTTTTTCTCCATTCACTATACACCCCCCCTGTGATGGGCCCACACAGCTTGCCCAAATTATTAGGTGCCTCGACCACCTCAATCCTGCATACAATGAAATGACAACAGTTATATTAAGGGACTGCATCTTGTACATAGCTTTTTTGTAAAATATGCTAGACACATGCTTTAAGTGCAAACCTTGCTTACTGAACTTTAGTGCATTGAATTTTGATTAACCTGAAAAAATGTTTATCAGCTTACAGAATCAAATAAGAGGAACCATCACAAGTCTGCAGTCAGCTAAGGGATAACTGTTCTCTTAGAAGAGGAAGTAATGCATAAAAGCAGACATTACAGGACTTGTTTACAACTTAGGAAATGATTTGTAATTTTCTAAAATATTCCATCAGTTTATGATTAAACTTATGATCTGCAAGTCATCAGCCAAACCTGTTGACCCTATGGCCTGTTCAAACCTATAAAAAGCTCAAAGGCTGATAATAGGATGGAACTCACCATCCAGATTTGACTGATCTTTGCACTAGCCTGAACGGAGCATACGGCTATTTTGCCAGTGTCAGCCCTGTCTTAATGGAACTCATCTTCTGGATTTGATTTGACTGATTTGCTTTGATCAACATAAACGTTTAGACTGAGTTCTTGGATGTATCAGTGCCTGCAAGTGTGTTAACTAAACAGACAGCTGGACTGTATAGATTAGAGTTCCCCTATCAGTGGGCTTGATAATTCCTTTAATGCTTGTAAGTACAGACATCTTTATTTTTGATTTAATTTGTTGATTATGGTAATAAACTGTTTAAGCTTGTGCCTTGGTGTCTTGTGTCACTTCTTCTCAACTGTATTAACCACAAAATTATAATAATGGACCGTAACACCCCCCCCCCCAACGATGTCACCGCCACCTTCTTGGAGTAATCTCTCTTCCAAAACATATACGTTAATTTGAATAATTCTTCTGACATCTTCAAAAATGGGACATCATACAGCTATCCGAATCACCTGCCCCTTAAAGTAAAGTTATGTACACTTACCATAAATGTAGATGTTCAAGTGTATTCACTGTTGCAGTCATCACATTTGGGTTATCTGCTTGCAGTAGCCCTCAGTCAGCCTGATTATCAAAGTCTTGGGTCCTGCATCGGTTGCTGTCTCATCTTCCGTGACGTCAGGGGTATAAATCATGCAGCCGATGCCATTACATCAGTTTTTCTTGCCCCAGATGTCAGGTGCCCCCCTTAATGGGAAGCAATTATATTCCAACAAAAAAAGAATCAGGGGGCTGGAGGGAGGGTAACCAGGACTGCAACAGTGAAATACACTCGAACATCTACATTTATGGTAAGTGTACACAACTGTACTATGTTCTTCATGTTTCACTGTTGCAGTCATCACATATGGCTAGATTCCCAAAGCAAAGGTTGGGAGGAGGAATTTAAATAGCATTAGGACCAGCTATAAGGCCCTGCAAGACTGCAGTGGCAAAGCCAGCTCTGTTTTTAGAGAAAATTGGCAAATGGTAATGCTTGGTGAAAGTATGTACAGAACTCCAGGTAGCAGCATCTAGGATGTCTCTGGTAGGGACACCTCTGAAAAAAGGCTGCAGAGGTAGATACAGCCCTGGTTGAATGGGGTCTATTACCCTGTGGGATAGGTTTTCTATGGTGCTTACAGCAGAAATGAATGCAATGGCCTATACATTTAGAAATGGTTTGCTTTGAAATAGCCTTCCCCTCTGCCCCTGCACCAAATGCCACCAGCAGTTGTTCAGATTTCCTTTGAGGTTTAGTGCTGTCCAAGTAAAATCTAAGTTGTCTGTGCACATCTAAGGAGTGCAGTATCCGTTCCCCTTTGTTCTGTGGATTAGAAAAGAAAGTTGGCAAATGAATGGACTGATTAAGAGCCACATTGGATACCACCTTGGGGATGAAAGAGGGACTGGTCCTGAGGGACACCCTGTCCGCATGAAAGATGATGAAAGGCTCCACTGCCATAAGGGCCTGTAATTCAGATACCCTTCTTGCTAAAGTGATTGCTAAAAGGAAAGCTGTTTTCCAAGAAAGGAATTTTAACTCTGCAGTTCCAGCTGGCTCAAAAGGAGGAAGAGTGAGTTTTTCCAATACAATGTTAAGGTCCCAGGCTGGAGTTGGGCTCTCCTGGGTGGTCTTAAGTTTTTGGCCCCTCTGAGGAACTGCTTGAGCAGTGGGTGAGAAAAGAGGGGTGGTTCTGTGTTGTAATGAGCTGAAAAGGCTGAGGCGTGAATTTCGATGGAGGAAAAGGAAAGGCCCTTGTGAAGCATTTCAGTTAAATATTGAAGAATCTGAGGTAAATTGGGCAACTGCTGTGGCCATCCCTTGAGTTTGGTTCCAGGCACAGAATCCATTTTTCAGCATAAGATTTTCTAGCACTAGGCCTCCTTGCCTCCAAAATGACATCCAACACTTGTTTACTGAGGGATGGTATTGGAAAGATTAGGTAATTAGCCAGGCTGCCAGGTTCAGGGTTTGAAGGTGGGGGTGCAGAATCTGGCTCTCTTGCTGTGACAGCAGGGTAGGGGTCTGAGGCAGGTGCCATGGGGCTAGCTGTGACACACTGCGCAACAGGGGGTACACCAGTGTTGGCGTGGCCAGTCTGGTGCAATCAGCATCATACTTGGTTTGTCCTTCTGATCTTTAGTAGTACTTTGGAGAGGAGATGCAGAGGAGGAAAGGCATAAACTGACAGATTTTTCCAGCTGAAGGACATAGCATCCACTTTCCAAGCTTGTTTGTGGGGAGTCCTTGTGCAGAATCTGTCCAATTGGTAGTTCTGGGGGGAGGCAAACAGTTCTATATCTGGGCTCCCCCATTTGTTGATCAACATGTTGAAAGTCTTTGGTTCCAGTTTCCACTCGTGTGGGTCCATAAGATTTCTGCTTAGTTCGTCTGCCAGTGTATTTAGTTTTCCTGGCAGAAATGAGCCTGTAGATGCACTTGGTAGCTTAAGACTGTGTTCCACAGAGCCATGGCTAGTCTGCAGAGGGGGTAAGAATAGGTACCCCCCCTGCTTGTTTATGTACCCCATAACAGTGGTATTGTCCGTCTTTACCATTAATTGTCCTGGAAAAATGTGGTCCTTGAAGGCTGTCAGAGCATTCTGTACAGCTAACATTTCTTTTTGATTGATATGCAGGTGCATTTGACTTGGGTTCCATTTGCCCTGAATGCACTTCCCTGCCAGGTGAGCCCCCCCCCCCATGCATAGTCTGATGCATTTGTTGTTAGGGTTTGGGCGGCAGGGGTTAGAGTGAATGGTAGCCCCTTGTTTTGGTGGCAGGCCTCGGCCCACAAAAGGAATTCTAACAGTAGGCAAGGTATGATAGGAATCATTGCTTCTTGGTCCTGAGAATGTTGACACCATAGGCTTTTTTGCAGTTTCCTCATATGCAGTCTTGCATATGGAATTAGTAGGATGCATGAGGCCATGAACCCCAAGGCTTGCAGTATTTGCCTTGCAGATAGCAGGGTTTTTATGGCCACTAGTTTGAAGTAAGTTGTCAAATAAATCTGTTTCTCTGGCGTGAGGAAAGCTATCTGGGAAGTTGTGTTCAAGCTTGCTCCCAGGAATACAATTTGTTGACAGGGTACCAGATGTGATTTATTTTCATTTATGGTGTACCCCAGACAAGTTAACAACTTTTGTACAAATGCCAGATGATTCAGAAGTATGTCCTGGCTTTCTGCCTGAATTAGACAATCGTCCAGGTATGGGTATATTTGAATATTTCTTTGCCTGCAAAATGCAATGATTGGAGCTATGCACTTTGTGAATATCCTGGGAGCAGCGCAGTAGATAAGCCAAAGGGCAGTGCAGAGAAAGTACAGTTGTGTACACTTATCATAAATGTAGATGTTCGAGTGTATTCACTGTTGCAGTCATTACATTTGGGTAATCTGCTGGCAGGTTGCCCTCAGTCGGCCTGAATATCAAAGTCTTGGGTCCTGTGTCGGTTGCTGTCTCCTCTTCCATGACGTCAGGGGTATAAAACATGCAGCCGACGCCATTTTCTTCAGTTTTTCTTGCCCCAGATGTCAGGTGCCCCCCGAATGGGGAGAAAAAATATATAAATATATCTATATATATATAAATGCAATTGTAACAAAATAAACTTTACCTTCACCTAAAAGCAAATACAGCACAAAGGCTGCAGAATATAGTGAAGGAAAGAGAAGTTCTAGAAAAAAGGGGAATGGTGGGTGGGTACCCCGGACTGCAACAGTGAATACACTCAAACATCAGTGTACACAACTGTACTATGTTCTTCGTGTTTCACTGTTGCAGTCATTACATTTGGGTAGAATCCCAAAGCTATGGATGGGAGGCTGGAACTAAATAGCATTAGGAGCTGCTACAAGAACTGCAGTGGCAAAGCCTGCCCTGGACTTAGAGAAGAGAGGCAAATGATAATGCTTTGTAAAAGTATGAACAGAGCTCCAAGCAGCAGCTTCTAGAAAGTCTTTGGTTGGCACCCCTCTGAGAAAAGCTGCTGAGGTAGATGCAGCCCTGGTGGAATGTGACCCGATTCCCTTGGGCACAGGTTTACCATGATGCAAGTAGCAGAAACGAATGTAGTGGTTTATTCATTTTGAAATAGTCTGCTTTGAAACAGCCTTCCCCTCTGATCTTGCAGCGAATGCCACCAGTAGCTGCTCAGATTTTCTTAGAGATTTGGTCCTGTTTAAGTAAAATCTTAGTTGTCTATGTACATCCAAGGAATGCAGAATCCGCTCCCCCTTGTTCTGCGGATTTGGGTAAAAAGTTGGCAGGTGAATATAGTTTGGTTAAGAGCCACACTGGACACCACCTTACGCATAAAGGAAGGATTAGTCCTGAGGGACACCCTGTCCGGGTAAAATGTAATAAAAGGCTCCACAGCCATGAAAGCCTGTAGTTCTGAAACCCTTCTTGCTAAAGTGATTGCCAGAAGGAAAGTTGTTTTCCAAGATAAAAACTTTATATCCGCAGTAACTGCTGGTTCAAATGGAGGCAGTGTGAGCTTTTCCAACACAAAATTGAGGTCCCATGCAGGAGTTGGTGATCTTCTGGGATGCCTTAAATGTTTGGCCCCTCTAAGATACTGTTTTAGCAGACGATGAGAAAAGAGGAAGCTCTGTGTTGTAATGAGCCGAGATGGCAGAGGCATGGATTTTTATTGATGAAAAAGAAAGGCCCTTGTCAACATCTCAGTCAAGTATTGTAAAATCTGAGGAATATTTGGCTTTGCTATGTCCGTTCCTTGTGCTTGGTTCCAAGCACAGAATCTCTTCCATTTATCAGCATAAGATTTTCTAGTACTAGGCCTTCTGGCTTCCAAAATGACATCCATCACAGATTTACTGAGAGGTGTTGTTTGAATAATTACATGATCAACCATGCTGCCAGGTTCAGAGTTTGGAGCTGATTGTGCAGAATTTGACTGCTCTGCTGAGACAGTAGACGAGGTATTTGAGGCAAGTATCAAGGAGGGAGTTGAGACATATTCCTTAGAATTGGGTGCCAGTGCTGGCGAGGCCAGTCCGGGGCAATTAGGATCATTTTTGTTTTTTCCTGTCTGACCTTTAGTAAGACCTTGGGAAGAAGAGGCAGAGGAGGAAAGGCATAGACTGATAGGTTTTTCCAACTGAGGGATACAGCATCCACTTTCCATGCTTGTCTGTGATAAGTCCTTGTGCAGAATTTGTCCAGTTGATAATTTTGGGGAGAGGCAAATAGATCTATGCCCAGATTCCCCCATTTCTCTGTTATCATGCTGAAGACTTGTGGATCCAATTTCCACTCGTGAGGGTCCATAAGATTTCTGCTTAGGTCGTCTGCCAGAGTACTTTGTTTTCCTGGCAGGAATTGAGCTTGAAGATGTACTTGGTAAGTCAAGGCTGTGTCCCACAATGCCATGGCTAGTCTGCAAAGGGGGTAGAAATGTGTACCCCCCTGCTTGTTTATGTACCACATAACCATGGTGTTGTCCATCTTTATCAGTAGTTGTCCTGGATGAAGTAAATCCTTGAAGGCTGTCAGGGCATTCTGAACAGCTAACACCTCTTTCTGGTTGATATGCAGATGCATTTGTTTTGGGCTCCATATGCCCTGAATGCATCTCCCTGCTAGGTGGGCCCCCCAAGCATAGTCTGATGCATCTGTAGTTAGGGTTTGGGTGGCAGGGGGTAGAGTGAAAGACTGTCCCATGTTCTGGTGACATGTCTCTGCCCACCAAAGAAACTCCTGTTGTAGGCAGAGAATGAGAGGAATCATGGTTTCCAGAATGTGACAATGTTGACTCCATAAACTTTTTAGATACCACTGTAGTCTCCACATATGCAGTCTTGCATATGGAATTAGTAGAATGCAAGATGCCATGAACCCCAAAGCCTGCAGAATTTGTCTTGCAGATAACTGGGTTTTTGTTGCCATCTGTTTGAAGTAAATAGTCAATTGCCTTTGCTTGTCTGGCGTAAGGTAAGCCACCTGGGCAGTTGCACCCAGGAATGTAATCTTTTGAGAGGGTACCAGTTGTGATTTCTTTTCGTTTATTGTGTACCCTAGGCATGTTCGAACCCTTTTTACAAACGCCAGATGTTGAAGAAGAATGCCCTTGTTTTCTGCTTGAATGAGACAGTTGTCCAAGTAAGGATAGATCTGTATGCTTCTTTGTCTGCAAAATGCAATTACTGGTGCCAGGCACTTTGTAAAGTCCATAGGCGCAGAAGATAAGCCAAAGGGCAGTGCAGAGAATTGGTAGTGCAGAAAACCAGCCTTGAAATGGAGGTATCTTCTGCACGATTCCCTTACTGGGATATGCAGGTATGCCTCTTTTAAGTCTAGAGTCACGAACCAAGCGTTCTTGCCCAGCATGGGGAGAAGCTGTTGCAAAGTCAGCATTTTGAATTCTGGTATGTCCAAGAATGTGTTCAAAATCGATAAATCCAGTATTGGGTGCCAGGCATTGTCTTTTCTAGGTACCAGGAACAGTCCTGAATAAAACCCTTGTCTTTTTTTCCCATTCTGGTACTGGTTGAATAGCCCCCATATCCATGAGGGACGTAACTTGTTTCTGTGCCTCTGCCCACTGATTTTGTGGCAGATCTGGCCAACCATTTGGAATTGGCAAGGTATGGAAATGAAATCTGTATCCCTGGGGTACTACGTTTAATATCCACTTGCCCTGGGTTATTAACTGCCAATTTTGAGCATGAAGTGCTAATTTTCCTCCTAAGGGGCTGCCAAAAGATAAGTGCTTGGTGATGGCAGAGGGAAATCACTGAGACTGTTTATTGTAGGATTGTGCTTTGTTACCTCTAGATTTGGAGGTAGAGGCACCCCATTGCTTTGACGTGTAAGAACCCTTTGATTGGTATCTAGAGCCTTTTGAGTGCCTGGACTTGCCCCGTGAGGCTCTGTTGGACACAGAAAAGGACCAATTTTTTGTAGGCCAGTGTCTACTGAATCTGTGTGGCTGCACTTGCAAGAAATATTTTACAGTTTGCATAGATTTAGCTTTGTCTTCCATTTTCTTTAAAACCTTTTCTGCCTTATTACCAAACAGATTATCATGCTGTAAAGGTGCATACAACAATTTAGCTTTAACATAAACAGGCAGATTTTGCTCCTTGAGCCAGGCATGCCTTCTAATCACAGATCCAGTAAATGCAGCCCTGCAAGAGCCCTCCAAGGAATCAAAACCAGATTGCAAAGTATGCTTTCCAACCTCTTCTGCTGCATGCAATAATTCCTGTAATTATTTATTTTCCACACATTCAGAAATCAACATCATTGTCTGTTTCAATAATCCCATAACATGCTGTTGATATTTAAGCATATGAAACTGACAGTTTAAGGCCCTAACTGCGAAGGTTGCAGATGTATAAACCTTTCCCCATTCTATCCAGTGCCCTGGAATCTCTATCAGAGGGGGTAGGATTCTTAGCTGTTGAGGCCTTTACACCTTTGGGACCCTGTGAGATAGTTTCAGGGTCAGCAGCAGGATTTTTGAATAAAAATTTGTGGGAGTCAGGAACCCTGTAATATCTGTCTGGCTTACTAGGAGCCGGAGGCAGGGAATCAGCAGCCATGCTTGATTCCGGAAACACATCATCAACAATGTCTAATACAGGAGGTATAGCCAAAGGCCTATGCTGAGGAAGAAGAAGGAAATCCCTAAGCCTCTTTTTTGATTCTGAGAAATCCTGACTATCCCAATAAAAATGTTACCTTTAAGTATGCAAGGGTTCTCCAAAAGAATAATCTTCTGGAGAAGATGTAGATGGGAAGGATTCTTCTGCATCTGAATCCTCATAGGGTGGTATAGAAAATTCCTGATCAGAAGAGGAATCAGAAGAAACAGAAACCTGATCTGAAGATTCATAATCAGTGTCTTGCCTAGGCCTCTTATCGGGGAACCCCTGATCAAGGTAATTAAGTCTTCAGCCATTTTAATCATCTGTTTTTTAGACATAGAGGCCTGAACACGTGGCTCATGCATCTTTTTTTAGCCTTAGAAGTTGCTTTTGTCTTTGTTTTTGAAGCTGGTGTCGGTTTTATACAGAAATGTTGAGGCCTGAAAACACCCTCAGAAGCCGGTGCCTGCTCAGCGGCTCTGGACCCATCCGAGGGAGAGACAACCATGGGTACAATACTCTGAGAATCTCGAGGCATGCCGGACTCCACATGGGTCTTGGTAGAGGCCTGCGACTCGAAAGTAGCGGGTATCAGGGGCTGCGAAAGCACCTCACTGAGTACCGCCGACTGGCTTAGGAGAAGCTTCGTCGTTAGTTTTGGACCTCGATGGTCTGTCTCTGTCCTTTTCTTTACGTTTTTTGTGAACTCCGGTAGTCGGATTGTTATCCGACGACATTTCAGGGTAGTTAAATCTGTTTCCAAAATATTTTGAAGCAAAGATATACAGACGCTTATTAGTGCGTTGGTTAAATCTAGCACAAAACCGACAGCAAGGCACGTTATGATCTGGGCCTAGGCAAGGAATACAGTACAAATGAAAATCCTTATGAGGTATTTGCTTCCCACAAGTAATGCAATTATTAACTTTTACTGACATCGGTAAGGAGCAAGAAAAAGTTTCCCAATGGGGTACTTAGCTTTAATTGAAGACTTCAGTTCTGAAACTCAAACGCGAAAATTTCAGGAGTCGGCCGTCCGGCACTTGCGAACTGCTTCTGCTTCGGGCACAGCGCGGCAGGAAAGACTGAAGAAAATGGCATCGGCTGCATGTTTTATACCCCTGACGACCTGACGTCACGGAAGAGGAGACAGCAACCGACGCAAGACCCAAGACTTTGATAATCAGGCCGACTGAGGGCTACTGCAAGCAGATAACCCAAATGTGAGGACTGCAACAGTGAAACACGAAGAACATCCAAACATTTTTTCTGTGACAAGGGGTGACAGCTTGAAAAATGGGGGTACGATTAACAAAATGTACTCTTTCGATAAATATTGGATTTAAAACCATCTTGGGTATGTGAAAAGTACAGTTGTGTACACTTAACATAAATGTAGATGTTCGAGTGTATTCACTGTTGCAGTCATCAGACTTGGGTTATCTGCCTGCAGATAGCCCTCAGCAGGCCCAAATTAGTATTTCTGCGTCAGGTGCTATGTCTTCCTCCATGACGTCAGGTCGTCAGGGGTATAAAACAGGCAGCCGATGATATTACATCAGTTTTTCTTGCCCCAAATGTCAGAAGCCCCCCAAACAGAAAGCAAGTATATGGTGTGGAACACCACCTGTAAAAAAGTAAATACCAATGCCATTAGGAATGGCCATAGAGAGAAGAGATATAAAGATATAGAAAACCAGGGGGCTGGAGGGAGGGAAACCAGGACTGCAACAGTGAATACACTCGAACATCTACATTTATGTAAGTGTACACAACTGTACTATGTTCTTAGTGTTTCACTGTTGCAGTCATCACACTTGGGTTGATTCCCAAAGCTGAGGAAGGGTGGAGGCAGTCAAGAAGTGTTAGGGGCTAGCTAGCAGGCCATGCAAGACTGCTGTAGCAAATCCAGCCCTTGATTTAGAAAAGACTGGTAAGTGGCAATGCTTGGTGAAGGTGTGAACAGAACTCCAGGTTGCAGCTTCCAGAATGTCCCTGGTAGGGACTCCTCTGAGAAATGCTGTACAGGTGGAAGTAGCCCTAGTGGAATGTGGTCTGATCCCCTATGGGGTAGGTTTGCCATGGTGCTTGTAGCAGAAATGGATGTAGTGTGCTATCCATTTGGAAATGGTTTGTTTTGAAATGGCTTTACCCTCTGCCCCTGTAGCAAAGCTGACTAGCAGCTGGTCAGAATTTCTGAAAGGCTTAGTCCTGTCAAGGTAGAACCTGAGCTGTCTGTGCACGCCCAAGGAGTGCAGGATCCTTTCCCCTTTATTCTGTGCAAGTCCAAGGAGTGCATGATCCTTTCCCCTTTATTCTAAGGGTTAGGGAAGAAGGCTGGCAAATGGATGGATTGGTTTAGAGCCACACTGGACACCACCTTAGGCATAAAGGATGGGTTAGTCCTGAGGGGAACCCTGTCAGCATGGAAAATAATGAAGGGTTCAACCGCCATTAGTGCCTGTAACTCAGACATTCTTCTTGCTGAAGTTACGGCTAAGAGCAACGCTGTTTTCCAAGAGAGGAATTTTAACTCTGTTGAGGTAGCAGGTTCAAAAGGGGGGAAAGCATGAGCTTTTCCAGTACAAACTTAATGTCCCAGGCAGGGGTGGGTGCTCTCCTAGGGGGCCTTAAGTTGTTAGCCCCTCTCAGGAACTGCTTGATGAGAGGGTGAGAAAAAAGAGGTGGCTCTGTATTATAATGAGCTGAGATGGCAGAGGCATGAATCTTAATGGAAGAGAAGGATAGGCCTCTGTGGAGTAGCTCTGCTAGGTAATCCAGGATTAGATGTAAGGAGGGCACTGCTGTGTCCTTCCCTTGAGACTGATTCCAAGAACAATATCTCTTCCACTTTTCAGCATAGGATTTCATAGTACTAGGGCTACTGGCTTCAAGAATGACATCCAGCACCTGTTTGCTGAGGGTTGCTGGTGGGGTATTCAAGGGATAAGCCAGGCTGCAAGGTTTAGGGTTTGCAATCATAGATGCAAAATCTGTCCCTCCTGCTGAGACAGCAGGTTAGGAGTCTGGTGAAGGTGGCAGGGTGGCACTGCTGCCAGGCTACATAACAGTGGGTACTAGTACTGGCGTGGCCAGTCTGGGGCAGTAAGAAGTGCCCTTGGTCTGTCTTGTTTTATCTTGAGAAGTACTCTTGAGAGAAGGGGCAGAGGAGGGAAGGCATAAATTGAGAGTTTTTTCCATTGAAAGGATATGGCATCCACCTTCCAGGCCCTGCTGTGAGGGTTCCTGGTGCAGCATTTGCTCAACTGGTGCTTCTAGGGGGAGGCAAAGAGGTCCACCTCTGGTGTCCCCCACCTCTGGGTCAGATGGTTGAAGGTGTTGGGCTCCAATGTCCACTCGTCTGGGTCTAGGAGATTTCTGCTTAAGTCGCCTGCCAATGAATTTTGTTTGCCTGGCAGGAATTGAGTTTGCAGATGCACTTGGTTGCTCACGGCTGTGTTCCACAGGGCCATGGCTAACCTGCAGAGTGGGTAAGAATCTGTTCCCCCCTGCTTGTTTATGTACCACATAACTGTGGTGTTGTCTATTTTTATAATGCAGTTGCCCTGGAAGGATTAGGTATTTGAAGGCTGTCAGAGCATTCTGTACAGCTAGCATCTCTTTCTGACTGATGTACAGAAGGAATCTGGCTTGGGCTCCAGTGGCCCTGAATGCATTTTCCTGCCATGTGAGCCCCACCATGCATAGTCTGATGTAGCTGTTGTCAGGGTTTGGGCAGCAAGGGGTTGAGTAAAAAGCAGTCCCTTGTTGTGGTTACATGCTTCTGCCCACCAAAGGAACTCTGCTCTTAGACAAGGTATGACAGGAATTATTGTTTCCAGGTCCTGAGAATGTTGGCACCAAAGACTTTTCAAGTACCATTGAAGTTTCCTCATATGGAATTAGTAGAATACATGAGGCATTGAACCCTAGGGCTTGCAGTATTTTTCTTGCAGATAGCTGGGTTCTGGCAGCCATTTGTTTGTTGTAATTTATCAGACAGACCTGCTTTTCTGAAGTGAGAAATGCCATCTGGGAAGTTGTGCCCAAGCTTGCTCCCAGGAATACAATCTTTTGACTGGGCACCAGTTGTGATTTCTTTTTGTTGATGGTGTACCCCAATGAAGTGAGAAGGTTTTTTTTTTTACAAATGTCAGGTGCTGAAGCAGCAATTCCTGACTGTCCGCCTGAATCAGGCAGTCATCCAAGTATGGCAAAATTTGGATATTTCTCTGCCTGCAGTATGCAATGGCTGGAGCCAGGCACTTTGTGAATACTCTGGACACAGTAGATAAGCCAAAGGGAAGTGCAGAGAACTGATAGTACATAGAGCCTGCCCTGAAACATAGATATTTCCTGCATGACTCCCTTATGGGGATGTACAGATGAGCTTCTTTTAAGTCTAGAGTGACAAACCAGGCATCCTTGGCTAGCACGGGGTGAAGCTATTGCAGGGTAAGCATCTTGAATTGTGGGACCACCAGAAAGGTGTTGAGAACAGAAAGATCCAGAATAGGGTGCCAAGAGCCCTCTTTTCTGAGCACCAGGAAACGTTTGGAGTAGAAACCCTAACCCCTTTGTTCTACTGGAACAGGTTGAATAGCTCTGATATTGAGCAGGGACATTACTTGTTTTTGAGCCTCTGCCCACTGATTTGGAGAAATGTCTGGAAACCCATTTGGGGTTGGCAGTGAATGGAAATAAGAATTTGTACCCCTGAGATACAATGTTTAGGACCCATCGGTCTTGAGTAATGGACATCCAGTTTTTTGCATGAAGGACAACTTTTCCCCCTAGGGGCACAAGTAATTGGGCAGGGCTGGGAAGGATAACTGAAAAGTCATTGTGAACTTTTTCAATAAGGGGGCAGCTTAACACTCCCTGTTTTTGAGGTGGGGGCACTCCATTGTTTACATCTCTGCATACCCTGAGACTGTAGTCTGGGTGGCCTTTTACGCCTGGGTCTGGGCTGGGAAGGCCTGGCAGGGGCTGGAAAGGACCAGTTTTCTGAAGGCCAATGCCTACTGAATCTAGGTGGTTGCACTTGTAAGAATTCTTTGACAGTCTGCATAGATTTAGCTTTTTCTTCCATCTTTTTAAGAAGTTCTTCTGCTTTGGTGCCAAACAAACGGTCCTCATTTAAAGGCATGTCTAGTAATTTGGATTTGACATGATCTGGCAAGGATTGTTCCCTCAGCCATGCATGCCTTCTCAGTACAGACCCAGTGACTGCAGCCCTGCAAGATGCTTCTAGGGCATCAAAGCCACACTGCAAAGTATGCTTACTAACTTGGTTTGCAGAATGCATTGATTCTTGAAAATATTTACTTTCTGCACAGTCTGTCAATAATACCATTTTTTGTTTAATTAGTTCCATAATATGTTGCTGGTACTTCAACATGTGAAACTGGCAATTCAATGCCTTGATAGCAAGAGTTGCAGAGGTATATACCCAGCAAGAGTTGCAGAGGTACATACCTTTTTACCCCATCTGTCTAAAGCTCTGGAATCCATGTCTGAAGGGGTAAGATTTTGGCTGTAGTAGCCTTAACACCTTTAGGTCCCTGAGAAATGGTCTCTGGATCTGCAGTGGGATTCCTGAGGAGAAATTAGTGGGAATCAGGTACTCTGTAGTACCTGTCAAGGTTCCTAGGGGCTGGGGGTAATGTATCTGGAGTTAGACTGGATTCCATAAAAACATCATCTACAACATCCAGGACAGGGGGTACAGCCAGAGGGCTGTGCTAGGGCAACTCTAAACATTCTCTGAGTCTCTTGTTGGACGGTGGGTAGTCTTGGCATTTCGAGAGGAAATGCTCTCTTAAAGTATGCAAAGTCTCACCAAAAAAAAAAATCCTCTGGAGGGGAGGCAGAGGGAATGGATTCCTCTGCATCTGAATCCTCATAGGCTGATAAAGGCATGCCCTGATAATCAGAAGGGTCAGACTCATCGGACTCCTGGTCAGTAGAATCAGAAGGAAACTCAGTTCTTTTTCTCTTAGCAGGAGAAGGCTGGCTTCCCCTAATTAGGTAATAAGGTCTTCAGCCATTTTAAGTATTTGTTTTTGTGGCATGGGAGCTTCAGCATGTGCTTTGGTCGTCAATTTTCTAGGCGTAGTGCATACTCTGGGCCTAAGAAACGCGGTAGTTTTGGCTAAAAATTAAGTGGTCAGTTTGTTTCGAACATCGATAAGACTGAATATACCCTCAGAAGCCGGTGCCTGCACAGCGGCTCTGGACCCATCCAAAACATTGACATCTGCAGATTCCACAGTCGAAGAAGCATCTCACGGCATACTGGACTCTGAATGGGTCTCAGCAGAGGCCTGCGAATCCATAGAAGCAGGCATGAGGGGCTGCAAAGACACCTCACTGAGTACTGGAGAATGGGCGACTAGCTTTACGGAAGCATTTTCGGCAGTTTTCGACCTATGTGTTCTATCTCTGTCTTTATCTTTACGTTTTTTCTGAAGATCGGTAGTCAGATGGCTTATCAAAGCCATTTCAGAATATGGAGAACGAGAGCGAAAGAATTTAGTGACAAAGATAGTCCGACGACAAATGGTTCGGGCGTTAAACAAGGCACAAAATCAACAGAGCGGGACGTCGTGGTCTGGCCCTAAACAGGTGACGCAGTAAGAATGAAAATCTCTGTGAGGTATTTGCTTTCCACAGGCAAGACAATTGTTAACTTTTTCTGACATCGGTTACAGCAAGAAAAAAGGGTCCCTAATGGGGTACTTAGCTTTAGAAGACTTCAGGATTACAAAGTCGAACTAGAAAATTTCAGGTAGTGGCCGACCGGCACTTGCAAACTGCTTCTGCTTCGGGCTCCTCCTCGGCAAGAAAGACTGATGTAATGGCGTTGGCTGCCTGTTTTATACTCCTGACGTCATGGAAGAGGCGACAGCACTGACACAGAAATACTAAGACTCTGGTATTCGGGCCGACTGAGGGCTACCTGCAGACAGATAAGCCAAATGTGATGACTGCAACAGTGAAACACGAAGAACATCAGTAGTATCCAAATAGTGTATCCTTGAAACGTTGCATTTAAATGTAAATTCCAAGAAGATAGCTTGATCAATATTAGAATGTACACCAGAAAACTGAATTTTGGTATATTAATCTGTCAGAACAATGTCGAGTCAAATGATAGTGGTCATTGCAACCCAGGAACATTAAAGAAATAAAGTGTTTTTAACTCCACCCTTTAGTTTATGTATTTGAAACAGCAGTGGTGGAGGACATCTACAAAGCAAGTTGTAGAAACAACACCTCATCTAGTTAAAGATTCTTGGGAATTTTTAGGGCAATTAAAACAGGAGATTTGGTCTGTGGATTTGATATTTTTAACCATGGATGTTAAGGTTCTTTTTTCATCCATCCCCAAGGTAGAGGGGTCAGAACTTTTTGAAGAAACTCTTTTTACCTGTTCCACCTTAAACCATGACCAAATTATCTTGGCTTGTGACTTAATGGCATTAATTTTAGAGAACAACTATATATTCTTTGAAGGCCAGTATTTCCAACAGCTTAGAGGCATGGTAATGGGGGCAGCCTGTGCCCCTGTGTATGCCAATGTAGTGTTATTGGGGTTGGAACTCAAATACAGTTTTAAATGTGAATTTTGGATTAACATCCAATTATATATAAGGTTTTTGGATGACATTTATTTTATGGAAAGGTAACAGAGGAAGTATTCAGATTTATAGAATATTTAAACACTACTATCGAATTCTTGGAATTTACATACAAATGCAATGTTTCAAGGATACACTATATAGCTACTACTATTCACACACCCAAGATGGTTTTAAATCCAATATTTATCAAAAGAGTACATTTTGTAATTCTTACCTCCATTTTTTCAAACTGTCACCCCTTGTCACAGAAAAAACGTTTGGTTAAGGGTCAGGCGATTCGGATAGCCCATATGACATCCCATTTTGAAGATGTCAGAGAAGAATTATTCAACCTAAGGTATATGTTTTGGGAGAAAGAATACTCCAAGAAGATGAAAAGTGTGTATAGTGAATGGGGATAAAGGTACAAACACTTTTGGATGTGGGTCTTCCAAACAAAAATAATTAAGACACTATCTGTATCTACAAATTATGAAAAGGCTTGTATTGGACAACACTGTCCCATCTCAGCGGAAATAAAAAGTATTATTAAGAAAAACTGGAATTATTTAAAGTGAATTTGGATGTTAAAAGAGCGGTAGGGGAAGAAAATATAGTTGTGTACACTTACCATAAATGTAGATGTTCGAGTGTATTCACTGTTGCAGTCATCACCTGTGGGTTATCCCTACTGTGGTAGCCCTCGGCCGGCCCGAATACCCTAGTCAATGTTTTCTGTGTCGGCTGCTGTCACTTGCTATCTGACGTCAAGTTGTCAGTGCTATAAAGCAAGGCAGCTGATGTCATTACATCAGTTTTTCTTGAGCTACCAGTTAGAGGCCCAAGTAAATATGGAAAGGTGGTCCTGGTGGCTAAAAGACACCATTAGAAACGTATGTCTCCCTAATGAATGAAGAAATAAGAGGGAAGGAGGGTGGGAAACCAGGACTGCAACAGTGAATACACTTGAACATCTACAGTTATGGTAAGTGTACACAACTGTACTATGTTCTCCATGTTTCACTGTTGCAGTCATCATGCGTGGGAGGATTCCCAAAGCTGAGAAGGGTGGTAGAATTAGTAAGAGACCTAGGAATGGGTCAGCATGCCCTGCAGAACTCCAGAGGCAAACCCTGCCCTAGCCTTATAAAACAGAGGAAGGTGGTAATGCTTGGTGAAGGTATGGACAGAAGTCCAGGTGGCAGCTTCCAGGATGTCCCTGGTGGGAACTCTTCTGAGAAATACTGTGGTAGTGGAGGCTGCCCTAGTGGAATGGGTTCAAATAGACTTGGGGGGGGTCCCATACAATCTGTAGCAGAAATGGATACACTGTGATAACCATTTGGAAATAGTTTGTTTGGAAATGGGCTTCCCCTCTGCCCCTGGGACAAAGTTGACAAGTAGTTGGTCTGTTTTCCTGAAGGGTTTAGTATGGTCCAGATAGTATCTGGGCTGTCTGTGCCCATCTAGTGAGTGCAGAATTCTTTCCCCCTTGCTTTGAGGGTTAGGAAAGAAGGTGGGTAGATGTTTGGCCTTGTTGACGGTTACATTAGATACCGCCCTGGGCATAAAGGAGGGATTAGTCCTCAGGGAGACCCTGTCTGCATGGAAGATGATGAAGGGCTCAATGGCCATTAGTGCCTGAAGTTCTGAAATCCTTCCGGATGAGGTAATAGCTAGGAGAAAAGCAGTCTTCCAGGAGAGGTATCTTAGTTCTGCTGAAGCAGCAGGTTCAAAGGGTGGTAAAGTTAGTTTTTCCAAAACATAATTCAGGTCCCAGGCTGGAGAGGGTGGCCTTCTGGGAGGTCTGATATTAGAAGCCCCTCTGAGGATTTGTTTAATCAAAGAATGGGAGAACAGAGGCTGTTCTGTATCAAAATGAGATGAAATGGCTGAGGTGTGGATTTTAATACAGGAGAAGGAGAGGCCACTATTAAGTAGCTCCGCTAGGTAGCCCAGGATAAGAGGGATAGAAGGTTGAGAGTTATTACCCCCTCTGGGATGGCTCCAGGAGCAGAATCTTTTCCATTTTCCTGCGTAAGATTTTCTGGTGTTGGGCCTTCTGGCCTCTGTGATAATGTCTAGGACCGGTTTGCTTAACAGGGGTCCCTTGTTTGCCTTTAAAGTAGTAGCCATGCTGATAGGTTGAGAGTCTGCAAGTCTGGCAGCAGCACCCCCCCATACTGAGTTAAGAGATCTGAGATCAGGGGAAGCTGGCTAGGAGGATGTAAGGTCAGGCTGTGCAGTAAGGGGTACCAATGTTGTCTGGGCCAGTCTGAAGCAATGAGGATGGCCTTTGGTCTCTCCTTCCTTATTTGATCAGTACCTTGGGAATAAGAGGCAGAGGAGGGAAAGCGTACACTAAGAGGGTGTTCCAGGGGAAGGTCAAGGCATCCACCTTTCTTGCTAGGAGGTAATACCCCTTGATACAGAAATGTTTTCAGTTGATGGTTGAGATGCAAAGCAAAGAGATTCACCTCCGGAGTCCCCCACGCTTGAGTGATTTGTAAAAAGATTTTCTGTGGAGCTTGCATTCGTGGGGGTCCAGTAAGGTTCTGTTTAAGTGGTTTGCCAGGGTGTTGTTGATCCCTGATAGGTGTTGGGCTATCAGGTGTAGTCCCATGGAAGAGGCTGTCAGCCAGAAGTTCATGGCTAGCCTGCACAGAGGGTAAGATTGGGTCCCTTCCTGTCTGTTGATGTACCACATTACTGGGGTGTTGTCTGTTTTGACAAGAAGAACCCCTGGCTTGAGATGGGGTTTGAAGAATGTCAGAGCCTTTTGTACCGCCATCATATCCTTCTGGCTGATGTGTAAGGGAAGGTGCTGGGCATCCCATAGACCTTGAATGCACCTGCTTTCTAGGTGAGCACCCCAAGCTACATCTGAGGCATCGGATGTAACGGTCTGCCCAGTTGGGCAGAGGTTGAAGGAAAGACCCTTAGCCTGGCCAGAGAAGTTAGAAGGATGCAAGATGCCATGTAACCCAAGGCATGCAGGAACTTCTTTGCAGTGAGTTGACGTCTGGGAGCCAGCTGGGTAAAATACAGAGGCAGGAAGCTCTGCTTTTCTGGGGATAGGAAGGCCATTTGGGATGCTGTGTCTAGCAGTGTTCCCATGAAAAAGATCCTCCTGCAGGGTGTTTGCCTTGATTTCTTCTAGTTGATGGTGTACCCTAAGGAGGTTAGGAGTGTTTTGACAAAGAGGAGGTCCTAGAAGAGCTTTTCTTTGCCATCTGTCTGAATGAGGCAGTCATCCAGATAAGGGTAAATTTGTATATTTTTCTGTCTACAAAAGGCTATGGTGGGGGCTAAACCTTTGGTGAATACCATGGGAGCAGTAGATAAGGCAAAGGGTAGCGCAGAGAACTGAAAGTGTTGTGAGCCTGCTCTGAAATGAAGGAATTTCTTGCAGGATTCCCTTATGGAGATGTGGAGGTAGGCATCTTTTAGAAGTAGGGTAACTAACTAAGCATTTTTTGTCAGCATTCTGAATTTGGGGACCACCAGGAAGGTGTTCAGAATGGACAGATCCAGGGTGGGACGCCAAGTGCCCTCTATCCTGGGAACAAGGAATACTCTGGAATAAAAGCCTTTGCCTGTTTGATCTGAGGGGGACAGGTTCTACTGCCCCTTGGGATAAGAGATCTAGGACTTGTTTCATGCCTCTGCCCACTGATTTTGTGGTAAGGGTACCTCTCTTGGAACTGGGAGTTAGTAGAAGTAGAATTTGTATCCCTGAAAAATTATCTTTAAGACCCACTGGTCCTTCACTGCAGGAAGACAATTTTCTAAGCAGAGGGAGAGCCTTCCTCCTAGTACCTGGTGAGTGAAAAGAGGGCAGAGGTAGTCACTGAAAGTTTTTGCCCTAGAGGGATGGGCTAGAAAGTACAGTTGTCTACACTTAACATAAATGTAGATGTTCTAGTGTAGTCACTGTTGCAGTCATCACATTTGGGTTATCCCTGCCCGAATACCAGAGGCTTAGTATTTCTGTGTCGGTTGCTGTTGCTCCAGGACTGACGTCAGCTCATCAGTGTTATAAATTAAGGCAGCTGATGCCATTTCATCAGTTTTTCTTTCCTGTCAGGAGCCCCCAAGAAGGAGCTAGGTTATGGTGGAAGAACACCACCAGCAGAAAGTAAATACCAAAAAATCCTTGTAAGGATAGAGAGACAGACAAGGGGGATGGAGGGAGGGAAAAGTACAGTTGTGTACACTTACCATAAATGTAGATGTTCGAGTGTATTCACTGTTGCAGTCATTACATTTGGATAATCCTGCTGGCAGGTTGCCCTCAGTCGGCCTGAATTCCAAAGTCCTGGGTCCTGCGTTGGCTGCTACCGCCCCTTCCCTGACGTCAGGTCGTCAGGGGTATAAAAGATGCGGCCGACAACATTTTCTTTAGTTTTTCTTGCCCCAGATGTCAGGCGCCCCCTAAAAGGGTAGCCAAAATTTATATACATATAAATACATGCAGCAATATAAATTTTACCTTCATCTACAAGCAAATACACCACATAGGTTGTATAAATCAGAGAAGGAAAGATAGGTTCCATCAGAAGAAAGGGGGATGGCGGGTGGGTAACCTGGACTGCAACAGTGAATACACTCAAACATCTACATTTATGGTAAGTGTACACAACTGTACTATGTTCTTCGTGTTTCACTGTTGCAGTCATTACATTTGGGTAGAGTCCCAAAGCTATGGATGGGAGGCTGGAGCTAAACATCATTAGGAGCGGCTATGAGGCCCTGCAGAACTGCAGTGGCAAAGCCTGCCCTGGATTTAGAGCAGAGTGGCAGATGATGGTGCTTGATAAAGGTGTGCACTGAACTCCAAGCAGCAGCCTCTAAAATGTCCTTGGTTGGTACTCCCCTGAAAAAGGCTGTTGAAGTGGCTACAGCTCTGGTTGAATGTGGCCTAATGCCCTTTGGCACTAGCTTGCCATGGTGTAAGTAGCAGAAATGAATGCAGTGGCCTATCCACTTTGAAATGGTCTGCTTTAAGATGGCTTTTCCTTGTGATCCTGCAGCATATATGCCACTAGTAATTGTTCTGGAAAACTTTGGTTCTGTCCAGGTAGAATCTAAGCTGTTTGTGTACATCCAAAGAATGCAAAATTCTCTCCCCCTTGTTCTGTGGATTTGGATAAAAAGTTGGCAGATGAATAGATTGGTTAAGAGCCACACAGGACACCACTTTAGGTACAAATGTTGGGTTTGTCTTCAGAGAGACCCTGTCTGGATAAAAAATTATAAACGGTTCCACAGCCATGAGTGCCTGAAGCTCTGAAACTCGTCTTACAGAAGTTATTGCTAGGAGCAGAGCTGTTTTCCAAGATAAAAACTTTATATCAGCAGTAGCCGCTGGCTCAAAAGGTGGCAGGGTGAGTTTTTCCAAGACATAGTTGAGATCTCATGCAGGCATTGGTGATCTTGGAGGCCTTAAGTTTTTGGCTCCTCTGAGGTACTGTTTTAGCAAGGGATGAGAAAAGATTGATAGCTCTGTGTTGTAATGAGCTGAAATGGCAGAGGCATGAATTTTAATAGATGAAAAAGATAGACCTTTGTCCAGCATCTCAGTTAAGCATTGCAAAATCTGAGGAATATTTGGCACAGCTGTATCAGTTCCTTGTGCCTGATTCCAAGCACAAAATCTCTTCCATTTTCCAGCATAAGATTTTCTAGTACTAGGCCTTCTGGCCTCCAAAATGACATCCATCACAGCTTTACTGAGAGGAGGTTTTGTATGACTACATTATCCGCCATGCTGCCAGGTTTAAAGTCCTGAGTTGGCTGTGCAGGATCTGATTGTTTTTCTGGGACAGTAGATGAGGTATCTGAGGTAAGGTCCAAGCTGGGCATTGAGAAGTTCCTTAGTATTGGATACCAGTACTGGTGGGGCCAGTCTGGGGCAATTAGTATCATCCTTGGCTTCTCCTGTCTGAACTTTAGGAGTACCTTGAGGAGGAGAGGCAGAGGGGGAAATGCGTATACTGATAGGTTTTTCCAGCTGAAAGATAGGGCGTCCACTTTCCATGCTTGTCTGTGATAAATCCTTGTGCAGAATCTTTTTAGTTGGTAGTTGTGAGGGGAGGCAAATAGATCTATGTCCGGGCATCTCCATTTCCTTGTTATCATGCTGAAGACTTGTGGATCCAGGTGCCACTCGTGGGGATCCATGAGGTTTCTGCTTAGGTCATCTGCCAGAGTATTTTTCCTTCCTGGCAGGAATTGTGCCTGCAGGTGTACTTGGTAAGTCAATGCTGGGTCTGCAAAGAGGGTAAGAATGAGTGCCCCCCTGCTTATTTATATACCACATTACCGTGGTGTTGTCTGTCTTTATCAGTAGTTGTCCTGGATGTAGTAGGCCCTTGACGGCTGTCAGGGCATTTTGAACTGCTAGCATCTCATTTTGATTGATATGTAGATGCATTTGGTTTGAGGTCCATGTGCCCTGAATGCATCTTCCTGCCATGTGGGCCTCCCAGGTATAATATGATGCATCCGTTGTTAATGTTTGCCTGGCTGGGGGTAATGTGAATGGCTGTCCCTTGTTTTGGTGACAAGCCCTTGCCCACCACTGAAACTCCTGTTGCAGGCAGGGAATGAGAGTAATCATAGTTTCCAGGCTGTGGCAATGCTGAGTCCAAACACTTTTTAGGTACCACTGAAGTTTCCTCAGTCTTGCATATAGAATTAGTAGGATGCAGGATGCCATGAAGCACAAAGCCTGCAGAATTTTTCTTGCAGATAACTGGGCCTTTGTTGCCAGCATTTTGAAATAGGTAGTCAGTTGCCATTGTTTGTCTGGCGTGAGATAAGCAATCTGGGCATTTGTATTTAAGCTTGCACCCAGGAATATTATCTCTTGAGAGGGTACTAGTTTTGATTTCTTTTCGTTGACCGTGTACCCTAGACATGTTAGAAGTTTTTTCACAAACGCCAGATGCTGTAGAAGAATGTCCTTGTTCTCTGCTTGAATTAGATAGTCGTCCAAGTAAGGATATATTTGTATTCCTCTTTGTCTGTAGAATGCAATTACTGGTGCCAGGCACTTTGTAAAGACCCTGGGCGCAGTAGATAAGCCAAAGGGCATTGCAGAGAATTGATAATGCATTGAGCCAGCCTGGAATCGGAGGTATCTTTTGCATATTTGTCTGATTGGGACATGCAGGTAATGCCTCTTTTAGGTCTAAAGTCACAAGCCAAGCGTTCTTGCCCAACATGGGCAGAAGCTGTTGCAAAATCAACATCTTAAATTTTGGAATATCCAGGAATGTGTTCAAAATAGATAGGTCCAGTAATGGCCTCCAGGCCTTGTCCTTTCTGGGTATCAAGAACAGTCGAGTAAAATCCTTGTCCCTGCTCTTGCTATGGTACTAGTTGAATGGCCCCCATGTCCATGAGGGATGCTACTTGTTTTTGTGCCTCTGCCCATTGATTTCTTGGCAGATCTGGGCAGCCTTTTGCTTTGGCATAGTATGGAAATGGAACTTGTAGCCTTGTGACACGATATTTAAGACCCACTTGTCCTGGGTTATAAGATGCCAATTCTGAGAAAAAAGTGCTAATTTTCCCCCTAAGGGGGCTACCAGGAGATAAGTGCTTGGTGCAGGCAGGGGGAAGTCATTGGGACTGTTTCCTGAATGGCTGTGATTTGTCTTCTCCAACTTTGGAGGTAGAAGCTCCCCATTGTTTTGAGCGGAATTAACCTTGCGCCTGGGATCTGCCTCTAGGGTGTCTGGGTCTGCCCCTTTGAGGTCTGTCTGACACAGAAAAGGACCAATTCTTTGTTGGCCAGTGTCTACTAAACCTAGGTGGCTGTACTTGTAAAAAAATCTTTGACCGTTTGCATAGATTTAGCCTTGTTCTCCATTTTCTTCAACACCTCTTCTGCCTTAACACCAAACAAAGTATCATGCTGTAAAGGTGCATCTAATAATTTAACTTTAACATGGTCAGGCAGATTTTGTTCCTTTAACCAAGCATGCCTCCTAATTATAGAACCTGTAACTGCGGCCCTGCAGGAGGCCTCTAAAGAATCAAAACCACATGGCAAAGTATGCTTTCCAGTTTGTTCAGCTGTATGCAATAAATCCTGCATTTCCTCGTTTTCTGCACATTCAGAGTTTAACATTTTCTGTTTAAGCAATGTCATGACATGTTGCTGATATTTGAGCATATGAAACTGACAGTTTAAGGCCCTTATAGCCAAGGTAGCAGATGTGTAAACCTTTTTTCCCCATCTATCCAGTGCCCTAGAATCCCTGTCAGAGGGGGTGGGTTTTTTTGCAGCGGAAGCCTCGACTCCTTTGGAACCCTGAGAAATAGTTTCTGGGTCTGCAGCAGGGTTTTTAAAAAGGAATTTATGTGAGTCTGGAACCCTGTAATATCTGTCAGGCTTAACAGGAGCTGGAGGTAAGGAGTCAGGGGTAAGACTAGACTCCAAAAACACATCTACAATGTCTAACACAGGTGGGATGGCTAGTGGCTTGTGTTGAGGTAGCAACAGGAAATCCCTGAGCCTCTTTTTAGATTCTGAAAAATCTTGGCTCTCCCAGTGGAAATGCTCCCTCATGGTATGTAAGGTTTCCCAAAAGAATAGTCCTCTGGAGGAGAAGCTGAAGGTATAGATTCTTCAGCATCAGAATCCTCATAGGGGGGAAGAGAATATTCCTGATCAGAAGAGGAATCAGAAGAAATGGAAACCTGATCTGAAGATTCATAGTCAGTCTCTTGCCTAGGCCTCTTATCAGGAGGGGGATGGGAACCCCTGATCAAGGTAATCAAGTCTTCGGCCATTTTGAGCATCTGCTTTTTGGGCATGGAGGCCTGTCCACGTGGCTCTTGAGCTTGCTTCTTTGCCTTTAAAGGTGCTTTAGCCTTTGAAGTTGGTTTGAGGTATAGATGTTTAGGTCAAAATGCACCCTCAGAAGCTGGTGCCTGCTCAGCGGCTCTGGACCCATCTGAAGGAATAGCATCCAAGGCTCCAATACCTTGAGTTTCCAGTGGCATAGCTGACTCCACGTGGGAGTCGGTAGTGGAATGTGACTCTAAAGTAGCAGGCGTCATGGGCTGCGAAATCGCCTCACTGAGAACCGGCGAACTGGCGACTGGCTTATGAGAAGCTTCGTCGTCGGTTTTGGGCCTTGGTTGTCTATCTTTTTCTTTCTTTGCGTTTTTTGTGAACTCCGGTAGTTGGATGGCTTTCCGACAACATTTCTGGATAATTAAACCTGCGTCCAAAATAGTTTAATGCAAAATCATACAGATGCTTAACAGTGCGTTGGTTAAATCTAGCACAAAACCGACATTATGGTCAAGGCCTAGGCAAGGAATACAGTAAGAATGAAAGTCCTTATGAGGTATTTGCTTCCCACAAGAAATACAATTATTAACTTTTTCTGAAATCGGTCTGCAGCAAAAAAAAAGTTTCCCCAATGGGGTACTTAGCTTTATAGAAGACTTCGGATCGGAAACTCGAACTCGAAAATCTCAGGAGTCGGCCGACCGGCACTTGCGAACTGCTTCTGCTTCGGGCACCGCGCGGCAAGAAAGACTGAAGAAAATGGCGTCGGCCGCATCTTTTATACCCCTGATGACCTGACGTCAAGGAAGGGGCAACAGCGGCCGACCCAGGACTTTGGAATTCAGGCTGACTGAGGGCAACCTGCCAGCAGGATTACCCAAATGTAATGACTGCAACAGTGAAACACGAAGAACATCCAGGACTGCAACAGTGAATACACTCGAACATCTACATTTATGGCAAGTGTACACAACTGTACTATGTTCTTTATGTTTCACTGCTGCAGTCATCACATTTGGGTTGATTCCCAAAGCTGAAGAAAAGGGTGGAAGCAGTTAAGAAGACTGTGGGCTGGCTAGGACTGCTGTGGCAAAGCCTGCCCTGGATTTGGAGAAGATAGGCAGGTGGTAACGCATGGTGAAGGTATGAACTGATTACATGTTGCAGTCCGGACTGCAGCGGTGGAGGTTGCTCTGGTAGAATGTGTCCTGACTCCCCTTGGGGGGAGGTTTCCCGTGCTGCTTGTAGCTGAAATGGATGCAGTGTGCTATCCATTTGGAAATGGTTTGTTTGGATATGGCCTTGCCCTCTGCTCCTGCAGCAAAGCTGACTAACAATTAATCAATCTTTCTAAATGGTTTAGTCCTGTCTAGGTAGAATCTGAGCTGTCAGTGCACATCTACGGAGTGCAGAATACTTTCCCCTTGTTTTGTGGGTTAGGGAAAAAAGGTGGGCAAATGAATGGATTGGTTGAGAGCCACACTGGACACCACTTTTGGCACGAAGGATGGGTTAGTCCTGAGGGAGACCCTGTCAGCATGGAAAATGATGAAGAGCTCTACAGCCATTAGTGCTTGTAGCTCGGATACTCTTCTAGCTGAAGTGATGGCCAAAAGTAAGGCTGTCTTCCAAGAGAGGAACTTTAACTCTGCTGACACTGCAGGTTCAAAGGGGGGGGGGCAGGATGAGCTTTTCCAAAACAAAGTTAAGGTCGCACGCTGGGGAAGGTGCTCTTCTGGGTGACCTCATGTTGTTAGCCCCTCTTTGGAACTATCTGATGAGAGGGTGGGAGAAAAGAGGTGGCTCTGTGCTGAAATGAGCAGAGATGACAGAGGCATGAATTTTAATGGAAGAGAAGGATAGACCCTTGTGTTGTAGGCCAACCAGGTAATCCAGGATGAGAGGCAGGGAGGGCTGTGCAGTTCCGGCTTCCTTAGCCTGGATCCAGGTGCAAAACCTTTTCCACTTTTCAGCATAAAGCTTTCTAATGCTAGGGCGCCTGGCCTCACGTATAACATCTAGAACTTGTTTACTTACATTGGCAGCTTGTGCAGTGGTTAGGGACTAAACCAGGCTGCCAGATTGAGGGTCTGCGATTGAGGATGCATGAATTCTCCATTCCTCTGGGTCAGGAGTGTTGGGATATGAGGGAGATGCCATGGAGGCAGTGGTGACAAGCTGCGCAGCAGAGGGTACCAGTGCTGGCGTAGCCAGTCTGGGGCAATTAGGATTGTCCTCTGTTTTTCCTCCCTTATTTTGAGCAGTACCCTTGTAATGAGCGGTAGAGGGGGGAATGCATAGAACGAGAGGCTGACCCACTGGAAGGATAGAGCATCCACTTTCCAGGCCTTGCTGTGAGGTTCCCTGGTGCAGAATTTGCTGAGCTGGTGGTTGGAGCGGGAAGCAAAGAGGTCGACCTTCGGGATGCCCCATTTCTAGGTTACAAGGGTGAAGGTTCTTTGGTCTAGCTGCCACCCGTACGGGTCCAGAAGATTTCTGTTTAAGTTGTCTGCCAGAGAGTTTAGAGAGCCTAGCAGGAATTGTGCTAACAGATGTAGTTGCATGTCTGAGGCCATGTGCCGAAGGGTCATGACGAGCCTGCACAGAGGGTACGAGTGAGTCCTTCCCTGCATGCTAATATACCACATCACAGTGGTGTAGTATGTTTTGATCAGTAGAGGCCTTGGGGAGAGTAGGGGTCTGAAGGCTGTCAGAGCTTGCTAAACAGCAACATCTCTTTTTGGTTGATGTGCTGATGCATCTGGTTTGGGCGGGCTCCATTGGCCATGAATGCACCTGCCATCCAGGTGTGCACCCCAGGCATAGTCTGTTGAGTCTATGGTGAGGGTCTGGGTGGCATGTGGTTGTGAGAAGGGTAGTCCTTTGTTATGCATGCTGCTGCACACCAAAGGAAATCTTTCCTTAAACAAGGTATCACTGGTATAAGAGATTCCAGGTCTTGGGAGTGTTGACACCAAAGGCTTTTTAGGTACCACTGTAGTTTCCTCATATGCAGTCTGGCATATGAAATGAGTAGATCGCAAGAAAACATGAACCCCAGAGCTTGCAGGATTTTCCTTGCAGATAACAGGGGTCTGGTTGCTAGTTAAAAGAAGTAGGCTGTCAGGTAAGTTTGTTTTTCTGGTGTAAGGAATGCCATCTGGGATGCCGTATCCAGGCATGCTCCCAGGAATACAATTTCTTGCATGGGTAATAGTTTGGATTCCTTTTCGTTGATAATATATCCCAGGGAGGTCAGTGGGTCCTTTACAAAGGTCAGGTGCTTTAGCAGCTTTTCCTGACTCTGCCTGAATTAGGCAGTCGTCTACGTATGGGTAAATTTGAATATTTCTTTGTCTTCAAAAAGCAATGGCGAGAGCCAGGCATTTTGTGAAAGCTCTGAGAGCAGTGGATAAGCCAAAGAGAATCGCAGAGAACTGAAAGTGCAGTGATCTTGTCCTGAAACTGAGATATTTCCGGCAAGATTCCCTGACTGGGATGTGTAGGTAGGCCTCTTTTAGGTCTAAGGTGGCTAACCAAGCATCCTTGAAGAGCATAGGTAGAAGTTGCTGGAGGGTGAGCATTTTGAATTTTGGTATCACCAGGAAAGTGTACCCTGGGCCTTAGAAACTCGGTAGTTTTCGAAGAACAGTAGATGCGAAAGAAGTCGTCGGTCTACGTCGAGAATCTGTAGTGCGAAGTACTTCCTCAGAACCCAGTTCCTGCTCAGCAGCTCCGGACCCATTCCAAGGTAGAGACATCCACAGGATCCTTAGTCGATTAAGAGTCTGGTGTCACACCGGACTCCGAAAGGGTCTCGGAAGCGGCCTGCGAATCCACAGAAGCAGGCATCAGAGGCTGCAAAAGTGCCTGAGGACCGGAGAACGGATGACTAGCTTAACAGAAGCGTCATCGGCAGTACTGGACCTGTGCGGTCTCTCTCTGTCTTTATCTTTACGGTTTTTTGGAAGATCTACTGTCAGATAGCTTACCAAAGCCATATCGGAATTCGAGGACAGAGTGAAAATATCTAGCTACAATAAAGGCCCGACGATATACAGTTCTGGAGTTGAACAAGCACAAAAGCGATAGTGGGGGACGTTGTGGTCTGGGCCTAAGCAGGTGATGCAGTAAGAATGAAAATCTCGGTCTGGTATTTGCTTTCCACAGGCAAGACAATTGTTAACTTTTTCTGACATTGGTTAGAGCAAGAAAAAAGGATCCCCAATGGGGTACTTAACTTTAGAAGACTTCAGCTTCAATTCGTTAAATGAAAAAACACAGGTAGCAGTCAACTGGCACTCGTGCGAACTGCTTCGGGCTCCTCGGCAAGAAAGAGTGATGTAATGGCGTCAGCTGCCTTAACTTATAACACTAACGACCTGATGTCAGTCCTGGAGCAACGGCAACTGATGCAGAAATACTAAGCCTCTGGTATTCGGGCCAAATGAGGGCTACCCTGGCAGGGATAACCCAAATGTGATGACTGCAACAGTGAATCACGAAGAACGTCTCCCTGCCTTTGGAATGGGAGTGTTCCACTGTTTGGTTCTCTGCTGTCCCTGGGATACGAGTTTGAGTGGTCTGTCCCTGCGTGGCTTACCTTGCCCCTTGTCTGCTAGGTGCAGGAAAGGACCAGTGTTTTGAGGGAAAATTCCTGCTGAACCTAGGAGGTTGTACCTGAAGAAAATCTTTTACTGTCTGCATAGATTTTGCTTTGTCTTCCATCTTTTTAAGCACCTCATCTGCTTTTACTCCAAACAAGCGGTCCTTATCCAAGTGTGCATCAAGTAATTTAGATTTGACATGATCAGGGAGAGGTTGGTCCTTCAACCATGCACAGCTCCTAATGACAGATCCTGATACTGCTGCCCTGCTTGAGGCTTCTAGGGTGTCATATCCATAGTGTAAAGAGTGCTTAGCCACTTGACAAGTAGAGTGCAGTAAATCTGCTAACTCTTTTGAATTGGCACAGTCAGGAAAGGTTAAAATCTTTTGTTTTAATAGATCCAAAGTGTGTTGTTGATATTTTAATATGTGGAACTGACAGCTGAGTGCTCTGATAGCTACGGTTGAAGAGGTGTATACTTTTTTACCCCATTTGTCCAGAGCTCTGGAGTCCTTGTCAGAAGGAATAGGATTCTTTGCAGAACTAGCCCTAGCTCCTTTAGGTCCCTGTGTAATGACTTCTGGGTCTGCAGCAGGATTTCTGTACAGGTATTTGTGAGAATCTGGCACTCTGTAATAACTGTCAGGTTTTCTGGGAGCAGGTGGGAGGGCATCAGGAGTTGAGCTGGATTCATGGAAAACATCATCAACCACCTCAAAGATTGGAGGGAAGGCCAAGGGTCTGTGCTGGGGAAGCTCTAGAAGCTTTCTCAGTCTTTTCTTAGACTGAGGGAAGTCCTGGGATTCCCAGTGGAAATGTTCCTTGAGGGTGTGAAGGGTTCCCCAAAGAAAGGATCTTCTGGTGGGGAGGCAGAATGAATGGATTCCTCTGCATCTGAATCCTCAATAAGCAGTCCAGAGGTAGTTGTTTCTCTTCAAAATCTTAATAATCAGACTCTTCAGAATCCTGCTCTGTCAGTATTTCAGGAGAAAGGTCTATTTTCCTTTTAGAAGTTGTGGCCTGACTAACCCTGATAAGGGTGATAAGATCCTCCTCCATTTTAAGCATTTGAGCTTGGGATGGTGGAGCAGGAGTAAAATGGTGGCTAGAGGTAGTTTACCTAGGAGTGGTGTTGCCTAAGAGTATCCGTCGGTCTGAAAGAAATGGTAGTCAGAGGAGAAGATGTCGTTTTTTGTCTAGATTCGGTAGTGCAAAAGACCACCTTGGAAGCCGGTGCCTGTGTCGTGGCTCCAGACCCAACCAAGGCAGAAACAACCAAAGGCTCGGAAGACAAAGAAGATTTCTGCAGCATACTGGACTCCAAAAGGGTCTCAGTAGAGGCCTGCGAAGTTATCAAATCGGGTATCAGGGGCTGCGAAGGCACCTCACTGAATTCCGGAGAACTGCCAACCTGCTTAGCCTTGTGTGGTCTGTCTCTATCTTTATCCTTATGTTTTTTTGGAAAGTCTATGGATTGTTGGCTGGCGGATGCCATTTCGGCTACAATAAGAGTTCTACAAAGTACAGTTGTGTACCTACCATAAATGTAGATGTTCAAGTGTATTCACTGTTGCAGTCATTACAATTGGGTTATCCTGCTGGCAGGCTACCCGCAGTCGGCCTGAATTCCAAAGTCTAGGTCCGGCGTCGGTTGCTGTCACCTCTTCCCTGACGTCAGTGTGCCAGGGGTATAAAAGATGCAGCTGATGCCATTTTCTTCAGTTTTTCTTGCCCCAGATGTCAGGTGGCCCCAAAAGGGTAGGCTAAAAATATGACAATAAAGCATGCATGCACCAAAGTAAATTATTCCTTCATTTACAAGCAAATACACCACCAAGGTTGTATAGAATAGAGAAGTACAGATAAGTTCCAGCAAAGATAAGAGGGATGGTAGGTGGGTAACCTGGACTGCAACAGTGAATACACTTGAACATCTACATTTATGGTAGGTACACAATTGTACTATGTTCATCATGTTTCACTGTTGCAGTCATTACAATTGGGTTGAATCCCAAAGCTAAGGTTGGGAGGCTGGAGCTAAATAGGATTAGGAGCGGCTATGAGGCCCTGCAGAACTGCAGTGGCAAAGCCTGCCCTGGATTTACAGTACAGTGGAAAGTGATACTGCTTTGTAAAAGTGTGCACTGAACTCCAGGTTACAGCCTCTAAAATGTCTTTGTTTGGAACTCCTCTGAGGAAGACTGCTGAAGTGGCTGCTGCTCTGGTTGAATGTGGCCTAATGCCCTTAGGCACTGACTTGCCATGTTGTAAATAACAGAAACGAATGCAGTGGCCTATCCACTTTGAAATAGTCTGCTTTGAGATGGCCTTTCCTTGCGATCCTGCAGCATATGTTACTAGTAATTGCTCAGTCTTTCTGAAAGCTTTGGTTCTGTCCAAGTAGAAGCGCAGCTATCTGTATATGTCCAAAGAATGCAGAAGTCTCTCACCCTTATTCTGTGGGTTTGGATAAAAGGTAGGCAAGTGAATAGTTTGGTTAAGGGCCACATTGGACACTACTTTAGGCATAAATGTCGGGTTTGTCCTCAGAAAAACCCTATCTGGATGGAAAATGATAAAAAGGTTCCACAGCCATGAGTGCCTGTAGCTCTGAGACTCGTCTTGCAGAGGTTATTGCTAGGAGGAGAGCTGTTTTCCAAGATAAAAAATTAATGTCAGCTGTAGCGACTGGCTCAAAAGGAGGCAGGGTGAGTTTTTCCAAGGTATAATTGAGGTCCCATGCAGGTATTGGTGATCTCCTTGGAGGCCTTAAATTTTTGGCTCCTCTGAGGTACTGCCTTAGTAAAGGATGAGAAAAAATAGGTGGCTCTGTATTGTAATGAGCTGAAATGGCAGAGGCATGAATCTTAATAGATGAAAAGGATAGGCCTCTGTCCAACATTTCAGTTAAGTACTGCAAAATCTGAGGAATATTTGGTACAATCATGTCAATTCCTTGTGCCTGGTTCCAAGCACAGAATCTCTTCTATTTTTCAGCATAAGATTTTCTGGTACTAGGCCTCCTGGCCTCCAAAATAACACCCATCACCGCTTTAGAAAGATAAGGTTTTCGGAAGTGGTGAGAGAGGACATGCAGGCAGTTGGTGTGACAGAGCAAGATGCAGAGGATAGGAAAAAATGGAAAGAGATGATCCGCTGTGGCGACCCCTAATGGGAAAAGCCGAAAGATGATGACCGCTTTAGAAAGAGGGGCGTTTTGAATGACTACATTATCCGCCATGCTGCCAGACAAATTTCTTGAGTTGGCTGTGCAGGATCTGATTGTTTTGTTGGGACAGTAAGTGAGGAATTTGAGGTAATGTCCAGGCAGGGCACTGAGACGGGTTCCTTAGGACTGGGTACCAGTGCTGGCGGGGCCAGTCTGGGGCAATCAGTAGCATTTTTGGCTTCTCTTGTCTGACCTTTAGGAGTTCCTTGGGGAGGAGAGGCAGTGGAGGAAAGGCATATACTGTTCAGTTTTTCCGGCTGAAAGATAGAGCATCCACTTTCCATGCTTGCTTGTGATAAGTCCTTGTGCAGAATGTCTGTAGTTGGCAGTTGAGAGGGGAGGCAAATAGATCTATGTCCAGGAATCCCCATTTCCTTGTTATCATGCTGAAGACTTGCGGATCCAATTTCCACTCATGGGGATCCATGAGGTTTCTGCTTAGTTCGTCTGCCAGAGTATTTATCTTTCCTGGCAGGAATTGTGCCTGCAGATGTACTTGGTAAGTCAATGCTGTGTCCCACAAAGTCATGGCTGGTCTGCAAAGGGGGTAAGAATGAGTGCCTCCCTGCTTGTTTATATACCACATGACCGTGGTATTGTCCGTCTTTATCAGTAGTTGTCCCGGATGAAGTAGATCCTTGAAGGCTGTCAGGGCATTCTGAACAGCAAGCATCTCTTTTTGATTGATATGTAGATGCATTTGGCTTGCGGACCATGTGCCCTGAATACATCTTCCTGCCATGTGGGCTCCCCAGGCATAATCTGATGCATCTGTTGTTAATGTCTGCCTGGCTGAGGGTAAAGTGAATGGCTGCCCCTTGTTTTGGTAACAGGCCTTTGCCCACCATCGAAACTCCTGTTGCAGGCAGGGAATAAGGGTTATTGTTGTTTCCAGGCTGTGGCAATGTTGAGTCCAAACACTTTTTAGATACCATTGAAGTTTCCTCATATACAGTCTTGCATATGGAATTAGCAGAATGCAGAATGCAGGATGCCATGAAGCCCAAAGCCTGCAGAATTTTTCTTGCAGACAACTGGGCCTTTGTTGCCAACAGTTTGAAATAAGTAGTCAGTTGCCTTTGTTTGTCTGGTGTGAGGTAAGCCATCTGGGCAGTTGTATTTAAGCTTGCACCCAGGAATATTATCTCTTGAGAGGGTACTAGCTTTGATTTCTTTTCGTTTACTGTGTACCCTAGGCATGTTAGTAATCTTTTTACAAAAGCCAGATACTGTAGTAGAATGTCCCTGTTCTCTGCTTGAATGAGGCAGTCGTCCAAGTAAGGATATATTTGTATTCCTCTTTGTTTGCAGAACGCAATTACTAGAGCCAGGCATTTTGTGAAGACCTTGGGCGCAGTAAATAAGCCAAAGGGCAGTACAGAGAATTGGTAGTGCATTGAGCCAGCTATGAATCTGAGGTATCTTATGCATAATTGTCTGATTGGGACATGCAGATATGCTTCTTTTAGGTCTAAGGTCACAAGCCAAGCCTTCCTGCCCAGCATGGGCAGAAGCTGCTGCAGCGTCAACATTTTGAATTTTGGAATATCCAGATATGTGTTTAGAACTGATAGGTCCAGTATTGGTCTCCAGGCTTTGTCCTTCCTGGGCACCAAGAACAGTCTCGAGTAAAATCCTTGTCCCTGCTCTTGCTCTGGTACTTGCTGAATGGCCCTCATGTCCACGAGGGATGAAACTTGCTTGTGTGCCTCTGCCCATTGATTTTTTTGCAGGTTTGGCAAACCATGTGCCCTTGGCAGGGTATGAAAGTGAAACTTGTAGCCTTGTGACACTATGTTCAAGACCCATTTGTCCTGGGTTATTATGTGCCAATTTTGATGAAAAAGTGCTAGTTTGCCCCCTAATGGTGCTGCCATTAGATAAGTGCTTGGCGCACGCAGGGGGAAGTCATTGGGACTGTTTCCTGTATGGCTGTGATTTGTCTTCTCCACTTTTGGAGGTAGAAGCACCCCATTGTTTAGACCTGTATGTGCCTTGGGGCTGGGATCTGCCTCTAGGGCATCTGTATCTGCCCCTTTGTGGCCTGTCTGACACTGGAAAGGACCAATTCTTTGTAGGCCAATGTCTGCTAAATCTTGGAGGCTGTACCTGTAAGAAATCCTTGACTGTCTGCATAGATTTTGCTTTGTCCTCCATTTTCTTTAACACCTCCTCTGCTTTAACACCAAAGTATCATGCTGTAATGGAGCGTCTAATAATTTTGCTTTAACATGATCAGGCAAATTCTGTTCCTTTAACCAAGCATGCCTCCTGATGACAGAACCCGTAACAGCGGCCCTGCAGGAGGCCTCCAAAGAATCAAAACCACATTGCAAAGTATGTTTTCCAACTTGTTCAGCTGCATGCAATAAATCCTGCATTTCTTTGTTTTCTGCACATTCAGAATTTATCAACATTTTCTGTTTTAGCAGTGACATAATATATTGCTGATACTTAACCATATGAAACTGACAATTTAAAGCCCTTATAGCCAAGGTCGCAGAAGTGTAAATCTTTTTTCCCCATCTGTCCAGTGCTCTAGAATCCCTTTCAGAGGGGGTAGGGTTTTTTGCAGTGGAAAAGCCTTGACCCCTTTGGGACCCTGAGAGATACTTTATGGGTCAGCAGCAGGGTTTTTAAAAATAAATTTATGTGAATCAGGAACCCTGTAGTATCTGTCTAGCTTAACAGGAGCTGGAGGCAGGGAGTCAGGAGTCAGACTGGACTGTGAAAAATCATCATCTACAATGTCTAACACAGGTGGAATAGCAAGGGGCCTGTGCTGAGGTACTAAAAGGAAGTCTCTGAGTCTTTTCTTAGATTCTGAATAATCTTGGCTCTCCCAGTGGAAATGCTCCCTCATGGTATGCAGAGTTTCCCCAAAAGAGTAATCCTCAGGAGGAGAGGCTGAAGGGATAGATTCTACAGCATCAGAATCCTCATAGGGAGGAAGACAGTATTCCTGATCAGAAGAGGAATCAGAAGAAATGGAAACCTGATCTGAAGATTCATATACTGTCTCTTGCCTAGGCCTCTTATCAGGAGGGGGATGGGAACCCCTGATCAAGGTAATTAGGTCTTCGGCCATTTTGAGCATCTGTTTTTTAGGCATGGAGGCCTGTCCATGTGGCTGTTGTACTTGTTTCTTTGTGTTTAAAGGTGCTTTAGCCTTTGCCTTTGAAGCTGAAGGCGATTTTACATATAACTGTGTAGGCCTGAAAACACCCTCAGAAGCTGATGCCCGCTCAGCGGCTCCGGACCCATCTGAGGGAATAGTTTCCGAGGTTCCAATACCTTGAGTATCCAGCGGCCTAGTCGGCTCCACGTGGGAGTTGGTAGCAGCCTGCGGCTCTAAAGTAGCGGGCGTCAGGGGCTGCGAAAGCGCCTCACTGAGAACTGCCAACTGGCTTAGAAGAAGCCTCGTCTGTTATGGACCTCGGATGCTTGTCCTTTTCTTTTTCTTTGCGTTTCTTGTGAACTGTGGTAGTTGGATGGCTATCCAATGACATTGTGCAATTAAATCTTCTGCCAAAATAGTGAAATGCAAAATCGTACCTATGCTTAATAGTGCGTTGGTTAAATCTACCACAGAACCGACAATTAGCAATGTCGTGGTCAGGGCCTAGGCAAGGAATACAATAGGAATGAAAGTCCTTATAAGGTATTTGCTTCCCACAAGAAATATAACTATTAACTTTTTCTGACATGGGTCTGGAGCAAGAAAAAAGTTTCCCCAATGGGGTACTTAGCTTTTAATGAAGACTTTGGATCTGATATTTGAACACAAAAATCTCAGGAGTCGGCCGACCGGCACTTGCGAACTGCTTTTGCTTTGGGCACTGCGCGGCAAGAAAGACTGAAGAAAATGGCGTCGGCTGCATCTTTTATACCCCTGGCACACTGACGTCAGGGAAGAGGTGACAGCAACCGATGCCGGACCTAGACTTTGGAATTCAGGCCGACTCCGGGTAGCCTGCCAGCAGGATAACCTAATTGTAATAACTGCAACAGTGAAACACGATGAACATCAAATGGTTCTCATGTTAAAGAGGGCACAGAACAGACAACGGGGAACGTTGTGATCTGGGCCTAAACATGCAATGCAGTATGAATGGAAGTCTCTGTGTGGTATTTGCTTTCCACAGGCGAGACAACTGTTAACTTTTTCGGACATCAGTTAGTGCAAGAAAAAAGGATCCCCAATGGGGTACTTAGCTTTAGATGTTTTCAGCTGTAATTCAAACTCTGGTAGTGACCAACCGGTACACTTGCGAAATGCTTCTGCTACGGGCTCCACGGCAAGAAAGCCTGGTGTAATGACATCGCCTGCCTTCCTTTATAGCACTGATGACCTGACAGACCGCAATCGATGCAGAAAAACACTGACTCTGGTATTCGGGCCGGCCGAGGGCTACCACAGCAGAGATAACCTACAGGTGATGACTGCAACAGTGAAACACGCAGAATATCCTTTATTTATTAGCAAAGTGGGTAGCAATGTAAAAATAAAACTTTTAGAAAATAAGGTGGATAAAAACAGAACTTCTGGTATAGGTACAAAACCTTGTTGTTGGTGTAGTCAATGCCCTTACATTATCAAATATTTGGATATTACTTTAGCAAATCAAATGAAAAGTAAAATTAATTTTAAGAACGGGAAAGTACAGTTTTGTACCTACCATAAATGTAGATGTTCGAGTGTTCACCCTGCTGCAGTCATCACACTTGGGTTATCCTGCCGTCAGGCGTCCATAGTCGGCCTGAGTTCCAAAGTCTTGGTCCGGTGTCGGTTGCTGTCGCTTCTTCCCTGACGTCAGTGCGCCAGGGGTATATATAAGAGGCATCCAACGCCATTTTCTTCAGTTTTTCTTGCCCCAGATGTCAGGTGCCCCCAATAGGTAGGCAAAATATATATATTGCTATATATATAAAAAAAAGTACATATAAAAATAAAAATACCTTCAGGCACAAGCAAATACACCACAGAGGTTGTATAGGATAGAGTGGTATAGATAAGTCCAGCTAGTACAGAGGGGATGGAGGGAGGGTAACCTGGACTGCAGCAGGGTGAACACTCGAACATCTACATTTATGGTAGGTACAAAACTTTTAGTTATGTACTTACCATAACGATAGATGTATGTGATCCATCTCACCTACATTCATAACTGATGGGCTCGGAGCCAAGAATCGGCTCCGACTCGGCCGATACACTAGCACGAAGTCTCTCATTGGCTGGGCCAAGCCCTTATCCCAGGATGCACCACACCCAAACCCCCAAATCTTGCTTGCCCCACAACAACTCACCCACATGTGCCAAACCGACTGCACGACAGTGTTTCCTCCAGATCCAACAGGTAGGGGGAAGGAGGGCGGGTACATAAGAATGTAGGTGAGATGGATCACATACATCTATCGTTATGGTAAGTACATAACTAACAGATGTAATGCGATCCTATCTCGCCTACATTCATAACTGATGGGACAGCGCCCCTAGCACCTAGATCCTGGGAGGCTCACTGGACTGCAGCAGGGTGAACACTCGAACATCTACATTTATGGTAGGTACGTCCTTCTCCTGAGCACTGTGGAACCAAAGAACGCCCGACCCCTAGAGGCCACGTCCAGTTTGTAAAGAGAAATAAATGTATGTGGAGAAGCCCAAGTGGCCGCTGCACATATCTCATCCACAGACAGTCTGGCGTGGAATGCCACTGAAGTTGCCATAGCCCTAGTAGAATGTGCTCTAACTGGAAATGGAAGGTCCCTTCCTGTTGATGCATAAATAAATGAAACACAATCCCTAATCCACCTAGCGATAGTCATCTTAGTTACTGCTTTGCCAATCCTGTTATCCGCAAAGGCCACAAACAACTGGTCTGATTTCCTCTGCTGCTGTGTCCTATCCAAGAAAACCTCAGTTGTCTATGCACATCCAACTGATGAAGTCTGTATTCTGCCTTGTTGGAAAATTTCAGAAAGAAAGCTGGTAGCTCTATAGATTGCTGCAGGCAACGAGCAGAAGAAACCTTCGGAAGAAATGACGGGTTTAGTCTTAGAGATACTCTATCCTTGTGAAAGATCAGATAAGGAGGCTTGACAGAAAGGGCTTGAAGCTCCGAAACCCTTCTGGCTGAAGTAATAGCTACCAAGAAGACAGTCTTTCAAGATAAGAACTTTTGCTCACAAGTGGCCGCCGGCTCGAAGGGATGAGACGTCAAGGCTCCTAAAACTACATTCAAATCCCATGGCAAAACAGGTTGCGACACCGGGGGGCGAAGCAACCAAGCTCCCTTGAGAAAGGCCTTACACAACTTATGACTCATGAGTGAAGGCTCAAAGGCAACATGATAATTAGAAATCGCTGCCAATTGGACTTTAAGCGTGGAGACAGCGGAACCCTGTCTAAAAAGATTTGCCAAAAAAATCTAATACTGCTGACACCGGAGCTGTCAGAGGGTCACGGTTGTGCCGCTGAGCCCAAATGGCAAACCTTTTCCATTTATTAGAATATATCTCCTTAGTGGAAGCTCTGTGAGAAGAAGACAGAATCCAGACCACTTCAGGCGAAAGGATATGCTGTCTGACTAAGGTCGGAAGTGGAGCAGCCAAGCAGCCGGCTTGAGAGTTCGCAGTGATGGATGGGCCTGACCCGACTGAAGAGTCAGGAGGTCTGGAACTGGGTCCAGAATCCAAGAATCCTTCACTGCATACTTCCGGAGGAAGGGAAACCAAACTTGGCGGGGCCAGTGTGGTGCGATCAAAATCATGCTGCTTCCCAAGTAGATCGCCTTTGGCAGTAGAGGGACCGGAGGGAAGGCATAGAGCAGACCGGAGGGCCAATTGTGGACTAGAGTGTCCCTGGGTGACTCCCCCTGGGGGGCAATCAGGGAGAAGAAATTGCTGCACTTCGCATTCCAGGGGCTGGCGAAAAGGTTGCAGCAGGGAAACCCCCACTTAGAGAAGATCCGAACCGCTACTTGGTCGTTCAGGGGCCACTTGTGAGGCATCAGAATAACTCTGCTCAGCCTGTCTGCTATCACATTGGACTTCCCCGGAATGTGCGTTGCCACTAGAAATCTCTGGGAAGCGATCGCCCAGTTCCACACTCTCATGGCTTCTCTGCAAAGAGGATAAGACCTGGTTCCTCCCTGCTAGTACAGGTACCATACTACCGCCATATTGTCTGAGAAGATTGCGATGGTACCCTTGGGAAGAGAGCTGTGAAGTGCCTGCAACGCTAGAAGCACTGCCCTCATTTCCAGAACATTGATATGTAAGTGGGTTTTGTGATCTTGCCACGTGCCTTGAACCATCCTGCCCAGATAATGCCCCCCCCCACCCTATCTGGAAGGCGTCCGTGGTCACTATGGCAATGGGGGAGGGGGTCAGAAGAGTCTCCCCTGGTTCAGGTTGGAGGAAAGGAGCCACCAACGAAGATCTCGCCAGCACGTTTCCGTGATGAGAATTGGGTAGGACAATGGCAGATCTTGGTATGACCATTGAGTCGACAGGAGCCATTGAAGAATTTGCATGTGCAATCTTGCCAGAGGAACCAGGAGAATGGCGGCCGCCATCGACCCCAAAAGCTGAAGGACCATCCAGGCTGGGGCTTTGCTTCGGGGTAGTAGGGCTAGGACTTGGTCCTGTAGTATTTTTATCCTCTCTGTTGGAAGGAATGCTTGCATCTCTACAGAGTCTAGCTCTGCGCCTATAAAGGCAACACGCTGTGATGGCAACAATACAGACTTTTCCCAGTTGAATGTAATTCCTAATAGATGTCCCAACTCAATGGTAGCACTCACGGCTTGAGTAAGAAGATGCCTGGTGGGGGCGGTGAAGAGCCAGTCGTCTAGATACGGAAACACCTGGAATCCCAGATGTCTCAGGTGAGCTGTCACCACTGCCACACATTTGGTAAACACCCTGGGGGCTGTGGTGAGACCAAAGGGCAGGGCCCGGAACTGGAAGTGACTCGCTCCTCGGCGGAAGTGTAAATGTATCCTGGAAGCCCTGTTTATCTTGATGTGATAATAGGCGTCCTTGAGATTGATGGAGCACATCCATACTCCTTTCTCCAGCAATGGGAAAATGGATTGCAACGTGACCATCCGGAACTTGGACTTCTTTACGAAGCGGTTTAGGTGGCTGAGATCCAGAATGGGTCTCAAGTCCCCTGTTCTTTTCGGCACCAAAAATAACCTTGAGTAAGTTCCTAATCCGGTCTGGTCTGCGGGGACTGGCTGGATGACTCCCTTTCCAAGCAGCTTTGCGACCTCTATGGCTGCTTGATCCCATTGGCTGGGTGGCACGTCTGGGATTTTCCTTGACGGTGGAGGGGGACGGATAAAGGAGATGGTGTAACCTCCGGCGATGATATGAAGCACCCACTGATCCTGAGTGATGGAACCCCAGGCTCTTGGATGCGTCGAGAATCGACCCCCGACTGGCTCCGGAGACACACAGTCAGGCAGTCCCTCAGGGACGCTGGAAGGAGGAACCACGAAAGGATTTGTGGTCTCCTGAGTTGCGGGGGTCTCCGCCGCCTCTAGGCCGACGTCTTCCAGAATAATCCCCCCCCCCTCTGCCTCTGGAAGGGGGGTCACTCTGATGGGCAGGGAAAGACTTTTGGGACTTTCTGAACCACATCTTTCCTCCCCTCTGAGCTTTGGGATAAGGTCTAGAGGGAAGCGAAAAACGGGCACCAACAGCAGACAAAGTCTTACCCTCCTGCTCACATCTAGTGAGTGTGTCTTTCACCTTGGGTCCAAAGAGAGAGGACCCATCGAATGGAGCATCGGTGAAGGAAGACTTGAATGCCTCTGCAAAGTGACACAAGCGCATCCAGGCTTGCCTCCTAAGGGCTACGCCCGAACTCGCTGCCCTACCTGCCCCTTCGGCTGCATACGATAAGAGCCTCATGGACGAGTTAACAATCGATGAAAGGGTAGACAGCCGGGCGTCGACAGACTGCGTCAATGCCTCAGGCACGTTACCCGACAGGGTATCTCCCAACTCCTTTATGAGATCCCTTTGGAGCCTCGTAAAGTGACATCAATAATTCAGCGTCCGCAGAGTAAAGGTTGCTGAAGTCAGGGTACGCTTCCCGTATCTATCCATGCTCCTGGACTCCTTATTAGGAGGATGGATAGACGTAGATGCCTCTGCCACATCCTGCTGGGTGGCAGACGCCACCACCATAGCATCAACTGGAATTCCCTTGGTTAGAAACTCCTTGCCAGGGGGTGCGGATAAAAACTTGTTGGGGCGAGAAGGAACTGGCTCCACAGAATCAGGGTGTTCCCACACCCTTCAACAAATAAGGTCCAGTGACTCATCGAAGGGTGGAGACACCCAGGAGGCGGAGGGTTGGGCTCCGAAGGCCTTGAGAAAGACCGACTCCTCCGCGGAAGGGGTTTTGGATGGCCAGTCGCCCCTCTTTCTCAAGATCTCCAGGATATCGGAGAACGAGACATCGTCAGAGGATGACTTAGGGGACCCTTCCGCATCATCAAGGTCGGTGTCCGAGGTGACAGACTCATCTGGGGAGTCTATGTGCTTCCTATTGCACAATTTTTTCCTGGGGGGCTCTTCAGGCACGAACTCTGAAGGCTCCTCGGAAAACAGGGGACCACACAAGGAGGAATCCTCAGGCCTAGGAGCCATGCTGTCCGAAGACAGGGGGGCACCAGAAGCTCTAGTCGCCGTGTCTAGGGAGGGAGTCATAGATTCAGGTGAAGTCACTAGAGACTTGGCCAGCGTGCTACTCATAGCCTCGAAGGCGGGCCCACCAGAATCTGAGGAGAGGCCCATCTCCGAGACCATGAACGGTGTCGGGGTTCCCCTAGCCGAGGCACCAAGAGGGAGACTGGGGGCCGAAACCAGAAGCCCCAACGAATACCCCTCGGGACCGGCTGAGGACACCCGAGAACCGAAACCTCTGGAAGGCACAGAAAGGGTTGGAGCTGAAGTCGGTGCCTATAGACTAGCAGTGGGTCTCGGAACCAACTCAAGGACTTCACCCAACTCTACGAACTCCGACGACACCAAGGTTGTCGGAGGAGGAAGAAACAGTATCGAAAGGGCCGTCTCTGGGGCCGACTGGGCTGGAGCCGAAAATAATTTGGATAAGACAGGTGAATGGAGGAGCCTCTGGACCACCCTATCTACATCCGAATCTGAAAGCCTGGAGGACCTGGAGGTAACAGAAGGGGGCCGAGAAACTTTTTCTATCGGCTCCGAGACAAAGCTAGGAGGCCGGCTCCAAAAGGATCGGAGCCGAAGCAGACTCGACCAGAACGGAGACCCCTTTCGGCGCCGACGGTTCAGGAGCAGATGAAACCGACCCCAGAGCAGAAACACTCTCCTGCGGCTCCGAGACCAATGGAGCCGAAGAAGAAGACCTAGATTTAGATCCTCTATCCTGCGGGCTCCGAAATCAGTGGAGCCAAGGAAGGGGACAGAGTACCTGATCTCTCATCCCGAGACTCCAAAACCAGTGGAGCCGAGGAAGGAGACCCAGATTTAGATCCTCTATCCTGCGGCTCCAAGGCCAGTGGAGCCGAGGAAGGGGACACAGATTTAGATCCTTTTGCAGGCGGCTCGGATGGACTTGTCGGAACCGAAGACTTCTTTTGCTTCGATTTTGAGGAGGGAGAAGAAGCCAAAACTTCCTTGAAGGCTGGCTTGATCAAACCCTTTAGGATCAGCTTATTTTTTCTCTCATGTAGGACACGAGAGGAGAAGGCATGGCAAACACTGTAAGATTCTTGCAAGTGTTTAGCCCCTAGACAAAAAACACAGATGGCGTGGCCATCTGTCAACGACATCTTGTAATTGCATTTTGAACATTTTTTAAAGCCTGATGGCTTATGTTCTTTCTCTTTGCCAGACATACCAACTGTAACTCACTCAACACACAAGGAGGGAAGGGGGGGAGAGCTCTAACTTAAACGCTCAACAAGAGATAGGGCAAAGGCCCTCTAACTCAAACGGGCCTAGCCTGCAAACAGAAGGAATTACCACAACAATCCAAAAAGACAAACACAGTCAATCACAATGGAACTAACAACAAGATAGCTATTAAAATCGCTTTTTGAGTATAAACTTTAAAGCCAACTGCCAAAAAAAGCGACCAAAAGACCAAAAAAGAAGGATACTTAGCCACAGCCCAGTCGAGACCACGTCGTTACTCTAGGAGCGGCAAATGAGATCTGGGGGTTTGGGCGTGGTGCATCCTGGGATAAGGGGTTGGTCCAGCCAATGAGAGACTTCGTGCTAGTGTATCGGCCGAGTCGGAGCCAATTCTCGGCTCCGAGCCCATCAGTTATGAATGTAGGCGAGATAGGATCGCATTACATCTGTACTATGTTCATCGTGTTACCCTGCTGCAGTCATCACACTTGGGTTGAATCCCAAAACTAAGAATGGGTGGTGGAGTCAAACAGGATTAGAAGAAGCTAGTAGGCCCTGCAAAACTGCAGTGGCAAAACCAGCTCTAGTCTTAGAATATAGAGGTAAGTGATAGTGTTTGGTGAAGGTGTGCAATGAACTCCAAGTTGCAGCTTCCAGAATATCCTTGGTTGGCACCCCCCTGAGAAAGGCTACTGATGTAGCTGTAGCCCTGGTGGAGTGGGACCTAATGTTAGCAGGTGCCGGTTTGCAATGATGCGTGTAGCAGAAACGTATGCAATGTCCTATCCATTTTGAAATGGTCTGTTTTGAGATAGCTTTTCTTTGTAATCCTGCAGCATAGGCTACAAAGAGCTGGTCAGATTTTCTGAAAGCCTTAGTTTTATCCAAGTAGTAACGTAATTGCCTGTGAATGTCCAAAGAGTGCAGGAGTCTTTCTCCTTTGTTCTGGGGATTTGGGAAAAAGGTGGGCGAATGAATGGTGGGCGAATGAATGGTTTGGTTTAGGGCCACACTGGATACCACCTTTGGCATAAAGGAAGGGTTAGTTCGTAGAGAGACTCTGTCTTGATGAAAAATGAGGAAAGGCTCCACTGCCATTAGTGCCTGTAGCTCTGAGACTCTTCTAGCTGAGGTTATTGCTAGTAGCAGGGCAGTTTTCCATGAAATAAATTTTAAAACAGCTGAAAAAGCTGGTTCAAAGGGTGGCAGTGTAAGCTTTTCCAGAACAAAGCTGAGATCCCAAGTAGGTGTTGGTGCTCTCCTGGGCGGTCTTATGTTCTTAGCCCCTCTGAGGTACTGTCTTAGGAGTGGATGTGAAAATAAAGGAGGATCCGTGTTGTAATGAGCTAAATTGCTGAGGTGTGGATCTTAATAGATGAAAAGGAAAGTCCTTTGTGCAACATCTCAGTTAAATATTGCAGAATCTGAGGAATGTTTGGATGAAGGGATTTTGGCCTTTACATGGTTCCAGGCGCAAAATCTTTTCCATTTGTCTGAATAGATTTTCCTGGTGCTGGGCCTCCTGGCCTCCAGAATGACATCCATAACAGCTTTCGATAGAGGTGTTGGCTGGTTGTTTAGGTAATTTGCCATGCAGCCAGGTTTAAAGTCTTGAGCTGGCTGTGCAGAATCTGATTGTCTCGCTGGGTGAGCAGGTGAGGAATTTGTGGTAAAATCCATGGTGGGCAGTGGGCTATGTTCCTTAGAATTGGATACCAGTGCTGGCGTGGCCAGTCTGGTGCAATGAGTATCATTTGTGGCCGCTCTAATCTGACTTTCTGCAGTACCTTTGCTAGAAGAGGCAGTGGAGGAAAGGCATACACTGTTAATGTTTTTCAACTGAATGAGAGGGCGTCCACTTTCTAAGCTTGTGGGTGGAATATCCTTGTGCAAAATTTTTGAAGTTGGTAGTTTTGGGGGTTGGCAAACAGATCTATGTCTGGGCATCCCCATTTTTGAGTTATCATTGCAAATACTTGTGGATCTAGTTTCCACTCCTGGGGATCCATGATGTTTCTGCTTAGGTCGTCTGCCAATGTGTTTTTGTTTCCTGGCAGGAATTGTGCTTGTAATTGAACCTGGTAAGACAGTGCTGTGCTCCACAAGGTCATTGCTTCCCGGCATAGAGGGTAGGAATGTGTGCCCCCTTGCTTGTTTATGTACCACATTACTGTGGTATTGTCCGTCTTTATTATTAGTTGTCCTGGGTGTAAGAGGTCCTTGAAAGCTGTTAGGGCATTCTGTACTGCTAGCATTTATTTTTGAATGATATGCAGATGCCTTTGATCTGTAGTCCATTTTCCCTGAATGCACTGTCCTGCCATGTGTGCTCCCCAGGCATAGTCCGATGCATCTGTTGTCATAGTTTGCCTGGCTGTGGGTAAGGTGAAAGGCTGACCCTTGTTGAGGTGACATGCCTGTGCCCACCATAGAAACTCCTGTTGAAGGCAGGGAATGAGTGGTATCACTGTTTCCAAGCTGTGGCTGTGCTGAGTCCATACACTTTTCAGGTACCATTGTAATTTCCTCATATGCAGTTTTGCAAATGGTATTAGTAGTATGCAAGATGCCATGAATCCCAAGGCCTGCAAAATTTTTCTTGCAGGGAGGTGGGTCTTTGTTGCCATTATTTTGAAGTATTGAGTCAGCTATTGTTGCTTGTCTGGCGTGAGGTAAGCCATCTGGGCCGTTGTATTCAAGCTGACACCCAGGAATATTATGTTTTGGGAGGGCACTAGTTTTGATTTCTTTTCGCTTACTGTGTACCCTAGGCAACTTAGAAGGTGTTTGACAAATGCCAGATGCTTTAAAAGAATGTCCTTGCTTTCTGCTTGAATAAGGGAGTTGTCCAGGTATGGGTATATTTGAATTCTTCTTTGTATACAGTATGCAATTACTGGTGCCAGGCATTTTGTGAAGACCCTGGGCGCAGTAGATAAGCCAAAGGGCAGTGCAGACAATTGATAATGGGTTGAACCTGCAATGAAGCAGAGGTATCTTCTGCAATTTTGTCTGACAGGGACATGCAGGTATGCCTCCTTGAGGTCCAACGTTACTAGCCAAGCATTCTTGCCCAGCATAGGAAGAAGGTGCTGTATTGTTAGCATCTTGAATGTTGGTACTTGTAGATAGGTGTTCAGAACTGAAAGATCCAGAATGAGTCTCCATGCTTTGTCTTTTCTTGGGACTAGAAAGAGTCTTGAGTAAAATCCTTGTCCTTGCTCCTGTGTAGGTACCTGTTGAATGGCTCTCATGTCCATGAGAGCTGTAATTTGTTTTTGTGCCTCTGCCCTTTGATTTGGTGGCAGGTTTGGAATTCTTTTTATCCTTGGCAAGGTATGAAAGTGGAATCTGTATCCTTGTGATACAATGTTTAGGACCCACCTGTCTTTTGTGATGATGTGCCAGTTGTCTGCAAAAAGTGCTAATTTTCCTCCCAAGGGAGCTGCCAAGAGAAATTTGCTTGGTAGTTTGAGGATTGAGTCACTGTGCTTGTCTTTTGCTAGCTTGGGGCCTGTCTTCTCCTCCTTTCTGGGTAGCAGTACCCCATTGGCGAGGTTTGTAAGGGCCTTGTGACTGACCTCTACCCCTTGGGCGTCTGTATTTGCCCCTCTGTGATCTGTCAGAAGCTGGAAAGGACCAGTTTTCTGTTGGCCAATTTCTGCTGAAACGAGGGGGTTGTACCTGTAAAAAATCCTTGACCGACTACATAGACTTAGCCTTATCCTCCATTTTCTTTAAAACCTCTTCTGCTTTGACACCAAATAATACATCCTGCTGTAAAGGTGCATCCAATAATTTTGCTTTAACATGATCAGGTACTGTTTTGTTCTTTTAACCAAGCATGTCTACGTATGACAGACCCAGTAACAGCTGCTCTACAGGAAGCTTCTAATGAATCAAATCCACATTGTAAAGTATGTTTGCCCACCTGTTCAGGTGCATGCAACAGATCCTGCATTTCCTTGAATTCAGACTGTTCAGAATGTGTGCTCATTTTTTGTTTTAATTGAGGCATTAGGAAACTGCTGATATTTCAGCATGTGAAACTGACAATTTAATGCTCTCATAGCCAGAGTAGCGGAGGTGTATATCTTCTTTCCCCATCTATCTAGGGCTGTGGAATCCCTTTCAGAGGGCACAGGATTTTTAGCCATAGAAGCTTTAGCCCCTTTGGGACCCTAGGAAATTGTTTCTGGGTCAGCCACAGGGCTTTTATAAAGGAATTTGTGAGAGTCAGGTACTCTGTAGTACCTGTCTGGTTTGGCAGGAGCAGGAGGTAGAGTCTGGATTTAGACTAGACTCCAATTAAACATCATCCACAATGTCTAAAACTGGAGGGATAGCAAGTGGTCTGTGCTGAGGAAGTTAAAGGAACTCTCGGAGCCTTTTCTTAGAATCAGAGTAGTCCTGGCCTTCCAGTGGAAATGTTCCCTCATGCTAAGTAAAGTTTCCCGAAAGGAGTAGTCTTCAGGGGGAGATGCTGAGGGAACAGAGTCTTCAGCATCAGAGTCTTCATAAGGGGGAAAAGTGTAATCCTGTTCCTCAGAAGAATCTGAGGAAACTGAAACCTGGTCAGAAGAAGCATAATCCTCCTCTTGTCTTGGTCTTTTATCTGGAGGGGGATGGGAACCCCTGATTAGGGTAATCAAATCTTCAGCCATCTTAAGCAACTGTTTCTTAGGCATGGGGTGTTGAAGTGTAGACTGATGTACAGTCTTTTTTGGTTTTAATGGAGTTTTAAGCTTAGCATAAGATTTAATGGTGAGTGTAGTTAGTCTGAAGACACCTTCTGCAACTGAAGGTGTTTCTACTGCACCGGGATCTCCTTCTGCTCCGGTGTCGGGAGGGCTTAATGAAGATGGCTGCGACGGCCTAGTACACTCCGCTTGAGAATCCGCAGCTGTCTGGGGTTCCAATTCTGCAGTCGTCAGGGGCTGCGTAGGCGCCTCACTGAAAACCGGAGAACCAGCGACAGGCCCAGCAGAGGCCTCGGAGTCTGGCTTGTTCCTAGGTTGCCTGTCCTTATCCTTGTGTTTTTTATGCATGCCGATCGTTGGCTGCTCCGACGGCATGATATAATTAAATTTCCTACCAAAGTAATGTCGTGCAAAGTCAAAACGGCATTTGATAGTTCGTTTATTAAACCTAGCACAAAACCGACAACCTGTGACGTCGTGGTCTGGGCATAGGCAAGGAATACAATAAGAATGGAAGTCCTTATGAGGTATTTGCTTCCCACAAGAAATGCAATTGTTAACTTTTTCTGACATCAGACTGAGGCAAGAAAAGATTCCCCAATGGGGTACTTAACTTTATTGAAGACTTCGGACTGAAATTCGATTCAAAAATCTCAGGTGTCGGGCGACCGGCACCTGCAAACTGCTTCTGCTTCGGGCACCGCGCGGCAAGAAAGACTGGGAAAATGGCGTCGGATGCCACTTATATACCCGTGGCGCACTGACGTCAGGGAAGAAGCGACAGCAACCGACGCTGGACCAAGACTTTGGAACTCAGGCCGACTGCAGGACCGCCTGATGGCAGGATAACCCAAGTGCGATGATTGCAGCAGGGTAACACGATGAACATCTGCTTTACAATTAGGATAGCGTATTTGGCCAAGTATGAAACTTGTATTAGATTTTATGCTGGAAAAACTGAGAAGGCTTTGAAAAACAGAATCTATGAGATCAAAAACAAGAAAAACTAATGCCCTACACAGACATTCCTTAGTTTGCAAGGGTTTGTCAGATTTAGATTTGATATATTGGAATCCTTAAATATTGACCCCAGTGGGGGAGAATGGAAAAATCTCATGTGTAAAAAGGAATTGCAATGGCAGCTGAGATTAGCTGCAAATTTTCCACCTGGGTTGAATGACTCTCTCTCTATAATGACAGTCTTAAAAGAGAAGACTGACAAACTGTAAGGCAGGTCTTGCAATTACATTTTTATTTTGCTGAAAAAAGTGATGATAAAAACAAGTTCATATAAGTTTCAACATTTTTTTGTTCTTAAAATTGACATAGATCAATTTTAAATACGTTATACTGATGTACGACATTTCATGTACAATATTTTTAATGTCTTATTTCATCTACTTTTTAATTTGTGATTCTGTTCAGCTTCTGGATAGCACAACATGTGATCCTCATTCTGGTAACCACTGGTGATTGAATGGTATATGTTTCTCAGGTTACTTAAACAGTTTAATTGTATCTTTTATACATTCTGATAAAAGTCCCCGCTGTGATGGACGAAAGCTCTCATTATATTGTGTTGCTAACCTCCGCTGCTGCGTTTTTTATAGGTTCTGAGAATGATCCAAACCTCCTCAAAACAGTACCCGTGGCTATATCCCTGGAAGAAGTATCAATACAGTCATACACACACTGTAAACAATGAGTAATGACCTGTGCAATAAAACAGAAGACACAAAGTTACTTAAAGCAGATTTTTCCCCAAAAGAAGTAACTGCAGATAAAATATTCTTCATACTTTCACAATCAGTCAGAACAAACTTTAACACAAAAGCCTGACAATTCAAAATTCTGAAAATCAAAGTTGCAGAAGTACACATTTTTTTCTTATACCTATCAATAATTTCCCCATCCTTATCAGAAACAGTCGGATTAGAACAGACAAGGTGCTTAACCTGCAGTGGGATCAACTAGAACTATAGCTGCTGGGTCAGGTTTGAGAATAGTGTATAAAAATTTTAAATACTGAGGAACTTTATACATTCTATCTGCCTTTTTAGGGATAGCTGGCTTACTATCGGGAAAACTGCAGGCAGCAATACACACCATCCTCTATAACAAACAGAAAAGGAGGAATGGGTGTAGGATCAGAAAAATCTTTCTGTAATCTCTCATGGTATTTCCTGAGGGTTTGAGAAAAGTACAGTTGTGTACCTACCATAGATGTAGATGTTAGAGTGTATTCACAGTTGCAGTCATTACACTTGGGTTATCCTGCTGGCAGGCTACCCGCAGTCGGCCTGAATTCCAAAGTCCTGGTCCGGCGTCAGTTGCTGTCGCCTCTTCCCTGACATCAGTGCGCCAGGGGTATATAAGATGCAGCCGACGCCATTTTCTTCAGTTTTTCTTGCCCCAGATGTCAGGTTCCCCCAAAAGGGTAGGCTAAAAACATAAAAAGCATGCACTGAAATAAACATTACCTTCATCTACAAGCAAATACACCACATAGGTTGTATAGAATAGAGAAGTACAGATAAGTCCAGACAAAGAACAGGGGATGGAGGGTGGGTAACCTGGACTGCAACAGTGAATATACTTGAACATCTACATCTATGGTAGGTACACAACTGTACTATGTTCATCGTGTTTCACTGTTGCAGTCATTACACTTGGGTTGAATCCAAAGCTGAGGTTGGGTGGCTGGGTCTAAATAGGATTAAGAGAGGCTATGAGGCCCTACAGAACTGCAATGGCAAAGCCTGCTCTGGATTTAGAGTAAAGAGTTAAGTGGTAGTGCTTTGTAAAAGTGTGCACTGAAGTCCAAGTTGCAGCCTCCAAAATATCCTTGGTTGGTACTCCTCTGTGGAAGGCCGCTGAGGTGGCTGCTGCCCTGGTCGAATGTGGCCTAATGCCCTTAGGCACTGATTTGCCATGTTGTGAATAGCAGAAACGAATGCAGTGACCTATCCATTTTGAAATAGTCTGCTTTGAGATAGCCTTTCCTTGTGATCCTGTAGCATACGCCACTAAAAGTTGTTCAGTCTTCCTGAAAGCTTTAGTTTTGTCCAAGTAGAAGCGTAACTGTCTGTGTATGCCCAAAGAATGCAGAAGTCTCTCCCCTTTATTCTGGGGATTTGGATAAAAAGTAGGCAAATGAATGGTTTGATTAAGAGCCATACTGGATACTACCTTAGGCATAAATGTTGGGTTTGTCCTTAGAGAAACCCTATCCGGATGGAAGATAATAAAAGGTTCCACAGCCATTAATGCCTGTAACTCTGAGACTCTTTTTGCTGAAGTTATTGCTAGGAGCAGAGCTGTTTTCCATGATAAGAATTTTATCTCGGCTGTATTGGCTGGCTCAAAAGGAGGCAGTGTGAGCTTTTCCAAGACAAAGTTGAGGTCCCATGCAGGTATTGGTGCTCTTCTTGGGGGTCTAATGTTTTTGGCCCCTCTGAGGTACTGCCTTAGTAATAGATGTGAAAAAATAGGTGGGTCCGTACTGTAATGAGCTGAAATGGCAGAGACATGGATCTTAATCAATGAAAAGGATAGGCCTTTGTCCAGCATCTCAGTTAGGTATTGTAAAATCTGAGGAATATTTGGTACAAGCATGTCAATTCCTTGTGCCTGGTTCCAAGCACAGAATCTCTTCCACTTTTCTGCATATGATTTTCTAGTGGTGGGCCTCCTGTCCTCCAGAATAACATCCATAACTGCTTTGGAGAGAGGTGTGTCCTGAATGGTTACATTATCCGCCATGCAGCCAGATTTAGGGTTATGAGTTGGCTGTGCAGTATCTGATTTCTTTGTTGGGTCAGTAAATGAGGAATTTGAGGTAATGTCCAGGCTGGGCCTTGAGACAAGCTCTTTAGGAGTGGGTACCAGTGCTGGCGTGGCCAGTCTGGGGCAATTAGGATCATTTTTTGCTTCTCTTGTCTGACCTTTAGGAGTACCTCAGGGAGGAGAGGTAGTGGAGGAAAGGCATACACTGTAAGGTTTTTCCAGCTGAATGACAGAGCATCCACTTTCCATGCTAGCTTGTGATAAGTCCTTGTACAAAATCCCTGTAGTTGGCAGTTGTGAGGGGAGGCAAATAGATCTATGTCTGGGCTTCCCCATTTCCTTGTTATTATGCTGAAGATTTGTGGATCTAGTTTCCACTCGTGAGGATCCATGAGGTTTCTGCTTAGTTCGTTTGCCAGAGTATTTGTCTTTCCTGGAAGGAACTGTGCTTTCAGGTGTTCTTGATAAGTCAATGCTGTGTTCTACAAAATCATGGCTTGTCTGCAAAGGGGGTAGGAATGCGTGCCTCCCTGCTTGTTTATTGTACCACATGACTGTAGTATTGTCCATCTTTATCAGCAGGTGCCCTGGATGAAGTCGATCCTTGAAAGCAGTCAGGGCATTCTGGACAGCCAGCATTTCTTTTAGATTGATATGAAGATGCATTTGGCTTGTGGGCCATGTGCCCTGAATACATTTTCCTGCCATGTGGCCCCCCAAGCATAATCTGATGCATTTGTTATTGTCTGCCTGGCAGTGGGTAAAGTGAAAGGCTGTCCCTTGTGGTGGTGACAGGCCTGTGTCCACCATCAAAACTCCTGTTGCAGGCAGGGAATGAGGGTGATAAGCTTTTCCAGGCTGTGGCAATGTTGAGTCCAAACACTTTTTAGATACCACTGAAGTTTCCTCATATCCAGTCTTGCACATGGAATTAACAGAATGCAGGATGCCATGAAGCCCAAAGCCTGCAGAATTTTTCTTGCAGATAACTGGGTTTTTGTTGCCAACATTTCGAAGTAAGAAGTCAGTTGCCTTTGTTTGTCTGGCATGAGATAGGCCACCTGGGCAGTTGTATTTAAGCTTGCACCCAGGAATATTATCTCTTGAGAGGGTACTAGTTTTGATTTTCATTTACTGTGTACCCTAGGCAAATTAGCAATCTTTTTACAAATGCCAGATGTTTAGTAGAATGTCCTTGTTCTCTGCTTGAATAAGGCAGTCATCCAAGTAGGGATATATTTGAATTCCTCTTTGTCTGCAAAAAGCAATTACTGGTGCCAGACATTTTGTGAAGTCCCTGGGTGCAGTAGATAAGCTAAGGGCAGTGCAGAGAATTGGTAGTGCATTGAGCCAGAGATGAATCTGAGGTATCTTCTGCAAGATTGTCTGATTGGGACATGCAGGTATGCCTCTTTTAACTCCAATGCTACAAGCCAAGCCTTCTTGCCCAGCATGGGCAGAAGCTGCTGCAAAGTCAACATTTTAAATTTTGGAACGTCCAGAAAAGTGTTTAGAATAGACAGGTCCAGTATTTGTCTCCAGGCTTTGTCCTTTCTGGGTATCAAGGAAAAGACGTGAGTAAAATCCTTGCCCCTGCTCCTGTAGTGGTACTCGCTGAATGGCCCTCATGTCCATGAGGAATGAAACTTGCTTTTGTGACTCTGCCCCATTGATTATGTGGCAGGTCTGGCATGCCTTTTGCCTTTGGCAGGGTGTGAAAGTGGAACCTGTAACCCTGAGACACTATCTTCAAGACCCATTGGTCCTGGGTGATCATGTGCCAGTTTTGTGAAAAAAGTGCTAGTTTTCCCCCTAAGGGAGTGCCCAAAGGAGAAGTGCTTGGTATTGGTTGAGGAAAGTCATTGGGACTGTTTCCTATAGGGTTGTGATTTGTCTTCTCCACTTTTGGAGGTAGAAGCACCCCATTGTTTAGGCCTGTATGAGCCTTGGGGCTGGGATCTGCCTTTAGGGCACCTGTATCTGCCTCACTGTAGCCTATCTGACACTGGAAAGGACCAATTTTTTGAAGGCCAGTTCCTGCTAAATCTTGGTGGCTGTACCTGTAAGAAATCCTTAAATGTCTGCATAGATTTCGATTTATCCTCCATTTTCTTCAACACCTCTTCTGCCTTAACACCAAACAAAGTATCATGCTGTAATGGAGCATCTAATAATTTTGCTTTAACATGATCAGGCAGATTCTGTTCCTTTAACCAAGCATGCCTCCTAATCACAGAACCCGTTAACAGCGGCCCTACAAGAGGCCTCCAAAGAATCAAAACCACATTGCAAGGTATGTTTTCCCACCTGTTCAGCTGCATGCAATAAATCCTGCATTTCCTTGTTTTCAGCACATTCAGAATTTGTCAACATTTTCTGTTTTAACAGTGACATTAAGTATTGCTGATATTTAAGCATATGAAACTGACAATTTAAAACCCTTACAGCCAAGGTAGCAGAAGTGTAAACTTTTTTCCCCCATCTGTCCAGTGCTCTAGAATCCCTATCAGAGGGAACAGGGTTTTTTGCAGTGGAAGCCTTGACCCCTTTGGGACTCTGAGATATAGTTTCTGGGTCAGCAACATGGTTTTTATATAGAAATTTATGAGAGTCTGGAACCTTGTAGTACCTGTCTGGCTTAACGGGTGCAGGGGGTATAGAGTCTGGGGACAGGCCAGACTCTGAAAAAACATCATCTACAATGTCCAGAACAGGAGGAATAGCAAGGGGCCTGTGCTGATGAAGGAAAAGAAAATCTCTGAGCCTTTCCTTGGATTCTGAATAATCCTGGCTCTCCCAATGAAAGTGCTCCCTCATAGTATGCAGGGTTTCCCCAAAAGAGTAATCCTCAGGAGGAGAAGCTGAAGGAATAGATTCTTCAGCATCAGAATCCTCAGAGACAGGAAGAGAGTATTCCTGATCAGAGGAGGAATCGGAGGAAATGGAAACCTGATCTGAAGATTCATATTCTGTCTCCTGCCTAGGCCTCTTATCAGGAGGGGGATGGGAACCCCTGTTCAAAGTAATAAGGTCTTCGGCCATTTTGATCATCTGTTTTTTAGGCATGGAAGTTTGTCCTGGAGAATGCTGTACTTGTTTCTTTGTCTTTAGAGCTGCTTTAGTCTTTGGCTTTGAAGCTGAAAATGGCTTTACATATAACTGTGTAGGTCTGAAGACACCCACAGAAGCCGATGCCTGCACAGCGGCTCCGGACCCATCTGAGGGAATAGTTTCCAAAGATCTAATACCTTGAGTTTCCAGAGGCCCAGTTGGCTCCACGTGGGAGTTGGAAGCGGCCTGTGGCTCTGAGGTAGTGGGTGTTAGGGGCTGCAAAAGTGCCTCACTGAGAACCGGTGAACCGACGGCTAGCTTAGAGGAAGCCTCATCATTGGTTTTGGACCTCGGATGCCTGTCCTGGTTTTTATCCTTGCGTTTTTTATAGAGTCCGGTCGTCGGCTGTTCCGCCGACATTGTATAATTGAATCTGCAGCCAAAGTAATGAAAGGCAAAATCATACTGACGCTTAAGAGTGCGTTGGTTAAATCTAGCACAAAACTGACAACAAGCAACGTCGGTCAGGGCCTAGGCAAGGAGTACAGTAGGAGTGAAAATTGTCAAGAGGTATTTGCTTCCCACAACAAATACAATTGTTAACTTTTTCTGACATCGGTCTGGAGCAAGAAAAAAGTTTCCCTAACGGGGTACTTAGCTTTAATGAAGACTTCGGATCTGGAATTCGAAAATCTCACGAGTCGGCTGACCGGCACTTGCGAACTGCTTTTGCTTCGGGCACCGCACGGCAAGAAAGACTGAAGAAAATGGCGTCGGCTGCATCTTATATACCCCTGGCGCACTGACATCAGGGAAGAGGCGACAGCAACCGACGCCGGACCAGGACTTTGGAATTCAGGCCGACTGCGGGTAGCCTGCCAGCAGGATAACCCAAGTGTAATGACTGCAACAGTAAAACATCTTCCGTGTTCTCCCACCATAAACACTGGCACATTCTAGCAGCCAGTCTCAGAGAAAGAGAAAACCCCAGTGGGAGAATCAGAGACTGAGTACTTCTCTGAGTCTGAATCAGAAATCTGAGGAAAAAAAACTATATCCTTCCCTGCATTTTTTTGTACAGATTCAGAATCTTGAACATCTCTAGGAAAAAAGGTATCTTTTTTCTTTTTCAAGAAATTACTTTATGAGAAGGCTCAACAGCCTGAATTAGACCCTAAGTTAGACCCAGTAAACTACTCCTATCCAAAGAAATCGGAGGAAGAATAGATACATGCTTGGTTTTCTGTTTCTTTTTGACAGGAAAAATTGGGTCAACCATGTTACTAAGAGAAGCAGAAACTTCCCCAGTGACTGCTACAGCATTCTGACAACACAAACTTCCCTGTTGCCTCTCTCAGGAACAACAAGAGTGGCTCTCCCTTGCCTACTGAGAAGACCTCAAAAGCCATAAAGGATGTGGCTACCGACCCCCTCCAACCCATCACTTGTGGCTGTTGGTGCTAAAACAGAGGGAGCTTACGTAAAAGACAAATGGTCTGAGTTGCAACAAATGGCCACAGCAGAGTTACCCACCTGCAGCTGAGGCAAATTGTTAGTTTGCTGTGGTGACAAAGGCTGTTTATTTTTTTTTTTATTTTATGTGGCTGGAAGAAGGACCAACCATAGAACAAGTATCTTCGTCCATGGTAAGGCCGAAAATAATGCCCTTTTTCCCCAAGTAAACAAGCAGAAAATGCTGGTAAACACTGCCAGTCTACAAAAATTACACTGTCAGAAAAACAGTAAAAAAACAGTAAAACACTTTAAAACACTTTGCCAGCCTCTGGAAAATTTAAAAAAAATATATAATAATAATTTCTCTCAAAATATAAAACAAGTTTTCAGATGTTCATCGTGTTACCCTGCTGCAGTCATCACACTTGGGTTATCCTGCCGTCAGGCGGTCCCGCAGTCGGCCTGAATCCCAAAGTCTTGGTCCGGCGTCGGTTGCTGTTGCTTCTTCCCTGACGTCAGTGCACCAGGACGTATATAAGAGGCATCCGACGCCATTTTCTTCAGTCTTTCTTGCTGCACGGTGCCCGAAGCAGAAGCAGTTCGCAAGTGCCGGTCGGCCGACACCTGAGATTTTCGATTCAAATTTCAGTCCGAAGTCTTCAATAAAGCTAAGTACCCCGTTGGGGAACCTTTTCTTGCCTCAGTCCGATGTCAGAAAAAGTTAACAACTGCATTTCTTGTGGGAAGCAAATACCTCATAAGGACTTCCATTCCTATTGTATTCCTTGCCTAGGCCCAGATCACAACGTCACAGGTTGTCGGTTTTGTGCTAGGTTTAATAAACGAACTATCAAACGCCGTTTTGACTTCGCACGACATTACTTTGGTAGGAAATTTAATTATATTATGCCGTCGGAGCAGCCGATGACTGGCATACATAAAAAACGCAAGGATAAGGACAGGCAGCCTAGGAACAAGCCAGACTCCGAGGCCTCTGCTGGGCCTGTCGCCAGTTCTCCGGTTTTCAGTGAGGCGCCTACGCGCAGCCCCTGACACCTGCAGAACTGGAACCCCAGACAGCTGCGGATTCTCAAGCGGAGTCCACTAGGCCGACGCAGCCATCTTCCGACACCGGAGCAGAAGTAGACCTCAGTGTAGTGGAAACACCTTCGGTTGCAGAAGGCGTTTGCAGACCGACTACACTCACCATTAAATCTTATACTAAGCTTAAAACTCCATTAAAACCTAAGAAGACTGTACACATCAGTCTACAGTTCCAGGCCCCATCGTCTAAGAAACAGATGCTTAAGATGGCTGAAGTTGTGATTACCCTAATCAGGGGTTCCGATCCCTCTCTTGATAAAAGACCAAGACAAGAGGAGGATTATGCTTCCTCTGACCAGGTTTCAATTTCCTCAGATTCTTTTGATGAACAGGTTTACACTTTTCCACCTTATGAAGACTCTGATGCTGAAGACTCTATTCCCTCAGCATCTCCCCCTGAAGACTACTCCTTTGGGGAAACTTTATATACCATGAGGGCACATTTCCACTGGGAAGGCCAGGACTACTCTGATTCTAAGAAAAGGCTCCAAGAGTTCCTTTTACTACCCCCAGCACAGACCTCTTGCTATCCCTCCAGTTTTAGATATTGTGGATGATGTTTACATGGAGTCTAGTTTAAATCCAGACTCTCTACCTCCTGCTCCAGCCAAACCAGACAGATACTACAGAGTATCTGACTCACACAAATTCCTTTATAAAAGCCCTGTGGCTGACCCAGAAACAATTTCTCAGGGTCCTAGGGGAGCTAAAGCTTCTATGGCTAAAAATCCTGTGCCCTCTGAAAGGGATTCCAGAGCCCTAGATAGATGGGGAAAGAAAATATACACCTCAGCAACTCTGGCTATGAGAGCATTAAATTGTCAGCTTCACATGCTGAAATATCAGCAATTCCTAATGTCTCAATTAAAACAAAAAATGAGCACACATACTGAACAGTCTGAATTCAAGGAAATGCAGGATCTGTTGCATGCAGCTGAATAGGTGGGCAAACATACTTTACAATGCGGATTTGATTCGTTGGAAGCTTCCTGCAGAGCAGCTGTTACTGGCTCTGTCATACGCAGACATGCTTGGTTAAAAGAACAAACCCTTAATGATCATGTTAAAGCAAAATTATTGGATGCACCTTTACAGCAGGATGTATTATTTGGTGTCAAAGCAGAGGAGGTTTTAAAGAAAATGGAGGATAAGGCAAAGTCTATGCAGACGGTCAATGATTTTTTGCAGGTACAACCCCCTCGTTTCAGCAGAAATTGGCCAACAAAAAACTGGTCCTTTCCAGCTTCTGACAGATCACAGAGGGGCAAATACAGATGCCCAAGGGGCAGAGGTCAGTCACAAGGCCCTTACAAACCTCACCAATGGGGTACTGCTACCCAGAAAGGAGGAGAAGACAGGCCCCAAGCTAGCAGAAGACAACAAACACAATGACTCAATCCTCAAACTACCAAGCAAATCACTCCTGGCAGCTACCTTGGGAGGAAAATTAGCATTTTTTTGCAGACAACTGGCACATCATCACAAAAGACAAATGGGTCCTAAACATTGTCTCTCAAGGATACAGATTCCACTTTCATACCTTACCAAGGATAAAAGGAATGCCAAACCTGCCACCAAATCAATGGGTAGAGGCATAAAAACAAATTACAGCTCTCATGGACATGAGAGCCATTCAACAGGTACCTACACAGGAGCAAGGACAAGGATTTTACTCAAGACTCTTTCTAGTCCCAATAAAGGACAAAGCATGGAGACCCATTATGGATCTTTCAATTCTGAACACCTATCTGCAAGTACCAAAATTCAAGATGCTAACACTACAGCAGCTTCTTCCCATGCTGGGCAAGAATGCTTGGCTAGTAACGTTGGACCTCAAGGAGGCATACCTGCATGTCCCTATCAGACAAAATTGCAGAAGATACCTCCACTTCATTGCAGGTTCAACGCATTATCAATTCTCTGCACTGCCCTTTGGCTTATCTACTGCGCCCAGGGACTTCACAAAATGCCTGGCACCAGTAATTGCATACTGCAGACAAAGAGGAATTCAAATATACCCATACCTGGACGACTCCCTTATTCAAGAAGAAAGCAAGGACATTCTTTTAAAGCATCTGGCATTTGTCAAACACCTTTTAAGTTGCCTAGGGTACACAGTAAACGAAAAGAAATCAAAACTAGTGCCCTCACAAAAAATAATATTCCTGGGTGCCAGCTTGAATACAACGGCCCAGATGGCTTATCTCACGCCAGACAAGCAACAACAGCTGACTCAATATTACAAAATAATGGCAACAAAGACCCAACTCCATGCAAGAAAAATTCTGCAGGCCTTGGGATTCATGGCATCTTGCATACTACTAATACCATTTGCAAAACTGCACATGAGGAAATTACAATGGTACCTGAAAAGCGTATGGACTCAGCACAGCCACAGCTTGGAAACAATGATACCACTCATTCCCTGCCTTCAACAGGAGTTTCTATGGTGGGCATAGGCATGTCACCTCAACAAGGGTCAGCCTTTCACCTTACCCACAGCCAGGCAAACTATGACAACAGATGCATCGGACTATGCCTGGGGAGCACTCATGGCAGGACAGTGCATTCAGGGCAAATGGACTACAGATCAGAGGCATCTGCCTATCAATCAAAAAGAAATGCTAGCAGTACAGAATGCCCTAACAGCTTTCAAGGACCTCTTACACCCAGGACAACTAATAATAAAGACGGACAATACCACAGTAATGTGGTATATAAACAAGCAAGGGGACATACATTCCTACCCTCTATGCAGGCAAGCAATGACCTTCTGGAACACTGCACTGTCTTACCAGGTTCAATTACAAGCACAATTCCTGCCAGGAAAGAAAAACAAATTGGCAGACGACCTAAGGAGAAACATCATGGATCCACACGAGTGGAAACTAGATCCACAAGTATTTGCAATGATAGCTCAAAAATGGGGACGCCCAGACACAGATCTGTTTGCAAGCCCCCAAAACTACCAACTTCAAAAATTTTGCACAAGGACATTCCATCCACAAGCTTGGATAGTGGACGTCCTCTCATTCAGTTGGAAAACATTAACAGTGTATGCCTTTCCTCCACTGCCTCTTCTATTAAAGGTACTGCTGAAAGTCAGATTAGAGAGGCCACAAATGATACTCATTGCACCAGACTGGCCACGCCAGCATTGGTATCCAATTCTAAGGAACATGGCCCACGGCCCACCATGGATTTTACCACAAATTCCTCACCTGCTCACCCAGCGAGACAATCAGATTCTACACAGCCAGCTTAAGACTTTAAACCTGGCTGCATGGCAAATTACCTAAACAACCAGCCAACACCTCTATCGAAAGCTGTTATGGATGTCATTCTGGAGGCCAGGAGGCCCAGCACCAGGAAATCCTATTCAGACAAATGGAAAAGATTTTGCGCCTGGAACAAGTCTAAAGGCCAAAATCACCTTGATCCAAACATTCCTCAGATTCTACAATATTTAACTGAGATGTTGCACAAAGGACTTTCCTTTTCATCTACTAAGATCCACACCTCAGCAATTTCAGCTCATTACAACACAGATCCTCCTTTATTCTCACTTCCAAGACAGTACCTCAGAGGGGCTAAGAACATAACACCGTCAAGGAGAGCAGCAACACCTACTTGGGATCTCAACTTTGTTCTGGAAAAGCTTACACTGCCGCCCTTTGAACCAGCTTTTTCAGCAGATTTAAAATTTCTTTCATGGAAAACTTCCCTGCTACTAGCAATAACCTCAGCTAGAAGAGTCTCAGAGCTACAGGCACTAATGGCAGTGGAGCCTTTCCTCATTTTTCATCAAGACAGAGTCTCTCTACGAACTAACCCTTCCTTTATGCCAAAGGTGGTATCCAGTGTGGCCCTAAACCAAACCATTCATTTGCCCATCTTTTTCCCAAATCCCCAGAACAAAGGTGAAAAACTCCTGCACTCTTTGGACATTTACAGGCAATTACGTTACTACTTGGATAACACTAAGGCTTTCAGAAAAACTGGCCAGCTCTTTGTAGCCTATGCTACAGGATCACATGGAAAAGCTATCTCAAAACAGACCATTTCTAAATGGATTGGGCATTGCATACGTTTCTGCTACACGCATCATGGGAAACTGGTGCCTGCCAACATTAGGTCCCACTCCACCAGGGCTACAGCTACATCAGCAGCCTTTCTCATGGGAGTGCCAACCAAGGATATTCTGGAAGCTGCAACTTGGAGTTCAGTGCACACCTTCACCAAACACTATCACTTACCTCTATATTCTAAGACTAGAGCTGGTTTTGCCACTGCAGTTTTGCAGGGCCTACTAGCTTCTTCTCACCCTATTTAACTCCACCTCCCATCCTTAGCTTTGGGATTCAACCCAAGTGTGATGACTGCAGCAGGGTAACACGATGAACATAGTACAGTTTTGTACCTACCATAAATGTAGATGTTCGAGTGTTCACCCTGCTGCAGTCCAGGTTACCCTCCCTCTCTCCCCTCTGAACTAGCTGAACTTATCTATACCACTCTATCCTATACAACCTCTGTGGTGTATTTGCTTGTGCCTAAAGGTATTGTTTTATTTTTATCTAGCTATATATATATATATATATATATATATATATATATAGATATAGATATATATAAATATATATATATATATATATATATATATATATATATATATATATATATATATATATATTTTTTTTTTGGCCTACCTATTGGGGGCACCTGACATCTGGGGCAAGAAAAACTGAAGAAAATGGCGTTGGATGCCTCTTATATACCGCTGGCGCACTGACGTCAGGGAAGAAGCGACAGCAACCGACGCCGGACCAAGACTTTGGAATTCAGGCCGACTGCAGGACCGTCTGATGGCAGGATAACCCAAGTGTGATGACTGCAGCAGGGTGAACACTCGAACATCTACATTTACGGTAGGTACAAAACTGTACTTTACTTTGTAACACTTTTAAACTGAAAGGAAAACTAAGCTCTCCATTTATAAGCATGCTAGTCTTGAAATAGTCCATTAAAACACAACACTTCTAGCTTTAAAATAACTTTCCTGAAGAGGACTGTGATAAAACAGCAACACAAGTAAAAAATGGAAGCCCCCCCCCCCACCCCCCACAAAGGGAAATGACCTCCAAGCACAGGAACAGTACAAGCCGACCTTTACTTAATGTCAACCATTTTGATGCAGTGGGAGTTTGTTTTGATATCATGGATTATAGGAAAGGATAACACTACTATCTGGGACAAAGAGGGCTGCGATAAAGAAAAGTGCAGGACATCTATTTTTAGAAGCTCTCAAATAGTAAAAAAAAAAAAAAAAAAAAAAAGAAGAAGAAGTTATGCACCTACCATAACATTCCATGTTAGTTGTCCTTCATCACGCCTTTCTTCTTGCTGGATGGGTCCGGAGCCGATCCTCTGCTCCGACTCGGCCACTTACTATAGCTCGAGAGCTCTTTACTGGCTCGAAGCTACCCCTTATCCTAGAATGCCCAGCTTCAGCTACCCAGATCTCATTTGAGATAGCTCACACTAGACATAATATATAGAAGATAATCCATTAATAAACCTGGATCTACAGTTAATTGTCATGGTTTGCTTGGGAAGAAACTAATAACAAAACAAGTTAGCCAGTGAAACCATTGAGAAACTCCTCTCAATCCTCGAGGAAGGGGGAAGGAGGGAGGGACGCAAGAAGGAAGGCGAGATGAAGGACAACTAACATGGAATGTTATGGTAGGTACATAACTTCTTTATGTTAACTTGTCCAATCTCACCTTCATTCTTGCTGGATGGGACAGCGTCCCTAGCACCTCAATCCTGGGTTGCTCATTGGAACAGACTCTTCAGAACCATGGAACTAAAGGAAGTCCTGCCCCGGGAGACCACATCTACTTTGTAATGTGAAATGAACGCATGAGGATCTGCCCAAGTAGCTGCTGCACAAATTGAATCTATGGGCAGTCTAGATTGAAACGCTACCGAAGTAGTTACTGATCTGGTTGAATGACCTTTAGGTTTTGTTGGAAGATCTTTTTGTCGCAAATGATAGGTATGGACTATGTTGTCTGATAAGCATTTTGACAATGTTACTTTAGAAACTGGAAGGCCTTGTTTGTTGTTAGCAAATGAAAGGAACAAATGATCTGATTTTCTCATCTCTTTAGTTCTATAGAGATAGAAACGCAGTTGTCTATGCACATCCAACTGGTGTAATCTGTATTCTGCCTTGTTGGAATGAATAGGAAAAAAGACAGGAAGTTCAATGGATTGATTCAAATTGTGTTCCGAACAAACTTTAGGTAGAAAAGATGGGTTGGTTCTCAGAGAAACTCTGTCTTTGTGAAAAACTAGGTATGGAGGGTGAACACATAGTGCATGAAGTTCTGAAACACATCTGGCAGAAGTAATAGCAACTAAGAAAAGAGTTTTCCAAGAGAGAAATTTCAAGGAACATGATGCTGCTGGTGCAAAGGGTGGCAGTATCAAGGAGGCCAGAACCAAATTGAGATCCCAAGGTGGAAGGGGCTCTTTCACCGGGGTCTAAGTAGAAATGTACCTCTCATGAAGGCCTTACAGAGCTTGTGAGACATTATGCTGGAGTTAGAAACTCCGACATGAAAATTTGAAATGGCATCAAGTTGCACTCTGATGGCAGCAGCCGCTGCCCCAGAATGAAACAGTTCTGCTAAGAAATCCAAAATCTCGTGTACAGGAGCTGTAAAAGGATCTAAATTCCTGGATTCTGCCCAGTAAAAGAATCTTTTCCATTTGCTAGCATAGACTTTCCTTGCATTTGTCTTATGGGAGGAAACAATATCACGCACTGCTGGGGAAATACTGGGGAGCCTGGCTAGGACTGGAAGTGGAGTAATCAAGCTGACAGCTTGAGAGATTGGAGGGACTGGTGTAGCCACCTGATTGATGAATCAAGAGGTCCGGTACTGGGTCCAGAATCCAAGGCTGGGCTAGAAGGTGGGGGTGAACAAATGGAAACCAAATCTGTTGAGGCCAATAGGGGGCAATGAGGATCATTTTGCAACCCAACGTTTTGCTTTCTGAATGACTTTTGGAATTAGGGGAAAGGGGGGAAATGCATAAAGGAGTCCCTGAGGCCAATCGTGGACTAGAGCGTCCCTGGGTGTATGACCTGGAGGAGGAATAAGGGAGGAGTAGCTGCTGCATTTGTTGTTGAGGGAAGAGGCCAAGAGATCGAAGCAAGGCTGGCCCCATTTGCGGAAAATGAGATCTGCAATTTCCTGTTTCAGAGGCCACTCCTGAGACATGAGGATAGCCTGGCTGTGCCTGTCTGCTATTACGTTGGATGTCCCAGGGATATGCATTGCTGTCAGAAAACGTTGGGAGGAAATCGCACATTGCCACAGTCTGAGGGCCTCTCGGCACAAGGGGTAAGACCTGGTTTAGCCATGTTTGTTGATGTACCAAACCATTGACATATTGTCCGTCAGTACTGCAACAGTCCCAGCAGGGAGAGAGTCTTGAAGAGCTTGCAATGCTAAGAGCACCGCTCTCATCTCCAGGACGTTGATGTGCAAGTGGTACTCGTGAAGTTGCCAAGTGCCTTGGACTGTCTTCCCTAGATAATGCCTCCCCCCACCCTATCAGGGAATCGTCCGTGGTCACTGTGGCGACTGGATGGGATTCCATGAAAGGTCTGCCCTGAGTAACTAGTGGGGAGACCATCCACCAGGAAAGGTGTCTTTTGCAAGATTCCGTAATTAGCATCATGTGAGACATGGGTAATTCCTGGAAGGACCATTGTGTGATAGGAAGCCACTGAAGGATTCTCATGTGAAAGCGTGCTAAGGGAACTAGAAGAATGGCTGCTGCCATGGACCCTAGAGCTTGAAGAACATATTTGATTTGAATTCTTTTGCTCCTCAGAAGTGAAACCTGTTTTTGAATAATGGAAACTCTTTCCTGAGACAATTTTACAATCATTTTTCTTGTGTTTAGCTCTGCTCCTATGTATGTAATAGATTGACAGGGCAACAAGACAGATTTTTCGAAGTTTACTGCGATGCCTAGTTGAGCACAGGATTGGATGGTGTAATCTCGTGCCTCTATAAGTTGTTGCCTGGTGGTAGCAGTGAGCAGCCAGTCATCCAAATAAGGAAACACCTGTAATCCTAGATGTCTCAGGTGAGCCGTGACTACTGCCATGCATTTGGTGAACACCCTGGGGCTGTGGTGAGACCAAAGGGCAGAGCTTTGAATTGGTAATGACTGGCGGAAGCGGAGAAATCTCCTGGACCGTCTGTCCATTTTTATATGATAGTACGCATCCTGAAGATCTATGGAGCACATCCAATTGTCCTGACCCATTCAGGGGAGAATGGACTGCAGTGTTACCATCCGGAACTTTTCTTTTTGTACAGATTTGTTTAACCTGCTGAGATCCAGAATTGGTCTCCAGTCCCCTGTCTTTTTGGGCACTAAAAAGAATCTTGAGTAAGTTCAGGATCCTACTTGGTCTGCGGGGACTTCCTGGATGGCTCTTTTTTTCTAGCAGCCTTGAAACTTCTGTGACTGCCTGATCCCTTAGATTGGGTGGAACATCTGGGATGGATTATTTTGAAATAAAGCGGGGTTGATGAAAGGGAATCTTGTAACCTCCGGATATAATGGCTAGTACCCATTTGTCTTTTGTAATATTTTGCCAAGTGATTGGGTACAATAAAAGCATTCGCCCGACTGCCTCCAGAGTTCAGCAGTCGGACATCTCTTCAGGGATGTTGATAGGGTTTGAAGAGAACGTATCTCTGTCACCCTGATTTTGCGGACCCTCTCTGCCACGAGGGCGGCATCTGCCATTGTTACAATTTCTCCCTCTGCCCCTGGGGGAAAATTCACCACGTGCATCAGGCAAGGGTCCCTGGGATTTTTGAAACCACATCTTTCCACCCTTCTGACCCTTTGGGTATGGTCTGGTCTGGTAGGAGTGGAAAAACAGACTCCGACATCAGAGAGCGTCTTGCCTTCCTGCTGGCACCTGGTAAGTGTGTCTTTCACCTGAGGCCCAAAGCGAGACGAACCATCAAAGGGGGTTTTGGTGAATGACTCTCTGAAAGGTTCCGCAAACTGACACAGCCGCAGCCAAGAATGTCTCCTAAGAGCCACTCCTGTACCTGCAGCTCTACTTGCTCCATCGGCTGCGTATGAAATAAGCCTCATGAAGGAGTTGACTATTGAATTAAGAGTTGCCAGCTGGGTATCTACCTTAGCTGAAGCTCCCTCAGCTGTGGGATCTTGAAGGGCATCTCCAAGTTCTTTTAGGAGATCCCGCTGAAGCCTAGTAAAATGGGAAAGATAGTTGAGGGACCCAAGGGAAAAGGTCGCTGATGAAAACATTCACTTCCCATATCTGTCCATCGTATGAGAGTCTTTATTTGGTGGATGGACAGATGAGGAGGTTTCTGCTAACTCTCTCTTTGTGGCTGCTGCTACCACCACCATGGCATCAACTGGAACACCTTTGGTCAAGAATTGTTTGTCTTGGGGAGATGTGGTGAATTTATTGGGTCTTCTCTGGACAGGTTCCATGGAGTCTGGAGCTGACCAAGCCTTTTGAGACACTACAGACATGAGGATCAAAAGGCGGAGACACCCAGGAGGTGGAAGGTCGGGAACCAAATGCGTCCAGGTATACAGACTCGTCCTCGGATGGGGATAGGGAAGACCAGCTACACCTCTGCCTGAGAATCTCAAGGATGTCCGAAAAGGAAACATCTTCAGAGGGGGACCCCTCAGATTCATCCAGTTCTGTATCTGAGGTGACAGACTCAGGCGAGTCTAGGTGCTTCCTCTTGCACGTTTTCTTCCGGAAAGCCTGCTCAGAATGCTCTGGGGAGATTTTGGAAGAAGAGGGTTCTCACCCAATGGGGTGTCCTGGGGCATAGGTTCCCTACACTTTGGGGCTGGAGGAGAAGCAGAGGTTGTCACAGGCACTGAGGGAGACAGAGCCGATGGAACAGATAGTGGGGCCATCTGTGGGGACAGCACTCTCAGCATGACCTCAAAGGCGTCATGGTCTCAACACAAGGAGGGTTCCAGCTCCGAAGAGACAGGAATCCCACCCTGCGCTGAGGGCGACGTCTCCAAGGCCGATGTGGGAGCCGAGCTCAACTGAGCCGAAACTCTGAGAGGGAGAGCGGGGTCGGACAAGGGTCCAATGCCATTTCCCCCCTCGGAGCCGACAAGAGAGCTTAGGCGCCCAGATACCTTGATGGGAGGAAGAACCGAGGTACTCGCAGCCAACATCGTAGCCAAAGAGGATGTCATTGGAGCCGAAGGAACCACTATCGGAGCGTCCATGGACTCTGGCTCTGAACTAAGCATAGTTGGAGGAGGAATCGAAGTGGATGGAGCCGAAGCCTGTTGAGGCTGGCTCAAAAGCATTTTAGCAAGGGCCTGTAACTTCAGCAACCTGCTGACCACTCTCTCCACATCCTGATCCAATAACCTCGAGGATCGAGAGGAGTGGGAAGATGAGCGATGACTGGTCTTGCTTTGAAGTAAGGGTGATTGTGGCACCGAGTGAATCAGCTCCAATGAAGGAGACCTAGCTCGTTTGTGGCTCCGAGACAGCTCCCAAGTAACAGTTGGAGCCGACAGAGGGGTAGTCTTGTCGGTGTCAAGTGGCACCGACCCACTTGGTTACTCAAGCTCACAGGTCGATTCCAAACATGGAGCCGACGGCTTGACTGGTTTTGAAGGTTTCACTGGCTGAGATGCTTTAGCCGGAGAATCCTGTTTTAACAATCCATGGAGGATAAGCTTGTTTTTCCACTCCTGCAGGACCCTTGGACTAAAGGCATGACAAATAGCACAAGAGTCCTGCAGGTGCAGAGCCCCCATGCAGTAAACACAACTAGTGTGCCCATCTATTAGAGACATCTTCTGACAGCATGAGTCACACTTTTTAAAACCAGAGGTTTTATCTTCCTTAGACATTTTACAATAAAAGACAAACTACAATAATAAACTAAAAATTAATAAAGATCTTAAAGGAGAGCCTCTAACTTAAATGGCTGTCCTTAAAGGGGGGAGGGGAAGAACTCTCTAAGTTAAACAAGTTCAGGGAATAACAGAAGGCCTAGCGACTAAGGGGTGACGGCCAACACAACACAAGAAACACCACTAGGACGAGATAAGGGGCTTACAATAAAAGAAACTTACAAACTACTATAAGAGAAAATATATATCAGATTTTAAGCAAAATATTTGAATTTAATAGAGAAAAAAGTTATACGAAGCCTGAGCCAATATTGACGGCAACCTCGTAGCTAAAGCGGCAAATGAGATCTGGGTAGCTGACGCTGGGCATTCTGGGATAAGGGGTAGCCTCGAGCCAGTAAAGAGCTCTCGAGGTATAGTAAGTTGCTGAGTCGGAGCCGAGGATCAGCTCCGGACCCATCCAGCAAGAACGAAGGCGAGATTGGACAACTTAACATCAGAAGTTTTGTACTAACCATAACAAAAGATCTGCTTTCTTTTTCCGTTTAGTTCAACCTGCAGGTTATCAGATCGCAGGCTTGCCACTTGTCAAAGATATCAGCTCAACAGGCTCCACCTCCCATACCAACAATCCCGCACTCCCCTAAGAATATCTCAGATCAAGTTTGCCCTTCTCTGTCTAGCCTAACAGAAGAGAAAGTAAGGACCCCAACAGAAAGGGAAAATAACCTCACCCACTCGATAATCCTATGTTGAGAGTCGCCATACAGGTGGGGGCAGGAGTGATGGAGGGGAGGTTGAACCAGACAAAGAAAGACAACATGAATCTACTCTTATGGTGAATACATAACTTTTGTATCTGATGTTGTCTTTTCTATTTGGCTTAAACCTGCCAGCCACGTAATACCCCTGAAAGGTTCTAAAGGAAGGATACTGCACAATACAGTGAAATCAAATGAAACCCTGGACATGGATTAAATGTTCAGCTTTGTAGTAACATAGAAATGTTTGAGGACCTACCCAAGCAACAATTGCACATGCATCATCTAAAGGCACTCTTTAGAAAATAAACATAGAAGCAGCTATAGTTCTGGTGGTATGGCCTTTTGTTTGTAATGCAAAGACTTACCTCTCACAGTATATGTGAAGGAAATATAGCCTGACAACCACTTGGATAGTGTAACGTTAGAAACAGGTTTATGTAATCTAGACTATGAAAAGGAAACAAACTGGTCAGATTTAATGAAAGATTTTGCCCTGTCCAAATTGAATTTTAATTGTCTATGTACATCTAAACAATGTAACAAGTACTCACCCTTGTTAGAAAAAATTTGTAAAAAAAAAAATTTTTACTGGAAGGTGAACAGACTGGTCCAGGTTACTTTCAGTAACCACCTTTGGAAGGAAAGAAGGGTCTGTGTAAAGAGGAACCCTACTTTTTATGGAAAACCAGATAAGGTGGAACAGCAGAAAGAGCCTGTAATTTGGACACATGCCTGGCAGAAATAACAGCCACCAGGAACAATGTCTTCCTTGATAAAAGCTTCAAATCTGAGACAGCAAAAGGCTCAAAAAGAAGGGCCTGGAAGGCCCTCCAGTACAAAGGGTAAAACCTATGGAGTTATGGGGTCCTGAACAGGAGGGCACAAGTGAAAAACACCTTTGAGAAAAGGTTTGGAGATTTTCAAGGCAGCCAAAGGTACATTATCCCTGCCAACATGAAAATTACATATGGCTGCCCATTGCACCTTAATAATGGGATAACTAGAACCTGCACTGAACAAGTCTGCAAGAAAGTCTAGGACTACCTCCAAGGGAGATGAAAAGGAGTCCAGGCCCCAAGAAACAGCCAACAGTTTCCACTTACTGGCATACACCTTCTAACAGGCATCTTCTGGGAGGAGGGCAAGATATGTACAACACTGTCTGAAAGCATGGGATTTCTGGCCATCAAGGTAATTGGCGAAACCAGGAGGTTAAAATGAGGGTCTAAAAGTCAGATGGGTCCAGGCTTGCCAGATGGGAAATGAAATCTGGGATGGGATCTACCACCCAATTCAAGTATCTCAGAAGAGGCCACAGGAAGGGGAACGACACCTGACAGTGCCAAAAGTGAGTGATGAGGATCACAGTCACTCTGTAGCGGGCTGCCTGCTGAAGGTACTTGATAATTAGAGAAACTGGAGGATATGCATACAGGAGACCCACGGGGCTAAGCATACAGGAGAGCATCTCTGGGGTATTGTCCTGAAGGAGGGACTAAGGCATAATAGCTGATGCACATGGAGTTGGAAGGGGAAGCAAATAGGTTGCAACCCGAACTTCCCTAGCACTGAAAAATCTGAGCAGTTACCCTTGGATGCAGAGAACACTCATTAGAAAGAACAGTCCTGCTTAAACTGTCTGAAAGAACACTGGAGTTCCCTGGGATGTGCTCTGCAATTGGAAACTACTGAAATGAAATAGCACATTGACAAACCCTCATGGCTTCTTGACATAGAGAGTAAGATCAGGTTCTCACCCATTTGTTCAGACACCAAGTAATGGACATATTGTTTGCCTGGATCAATATCACTCCATTAGGTAGAGCTTCCTGGAAGGTCTGCAATGCAAAAAGGACAGCCGTCATATCCAAGACACTGATGTTGGCCTCTGAGGAAGACCAGGTCCGCTGAACTGTCCCCCCTTCAAAATCCTCCCCCACCCAAGAAGGGAGGCATCTGCAATGCTACTGGCCACCGAAGGGGGAAGAACAAACAGCCTCCCACTGGTCACAGATGGAGACTCCAACCACCACTGAACCTGATCACTACAAACCTTTGTCAACCTTATGTGGAAATCCATTGAATATGTCAAATAGGAAGACTGCACTGTCAGAGTCCATTGCACAGCCCTCATTTGGTACCTCGCTAGAGGGACCAGTCCAACTGAAGCCACTATGTGACCCAAAAGTTTCAGAAGAGCATCTGCTGGCATTGTTTTGTAAGAAACCAAAGAGACTGCCTGAGACTGAAGGATGGCTACTCTGGAAGTTGGAAGTTTGAAAACGTAGGACATGGTATCCAAGCAGCAGCCTATATACTCCAGTGTCTGGGCGAGATTTAGGCTTGATTTCTGATAATGGATGGTAATCTATAAGGAAGTGCATAGCTGGAGTAAGGTGTCCCTGGCCATGACTAGGGACGCTCTCGTGGGAGCAGTGAGGAGCCATTCATCCAGGTACATGATGACCTGAAATCTCTGCAGCAGGAAGCAGGCTAACGACTGCCATAATCTTGGTGAACACCCAGGGTTGGGGGGCAGTGGAGAGACCGAATGGCAGAGTACTGAACTGGTAATTAATTAATTACTGGCTCCCACCAGGAAATGCAGGAACCTCCTAGACTGTCACTGTATCTTTACATAAAGGTAAGCATCCTTGAGGTCTATCGAGCATATCCAGCCATCCTTCCTCAGTAAAGGTAGAATGGACTGCATTGTGACCAAACCCAAGACTGGCCTGAAGTCCTTGTTCTTCTTGTGTATCAAAAGAACCTTGAGTAGGCTACAGATCTGGTGGGACCTAATGAATGACTGTACTTGCAAGCAGCTTCTGAAGCAGCTACCTGTTGTGTCCGATGGGGTGGAATGTTCAATAGACATCTGGGACTGAACCTTGGAATTTCTAAAAAGGGAAATGAATAGCCTCTGGATATGACTATTAACGCCCATGTGTCCAAGGGGATGGCCTCCCAAACTTCTGGGCATACAGCCAAGTGAACCCCCCACTGCCTCCAGAGGAGGTCAGTCTGGGAATCCTTAAAGGGCCTTCCAGAGAATGCTCAGTGGAAGCCCAGTTCTGGGGTCTGCTCATGCTGCAAGGGCAGCATCCACTGTGCTTACTCCCCCCCCCCCCAACCGTGGGAAGAACCTTCAGATGGAGAATTCTGGAAAGACTTCAGCAACTTTTTGAAGACATGTTTGCCTCCCTTATGATTCTGTGAAAAAGTCCACTGAGGGGTTGCAAAAAGTACAGTTGTGTACACTTACCATAAATGCAGAAGTTCGAGTGTATTCACTGTTGCAGTCATCACACTTGGGTTATCTGCTTGCAGGTAGCCCTCTGTCGGCCCGAATACCAGAGTCTTGGGATTTCTGTGTCGGATGCTGTTGCCTCTTCCATGACGTCAGAACATCAGGGGTATAAAACATGCAGCTGACGCCATTACAACAGTTTTTCTTGCCCCAGATGTCAGGAGCCCCTGAAATAGGAAGCAATTACATGGTGTGGAATACCTCCAGTAAAAAGTAAATACGATGGCCATAAGATATGGCCAAAGAGAGGATATGTAGAAAGTCTAGAAAAGTCAGGAGGCTGGAGGGAGGGTAACCAGGATTTGTACACAACTGTACTATGTTCTTTATGTTTCAATGTTGCAGTCATCACACTTGGGTTGATTCCTAAAGCTGAGTAAGGGTGGAGGCAGTCAAGAAGAATTAGGGCTGGCTAGCAGGCCGTGTAAGACTGCTGAGTCAAATCCAGCTCTGGATTTAGAAAAGTCCGGTAAGTGGTATTGCTTGCTGAAGGTGTGTACAGAACTCCTGGTTGCAGCTTCCAGGATGTCCCTGGTAGGGACTCCCCTGAGAAATGCTGTAGAAGTTGAGGTAGCCCTACTGGAATAAGTTCTGATCCCCTGTGGGGAAGGTTTTCCATGGTGTTCATAGCAGAAATGGATACAGAGTGCTATCCATTTGGAAATGGTTTGCTTGGAAATGGCTTTGCCCTCTGCCCCTGCAGCAAAGCTGACGAGCAGCTGGTCAGATTTTCTGAAAGGCTTAATCCTGTCACGGTAGAACTTGAGCTGTCTGTGCATATCCAAGAAGTACAGGATCCTCTCCCCTTTATTCTGAGGATTAAGGAAAAAGGTTGGTAAATGGATGAACTGGTTTAAAGCCCCACTAGATACCACCTTGGGCATAAATGATGGGTTAAGTCCTGATGGACAGCCTGTCAGCCTGGAAAAAAAGGAAGGGTTCCACAGCCATTAGTGCCTGTAACTCAGGCACTCTTCTTACTGAAGTGATGGCTGGAAGTAAGGCTGTTTTCCAAGAGAGGAATTTTAACTCTGCTGTAGCAGCAGTTTCGAAAGGGGGAAGCATGAGCTTCTCTAGTACAAAGTTAAGGTCCCAGGCAGGGGTAGGAGCTCTCCTTGGGGGTCTTAAATAGTTAGCTCCTCTCAAGAACTGTTGGATCAGAGGGTGAGAAAAGAGAGGTGATTCCATATTGTAATGAGCTGAGAAGGCCGAGGCCTGAGTTTTAATTGATGAGAAGGAAGGGCCTTTGTGGAGTAGCTCTGGTAGGTAATCTAGAATTAGAGGTAAGGAGGGCACGGCAGTGTCCTTTCCTAGAGATTGGCTCCAAGGACAGTATCTCTTACATTTTTCTGAATAAGATTTCCTAGTACTAGGCCTTCTGGCCTCAAGGATTACGCCCAGCACCTGTTTGCTGAGGGTTGCTGGTGGTGTGTTCAGGGAATAAGCTAGGCTGTAAGGTTCATAGTGTGCAGCTGAGGATGCAAAATCTGTCCCTCCTACTGAGACAGCAGGGAGGGGGTCAAAAGTAGGTTCCAGGGTGGCACTGCTGTCAGAATGTGTAGGAGAGGGTACCAGTGTTGGTGTGGCTAGTCTGGTGCGGGTTGTCCTTGGTCTGTCCTGTTTGATCTTGAGTAGTACTTTTGACAGGAGGGGCAGATAGGGAAAGGCATAAATTGTGAGATCTTCTCATGTAAAGGATAGGGCATCCACTTGCCATGCTTGGCTGTGGGGATTTCTGGTGCAACATTTGGTCAATTGAGGGTTTTGGGGGGAGGCAAAGAGGTCCAGCTCTGGTGGTCCCCACTTGTTCATTAGAAGTTTGCATAAGTTGGGTTCCAGTTTCCACTCGTGTGGGTCCAGTAGATTTCTGCTCAAGTCGTCTGCCAGTGAATTTGTTTGCCTGGCAGGAACTGAGCTTGCAAGTGCACTTGGTTGCTCAAGGATGTGTTCCACAGGGCCATGGCTAACCTACAGAGTGGGTAGGAATGAGTTCCCTTCTGCTTGTTTATGTACCACATAACTGTTGTATTTGTCTTTATCAAGAGTTATCCTGGAAGGATAAGGTATTTGAAGGCTGTCAGAGCATTCTGTACAGATAACATTTATTTTTGATTGACGTGCAGGTGAATTTGTCCTGGGCTCCATATGGCTTGAATGCATTTGCCTGCCATGTGAGCCCCCCATGCATAGACTGATGCGCCTGTTGTCAGGTTTTGGGCAGCGAGGGGTTGAGTGAAAGGAAGTCCTACGTTGTGGTTGCAAGCCTCTGCACACCAAAGGAACTCTGCCCTTAGAGAGGGAATGATAGGAATCAGTGTTTCCAAGTCTTGAGAGTGTTGACACCGGTGACTTTTTAAGTACCACTGAAGTTTTTCCATGTGCAGTCTTGCATATGGAATTAGTAGAATGCATGAGACCATGAACCCTAGGGCTTGCAGTATTTTTCTTTGAAGATAACTGGGTCTTGGCGCTTTTCTGGATTGAAGAATGCCATTTTGGAAGCTGTGCTCAAGCTTTCTCCCAGGAATACAATCTGTTGGCTGGGCACCAGATGTGATTTATTTTCGTTGATGGTATACCCCAGAGAAGTTAGAAGTCTCTTAACAAATGCCAGGTGCTGAAGTAGCAACTCCTGACTGTTCGCCTGAATCAGGCAATCGTCCAAGTATGTGTAAATTTGAATATTTCTCTGCCTGCAGTATGCAATGGTTGGAGGCTGGCACTTTGTGAATACCCTGGGCGCAGTAGATAAGCCAAAGGGAAGTGCAGAGAACTGATAAAGCATACAGCCTGCCCTGAAATGTAGATTTTTCCTGCAAGATTCCCTTATGGGGATGTGCAGATAAGCTTCTTTTAAGTCTAGGGAGACTAGCCAGGAGTCCTTGGCTAGCATAGCTGAATTTTGGGACCACCAACGAGGTGTTGAGAATGGAGAGATCCAGGATAGGGCGCCATGAGCTCTCTTTTCTGGGCACCAGGAACAGTCTGGAATAGAAACCCTGTCCCCTTTGCTATACTGGAACAGGTTGAATAGCCCTGATACTGAGAAGAGAAAGTACTTGCTTTTGAGCCTCTGCCCACTGGTTTGAAGGAAGGTCTGGCAACCCGCTTGGGGCTGGCAGTGAGAGGAAACAGAATCTGTATCCCTGGGATACAATGCTTAGGACCCATTAGCCCTGGGTAATGGACATCCCATTTTTTGCATGCAGGGCGAGTTTTCCTCCTAGAGGTGCAAGCACTTGGGCGTGGCTGGGAAAAATGATAGACAAGTCATTGTGAATTTTTTCCATAAGGGGCTGGCTTATCACTCCCTGTTTTTGAGGTGGGAGCACTCCACCCTGACACTGTAGTCTTGGTGGTCTGCTGCCCCTGGGCTTGGACTGAGAAGGCCCGAGAAGGTCTGAAAAGGACCAGTTTTTTTAAGGCCAATGCCTACTGAATCTAGGTGGCTGTATCTGTATGAAATCTTTAACAGTTTGCATAGATTTAGCTTTTTCCGCCATCTTTTTAAGAACAACTTCTGTTTTTGTGCCAAACAAATGCTCCTGGATTAATGGAGCATCTAGTAATTTTGCTTTGACATGGTCTAGCAAGATTTGTTCCTTCAGCCAAGCATGCCTTCTCAGTACAGATCCAGTGACAGCAGCTCTGCAAGATGCTTCTAAGGCATGAAAGCCACACTGCAAAGTATGTTTACTAACTTGGTTTGCAGAATGCCTCAACTCTTGTGAATCTTTATTGTCTGCACAATCTGGAAGCAACTACAGTTTGTTTAATTAGTTCCATAATATACTGCTGGTACTTCAACGTGTGAAACTGGCAATATAAAGCCCTTATGGCAAGAGTTGCAGAGGTATATACCTTCTTACCCCATCTGTCTAAAGCTCCAGAATCCCCGTCCAAAGGGGTAGAGTTTTTAACTGTAGTAGCCTTAATACCTTTAGGTCCCTGGGAAAAGGTCTCTAGATCCACAGTGGGATTCTTAAAAATAAATTTGTGTGAGTCAGGTACTCTGTAGTACCTGTCAGGCTTTCCAGGAGCTGGTGGTAAAGTATCAGGAGTAAGACTGGATTCCATGAAGACATCATCTACAATATCAGGACAGGGGGTATAGCTAAAGGCCTTCACTGAGGCAAGTCTAAAAATTCTCTGAGTCTCTTTTTGGACTGTGGATAGTCCTGGCATTCCCAGCGGAAATGCTCTTTTAAGGTATGCAAGGTTTCACCACAAGAAAAGTCCTCTGGAGGGGAGGCAGAGGAAATGGAATCATCTGCATCTGAATCCTCAAAGAAAGATAAGGGAATGTCCTGGTAATCAGAGGGATCAGAGCTATCGGACTCGCAGTCTGTAGATTCAGGAGGAAAATCAATAATTTGTCTTATAGAGGGGGAAGGCTGGCTTTCCCTAATTAAAGTTGTAAGGTATTCAGCCATTCTAAGCATTTGTTTATGTGGCATGGGAGCTTGAGCATGCGCTTTAGTTGTCAGTATTCAAAGCATAATGCAAACTCTGGTCCTGAGAAACTCGGTAATTTTAGTCAAAAACGAATATGTTCATTTAATACGAACATCAGAAGGTCGGAATATGCCGTCAGAAGCCAGTGCCTGCACAGCAGCTCCAGACCCATCCAAGGTAAGGACATCCACAGGCATACCTCTCAAGTGTACCTCATTATGAGGAACGTACCTCATTTGGGGTATTAAGTTCATGTTCCTTGAAGTTCCACACTGAAAGCCTCTATCACACATTCAGTGTTAGGAATTTTTTTTTTTTTTAAGTGAAATCCATGGTAAATAGAAATGAATCATATTAATTCATTAAAAGATCTTCTTTATAAGTAAAACCAGCATAGTTTAACCATCCTACGGCCTTCCTAGTTGAAGCTGTTAGTAAGCCATTAGTATGTGTTCCACATTTTGCCCATTTGTTCCACATTATGGAGGGCTAGTGTTCCTCATTTTGGAGATGGAAGGTTGAGAGCTATGTCCGCAGGTTCCATAGTCGAAGAAGCATCTTGCGGCATACCGGACTCCGAATGGGTCTCAGCAGAGGCCTGCAAATCTGTAGAAGCGGGTATCAGGGGCTGCATGGCGACTCACTGAGTACAGGCCTATGCGGTCAGTCTCTGTCTTTAGCCTTACGTTTTTTCAGAAGATCAGTAGTCGGATGGCTTGTCGAAACCATTTCGGAATACGGAGAGGGAAAGATAGCCCGATGACGAATAGTTCATGCATTAAACAGGGCACAAAATCTACAGCAAGGAATGTCGTGGTCTGGGCCTAAACAGGTGATGCAGTAAGAGTGAAAATCTCTGTGAGGTATTTGCTTTCCACAGGCAAGACAATTGTTAACTTTTTCTGACATCAGTTAAAGCAAGAAAGAAGGCTCCCCAACAGGGTACTTAGCTTTAGAAGACTTCAGGTCTGAAACTTGAACAACAAAAATTTCAGGTAGCGGCCGACCGGCACTTGTGAACTGCTTTTGCTTCGGGCTCCCATGCGGCAAGAAAAGCTGATGTAATGGCTTCTGTTGCATGTTTTATACTCCTGACATCATGAAAGAGGAGACAGCATCCAACGCCGAAATCGCAAGACTCTGGTATTCAGGCCGACTGAGGGCTACCTGCAGGCAGATAACCCAAGTGTGATGAGTGCAACAGTGAAACACAAAGAACATCGTACTCCTATGGCAGACAGCATCTTTCCATCTTGCTCACTCCTTGTCTAAGTGTCTTTAATCTTATACCCAAAGACTGAAAAGCCATCAAAGTGGCCATTAATAATGGATACCTTGAAGCAATCCATAGAGTTACACAATTTCATCTAAGCATGGCAACAGATGGCAATGTCGGCACCAGTGGCTCAGGATGTTCCATTGGCCGGATTTGAAATGAACCTCATGTAAATGTTGGCAATAGACCGTATAGTGCACAAATGAGTCAACAGTCTTCTGGGCCTCTGAGGACTGCTGTGAATTGATTTTCCTCGGCACGTCCAATACAATACAGTGCTGAAGTCTCTCAAGCGAGAAAGATAGTTAAGAACGCTAAGAGCAAATGTAGCTGAGGCATAAGAGAGCTTCCTCAAATGGTACAACGTCCAAGAATGCCTATTCAGGGGATGGACTTTGGAACTATCCTTTGAAATGTCCTTTTTAGTTGCAGCCACCCCCATAATTGCATTCACAATCAAACCTTTAACTCTAGCAAGGCCAATCCTTGGGTGGCCTGAGGATTTTACCCAGCTTCTTACTGATCAGTTCCACCATACTGGATTCCTTCCATGCCCTCCAAGACATCAGGTCAATAAGTGTATTTGGAAGGGGAACTACCCAAGATGTGGAAAGGCCCAACCTGAAGGCCTCCAAAAATACTGACTACTTCAGAGGAGGACCTTCAGTGGTCTAGCCCCTACGGTGGTGAAGAAACTCCAGAAGATCGCCAAAGGAGGCTTTACTGTGAGGAGACTTGGGGACCCCTCTCTTTCAAGGTCAGTATCCTCTATGAGGGACTCCTTCAGTGGGACTTCAGGTGCTCCATCTTGCACTGACTCTTATTGGACACTTTCTGCTCGAGAGAGTCCGGGGGAGAAGGGGAAGAGGTAGGGGCCGCAGCAAGGGTACAGACTTGAGACCAACAGGAGTGAGCTGTCCAAGAGCACACTGATGAATCATCACAGGTGTGGATGTAAGGGAGGGGGAACACAGGCTGCATTCGACCAATCCTCCTTCCTACCAGAGAAAAACCTCTCCATGACATCAAACTCGGAAGCATAACCTAGTTGATTGGAGTCAATGGTCCTAGGATCCAAGGAACTTGGAGATGTACCAGAGCCTGAGGTAACTACACTCCACCTTGACACTGAGACCATATCTGAGCTATTGACAGCAGATGCCCCAAATGGAAGGGACAAACCTGAAGCTGGGACAGTCGAAACTGACCTGCAGATGCCAGCCTCAACGTGTCAGCTAAAAAGCCCACTCAGCTCTGAAGCAGCCAGAGTCAAGGAGATGAAGGACACGGTTGAGGTCTGAGACAAAAATCGGCCATGCTGTTGGATAAGACCCTATGGATAAGGGCACAGCCAGGCCAGATGACCTGGTATCCTCCGGCCAGAGTGAGGACACCAAAGTAATAAAACAGACTTTCTGGGAAAGGAGTCCAGAGCCAAAGGAATAAGGCCCAACTGCATCTGTGCTTGCAAGAAAGATCTCATTGGCTGCTTCAGATCAGCTACTATTAGTTTGTCCACCAACTGCGATAACAGAGTGGAAGAAGCTACTGAAGGTGGTTTGGACGTTTGTTTGGATAGCAAGGGATACCCCGCTTAGGGCAAAAGTGGAGAAGCTCAAACCTGTGGTGGGGATAAGGAAAACTCTGATGAAAACTCTGGGGGGTGGAAGGTGAAAAAAGGGGAAGCCACACGCTGTAAGGGATCCTCCTTGAACAAAAAGGGAATGGGGATACTGATAGCTAGACAGAGATCCTTTCCCAATGCAGGCAATGAAGGCAATCAGCTCTGAGGAGTCAGAGCAGACACCGTTCTCAAGGTAGCAGGAGAACCTGAAGGTCTTGAGACTTTTGGATCAGGCAGGCCAGATGGAAGATTAGGAACCAATGAAAAGGCAGACCTTTTACGTTCCCTTTTAGCAGGTTTGGGGTTCTAAGATGTCTGCTTGCATCTCTGATCTAATTTTTTCTCGGACAAGGAAGCTAAAGCAGAAGTGGCACTAACTGGAAGGAGGCCCTTGAGGACCAGCTTGGCTCTCCTTTTGTTGATGGCCCAAGTACCAAAACCCCTCACTAACATCACAGGGAGACTCCAGGTGGCCAGCCGCAAGCAATAGAAGAACTGGCCGTGGTCATGTTGGGAGGCGAGCTTGTGACCACACACCACACATTTCTTGAATCCATTCGGATCCACTGAAACAAAGCAAATATAATTAACAGTTCCCCACACTTTATCCTATGAGAAAAACACACACTAATAACTTTAACACAAAACTAAACTTACCATCAAAAACTAAATACCCAAATAAGAATGGAGCAGAGAAGAAAAACACACTCTAAAGGTAGGAAAGCCTGTCGCTAAATACTAAACAAAGAACACACCTATTCCAACAATCTTACTAAACCTACTAACACCTAGCTATACTAAATTCCTACAGGGTTGGGAAAAAAGGGGAAGAAAACAGTGAAAAAATTCTTATCAAGGACACTCTCCAGCAGAGCCAAAATCAATCTGCTATCCTGGAATAGTGGCAAACTAGATCTGAGGTATTCTTGGGGGAGTGAAGGGTTGTGGGTACAGGAGGTGGAGCCTGGCAAGCTGAAGTCTTTGAAAAATGACTGACCTCTGATCTGATAACCCACAGGTTGCAGCCAGATGGAAAAGACACCAACAAATGTCTTGGTTTCAGGGCAGGAAGAAAGCATCCACACTTCAACAACATGCTTTGAAAATGAGAAACAATGCTGCCATTTCTTCATGAAATGAAAGAGCAGCATGCAAATATGAGCCTCTCGCATAACTTTAATTGCATCTTTGAGGGAAAATCACAGAGCTGTTCATAAATTATAGTACCTGGAAGGCATGGGGATATAAAATCCAGAGTAACTTGTTTGAACCAAGCTGAACTGAGGCTAGCAGCAACAACTTTGAGCCAAGATACCAGACAACTAGAGGCTTCTGATCTTCCCAAAAAAACAAATTGCCTGTTTTGTTTTTTTTCTGTTTTTTTTTTGCTTGGTTATGCTATTTACTGCACTTTTTACTGTGATTTGCTTATTTAACACTGTATTTTAATACTGTAAATTAAAGGGCACTGTTGCACTGCATTTGTCTGCCTTACTGTGCCTGTTAAATCATATTTTGTTGTTTTCACTGTTTGCAAAACTTTTTTTGCTGCTTTCACTGACTGCAAAGTAGCTATTGATACTTTTCTCTGTTTGCAAAGCATCTATTTCTGTTTGTTCTGTTTTTCTGCCAAGCAGTGTTTTAAATAATTAATCTGTTTGCTGTTTAAAACATTCTTTAGTGTCTCCTTGCTGTTTTTCTACTGTTTAAAACATTTTTAGTGTCTCACTGTTGCTGTTCTACTGTTTAAAATATTTTTTTAATCATTTCCCACCTAAATTAGTATAGCTAGTAGCTGTAGCATAGTCCAGATACAGGTTTGATGCATCTGGGGCTGTTTATACTGGCTGTTGAATTCTGAGCAGATTTTCCAAGCCATCTTTGACTGGAAGGAGCCCTTCTGCACCCTTGTGAAAAAAGTGTGACGATTGTAGCCTGACTGGTAAAGGGTGATTGGTCTAGGCTTGGAGTAAGCACCCTTAATGGTTCTTTTGAGTAAAGTTTTTTTTAAGTTTTTAGCTTCTTGTATTTAAGCCCCACATTTGAGCATGTTTATGCTTGTTTGCACATCATACAGCAGTGCTTACTGCCATGCAATTGTGCGCCATAGCCAAACAGATAACTTCAACAATTTTTCCCTTAGATACAGCAGTAGTACATTGGTGTAGTCCTCATCTTTATTATATTTCTGGTCTAAAAAGTCTACTGAACTGTGACCCATTAAACCACCAGCCAAAAACCTCATCAGAAATACCCACCTACAGAGCACCTCCTAGATCAGTCCTGAAAGCACCTCCTTTGTGATAACAGTTCTTCAAACCTAGCATTATGGAGAGATGGACTGCCCCTGTTTCTCTTGCCAGCCTTGTTGACTTGGGTCTCCCAAGGCAGTGTAGTAACTGCCTCATGTACACTGATAACCTTCTACTAACAACTCACCCCAGTACAGTGTGTGAGAGATGCATCTACACCAAGAACCTTGAATTCCTGCTCTCTAGCACTTGAAACAGTAACACTGACGAGGTTGTCAACTCACCCTCCACTACTCATGCAAATAGTACCTCTACTCATACACATAGTACACATCCAACACATAAATCAACATATGCAGAGGTTCTCTCAAAAAACTTACTGAAACACCAGAGACCTCCAAAACACAAGGCTGCTACAACCAACACAGTTCCCAAAGCACCCAAGACGCACATTAATCCTACTGTCTCACCTACCAAGCTCTTAAGGCATAACACTCATAAACCAAATTTTGTTGTCATTGGAGACTCCATAGTGAGACACATGGCTGTCCCACTCACCAGCTTAAAGAGAAATTCATGGTCAGCTGACTGTCCGGTGCCAGGATTCTTCAGCTCATGCATGCACTCGGGTCTCTCGGCAACAACTACCATTAGGAATCAGCCATAACTCATGTTGGAGTGAATGACCTGAGAAGTACTACACTTGACTATGAAGAGAGACAAGATTGGGCTTCCTGAATGTGTCCCAGGCAGGTATATCCCCTAGCCTTGAGCAGCATATTACCCTCACCTAGAATGATGCCACAGCATTAACAAAAATGATTGATTTCAATAACTGGCTGTTTTTGGTGTCATTCAAAGGGGGATCCAGTTTCTGTCAGCCTGGGATAACATGGTCAACAAACCTCGCTACTTTGCCAGAGACGGTTTGCACCTGGCACCACTAGGCTTTTGACTACTGGCAAAAGCTCTTGCCTCTCCCCACAGTGCCTTTTTTAGACAAGGTCTCAAGAACAAAATTGCCAATCATAACAAAATAAGGGGTATGCTGCTAAATTCTAGGAGCTTAAACCAAAAACTGCACAACCTGGAAGCACTCTTATCACTTGAGGATGTGCAGTCACAGTAACCTGGTTCAAGGCCTCAGAGTACTGGCCTTGGAAGGCTACAATGCCTCCTACACCTTCAGACTGCAAAACGAAAGTGTGACAACCAAAGGAGGCAGTGTTTCTATCTATATGAGAGATAAATTCACCTCCCGACTAAACTCCATGGAGTAACTCCAAGTTCATATTACTATGGGTAAGACCACCATTCAAGTTATAGCTAGTTATAGATCCCTCTCCATGGATCATGATGCACATGAGGCCTACTTGACCAAACTGGAGTCAATCCAAATAGTGCCAAACACTTTGGTCATGGGGGACTTCAATTATCCCACCATCAACTGGGAAACCTACTCTAGCCCTAATTCACCAGCGCAAAAGTTCCTTGACTTTGTTAACTCAAATGCCCTAGAAAGTACAATTGCATACACTTACCATAAATGTAGATGTTCGAGTGCATTCACTGTTGCAGTCATCACATTTGGGTTATACGTGGCAGGGTAGCCCTCGGCCGGCCTGAATACCAGAGACTTAGTATTTCTGCGTCACCTACTGTCACTTGAGGATTGACATCAAGTCATCAGTGGGATAAAAAAGAAGGCATCCGACACCATTACATCAGTTTTTCTTGCCCTAACCTGTCAGAAGCCCCCAAAGTAGGAGGCCAGACTCTGGTGGTAGACCCCCATCAGCGGAAAATAAATACCAATATGCCCCTTGTAAGGAAAGGAGAACAAGGGGAAATATAAAAAGGAAGAAAAAAAAAAAGAAACAAAGAAAGGGGGGTGGTGGGACGGAAACCAGGACTGCAACAGTGAATACACTTGAACATCTACATTTACAGTAAGTGTACACAATGGTACAATGTTCTTCATGTTTCACTGTTGCAGTCATCACATTTGGGTAGATTCCCAAAGCTGAAGATGCTTGGTAAAAGTATGAACAGATGTCCAGGTGGCAGCCTCCAGGATGTCCCTTATTGGGGACTCCTCTGAGGAAAGCTGCAGAGGTGGAGGCTGCTCTGGTGGAGTGTGTCCTCACCCCCTTGGGGGGAGGCTTGCCATGCAGTTGGTAGCAGAAATATATGCAGTGTGCTATCCATTTGGAAATGATTTGCTTGGAGATGGCTTTGCCTTCTGCCCCTGAAGCAAAGCTAACCAGCAACTGATCAGACTTTTTGAAGGGTTTAGTCCTGTCCAGATAGTATCTGAGCTGTCTGTGCACATCTAGAGAGTGCAGAATCCTTTCCCCCTTGTTTTGTGGGTTAGGAAAGAAGATGGGCAAATGGATGGATTAGCTGAAAGCCACAATGGACACAACCTTGGGCATGAAGGATGGATTAGTTCTGAGGGATACCCTGACTGCATGGAAGATGATGAAGGGTTCCACCACCATGAGTGCTCGCAGACCAGAGACTCTTCTGGCTGAAGTGATGGCCAGGAGGAAGGCTGTCTTCCAGGAGAGAAATTTTAGCTCTGCAGAAGAAGCTGGTTCGAAAGGGGGGAGGGTGAGCTTTTCCAAGACAAAGTTAAGGTCCCAAGCTGGTGTTGGTGCCCTTCTGGGGGGCCTCAAGTTGCTAGGCCCTCTGAGGAACTGTTTATTCAGAGGGTGTGAAAACAGAGGCTGCTCAGGGGGAAAATGAGCAGAAATAGCAGAGGCATGAATTTTTATAGAGGAGAAAGACAGACCGCTGTGTAGTAAGGTCAGCTAAGTAATCCAAGATAAGAGGGATGGAGGGCTGTGACGTATTGGCCCCATTAGTCTGGATCCGGGTGAAGAACCTTTTCCATTTATCTGCATAAGACTTTCTGGTGCTAGGGCATCTGGCCTCTCGAATAACATCCATAATCTGTTTACTGAGGATGGCAGACTGGTCAGGGATTAAGGTATACACCAAGATGCTAAACTGAGTGTCTGCAAATGGGGGTGATGAATTCCACTTCCCTCTGTGTTAGGAGAACTGGAATCTGAGGAAGATTCCATGGAGGGAGTAGGGACAGGCTGCAAAGCAAGGGGTACCAGTGTTGTCTGGGCCAGTTTAGGGCTATGAGAATGGCCCTTAGCTTTTCCTCCCTTATTTTGAGCAGTACCCTGGGAATGAGAGGTAGGAGAGGAAAGGCATAGACCTTGAGGTTTACCCAGGGGAAGGACAGGGCATCCACTTTCCAAGCCTTGCAGTGATGTTCCCTGGTGCAGAATCTGCTGAGCTGATGGTTGGTGTGGGAGGCAAAGAGGTCAACCTCTGGGGTTCCCCACTTATGAGTTATTGGGAAGAAGGTGTTTCTGTTGAGTTGCCACTCATAAGGGTCCAAGATTTTTCTGCTTAACTGGTCTGCCAGGTAATAGAGAGCCTGGCACGTATTGTGCTAACAGGTGTATCTGCATGGAAGAGGCAGGGGACCAAAGGGTCATAGCCAGCCTGCACAGCGGGTAGGAGTGCGTCTCTCTGCTTGTTGATGTACCACATTACAGTGGTGTTGTCTGTTTTGATCAGAACTCCTGGAGAGAGGAGGGGTTTGAAAGCTATCAAGGCCTGCTGCACAGCCATCATCTCTTTTTGACTGATGTGCAGGGTGAGTTGCTGGGTGTTCTAGTGGTCCTGTATACACATGCCATCCAGGTGTGCACCCCAAGCGTAGTCTGATGCATCTGTGGTGAGGGTCTGGGCAGCAGGGTGTGGGGAGAAGGAAAGTCCCTTGTTGTGGGAACAGGCTGTTGCCCACCAGAGGAATTCCTTCTTCAGACAAGGAATAATAGGTAGAAGAATTTCCAGATCTTGAGAGTGTTGACACCAAAGGGTCTTTAGGTACCACTGAAGTTTCCTCATGTGCAGTCTGGCATATGGAATGAGGAGTGTGCAAGAGGCCATGAACCCCAGGGCTTGTAGGATTTTCCTTGCAGAAAGCTGGGGCCTGGTGGCCAGTTGAGAAAAATAAGCTGATAGGAAAACTTGTTTCACTGTTGTAAGGCATGCCATTTGGGATGCTGTGTCCAGACTTGCTCCCAGGAAGATTATCCTTCTGGTGGGTACCTGTTTGGATTTCTTTTTGTTGATTGTATACCCTACGGAGGTTAATAGGTCCTTTACCAAGGCCAGATCTCTGAGTAGCTTTGCCTGGCTGTCTGCCTGAATAAGGCAGTCTAAGTAAGGGTAAATTTGAATATTTCTTTGTCTGCAAAAGGCAATGGCCAGAGCCAGGCATTTTGTGAAAACTCTGGGAGCAGTAGATAAGCCAAAAGGAAGCACAGAGAACTGTAAGTGTTGAGATCCTGCCATGAAATTGAGATATTTTCTGCAGGACTCCCTGATAGGAATGTGGTGGTAGGCCTCTTTTAGGTCCAGGGTGGCTAGCCAGGGGTCCTTGGAGAGCATGGGTAGCAGCTGCTAGAGGGTGAGCATTTTGAATTTTGGGATCACCAGAAAGGTGTTTAGAAAGGATAGATCGAGGATGAGGTGCCAGGTGCCCTCTTTTCGGGCACCAGGAAATGTCTGGAGTAGAAGCCTCGGCCTATCTGCTCTGCAGGAGTGTGCTCCACTGCCCCCAAGGATACCAGGGAATGGATTTGCTTTAGATCCTCTCCCCACTGATTTGGTGGTAGATCTGGGAACGCTTTTGGGGTTGGAAGGGTGTGGAAGGAGAATTTGTACCCTTGAGACACAATGTTCAGAACACACTGATCCTTGGTAATGGTGGCCCAGGTGCTAGAGTGAAAAGACAGTTTTCCTCTTACAGGTATGTGAAGGTGGGCAGAGGCGAGATTGGGAAGGTACGAGTCACTGTGAGTTCTTAGCATAAGGGGGTGGCTTAGAAAGTCCAGTTGTGTACACTTACCATAAATGTAGATGTTCGAGTGTATTCACTGTTGCAATTATTACATTTGGGTTATCTGCTTGCAGTAGCCCTCAGTCGGCCTGATTAACAAAGTCTTGGGTCCTGTGTTGGTTGCTGTCCCTTCTTCCCTAACGTCAGGTTGTCAGGGATATAAAACATGCAGATGATGCCATTACATCAGTTTTTCTTGCCCCAGATATCAGGTGCCTCTAATGGGAAACAATTAAAACTATAAATACAAGGATATACCTCCAACAAAAAAGCAAATACGGCAAAAAGTTTTTTGAGCATAGTAAGGGAGAGAAGAGGTATAGCTAAAAGAAGAAAAGGGGGCTGGAGGGAGAGTAACCAGGACTGCAACAGTGAATACACTCGAACTTCTACATTTATGGTAAGTGTACACAACTGTACTATGTTTTTCATGTTTCACTGTTGCAGTCAGTACATTTGGGTAGATTCCCAAAGCTAAGTTTGGGTGGAGGAATTTAAATAGAATTACGACCAGCTATAAGACCCTGCAAGACTGCAGTGGCAAAGCCAGCTCTGGAGTTAGAGAAAAATTGGCAAATGATAACGCTTGGTGAAAGTATGTATAGAACTCCAAGTAGCAGCTTCTAAGATGTCTCTTGTAGGGACGCCCCTGAGAAAGGCTGCAGAGGTAGATGCAGCCCTGGTTGAATGGGGTCTGATGCCCTGGGGGATAGGTTTTCCATGGTGCTTACAGCAGAAATGAATGCAGTGGTCTATCCATTTTGAAATGGTTTGCTTTGAAATAGCTTTCCCCTCTGTCCCTGCAGCAAATGCCACCAGCAGTTGTTCAGATTTCCTTTGAGGTTTAGTCCTGTCCAAGTAGAATCTAAGTTGTCTGTGCACATCTAAGGAGTGCAGTATCCGTTTCCCTTTGTTCTGTGGGTTAGGAAAGAAGGCAGGCAAATTAATGGACTGATTAAGAGCCACACTGGATACCACCTTGGGCATGAAGGAGGGATTTGTTCTGAGGGACACCCTGTCCGCATGAAAGATGATGAAAGGCTCCACTGCAATAAGGGCCTGTAATTCTGATACCCTTCTTGCAGAAGTGATTGCTAAAACAAAAGCTGTTTTCCAGGAAAGGAATTTTAAATCTGCAGTAGCAGCTGGCTCGAAAAGAGGAAGAGTGAGTTTCTCCATGACAAACTTAAGGTCCCAGGCTGGAGTTGGAGCTCTCCTGGGTGGTCTTAAAGTTTTGGCCCCTCTGAGGAACTGCTTGAGCTGTGGGTGAGAGAAGAGGGGAGGCTCTGTGCTATAATGAGCTGAAATGGCTGAGGCATGAATTCTAATGGAGGAAAAGGACAAGCCCTTATATGAAGCATCTCAGTCGAACATTGTAGAATCTGAGGTAAATTGGACACTGCTGCACTCATTCCTTGAGATTAGTTCCAGGCACAGAATATTTTCCATTTCGCAGCATAAGATTTCCTAGTATTAGGTCTCCTTGCCTCTAAAATGATATCCATCACTGGTTTACTGAGGGATAGTAAAGGAGAGATTAAGTAATCAGCCAGGCTGCTAGGTTCAGTGTTTGAAGCTGAGGGTGCAGAATCTGGTTTTCCTGCTGAGACACAACAGGGAAGGTGTCTGAGGCAGGTGTCATGGGGCCAACCATGACACACTGTGCAAGAGGGGGTACACCAGTGTTGGCGTGGCCAGTCCAGTGCAATCAAAATCGTCCTTGGCTTGTCCTGTTTGATCTTTAGTAGTACTTTGGAGAGCACAGGCAGAGGATGAAAGGCATAAACTAATAGGTTTTTCCAGCTGAAGGACAGAGCATCCACTTTCCAAGCTTGTTTGTGGGGAATTCTTGTACAAAATGTGTCCAATTGATAGTTCTGCGGGGGAGGCAAGCAGGTCTAAATCTGGACTCCCTCATTTGCTTATCAACATGTTGAAAATCCTTTGTTCCAGTTTCCACTCATGTGGGTCCATGAGGTTTCTGCTTAGCCCGTCTGCCAGTGTATTTAGTTTTCCTGGCAGGAATTGAGCTTGTAGATTCACTTGGTAGCCCAAGGCTGTGTTCCACAATGCCATGGCTAGCCTGCAGAGGGGGTAAGAATGCATACTCCCCTGCTTGTTTATGTACCACATAACAGTGGTGTTGTCCGTCTTTACCATTAGTTGTCCTGGAAGAATGTGATCCCTGAAGGCTGTCAGAGCATTCTGTACAGCTAACATTACTTTTTGATTTATATGCAGGTGCATTTGCCCTGAATGCACTTCCCTGCCAGGTGAGCCCCCCATGCATAGTCTGATGCATCTGTTGTTAGGGTTTGGGCAGCATGAGGTAGCGTGAATGGTAATCCCTTGTTTTGGTGGCAGGCCTCTGCCCACCAAAGGAACTCTATGCGCAGGCAAGGTATAGTAGGAATCATTGCTTCTAGATCCTGAGAGTGTTGACACCACAGGCTTTTTAGATACAATTGTAATTTCCTCATATGCAGTCTTGCATATGGAGTTAGAAGAATGCAGGAGGCCATGAACTCCAAGGCTTGCAGAATTTGCCTTGCAGATAGCAGGGTTTTTGTGGCCACTTGTTTGAAGTAGGTTGTCAAATTGATCTGTTTCTCTGGCGTGAGCAAAGCCATCAGGGAAGTTGTATTCATATTTGCTCCCAGGAATATAATTTGTTGACTGGGTACCAGATGTGATTTCTTTTCATTTATGGTATACCCCAGACAAGTCAGCACCCTCTGTACAAAGGCCAGATGATTCAAAAGTATGTCCTGGCTTTCTGCCTGAATTAGACAATCGTCCAGGTATGGGTATATTTGAATATTTCTTTGTCTGCAAAATGCAATACTGAGGCTAGGCACTTTGTGAATACCCTGGGCGCAGTAGATAAGCCAAAGCACAGTGCAGAGAACGGATAATGCGTGAAGCCTGCTTTGAAGCGTAGGTATCTTCTGCAAGATTCCCTAATAGGAATGTGCAGGTATGCTTCTTTTAAATCTAATGCTGCCAACTAAGCATCCTTGCCTAGCATAGGAAGCAACTGGTGAAGAGTCAGCATCTTGAATTTTGGAATCACCAAAAAGGTGTTTAGAGTAGAAAAGTCTACGATAGGATGCCATGAATTGTCTTTTCTGGGTACCAGGAAAAGTCTCGAATAGAAACCTTGTCCCTTTTCCTCTTCTGGTACCAAATGAATAGCCCCTTTGTTTAAGAGAGAAACTACTTACTTTTGGGCCTCTGCTTGCTGATTTGGGGGTAGATCTGGCCACCCGCTTGGTGTTGGTCACGTGGAAGTGAAATCTGTATCCTTGGAACACTATATTTAAGACCCATTTGTCCTGGGTTATGAGTTTCTCAGTTTATGGCCTGCAGACCAATCTTTCCACCTAAAGGAGCATTCAGTTGAAAAGTGCTTGGAAGTTTTAAAGGCAAGTCATTGAGACAATTTTTCAAAGGGGGGAGTCTTACTACTCTCAGATTTGGATGCAGAAGCCCCCACTGCTTAGTCTTGGGCGTACCTAAATCCTGTAATTCTTTATTTTCAGCACAGTCAGGAATCAACATCATTTTCTGTTTAAGCAATCCAATAACATGCTGTTGATACTTCATATGAAACTGACAATTTAAGGCCCTAATATCCAAGGTTGCAGAAGTGTAAACCTTCTTACCCCATCTATCCAGCGTCCTGGAGTCCCTATCAGAGGGGGTAGGATTTTTAGCAGTAGAAGCCTTAATGCCCTTGGGTCCCTGTGAAATAATCTCTGGATCCAGAATAGGATTTTTAAAAAGGAACTTGTGAAAATCAGGGACCCTGTAATATCTATCAGGTTTTCTGGGAGCAGGAGGTAAAGAATCAGGGGCCAAACTGGATTCCGAAAAGGCATCATCAACAAAGTCTAGTATAGGAGGTATAGCTAAATGTCTATGCTGAGGCAGAAGTAAGAAATCCCTAAGCCTCTTTTTTGAATCAGAAAAATCCTGGCTTTCCCAGTGAAAATGTTCCCTTAAAGTGCGCAAGGTTTCACCAAAGGAAAAATCCTCTGGAGGGGAAGCAGAGGAAATAGAGTCCTCTGCATCATAATCCTCATAAGTAGATAAGGATAAATCCAGACCATCAGAAAAATCAGAACCTGGTCAGAAGATTCATAAACAAATTCAGTTCTAGGTCTCTTAGAAGGGGGTGGTTGGCCTCCCGATTAGAGTTATAAAATCTTCAGCCATTCTTATCATTTGTTTTTTTAGGCATAGAGGCCTGTGCATGCGGCCTGGGAGTTGGTTTCTTAGGTATGGTTCGAGGTTTAGACCTTAAAGAAGAAGGAGGCATCTGTTTAATATGCAAGTCCGTAGGCCTGAATACACCCTCAGAAGCTGGTGCCTGCACAGCGGTTCTGGACCCATCCAAGGTAGAGACATCCGTAGGTTCCACAGTTGAAGCATCTTGCGGCATATACCAGACTCCGAATGGGTCTCAGTAGAGGCCTGCAAATCAGAAGTAGCAGGTATCAGGGGCTGAGAAAACACCTCACTGAATACCGTCGAATTGGCGACTGTCTTAGGAGAAGCGTCGTCGGCAGCTTTGAACCTTGGCAGCCTGTCTCTGTCTTTATCTTAGCACTTTTTCGGAATTCTGGTAGTCGGATGGCTAACCGACGACATTTCTGGATAATTGAACCGAGAACCGAAATACTTAGAAGCGAAAATATACAGACGACAGATACTGCGTTGATTAAATAAGGCACAAAACCGACAGCAAGGTAAGTCGTGGTCAGGGCCTAGGCAAGGAATACAGTACGAATGAAAATCTTTGTGAGGTATTTTCTTTCCACGAGAAATACAATTATTAACTTTTACTGACATCGGTAAGGAGCAAGAAAAAGTTTCCCCAATGGGGTACTTAGCTTTAGTTGAAGACTTCGGTTCTGAAACTCGAAAACGAACATTTCAGGAGTCGGCTGACCGGCACTTGCGAATTGCTTCTGCTTTGGGCACCGCACAGCAAGACAGACTGATGTAATGGTGTCGGCTGCATGTTTTATACCCCTGATGACCTGACGTCACGGAAGAAGGGACAGCAACTGACGCAGGACCCAAGACTTTGTTAATCAGGCTGCCTGAGGGCTACTGCAAGCAGAAAACCCAATGTAATGACTGCAACAGTGAAACACGAAGGCCATCTCCCTCGTTTTGAAGTGGAGGTAGTCCACTACTTAGATCTCTGCAACCCCTGTGGCTGCTGTCTGGTGTGGGGGGTCTCGTTCCATGGGGCCTAGGCTGGCCTTGTCTACTTGGAGCAGGAAAGGACCAGTGTTTGGAGGGAAAATGCCTGCTGGACCTGTAAGAAATCTTTAACAGTTGGCATAGATTTTGCTTTTTCTTACATCTTTAAGACCTCTTCTGCTTTAGTCCCAAATAAGTTATCTTTGTGCAAGGGTGCAACCAACAATTTTGATTTGACATGGTCTGGCAGGTGGTGTTCCTTAAGCCATGCATGTCTTCTAATTACAGAACCAGTGAGTGCTGCCCTGCAAGAAGCTTCTAGGGCGTCAAAACCACAGTACAAAGTGTGTTAAGTCACTTGACCAGCAAAATGCATTAAATCCTGTAAATCTTTAGATTCTGCCCATGCAGGAAAGGAGAAATTTTTTTGTTTAAGGAGTTCCAAGGTATGCTGCTGATACTTAAGCATATGGAACTGACAATTTAGTGCCCTGACAGCAAGAGTAGCTGAGGTGTATACTTTTTTTTACCCAATCTGTCTAGTGCTCGGGAATCCCTGTCTGAGGGGGTGGGATTCTTAGCTGAAGTTGCTTTAATTCCTTTAGGCCCTTGAGTAATGACCTCAGGGTCAGCTGTTGGATTTTTAAAAAAGATATTTGTGTGAGTCAGGGACTCTGTAGTACCTCTCTGGTTTTCTGGGAGCTGGAAGGAGAGTCAGGCTGGATTCAAGGAAGACATCATCCACCACATCCAGGACTGGGGGGGTGGCTAAGGGTCTGTGTTGTGGAAGGTCCAGGAACACTCTGAGTCTCTTTTTAGTCTGTGGGTAGTCTTGACTCTCCCACTGGAAATGCTCCTTAATGTATGCAGGGTTTCCCCAAAGGAAAAATCCTCTGGGGGAGAGGCTGAAGGTATGGATTCCCCTGCATCAGAATCCTCATACGTGGGGAGAAGCTGCATGTCTTCATAGTCAAATGCATTGGATTCATCTGACTCTTGCTCAGATAATACTAATGAAGACAGAGATCTTCTTTTTTGAGGGAGTGGCTTGGCATCCCCTAATCAGCATGATAAGGTCTTCTGCCATTTTAAGCATTTGAGACTGAGGTAAGGAAGCAGGTGCCTGAGAATGGGTAGTCGGTTTCCTGGGTGTGGTTCAACCCCAGGGCCTAAGGAAAGTACAGTTTTGTACCTACCATAAATGTAGATGTCCGATAGGCATGCATCTGCAGTCCTTACAAATGGGTTGTCCTGTCGTTAGGCAGCCCTTCGGTCGGCCGGATTCCAAAGTCTGGGTCTGGCCTCGGCTGATGCCGCACTTCACCCGACGTCATAGCTGCAGTTATTCGGGTATAAAGGTATCAGCCGACGCCATCTTCCTCAGTGTTTCTTGCCCCAGATGCCAGGTGCCCTCTAGGAAGGCTAAATTTGGATAATTGCAAAAGTTTCCAAATAAGAGAGAGAGCAAATAAAAATACACATGTATATACATATATACAAACAAATACACCATAATAGATTCCCCCAGCCAGCTAGAAGATGGGTAAATACCTAGGAGTACCTCAGAGGGAAGGAGGGAGGGTAATCCTGACTGCAGATGCATGCCTATCGGACATCTACATTTATGGTAGGTACAAAACTGTACTATGTCCTTCAAGGATGCATCTGCAGTCCTTACAAATGGGTAGAATACCATAGCCAAACTGGGGGAGGAGGAGTAATAAGATTATGGTGTAGTTAGGATCCCTTGCAAAACAGCAGTGGCAAAACCTGCTCGGGATCTGGAGTATAAGGGCAAATTATAATGCTTGGCAAATGTATGCACGGAGCTCCAAGTAGCAGCCTCTAAAATGTCTTTGGTAGCCACTCCTCGTAAAAAGGCTGTGGTAGTGGCTGTAGCCCTTGTAGATAGAGGTCTGATGTTTTCTGGAGTTTTCTTCCCATGGTAAGAGTAACAAAATCTAATGCAATTTCCTATCCACTTAGAGATTGTCTGTTTTGAAATTGCTTTTCCTTCCATTCCTGTTGCATATGCTACCAGTAGCTGGTCAGTTTTTCTATTGCTCTTGGTCCTGTCCAGGTAGTAACGTAATTGTCTATGTACATCCAAGGTATGCAACAGTCTTTCTCCCCTGTTCTGTGGGTTGGGGAAGAATGTATGCAGGTGGATAGCCTGGTTTAAAGATACCCTGGAGACCACCTTTGGCATAAAAGTAGGATTAGTTCTCATGGACACTCTATCTTGATGGAAGATCAGGAAGGGCTGTACTGCCATTAATGCCTGTAGTTCAGAAACCCTTCTTGCTGAAGTGATTGCAAGCAGGAAAGCAGTTTTCCATGATAAGTACTGTAATTCTGCTGTTGCTGCTGGCTCGAAAGGAGGGAGTGTCAACTTTTCTAGCACAAAGTTCAAGTCCCATGCTGGCAATGGTGGCTTTCTAGGTGGTTTTACATTTTTAATTCCTCTCAGAAACTGCCTGAGCAGAGGATGTGAGAAGACTGGAGGATCCAAGTTGTATTCTGCTGAAATAGCTGATGCATGAATCTTAATGGAAGAATAGGACAAGCCATTGTGGAAGAGCTCTGCCAAGTATTCCAGGATGTTAGCTATGTTTACCAGTGACACATTTTCTCCTTTTGCAGTACTCCAAATGAGATACCTTTTCCATTTTGCTGAATAATTTTTTCTTGTTGAGGGTCTGCGAGCCTCCAAGATAATGTCTTTAACCCTTTGAGATAAATCTGGGTTATTTGGTCTTATGCAATGTTCCAGGCAGTCAGCTGCAGTGTTTTCAGGTTTGGATGCAGGGTTTTGAAGTTGTTCTGTGTTAACAGTAAGGGAACTAGAGGTAGAGGCCATATTTGTTCCCGAGACATACTCCTCAGTAATGGGTACCAATGTTGCCTTGGCCAGTCTGGAGCTATCAGGATGATCCTTGGACGGTCTTCTTTGATCTTCAATAGCACCTTGTGCATCAAAGGAAGAGGTGGGAATGCATATGCTGTCAGGTTTTTCCAACTGAAAGATAGGGAGTCCACTTTCCAAGCAAGTGGGTGGTACGTCCTCGTGCAGAATTTTTTCAGTTGGTGATTGTGTGGGGATGCAAATAAGTCTATTTCTGGTAGTCCCCATTTCCTGTAATGGTTTTGAAGATGTCCGGATGCAGCATCCATTCGTGGGCATCCGTGGTAGTTCTGCTTAGGATGTCTGCTAGTATATTTTCTTTTCCTGGCACAAAAATTGCTTGTAACTGAATGTTGAAGCTCAGGGCCACATTCCAGAGGTCCATTGCCATCCGCATAGAGGGTATGAATGTGTGCCTCCCTGTTTGTTGATGTACCACATAACTGTGGTGTTGTCCGTCCTTATCAACAGTTGACCCTGTCGAAGAAATGGTCTGAATGTCTGAATTGCCAGTTTTACTGCCAGCATTTCCTTTTGATTTATGTGTAGGTGCAGCTGGTCTTGAGTCCATAAGCCTTGTATGCACTTGTCCAGCATGTGCGCCCCCCAACCGAGGTCTGAGGCGTCCGTTGTGATGGTCTGGCTTGGTTGAGTGCTGTGGAAGGGTAGTCCTTTGTTTGATTGACAGGCCTGAGCCCACCATTGGAATTCTTGCTTCAGGCATGGAATTATTGGAATTTGGGTTTCTAGGCTGTGCTTGTGCTGAGACCATAAATTCCTTAGGTACCACTGTAACTTTCTCATATGTAGTCTGGCATGTGGAATCAATATTATGCAGGATGCCATGTAACCCAGGGCTTGCAGGACTTTTCTTGCTGTTAGCTGGTTCTGCTTTGTTAATGCCATGAAGTAGAGAGGGAGTTGCTCCTGTTTTTCTACTGTTAGGAATGCCATTTGTTTTGATGTGTCCAGCTCTGCACCCAAGAAGGTTATCCTTTGAGATGGTATCAGCCTTGACTTTTTAATATTGACTGTGTATCCCAGGGCTTGTAGTAGATGAATGACCCTTTTCAAGTCTTTTGTTAACTTGTTTTGGTTGTCCGCTTGTAACAGGCATTCGTCCAGGTAAGGGTAGATTTGAATTCCCTGAAGCCTGCAATGAGCAATTACTGATGCCAGGCATTTCGTGAATACTCTGGGCGCAGTAGATAAGCCAAAGGGCAATGCTGAGAATTGATAATGCTCTGATCCTGCAAGAAATCTGAGGTATCTTCTGCAATTTGGTCGTATGGGGACATGCAGGTATGCCTCCTTGAGATCTAGAGTTACCAGCCAAGACTCCTTGCCCAGCATGGGAAGAAGTTGCTGTAGGGTCAGCATTTTGAATTTTGGAACAATGAGGTATGTGTTTAAAGTGGACAGGTCGAGAATAGGTCTCCATTGGTTTTCTTTTCTTGGTACCAGGAAGAGTCTGGAGTAAAATCCTTGCCCTTGTTCCATAGATGGTACCTTTTCTACAGCTCTCATCCTTAGTAAGTGAGTTATTTGTTTTAGAGCTTCTGTCTTCTGATTTGGAGGTAGGTTTGGCATTCCTCTCTTCCTTGGTAGAGTATGGAAGTGAAACCTGTAACCTTGGTCTATTGTCTGTAAAATCCATTTGTCTCCTGTGATGTAATGCCAGTTTACTGAAAATAAGGCTAGCTTCCGCCTAAGGGTGCTTCTAGTTGTTCCCTGGTAGGCGGTGCCAGAGCCAAGTCACTGTGATTGTCCTGTGGAAGTGGTGGTGGCTGGATCTGTGGCTGTACCGCTGGTTGTTAGCCTGCCACTGACGTCCCCTGTAGGCACCTCTGGATTGACCCCTGCCTCTTGAGCGCCTATTCCTGCCTCTCTGAGCTCTGGAGGTGTCTGGAAAGGACCAATTCTTGGAAGGCCAGTTCCTGCTAAACCTTGGAGGTTGGACCTGCAAGAAATCCTTGACTGTCTGGACAGATTTTGCTTTCTCTTCCTCCTTCTTCAGCACCTGCTGTGCAGGGGAGCCAAACAAATTGAGCTTATCCATGGGAGCATCTAGGAGCTTTGATTTAACATGGTCTGGTAAGGACTGCTCTTTTAACCATGCATGTCTTCTGATCACTGTACCAGTCATGGCTGATCTAAAGGAAGCCTCCAGTGCATCATAGCCGCATTTTAAGGAATGATTACTGACCTGCTGAATGTTATGTACCATTTCCTGAACAGATTTTTTGTCTAATGGTTCATCCGAGGACAGTTTTTTAGTTAACTGGTCTAACATAAATTCTTGATACTGAATCATGTGGAATTGACAGTTCAAGGCCCTAGCTGAAAGAGTAGCAGAAGTGTAAACTTTTTTACCCCATCTCTCTAAGGCCCTAGATTCCCTTTCAGAGGGGAGGGTTTTTGGCAGAGGTAGCTGCTACAGCCTTAGGTCCCTGGGAGATAGTTTCGGGATCTGCAAAAGGAGCCTTATACAAATGATAATGTGTGTCCGGAACCCTGTAGTACCTATCGGGCTTAGCAGGGCCGGAGGAAGAGAATCAGGAGCAGTACAAGCATCATTAAATGCATCATCCACAACAGTAAGTACTGGAGGAATGGCTAAAGGCCTATGCTGTGGCAAATGCAAAAAGGTTCTAAGCCTTTTCCTAGAGTCTGAAAAATCCTGGCCCTGCCATTGAAATTGTTCCCTCATAGCATGCAAGGTTTCCCCAAAAGAAAATTCCTCAGGCGGAGAGGCAGAAGGAATGGACTCTTCAGCATCAGAGTCTTCATAAGGAGAAAAAGGGCCCTCTGGAGGGTTAGAATTATCTGATTCATCAGAGGAGTCATCTGAAGAAACTGGTTCAGGGGGCTCTACTCTAGGCCTCTTCTCTGGAGGTGGGTGAGAGGCCCTGTCTGGGTGTGGTTGGGATCCCCGGATCAAAGAAATGAGATCCACTGCTAGACTAAGCATTTGTGAACTAGAGCTAGGCCTGTGAGAGGGGGTCTTAGCAGGCACAGTTTTGGTAGATTTTGCTGCTTTAGCCCTGGCAAAGGCCTTAATCGACATGGCTGCAGGTGGCCTAGCAGCTCCACGCGCAGGGGTAGAAATATCCAAAGGGATAGTATCAGATAAATCCTGAGAACCTGCAAGAGCGGGTGGGATTTCAGTAGCAGATTCAACCATGCTGGATGAGGCCTCGGTAGGAGGTAAGCTTTCGGCCGAAGGAAGAACCGTGGACTCGGTTTCAGCCGAAACCGAGACACTCGCGGTTATTTAACCGCGTTTCGCCGAAACCGCGGACCGAGTGTCAGTCCTTTTCCTGCGCTTTTAGATATTTGCGTAGTCGGAGTATCCGACGGCATAACGTAAGCAAAAGCGGGCGAAAAACTCCTCAGCAAATTCCGACCGACGTCTAAGCGTCCGTCGGTTGAAAGAAGCACAGGCTAGACAAGCTGCTACGTCGTGGTCTGGGCCTAAACAAGGCAAGCAGTAAGAGTGGAAATCTTTATGAGGTATTTGTTTCCCACAAGTTAAACAGTTATTCACTTTTTCTGACATCGGCTGAGGCAAGAAAGAGTCCCCAACGGGGTACTTAGCTTTTTAGAAGTCTTTGGTAGTAGTAATCTCTGGTTCTGACCGACCGGCACTTGCGAACAGCTTCTGCTTCGGGCGCCACGCGGCAAGAAAGACTGAGGAAGATGGCGTCGGCTGATACCTTTATACCCGAATAACTGCAGCTATGACGTCAGGTGAAGTGCGACATCAGCCGAGGCCAGACCCAGACTTTGGAATCCGGCCGACCGAAGGGCTGCCTGACGACAGGACAACCCATTTGTAAGGACTGCAGATGCATCCTTGAAGGACATCTCTGTTGTTTTCAAAAGAACGGTAGCCGTGAAAGAAGGTGTTGGTCTATGTCAGGATTCGGTATTGTGAAGGACTTCCTCGGAAGCCGGTGCCTGCACAGTGGCTCCGGACCCATCCAAAGTAGAGACGACCACAGGATCCTTAGCGGAGGAAAAAAACTTGTATATGAGTGAACCAAACGTAGCCCAATAAGAAATAAAGTATAAATTTAAAACAAATCAGGCATCCGTCAGGCTGAAGACTGGAAACTCTAATATACAGGATAAGTGGTTTCACACATAATGTGCTTCATCAGATTCATAAAATACAGCATTAAAACAAGGCCTTTAAATAATGCAGTGTGTTAAATAATTAACCAGTCATCACATAAAATCAATTATTGGTGTATACTACATTTTTTAAGAGCTAGTTTTAAAGGCACAAATGCATTAAGACCAGACTGCTTGTCAGCCTGTAATTTAATAATCCATTTGGTTTCTACAGTTTCTAATCTATGGTTAAAATCATCACATCTTTTATTTAAACACACTATTTGCAGCACAATAAAATCAAAATCATGTCCAGAAAAATTAAAAATATGCTTGGCTAGGGCATTGAGCATGTTATTACGTCTGATGTCACCTATATGTTGGAGAATTTGTTCCTAAAGCATTCTGATAGTTTTCCCCACATAGAATGAGGTACAATACTTGATCCAGCCAATTACACTAAACCATGTGACTTACAATCAGCATAAAAAGTAGGTTCAAACAAAATGTCATGAACCAGACGCTGAAAAGTCAACCTTGTCGAAATATAGCAACAAGCCTTGCAATTTCTACATGGAAAAGTGCCCTTACGCCCAGAACAAACAGTAGATTTAAATGTAGATCTATAGCAAGACTGTCTTTTAAGAGAACTTATTTTTAAAGACATGACTAAGCTTATCACCCACTATAGATCTGATCTTGTCATCTAAAAGTAATATGGGCCATAGCTTATTAACTGTATGGCATACTTGTTGCAAATTGTTGCCATAGGTCAAAGAAAGTCTGGTTTTATTGCTAGTCATATTATTAGCCAAAGATTGCTTAGGCAAATTAAGGCTACAGAAAAAAGGTTTACCTCTAGTGGACCTCACTGAAACTACATTATTATAATTGATGTTGAAATCATGCTGCTTATAACCTCTAGCCAAAAAATCATTATGTAAAACATCCACAGCTTCATAAAAATTCAGTATCATCAGTATGTAAACGTGACATTCTAAGATGTTGACTCTTGGTAATGTTATTAAATATATGCCTAGGGTGCATACTATTAAATTGTAAGAATGTATTTTTCCTGCAAGGATTTCTAAAAAGGGAGCTATTAATCACACCATTAACCAATTTGACCCTTACATCCAAAAAATCTATAGTGGTACTTTAATGCAAAGCAAATTTAAAACAATTTCTGGACGTTTCCATATAGTGAACAAAATTCAACAGATCAACTTCTACGCCCTCCCACAAAATAAAAAGATCGTCCGCAAAGAGTCTGTAATATAACAGCTGTGTGGAAAAAGCATTTTCAGTAAGGACTACCCCACGCTCCCATTCTGCCAACGCTAGGTTGGCATAACTGTTAGCGCAGCAAGTCCCCATAGCCACACCCACCTTCTGCTTAGAAAGAATGTCATTAAATAAACAAACATTATTTTGTAAAACCAAATCCATTAGAACCCCAATGGAATCAATCAATTCCAATGAATACTCAACTCAGTATTGGTAGTAAGAATATTCTTTAAATACGTAATGCCCACTTCCATGTGGTCATCATCATCTTCTTTCGGCTGTTCCCATTAGGGGTCGCCTCAGCGGATCATCTGTTTCCATTTCTTCCTGTCCTCTACATCTTGCTCTGTCACACCAACCACCTGCATTGTCCTCTCTCACCACATCCATAAACCTTATCTTAGGCCTTCCTCTTTTCCTGTTACCTGGTAGCTTCATCCTTAGCATCTTTTTCCCAATATACTCGGCATCCCTCCTCAGTACATGTCCAAACCAACTTAATCTTGCCCCTCTGGCTTTGTCTCCAAACCTTCCAACCTGTGCTGACCCTCTAATATACTTATTCCTAATCCTGTCCACCCTCTTCATACCCAGTGCAAATCTTAACATCTTTAACTCTGCCACATCCAGCTCAAACTCCTGACTTTTGTCAATGCCACTGTCTCCAATCCATATAACATAGCTGGTCTCACTACCCTCTTGTAGACCTTCCCTTTCACTCTTACTGGTACTCGGCTGTCACAAATCACTCCTGACACTCTTCTCCAACTCCATCCTACCTGTACTCTCTTCTTCACCTCTCTTCCACACTCACTATTACTCTGAACTACTGATCCCAAATATTTAAACTCATCCACCTTCACCACCTCTACTCCTTGCATCCTCACCATTCCTATATCCTCCATCTCATTCACACACATATATTATATCTTAGTCCTGCTGACCTTAATTCCTCTTCTCTCTACAGCATATCTCCATCTCTCCAGGGTCTCCTCCACCTGTTCCCTACTCTCACTACAGATCACAATGTCATCTGCAAACATCATAGTCCACGGGGACTCCTGCCTGATCTCATCTGGCAACCTGTCCATCACCATTGCAAATAGGAAAGGGCACAGAGCTGATCCTTGATGTAATCCTATCTACACCTTAAACGCATCTGTCACTCCCGCCGCAGACCTCACCACTGTCACACTACCCTTGTACATATCGTGTACCACTCTTACATACCTCTCTGACACGTGGTATAATAGTAAATAAAGTTTGAATATCCATAGTGACAAGTAGAGTTTGTTCAGAAAAACACCATGTTCCCTTGCAAAATCACCCAAGGGTACCTAAAAAATGTTCTGTATCCCTAAGCACTGCCTCAGCCTTTTCCAAGGGCTTTTTAAATGGTGCTCTATAAAGATGGAAATAAATTCTGTAGCCCAGCCTGTACCAGACACTATAGGGCAAAAGGGTGGATTATAAAGGGATTTGTGGACCTTAGGAAGGCCATGGATGATTGGTGTTAAAGGTAAAGTTACCAGCATAAAATCACAGATGTTCTTATCTATAACATTTTCCATTAACAAAACAAAGATTTTCATGTATACCACTAACAATTATTTTCAGATCGATACTAGTAATACAATCATATGTAGCTGAATCATTCAGCATAGCTGAATTATAGTAAGTAGAGTCAAGCACAACAATCGACCCACCTTTATTGGCATAGCGAAAAACCAAATCAATGTTGGCCTTTAACTCATTTAACGCCAAAAATTCATTGTGACTTAAATTATAAAAAGTGCCTTTGGAAACAGTTATGCACTCACCATAACGATCAATGTATGTGGTCCATCTCACCTACATTCATTACCGGCCGACTATTTTCTAGCACGAAGTCTCTAATTGGCTGGGTTAACCGGTATCCCAGGATGCACCTCTCCCAAATCCCAGATCTTGTTTGCATACATCGCAATCACTCCACATACACCAACCTCACTAAGAGGAATATCATTCACCAGGAAAAGGGAATAAACCGATTCTGAAGGGTCTCAGAGCAATTATTCTCCAAATCCTTCAGGCAGGGGGGGCAGGTGGGAGGGTATGTAAGAATGTAGGTGAGTTGGACATACATCAATCATTATGGTGAGTACATAACTAACTGATGTTATGTGGTCCTATCTCGCCTACATTCATTACTGATGGGACAGTGTCCCTAGCACCTCTAACCCGGGAGGCTCATAGGAAAATACTCCTGAGAACCGTGGAACCAAAGGAAGCCCGGCCTCTAGATGCCACGTCCAGCTTGTAATGAGAGATAAAGGTGTGATGAGAAGCCCAGGTAGCCGCTGCACAAATGTCATCCAAGGAAAGCCTGGCATGATAAGCTACTGAAGTCGAGACCGCCCTAGTGGAATGAGCCTTGACTGGGAAGGGTAAGTTTCTGCCTGCTGATGAGTAAATAAAGGTAATGCAATCCTTAATCCACTTGGAAATTGTGCACTTGGAAATAGAGCTACCCGTTCTATTCCCCGAAAAAGAGATAAACAATTGATCCGATTTTCTTACGTGTTTCGTCCTGTGTAAATAGAATCTTAGTTGTCTATGCACATCCAATTGATGAAATTTGAACTCCGCCTTGTTGGAGAAGTTGGGAAAAAACACAGGTAACTCAATGGATTGGTGGAGGTTAAATGTAGACGACACCTTAGGGAGAAAGGACAGATTAAGTCTCAAGGATACCCTGTCCTTATGGAATATAAAATACGGGAGCCTAATGGACAATGCTTGAAGTTCTGATACTCTTCTAGCCGAAGTGATGACCACTAAGAAAGCCATCTTCCAGGATAAGAATTTCAGTTCGCAAGTGGCAGCCGGCTCAAAGGGCGGAGAAGTGATGGCTTGCAATACCAGATTTAAATCCCATGGCATGACAGGTTCTGACACAGGAGGGCACAGTAACCAGGCTCCTTTCAAAAAGGCCTTGCAAAGTTTATGGCCCATAAGAGCGGGCTCATAGGATACATGGAAGTTAGAAATGGCCGCCAGCTGCACTTTAATGGTCGAGGGAGCAGAGCCCTGTCGGAATAGCATAGCTAAAAAGTCCAAGACCGCCGATATAGGGGCTGTGAAAGGGTCCAGGCCTTGTGTCTGAGCCCAGATGGAAAACCTCTTCCATTTGCTAGAGTAAATTCTTCTGGTGGAGGACTTGTGAGATGACGAAAGGATATGCACCACCTCAGGTGAAAAGGAATGTAGTCTAACTATCGATGGAAGTGGAGCAGCCAGGCTATCAACCTGAGGGACTGTAGGGAGGGGTGGAGCTGTCCCGACATATGAGTCAAAAGGTCTGATACTGGATCCAGAGACCAAGGACCGTCCACAGTGTACCGCTGAAGGAAGGCAAACCTGACCTGGCGGGGCCAGTGTGCAGCAATTAGAATCATCTTGCTTCCCAAGTAAATGGCTTTCTGAATCACTCTTGGTAACAGAGGAAACTGAGGAAAGGCATAGAGTAGACCGGAAAGCCAACCATGGACTAGAGAGTCCCTGGGTGGACCCTCCCCCCCCCCGTGGGGGGATCAGAGTGAAGTAGTTGCTGCATCTGGCATTGAGGAGACTGGCAAACAGATCGCAGCAAGGCTGACTCCACCTACTGAAGATCCGAGTCGCAACTCGGTTGTTCAGGGACCACTCGTAAGGCATCAGAATAGCTCTGCTTAGCCTGTCTGCTATTACGTTGGATTTTTCCGGAATGTGCGTTGCCACTAGAAACCGTTGGGAAGGCACTGCCCAATTCCACACTCTCATGGCTTCTCTGCAAAGGGTGTAAGACTTGGTTCCCCCTTGCTTGTTCAGGTACCAAACAACTGACATGCTGAGTGAATAGCAATCGTTCCCCGGGGAAGAGAGCTCTGAAGTGCTTGCAACGCTAACAGCACTGTTCTCATCTCTAGGACATTGATATGTAAGTGTACCTCGTGATCCTGCCACGTGCCTTGGACCATTCTGCCCAGATAATGCCCCCCCCACCCTATCTGGGAAGCGTCCGTGGTCACTGTGACAGCAGGAGAGGGGGGGACTAGATTCCTCCCCTTGTCCAGGTTGGAGGAACATAGCCACCAACGGAGATCCTGCCTGCAATGCTCTGTGAGGAGAATTGGGTGAGAAGGGGGTAATTTTTGATAGGACCACTGGACTGAAAGGAGCCACTGGAGGATCTGCATATGTAGCCTGGCTAAGGGTACTAACATTATGGTTGCCGCCATGGATCCCAATAACTGAAGCACTAACCTGGCTTGGACCTTCTTCCGGGGCAATAGAGCCTGAACCTGAGATTGCAACATTGTTATCCTTTCTTGAGGTAGAAAGGCCCTCATTAGGACCGAGTTTAACTTTGCGCCTATAAATACAACACGCTGTGAGGGCAGCAAGGCAGATTTTTCCCAGTTTAGTGTAATTCCTAACCTTTGACAAAGGTTTATGGTAGCCTCCCTGGCTTGGATGAAGAGATGCCTGGTGGGGGCGGTAAGGAGCCAATCGTCCAGGTAAGGAAACACCTGGAATCCTAGACGTCTCAGGTGAGCTGTCACCACTGCCAAGCACTTGGTAAACACCCTGGGGGCTGTGGTGAGACCAAAGGGCAGGGCTCGAAACTGAAAATGACTGGCTCCCAGCAGGAAGTGTAAATGATTCCTGGATGCCTTGTTTATCTTGATGTGATAATAGGCGTTCTTGAGGTCGATGGAGCACATCCATACTCCCTCTCCCAACAATGGGAAGATGGATTGAAGAGTGACCATTCGGAATTTGGACTTCAGGACGTAGTGACTCAATCGATTGAGATCCAGGATGGGTCTCGGGTCCCCTGTTTTTTTCGGCACCAAAAAGAGTCTTGAGTAAGTTCCTGATCCGATCTGGTCTGAGGGGACCGGTTGGATGACTCCTTTTCTTAGCAGCTTTGATATCTCTAGCACTACTTGATCCCTTTGACTGGGTGGAACGTCCAGGATTTTTTTGATTAGGGGAGGGGGTGAAATAAAGGGAATGGTGTAACCTCCGGTGATTATTCGAAGCACCCATCGATCCTGAGTGATGCTCTCCCAGGCTTGAGGATGCCTCGAAAAATGACCCCCCCCCCCGACTGGCTCCGGAGCAGCACAGTAAGGCGATCCCTCAGGGATGATGATAGGAAGATCCGCGAAAGGAGTTGCGGTCTCCCAGATTGCGGGGGCCTCCTCTGCTCCTAGGATGGCATCTTCCAGAATAATTCCCCCCACCTCTGCCTCTGGAGGGGGGGCTCACCATGAGTGGCTGGGAAAGACGTTTGTGATTTCTTGAACCACATCTTCCCTTCTCTCTGAGCCTTGGGATAAGGCCTAGAGGGAAGAGAAAAATGGGCCCCTATAGCAGATAAAGTCTTACCCTCCTGTTCACATCTGGTAAGAGTCTCTTTCACTTTGGGTCCAAAAAGAGAGGACCCCTCAAAGGGGGCATCCTTTAAGGAAGACTTGAAGGCCTCCGCGAAGTGAAATAGGCGCATCCAGGCTTGCCTCCCAAGAGCCAAGCCTGAGCTAGCTGCCCTACTCGCCCCTTCGGCTGCATAGGATATGAGCCTCATGGACGAGTTTGCAATGGAACCAAGGGTAGACAACTGGGCGTTAACAGTCTGCGCTACCGCCTCAGGCATGTTACCCGTCAAGGTATCTCCCAACCCTTTAGGAGATTTCTCTGGAGCAGAGTAAAGTGACAAAGGTAATTCAGAGACCGCAGTGTAAAGGTCGCTGAAGACAGGGTACGTTTCCCATATCGATCCATACTCCTGCAGTCCTTGTTAGGAGGATGGACGGAGGAAGAAGCCTTTGCAACTTCTTGCCGTGTAGCTGACTCCACCACCATGGCATCTATAGGGACCCCTTTTGTCAAAAACTCTTTCCCCGGGGGAGCAGACAGGAACTTATTAGGATGACTGGGCACTGGTTCCACGGAATCAGGGTGCTCCCACACCCTTCGACAAATCAGGTCTAAGAGTTCATCGAAGGGTGGAGACACCCAGGAGGTGGAAGTTTGAGCTCCGAAGGCCTTGAGGAATACCGACTCCTCCTCAGAGGGTGGCTTGGAAGGCCAGTCGCCTCTCTGCCTCAAAATCTCCAGGATGTCGGAGAAGGAGACGTCATTGGAGGACGACTTAGGGGACCCCTCTGCATCATCGAGGTCGGTTTCTGAGGTGATGGACTCGTCTGGGAATCTATGCGCTTCCTCTTGCACAGCTTCTTCCTGGAAGGCTCCTCAGGCACAGACTCTGAGGGGCCCTCAGAAAGCTGGGGACCACTCATGGGGGTGTCCTCAGGCCTTCGAGCTCTGCTGTCCACTGAGAGGGGCGTCAGAGGCTCTAGTCGGGGTGTATGGGGACAGAGTGCCCGATCCAAGTGATGTCACCGATGACCTGGCCAGTGCGCTCCTCAAGGCCTTGAAGGCGGGTCCCCCCGAATCCGAGGACTGACCCTTCTCCGAGACCACAACCGGAGTCGGGATCCCCGAAGCCGAAGCACCAAGAGGGAGACTCGGGGCCAACATAAGTCCCAATGCATCCCTCCTCGGGCCCGACCGAGGAAACCCGAGTGCCGAAACCAGATGATGGAACTGAAATGGTTGGAGCTGATGATGGCTCCGATAAACCCGCCAGGGGTACCGGAGCCGGTGTAAGGACATCACTCGGCGCCGAACACTCCGGCTTCGATGACACAATGCTCGGAGGAGGAATCATCGGTATCGAAAAAGGAATAGGCTCTGGAGCCGACTGGGTCGAAGCTGAAAACAATTTGGCTAACACCGACGAATGAAGGAGCCTCTGAACCACCCTATCCACGTCCAAATCAGATAACCTAGAGGATTTGGAGGCAACTCAAGGAGATGAGGATCTCCTACCTATTGATTCCTGTGTAACACTGGGTGACCGGCGCCGAATCAGCTCCAATATGATTCGGAGCCGAGGTTGACTCCAGTACCACCGATACCTCCTGCGGCCCCGAAGACAATGGAGCCGAGGAAGCAGTATCCAAACCAGAGCTCCTGTCCTGTGGCTCCGAAGCCAACAGAGCAGAGGAAGTTGTAACTATTTTCAAAATTTTCTCCGGGGGCTCCGAGGAACTACGTGGAGCCGGAGATTGTTTCTTAGTTCTGGTGGATTTGGATTTGCCAGTAGAAGAAGCAGACTCTATATCCTCTTCAAAGGAGGACTTGACCAGGTCCTTCAAAATCAGTTTATTTTTTCTTTCCTGCAGCACCCTAGAACTGAGGGAATGGCAGACAGTGCAGGATTCTTGTAAGTGAATCGTGCCAAGGCAATAAACACAGATGGCATGCCCATCTTTGATCGACATTTTATAGGCACACTTTGAGCATTTTTTAAACCTGGAGGGTTTATGCTCCTTTTGCTCTTTAGACATGTCCAACAAATTCCAAACACTCAACACAACAATAGGAAGGCAGGATACACTACCGAAACTCTAATTTAAACGCTCCTTAGGGAGCGACGAGAGAAAAACACTGAGAACAAGACGAAGGAGAGGATTAGGTCCCTCTAAATTAAACGGGCCTAGCCCGCCAAACACAAGGAAACCACACACACTCTCCACAAAACTATAACAAGCTCAAAACACACACAAAACACAATATAGCTATGAAAATAGCTTTTGTTTGACAGAAAGGTATAAAAACTTTAGAAAGTTTAGTCAAAAAGGTAATTAGCCACAGCCAAGCTCGAGACCACGTCCTAACTCAACGAGTGGCAAACGAGATCTGGGGGTTTGGGAGAGGTGCATCCTGGGATACCGGTTAGCCCAGCCAATTAGAGACTTCGTGCTAGAAAATAGTCGGCCGAGTAGGAGCCGATTATTGGCTCCGAACCCATCAGTAATGAATGTAGGCGAGATAGGACCACATAACATAATCAATTGTAAGTAATTCACTCTCAACTGTTTTAGCAAAAGTTTCTAAAATAGGATGCATTTGGGGCATAAACAAACTTGAGCGTTTCAAAGAAGCAGGTGTTCCCTGCTGTTCATCAAATTTCACCAAACATCAACTTCAAAGCCAAGTTCCGTAAAAAAAGTTTAATGTCTAGTATAATGTTCTCAAAGGGTACAGAACGAGATGGTACAAAGCTAACACCTTTATTTAGCACACTTACTTGAGTTTCAGTCAGTGAAAATGAAGAAAGATTGTAAACTGATTAGTCTCTTGCATGCATTCTCGTCTGCCATCTGGTCGTTCTCTAGTGAGGACTTCCGCTTCTTCAGTGAGTAACTCTGACTCCGCCCCCTGCCCATCGTGGATGGAAGTCTGAAAGGGGCAGGAGAGTTTAAAAAAACTGTATCCGAATGTTTAAGATTGGTGGTATCCTTCGGTCGAGCACCAGTAGCAAAAATAGAAGCATCATGCATAGTCACAGGGGCTAAATTAGAACCGGAGTTAGCAATCACAGTCTCAGATGTTGAAGCATTATTAGTAATATTCAAAGTACTGTATTCTATGGCTGTATCAATAGTAGTCAAAGATGTAGAGGCTGGCCATAACTGTTCAGTAGCGGCCATTTGAGCATAGCTCCTAGAGTTGTCATTTGTCCGTTCAGACCCTCGTGGCCATATGAAAATATGGACTTGCTGGAAATCGGACATATCTCTAACAAGCTTTCTCTTTTTGATAAACAGCTGTCTATCATCGTAAGCCAAAACCTTCATGAGGACACTATCAATTTCCACCAGATATACAAGTGCTGAAAAACCTGCTATATAAGTCAACTTGTAACTTCTCAAGTTTAGTAGATAGTTCTTGCTCAGCTGGTGCAAAAAATTCATTTAACAGGCGCATATAGCTCATACCAAGTTCAATATTTAAATTTTGCCATCGTTTTAACAGCTCCGGATATGTATTACCATAGGTAGGCAAGCGGAGAACCCGCAAGCCTCTAGGAACTACTTTATGGTGAATACAAGCTTCTAAGTGCAGTCTCTGCCACTGCATTTTTTTTAATTTATATAAATCACTTTCAAACTCTCTTAATTGTTTAAACATACCACAGTCTGTTGGTTCTTCAGTATGCAGCTCGTTAGAAAGAAATCATCCTAAAAGTGGGTTATTGTCCAGAGTCAGTATCTGTTTAAAACCTTGCTGATTAGTTACATCCAAATTTGGCCGATATCCCAGTTCAATATCAGGTTGTTCAGCCATGTGTTACTCGGATACAAAAAAAAAAACAAATATCAAGCAGAAAAAAACTTGTATCTGAGCAAACCAAAGGTAGCCCAATAAGAAATAAAGTATAAAATGCAACAAACAAATCAGGAATCCACCAAGCTTAAGACTGGAAACTCTTTAATATACAGGATAAGCGCTTTCACACATAATGTACTTCATCAGATCCATAAAATACAGCATTAAAACAAGGTCTTTAAATAATGCAGTGTGTTAAACAATTAATCAATCATCACATAAAATCAATTATTGGTGTATACTATGTTTTTTAAGAGCTGGTTTTAAAAGGCACAAATGCATTAAGACCAGGCTGCTTGTCAGCCTGTAATTTAATAATCCATTTGGATTCTACAGTTTCTAATCTATTGTTTAAATCACCACATCTTTTATTTAAACACACTACTTGCAGCACAATAAAATCAAAATCATGTCCAGGAAAATTAAAAATACGCTTGGCTAGGGCACTGAGCATGTTATTACGTCTGATGTCACCTATATGTTGGAGAATTTGTTCCTTAAGCATTCTGACAGTTTTCCCCACATAGAATGAGGTACAATACTTACATCTGTTTGTTGCATATCCTTAGTTCTTAGTCGAAGAGTTCTGAGGCATACCGGACTCTGAAAGGGTCTCAGTAGCTGCTTGCGAATGAACTGAAGCGGGCATCAGGGGCTGCGAAGGCGCCTCACTGAGCTCCAGAGGACTAACGATCAACTTAACTGAAGCATCGTCAGAAGGTTTGGACCTTGTGCTGTCTGTCTCTCGGTCTTTATCTTTACGTTTTGTTTCAGAAGATCTGCTGTCGGATGGCTTACCGAAGCCATATTGGAATTTGAGGACTGTAAACGGAAATATCTGGCTACAATAAGAGCCCGATGATAGATAGTTCTGGCGCTAAACAAAGCACAGAAGCGACAACGAGGAACATCGTGGTCTGGGCCTAGACAAGTGACGCAGTAAGAGAGGAAGTCTCGGTGTGGTATTTGCTTTCCACAGGCAAGACAATTATTAACTTTTTCTGACATCGGCTAGTGTAAGAAAAAAGGATTCCCAATGGTGTACTTAGCTTTCGAAGACTTCAACTTCAATTCGGAAATGAAAAGTACAGTTTTGTACCTACCATAAATGTAGATGTCCGATAGATATGCAACTGCAGTCCTTACATATGGGTTGTCCTGTCTCAGGCAGCCCTTCGATCGGCCGGATTCCAAAGTCTGGGTCTGGTGCCGGCTGATGTCGCCTCCTCCCCGACGTCAGAGCGGCTGGGGTATAAAAGCATCAGCCGACGCCATCTTCCTCAGTGTTTCTTGCCCCAGATGCCAGGTGCCCTCCAAGGAAGGCTAAATTTAGAAACTGGATAAAAAATTCCAGACATACACAACAGTAATAAACAGATACACCATAACAGATATCCCCAGCTAATTAGAAAAGGGGAGAAGTGGACCCAATATACAGAGGGGTAGGAGGGAGGGAAAACCTGACTGCAGTTGCATATCTATCGGACATCTACATTTATGGTAGGTACAAAACTGTACTATGTCCTTCAAGAATGCAACTGCACTCCTTACATATGGGTTGAATACCATAGCCAAGCTGGGGGTGGTAGGCTCTAAGATAAAGATGGTGTAGCTAAAATGCCCTGCAGGACTGCCGAAGCAAAGCCTGCTCGGGATCTGGAATATAAAAGCAGGTTGTAGTGCTTGGAAAATGTATGCACTCCATGTAGCAGCTTCTAGAATGTCCTTTGTAGCCACTCCTCTTAGAAAGGCTGTGGAGGTGGCTATAGCTCTGGTGGAGTGTGGCCTGATATTGGCTGGCACACCCTTTCCATGGAAAGAATAACAGAATCTGATGCAATGTCCAATCCATTTTGAAATTGTTTGTTTGGAAATTGCCTTTCCTTGCACTCCAGCAGCGTATGCTACAAATAGTTGGTCAGAATTTCTGTTGGCCTTTGTTCTGTCCAAGTAGTAGCGCAGTTGTCTGTGTATGTCCAAAGTGTGCAGCAGCTTTTCTCCTTTATTTTGAGGATTGGGGAAGAAGGTAGGCAGGTGAATTGCTTGATTTAGAGACACCCTGAATATCACTTTTGGCATAAATGAAGGATTGGTTCTTAAAGAAACTCTGTCCTGATGAAAAATGAGAAATGGAGGTACTGCCATGAGGGCCTGTATCTCCGAAACTCTTCTTGCTGAGGTAATTGCCAACAGGAAAACTGTTTTCCAGGAGAGAAATTGCAATTCTGAAGATGCTGCTGGCTCAAAAGGAGGAAGAATTAATTTTTCCAACACGAAGTTGAGGTCCCATGCAGGCACTGGTGGTTTTCTGGGAGGCTGGATATTCTTTATCCCTCTTAGAAATTGTCTTAGCAAAGGATGTGAAAACACAGGTGGATCAGTGTTGTATTTTGCTGAAATTGCTGAAGCGTGTATTTTTATGGAAGAATAGGAAAGTCCATTATGTAGCATTTCTGCCAAGTATTCTAGTATCTGTGGGATGCGCATTACTGATGCATCCTGACCCTTGTTGGCATTCCAGATGTTGAATCTCTTCCATTTGGCTGAATAAGTTTTTCTGGTGGAAGGTCTGCGTGCTTCCATTAAGATCTGTTGAACTTCCTTGGAGAGAGAGATATGGGGAGAAGTCATGGAACCCTCCAAGCTGCCAGCTGCAGAGTTTGCAGGTTGGGATGAACCGTCCTGTAATTGTGCTGAGTCAAAAGCAGAGGCCATTGAGGCAAGGGCCACGGCTTGGTGCAAGTTATGCTCCTTAGTAATGGATACCAGTGCTGTCTTGGCCAATCTGGAGCTATCAAGATGCCTTTTGGTTGTTCTGCTTTGATCTTCAGTAACCCCTTGGTCATTAATGGTAGAGGTGGGAATGCATAGATTGTTAGAGAGTTCCAGCTGAAGGAGAGAGCGTCCATTCTCCAGGCTTGTGGATGGTGTATCCTCGAGCAGAACTTCTTCAGATGATGATTGAGGTGTGAGGCAAAGAGATCTATGTCCGGCCTCCCCCATGCATGAGTTATTTGTGCAAAAATGTCTGGATGCAACATCCATTCGTGCAGGTCCAAGATGTTTCTGCTTAGACTGTCCGCCAGAACATTGTCCTTGCCTGGAACAAACTGGGATTGCAGCTGTATGTTCAGTTGCAGGGACTTTTCCCAAAGAGTCTGCAGAGGGGGTAAGAATGAGTACCTCCCTGTTTGTTTATGTACCACATAACAGTGGTGTTGTCTGTCTTTATTAGCAGTTGACCTTGTTGAAGATATTTTCCGAAGGCCTCGATTGCATGAATTACTGCTAACATCTCTTTTTGATTGATGTGTAGATGCACTTCCCGGGGGGCCCATTGCCCTTGAATGCATCTGCCCTCCATGTGCGCCCCCCATCCATGATCTGAGGCATCTGTTGTAATGGTTTGGCTTGTTTGAGGTTTGTTGAAAGGCATGCCTTTGTTTAACTGGCTTGCTTGGGCCCACCACAAAAATTCCTTTTGTAGACATGGAATGAGTGGGATAATTGCTTTTAAGTTGTGGCTGTGTTGAGACCATAAACTTTTTAGGTACCACTGTAGTTTTCTCATGTGTAGCCTTGCCAGTGGAATCAATAGAATGCAAGATGCCATGAAACCCAGGGCCTGCAGGATTTTCCTTGCAGTCATCTGGGTGAGCTTTGCTAGGCTTTTGAAGTAATCTGGTAATTGTTCTTGCTTCTCTTCTGTGAGGAAAGCCATTTGTGAATTTGTGTCTAGTTTGGCTCCTAGAAAAAATATTTGTTGGGATGGCAGTAGTCTTGATTTTTGAATGTTGACTGTGTATCCCAAAGCCTGTAGTAAGTGAATGACATAATTCAAGTTTTTTGTCAAGGCTTGCTTGCTGTCCGCTTGTATAAGGCAGTCGTCCAGGTAAGGGTATATTTGTATCCCCTTGAGTCTGCAGTGTGCAATTACTGATGCCAGGCATTTTGTGAATACTCTGGGCGCAGTAGATAAGCCAAAAGGCAATGCTGAGAATTGATAATGCTCTGACCCTTCCAGAAATCTGAGGTATCTTCTGCAACTGTGTCTGATTGGGACATGCAGGTATGCCTCCTTGAGGTCCAGAGTAACCAGCCAAGACCCCTTGCCCAGCATGGGAAGGAGTTGCTGTAGCGTCAGCATTTTGAATTTTGGCACAATGAGAAAAGTGTTTAGAGCGGACAAGTCCAGTATAGGTCTCCATTGCTTTTCGTTTCTTGGAACAAGGAACAGTCTTGAGTAGAATCCCTGGCCTTGTTCCTGAGGAGGAACCTTTTCTATTGCTTTGATTTGTAGCAGCTTTGAAACTTGTACGAGTGCCTCTGCCCTTTGATTTTGTGGCAGGTTTGGCATGCCTTGTCTTGTTGGTAAAGTATGGAAGTGGAACCTGTAACCTTGGTCTATTATGTCCAGAATCCATTTGTCCTTTGTTAAAACGTGCCAATTTTTTGAAAATAAGGATAATTTTCCGCCTAAAGGTGCTTCTCTTTGAGCCTTGGTCAGCGGTGTCAAAGTCAAGTCATTGTGATTGTCCCTGTGGAGCAGTAGAAGTCCCTGCACCACTTCTCTGATTAGTTGGTTGCCATTGGTATTCCCTGTAGGAGCCTCGATATTGCCCTCTCCCTCGGGCACGCCTGTTTTTTCCCCTTTGGAACTTGTCAGTGTCTGGAAAGGACCAATTCTTCGAAGGCCAATTCCTGCTGAACCTTGGTGGCTGAACCTGGAGGAAATCTTTGACTGTTTGCACTGATTTAGCCTTTTCCTCAATTGATTTCAACACCTCCTGAGCATTAGCACCAAATAGCTTGTGTTTTTCCAGAGGTGCATCTAGAAGCTTTACTTTAACATGATCTGGCAATGCCTGTTCTTTCAACCAAGCATGTCTACGCATAACGGCCCCTGTCATAGCTGCCCTACATGAAGCTTCCAATGCATCATAACCACACTGAAGAAAATGACTGCTAACCTGCTGTGTATTATGAACCAAATCCTGCAAGGCCTTTCTATCTAAAGGCTCAGGAGAGGCTAACTTTTTCTGCAAATCATCCATCAAGAAATCCTGATACTGAAACATATGAAAAAGGCAATTAAGGGCCCTCATGGCAAGGGTGGTTGAGGTATAAACTTTTTTGCCCCACCTCTCCAGGGACCTAGATTCCCTGTCTGCGGGCAAAGGATTTTTGGCTGTGGAAGTGGCCACTCCTTTGGGCCCCTGGGAAATAGTTTCTAGATCAACAGAATGGGCCTTAAAGAGATGTTTATGAGTTTCAGGAACCCTGTAGTATCTGTCTGGCTTGACAAGAGCAGGAGGGAGAGAATCAGGAGAAGCACTCGAATCTGAGTACACATCATCCAATACATCTAACACTGGAGGGATAGCTAAAGGCCTGTGCTGGGGAAGCTTAAGGAAGGTATGAAGCCGTTTCCTGGAGTCGGAGAATTCCTGGCCCTGCCACTGAAAATGCTCTCTCATGGAATGGAGAATTACCCAGAAAGAAATATCCTCAGGAGGGGAGGCAGAAGGAATAGATTCCTCAGCATCAGAATCCTCGTAGGCCTGGAAGGACTCTTCCTGGGTATCTGAATGATCTGAGTCACCAGAGGCTTCATCTGAGGAAAGGGTATCTGTCTGCTCAACCCTAGGCCTTTTGTCTGAGGGCGGCTGAGAACCTCTGTCAGGATGAGCCTGGGAACCTCTGATTAAGGAAATTAGATCTGCAGCTAAAGTCATGATCTGTTTATCAGAAGTGGGACCCTGAGAAAAAGATTTAGGAGGGTGAGACTTAGCCTGGCTGGCAGCCTTAGCACGTGTGTAGGCCTTGATGGACAGACACAAGAGGCCTAGCTGTCCCACGTGCTGGAGTAACTCTGTCCACCGGTATGGTCTCAGGCAAATCTTGGGCTTCAGCTTCTGGAGGAAAATCAATAACCGGCACCGGGGAAGGCTCCGGGGCCGAAGTGAACGGTAATGCGGTGTCGTCGGTCTGGAGCGATGGAATAACCGCCTCAGAAGAGACCGATGCACTCGCGGTAGGTTTTGGCGTGGTGTCGGTGGAAGTCGCGGGCCGAGAATGTCGGTCCCGGTCCTTCCGTTTTTTGGAAATATGTGTTGTTGGTTGTTCCGACTGCATGATATACGAGTATTTTTCGCCAAAAAGTCTTCAGCAAATTCTGCCCGGCGCCTGAGTGTGCGCTTATTGAAGCAAGCACAGGCCGAGACGTCGTGGTCTGGGCCAAGGCAGGGAAGGCAATAAGAATGGAAGTCCTTATGAGGTATTTGTTTACCACAAGACAAACAGTTATTAACTTTTGCAGTTTTATCTGACATCGGCTGAGGCAAGAAAAGGTTCCCCAACGGGGTACTTAGCTTTTTGATGACTTTGGTTACTGAAAACACAGGAGCTGGCCGACTGGCACTTGTGAACTGCTTCTGCTTCGGGCACCGCGCGGCAAGAAACACTGAGGAAGATGGCGTCGGCTGATGCTTTTATACCCCAGCCGCTCTGACGTCGGGGAGGAGGCGACATCAGCCGGCACCGGACCCAGACTTTGGAATCCGGTCGACCGAAGGGCTGCCTGAGGCAGGACAACCCATATGTAAGGACTGCAGTTGCATTCTTGAAGGACATCTCAGGTAGTGGCCGACCGGCACTCATGAGAAAATACAGTTTTGTACCTACCATAAATGTAGATGTCTGATAGATATGCAACTGCAGTCATAACATATGGGTTGTCCTGCCTCAGGCAGCCCTCGGTCGGCCGAATTCCAAAGTCTGGGTCCGGCGTCGGCTGGGGTCACCTCCTCTCCGTCAGAACGGCTGGAGTATAAAGGCATCGGCCGACGCCATCTTCTTCAGTGTTTCTTGCCCCAGATGCCAGGTGCCCTCCTAGGAAGGCTAAATTTGGTGAATGGATAAACAATTCCAGACATGCACAACAGTAATAAACAGATACACCATAGGAGGTACCCCTAGCTAATAGGAATAGGGGAAGTGGACCCATAAAAAAGGTTGTAGAGGGGTAGGAGGGTGGGAAAATCCGACTGCAGTTGCATATCTATCGGACATCTACATTTATGGTAGGTACAAAACTGTACTATGTCCTTCAAGAATGCAACTGCAGTCATAACATATGAGTTGAGTACCATAGCCAATCTGGGGGTGGCTGGAACTAAGTAAGTGATGGTGTAGCTAAAATGCCCTGCAGGACTGCCGAAGCAAAGCCTGCTCAGGATCTGGAGTATAAAGGCAGGTTGTAGTGCATGGTAAATGTAAGCACGGAGCTCCATGTAGCAGCCTCTAGAATGTCCTTTGTAGCCACTCCTCTTAGGAAAGCTGTGGATGTGGCTATAGCTCTGGTGGAGTGTGGCCTAATATTGGCTGGCACACCTTTTCCATGAAAAGAATAGCAGAATCTGATGCAGTGTCCAATCCATTTGGAAATTGTTTGTTTGGAGATTGCTTTTCCTTGTACTCCAGCAGCATAGGCTACAAACAGTTGGTCAGACTTTCTGGTGGCCTTAGTTCTGTCCAAGTAGTAGCGTAGTTGTCTGTGTATGTCCAAAGTATGCAGCAGTGCTTCCCCCCTGTTTTGAGGATTGGGGAAGAAAGTAGGCAGGTGAATGGCTTGATTTAGAGACACCCTGGAAATTACTTTTGGCATGAAAGAAGGACTGGTTCTTAGAGAGACTCTGTCCTGATGAAAAATGAGAAAAGGCGGTACTGCCATGAGTGCCTGTAAATCCAAGACTCTTCTTGCTGATGTGATAGCCAATAGGAAAACCGTTTTCCATGAGAGAAATTGCATTTTTGAAGTTGCTGCTGGTTCAAAGGGAGGAAGAGTTAATTTTTCCAAGACGAAATTGAGGTCCCATGCAGGTACTGGCGGTTTCCTGGGGGGTTTGATATTCTTTATCCCTCTCAGGAACTGTCTTAGCAAAGGATGTGAAAACACAGGTGGATCTCAATTGTATTTTGCTGAGATTGCTGAGGCATGAATCTTTATGGAAGAATATGAGAGACCAGTATGAAACATTTCTGCCAAGTATTCCAATATCTGAGGTATACTCAAGACTGTTGTATCCTGACCCCTGTTAGCATTCCAGATGATGAATCTCTTCCACTTGGCTGAATAGGTTTTTCTGGTGGAAGATCTGCGTGCTTCCAGTAAGATCTCTTGAACTTTTTTGGAAAGAGAGATATCGGAAGGAGTTATGGTAACCTCCAGGCTGTCAGATGCAATGTTTTCAGGCTTTGAACAGTCCTGTAATTGTGCTGTGTTAGAAGCAGAGGCCATAGTGGCAGAGGCCACGGCTTGGTCCGAGTTATGCTCAACAGCAATGGGTACCAGTGCTGCCTTGGCCAGTCTGGAGCTATCAAAATGCCTGTTGGTTGTTCTGCTTTGATCTTCAGTATCACCTTGGTCAGCAGTGGTAGAGGAGGGAATGCATAAATTGTTAGGGAATTCCAGCTGAAGGAGAGAGCATCCGTTTTCCAGGCTAGAAGATGGTGGGTCCTTGTACAGAACTTTTCCAGGTGATGATTCATGTGAGAAGCAAAGAGATCTATGTCTGGTCTTCCCCATGTCCTTGTTATTTGTGAGAAAATGTGAGGATGCAGCATCCATTCGTGTGGACCCAAGAAAATTCCTGCTCAGCTCGTCTGCCAGAACATTGTCCTTGCCTGGCACAAACTGGGATTGCAAATGTATCTTCAGACTTAGGGATTTTTCCCAGAGAATCATTGTTAGTCTGCAGAGGGGATAAGAATGAGTGCCTCCCTGCTTGTTTATATACCACATCACAGTGGTGTTGTCTGTCCTTATTAGCAAATGTCCTTGTTGAAGTGATTTTTCGAAATTCTCGATTGCATGTATCACTGCCAACATCTCTTTTTGGTTTATGTGCAGATGCCTTTCCCTTGGTGTCCATTGACCTTGAATGCATCTGCCTTCCATGTGCGCCCCCCATCCATGGTCTGAGGCGTCTGTTGTAATCATTTGACCTGCTTGAGGTTTGTTGAAAGACATGCCTTTGTTTAACTGACTTGCTTGAGCCCACCACAAAAATTCTCTTTGCAGACATGGAATGAGTGGGATTACGTCCTCTAGGCTTTGGCTGTGTTGGGACCATAAGCTTTTTAAATACCATTGCAGCTTTCTCATATGAAGTCTTGCCAAAGGTATCAGAAGAATGCAAGATGCCATGAACCCCAGGGCCTGCAGGATTTTCCTTGCAGTCAGCTGGGAGAACTTTGCTAGGCCTTTGAAGTACTCTGGTAACTGATGTTGTTTTTCCTCTGTGAGATAAGCCATTTGTGTGTTTGTGTCCAGCTTGGCTCCTAGGAAAATAATTTGTTGGGATGGCAGGAGTCTTGATTTCTGAATGTTGACTGTGTATCCCAAGGCCTGTAGTAATTGAATGACATAGTCCAAGTTTGCAATCAAGGTCTGTTTGTTGTCTGCTTGTATGAGGCAGTCGTCCAGGTAGGGGTATATTTGAATCCCCTGGAGTCTGCAGTGTGCCACTACTGATGCCAGGCATTTCGTGAACACTCTGGGCGCAGTAGATAAGCCAAACGGCAATGCTGAGAATTGATAATGCTCTGTCCCTGCAAGAAATCTGAGGTATCTTCTGCAGCTTTGTCTGATTGGGACATGCAGGTATGCCTCCTTCAGGTCCAGAGTGACCAGCCAAGACCCCTTGCCCAGCATGGGAAGGAGTTGCTGCAACATCAGCATTTTGGACTTTGGCACAATGAGATAAGTATTTAGAGTAGACAGGTCCAGTATAGGCCTCCGTTTGTTTTCCTTTCTTGGAACAAAGAACAGTCTTGAATAAAATCCCTGGCCTTGTTCTTGTGGAGGAACCTTTTCTATTGCATTTATGTTTAACAGCTTTGAAACTTGAATGAGTGCCTCTGCCCTTTGATGATGTGGCAGGTTTGGCATGCCTTGTCTTATTGGTAAAGTATGGAAGTGGAATCTGTAACCTTTGTCTATTAAATCCGGAATCCAGTTGTCCTTGGTTAAGATATGCCAGTTTTTTGAGAATAAGGATAATTTTCCGCCCAAGGGTGCTTCTCTTTGAGCCTTTGTAGGCGGTATGAAAGTCAAGTCATTGTGGTTGTACTTGTGGTGCAGCTGGGCTGCCTGTGCCACTTCTTTGATTTGGTGGTTGCCACTGGCGGCCCCTGTAGGAGCCTCGGTATTGCCCTCTACCTCAGCCATGCCTGTTTTTTCCCCTTTGAAACTTGTCAGTGTCTGGAAAGGACCAATTCTTTGAAGGCCAATTCCTGCTGAATCTGGGAGGCTGAACCTGGAGGAAATCTTTGACTGTCTGTACTGATTTAGCTTTTTCCTCAATGGACTTCAACACATCTTGTGCATTAGCACCAAAAAGCTTCTGTTTTTCTAAAGGTGCATCAAGTAACTTTACTTTAACATGGTCTAGCAGAGGCTGTTCTTTTAACCAAGCATGTCTACGTATAACAGCCCCAGTCATAGCTGCCCTACATGAAGCCTCCAATGCATCATAACCACACTGAAGAAAATGATTGTTAACCTGCTGAGTGTTATGTACTAGATCCTGCAATGCCTTAAAATCAGTAGACTCAGGGGAGGCTAGCTTTTTCTGTAAGTCATCCAGTAAAAAATCCTGGTACTGAAACATATGAAAAAGGCAGTTAAGTGACCTCATAGCCAGGGTGGTGGAGGTATAAACTTTTTTACCCCATCTCTCCAGGGATCTAGCTTCCTTATCCGCTGGCAGTGGATTCTTGGCAGTGGAAGTAGCCACTCCCTTGGGGCCCTGTGAAATTGTTTCTAGATCCACAGAATGGGCCTTAAAGAGATGCTTGTGAGTGTCAGGGACCCTATAATATCTGTCAGGCTTGACAGGAGCAGGAGGGAGAGAATCAGGGTTAGCACTGGAGTCGGAGAAAACATCATCCAGGACATCCATAACTGGAGGGATAGCTAAAGGCCTGTGCTGGGGAAGCTTGAGGAAGGTACGTAGCCTTTTCCTGGAATCAGAGAATTCCTGGCCCTGCCATTTAAAATGCTCCCTCATGGAGTGTAGGACTTCACCGATTGAAAAATCCTCTGGAGGAGAGGCAGAGGGAATTGATTCCTCAGCATCAGAGTCCTCATAGGCCTGGAAGGATTCTTCTTGGGTATCAGAATGCTCAGAATCCCCAGAGGCCTCATCTGAAGAGATGTTGTCGGCCTGCTCGGTTCTGGGCCTTTTCTCTGCAGGCAGCTGAGAACCTCTGTCTGGATGAGGCTGAGACCCCCTAATAAGAGAAATTAGATGTGCAGCAAGAGACATGATCTGCTTATCAGAAGAGGGGGCCTGAGCAGTAGGGTTTAGGATGGGCCTTTGCCTGGCTGGCGGCCTTAGCACGTGCAAAGGCCTTGATGGACATGGATACAGGAGGCCTAGCTGCCCCACGTGCTGGTGTAACCTTGTCCACAGGAATGGTGTCGGGTAGATCCAGAACCTCGGTTTCTGGAGGAAAGTCAACAACCGGCACTGGAGTGGACTCCGAGACCGAAGGACGAGTTACCGCTGTGTCGTCAGCTTGGAGCGGTTGGATTACTGCTTCCGAAGGGACTGAAGCACTCGCGGAGGGTTTAGGAGGAGTATTGTTGGATGACGTGGGCCGAGGATGTCGGTCCCGGTCCTTACATTTTTTGGAAGATTGAATTGTCGGTTGATCCGACGGCATGATATAAGCAAAAGAATCACCGAAAAAGTCTTCCGCAAATTTTGCCCGGCGCCTGAGAGTGCTCTTATTAAAGCAAGCACAGGCAGCACAGGCCGAGACGTCGTGGTCTGGGCCCAGGCAAGGCAGGCAAAGAGAATGGAAGTCCTTGTGAGGTATTTGTTTACCACAAGACAAACAATTATTAACTTTCTCAATTTGTTCTGACATCGGCTGAGGCAAGAAAAAATGTTCCCCAACGGGGTACTTAGCTTTTAGATGACTTCGGTACTGAAAACACAGGAGCTGACCGACCGGCACTTGCGAACTGCTTCTTTTTCGGGCACCTCGGCAAGAAAGACTGAAGAAGATGGCGTCGGCCGATGCCTTTATATTCCAGCCATTCTGACGTCGGAGAGGAGGCGACACCAGCCGAAGCCGGACCCAGACTTTGGAATTCGGCCGACCGAGGGCTGTCTGAGGCAGGACAACCCATATGTTATGACTGCAGTTGCATTCTTGAAGGACATCTGCTTCTGCTTCTGGCTCCGTGGCAAGAAGACTGATGTAATGGTGGACGCCTTCCTTTATACCACTGACGACCTGACAGTCGTCAAGCGACAGCAACTGACGCAGAAATACTAAGTCTCTGGTATTCAGGCCGGCCAAGGGCTACCCTGGCAGGGATAACCAAAATGTGATGACTGCAACAGTGAAACACTTAGAACATCAAATTGTTCAACTCTCAACAAGAGGAACAAGCATATTAGATCTGGTCCTCACAAACATGACAAACAGATGCAACACCGCAACTGTCGGACCCTCATTAGCTAAATCTGCCCACAAATCAGTACCCTTTGAACTGGCACTAATACCAGAACTCTCACAGGGCAAAGTCAGACTAAAAAACTTCGACAAGGCAAATTACACCCTCCTAGGGGAACATATTAAATGCATTCCAAGCCCCACCCCCAGCTGGAAGTGGTAACTACACCAAAGCTTAGACTAAAGCCCTGTACAATCACTTGTACAAGTGTACAGACACAGCTGTTCCACAGAGAATCAGAACCAGAGCCCCAAGTAACAACAAGCCACCCTGGTGGGCATCCAGCATCAATAAACTTTACAACATGCACAAAAAGTTGCTGTCTAAGAAAACTGAGCCAAGGCCCCAACAATGAAAAAGAACCCTCCTCAGCCTCAACAGTCAAATAAGACATGTCAAATCCTCTTAGGGTAACTTTGAGGAAAACTTGGCAATCACATCCAAGGATAACCATAAGGCCTTTTACAGCTACATACATAGCCTAAAAACCCAAGCATGTGCCGAACTAGTGACTAACGGTATCACATATACTGATCCCACAGAGATAGCAAACCTATTGGTGGACAGATTTGGTGAAAATTTCACTCCCTTACCCCCTCCAAACTCGACATATACCTTGCCCCAAACTGACTCCCCAACCCACATATCCAAAGAGCAGGTCATTAAAGTCTTGTCTAAGGCAAAAAACATGGCTTCTATGGGACCAGACGGTATCCCAGGCTGTCTTCTAAACAAACTAAAACAGACTATTATCACCATTAAATACCCTACTTAATCACAGCCTAACCAAAGGCTATATTCCTGCACAATGGAAAACAGCAAACAGTTATTCCTCTCCACAAAGGTGACTTAGCAGCAGACCCAGGGAATTACAGACCTATAAGTCTGACCAATCTCAGCTGAAAGGCCACATAACCTATTAACATGGACCTCATAAATAAAGCCACAGGTGATGTCCAAACCCTGGATCTAACCCAATATGGCTTCTTTAAGGGCAGATCCTGACTGTTAAACCTAGAGGATTTCTTCAAAAATGTGACCAGGGCCAGTGACAAAGGCAAATCTGTGAACATAAAATACGTCGAGTTGGCCAAGTCCTTCGACACAATCCCACACTTGGATATTACTGATAAACTAAGCAAACTGCATGTAAACCCTTTTGTTGTAAGATGGGTTGACAACTGTCTCACAAACCAGTCACACTATTAAAGTGGGTGACTTCACATCAACCAATTGATCTGTCACCAGCAGGGTGCCACAAAGGTCAGTGCTGTGCCTCCTACTGTTTGGTACATACTTCTCAGACATTCAGGCCAAAACTAAGGGGCTGTGGCTGACCAAGCTTGTGGGCGATTGCAAACTGGGTGCATTACTGAACCCCCAAATGATGTCAGTATACTTCAGGAGGGTCTTATGCAGACACACAATCGATATCTTAGGTATGGTCTCAAATTGAATGAAAGAAATGCATCATCATTCCCCTTCAGTAAAAACAATGTGCCTTCACACTATCAAATTAACAACAATACCTTATGTACTTATGAAGTGGTAAGGGATCTGGGATCACAAGTTGAGTGCAACCTTAACTTTGAACACCATGTGTCTACTGCAGTAAGGAAGGCTTTCTACATAGCACACGTAATTAGCAAAAACATCACCTCTAGAGCAAAGAAGGCTATAACCCCACCCCAATACTCATCACTAATCAGGCTCACAAGTGAGCATATCACCCCTTTTGGCATGTACCATACAAAGCACCTGCAGCAACTGGAGAGACCTCAGAGGTTTCTAACAAAGAAGATATTACAGTTGTGTACACTTACCATAAATGTAGATGTTCGAGTGTATTCACTGTTGCAGTCATCGCTTGTGGGTTATCTCTGCTGGGTAGCTCTCGGCCGGCCTGAATACCAGAGTAAAGGATTTCCTTCCTGCGTCGGCTGTTCTGAGACTGTGGCTGACATCAGATCATCAGGCTATAAAGGGTGACAGCCGACACCATTACATCCGTTTTTCTTGCCCACTCCCCAATAGTCAGGAGCCCGTAAGAGGATATAGAAATACGGGGGAAGGTGGGAGGGAAACATGACTGCAATAGTGAATAAACTTGAACATCTACATTTATGATAAGTGTACACAACTGTACTATGTTCTTCGTGTTTCATGTTGCAGTCATCACTTGTAGGAAGATTCCCAAAGCTGAGGAAGTGGGTGGAGGCATGCTATATAGGTTATGAAGATGCTAGCATGCCCTGCAGGATTGCAGATGCAAATCTTGCCCTAGTTTTGGAGAATGTAGCCAGCTAGTAGTGGTTAGTGAAAGTGTGGATAGATGTCCATGTAACAGGCTCCAGAATATCCTTGGTAGGAACCCCTCTCAGGAAGGCCATGGAAGTACAGGCTGCTCCAGTGGAATGAGATCTGATGGATTTAGGAGGGCTCTTTCCATGGAAGGCAAAGCAGAAATGTATGCAATGAGAGATCCAGTTGGAAATGGTCTGCTTTGTAATGGGTTTCCCCTCTGCCTCAGGGTCAAATGAAACCAATAGCTGGTCAGTTTTCCTGACTGATTTGGTCCTGTCAAGGTAAAATCTCAATTGTCTGTGTACGTCCAGGGTATGTAGAATTCTTTCTTCTTTATTGGAAGGTTTTGGAAAGAAAGTAGGTAGGTGAATGGTCTGGTTCAGGGTTACATCAGAAACAACCTTAGGCATAAAGGAGGTGTTGGTTCTCAGACAGACCCTATCTGCATGGAAAATGATGAAGGGCTCAGTGGCCATGAGGGCCTGGAGCTCAGATACCCTCAGGCAGAAGTGATGGCTAGCAAGAAAGCAGTTTTCCAAGAGAGGTACTTGAGATCTGCTGAGGATGCTGGTTCAAAAGGGGGTAGAGTCAACTTTTCCAAAACAAAGTTTAGATCCCAAGCTGGTGCAGGTGGCCTTCTAGGTGGTCTGATGTGAGCCACACCTCTGAGGAACTGTTTTAAAAGGTGCTGAGAAAACAAGGGCTGCTCCGCTTGGACATAGGCTGAGACAGCCGAATCATGAGTTTTGATAGAGGAGTAAGACAACCCCTTTTCTAGAAGCTCTGCCACGTAGTCCACAACCAGTGGTAGAGGCACTGGTGCTGTATGTGCCTCTGCTGCTGCACCAACAGGTGAACCTTTTCCATTTTGCGGAATAAGATTTTCTGCTGCTGGGTCTACGGGCCTCCTTAATAATGTCTAACACTTGTTTGTGAGGGCTGAAGTGTTATCCATCTTTGAGGAATCCACCATGCGGTTAATTTGAATGTGGCCAGGCCTGGATGCAGTAGCTTCCCTCTCTGTTGTGTGAGAAGGTCTTTGGTGGGGGTAGGGGGGATGGGAGGGTGCATGCTCAGACTGAGGAGCATGGGGTACCAGTGCTTTCTTGGCCAGTCCGGGGAAATTAGAATAGCCCTTGGCTCTTCCTCTCTGTTCTTGAGCAGCACCCTGGGTATTAGAGGTAGTGGGGGGAAAGCGTACACAAACAGGCTGCCCCAGTGGAAGGAGAGGGGGTCTGCCCTCCAAGCTTCTGGGTGAAATTCTCTTGAGCAGAATTTGATCAGCTGGTGGTTCTGGCAGCTTGCAAAAAGGTCTATGTCTGGTTTCCCCCAGGTTTGACTGATCTTTAGGAAGGTCTCCCTGTGCAACTGCCACTTGTGGGGATCCAGCTGTCGTCTGCTAAATTGGTCTGTTAGGGGTTTTGTTTCACTGGAAGGTATTGTGCTATCAGGTGCAGTCCCAGGTTTGAGGTTGACTGCCAGATTTTCACAGCTAAGTGACACAGTAAGAATGGGCACCCCCTTGCTTGTTGATGTACTACATGACAATAGTGTTGTCTGTCTTGATTAAATGGACTCCTGGTGATAGACGTTCTTGAAAGGTTAGGATTGTTCTGTGTACTGCTAGCATTTCTTTCAGGTCGATATGGAGACCCTGAACCTCATGTTCCCAAAAGGCCTGAGTTCACAGTGTTCCTTTGTGAGCTCCCCAGGCAATGTTTGAGGCATTTGTGGTTATGCTTTAGTCATGTGGCTGAAGAACAAATGGAAAGCCCTTGTTCAGAGTGCAAGCCTTGGGCCATCATAGGAAGTCCTTCCCTAGACAAGGAATCAGGGAGAGTTGGTGTTCCAGTGACTGGGAGTGTTGGCATCAGACATTCCTTAGGTACCATTGCAATTTTCTCATGTGCAGCCTGACAAGGGTTACCAGCAGGATGCAGGGTGTCTATATTGTCAGTGAAACGGTATTACAGCGAATGGCGTTTTGCTGACGCATATAGAATGGAATCTCACAACAGCCAGAGTTCAGGTCAGTGATATTTTTCCCAGGGAAAAAAAATTGCTTGGCCTGAGCTGTGACATTGCCCTTTACCCCACTCTACTGCGATCTTGGAGTTGGTATATTTAATTGGGGGGGGGGGGGCAAAACCTGCTATTTTAAGTCATGTGTTGTGTTTTATGGTCTACCAATTTTTTTTCACTGGGAAAAAACAAAATCGGTGACCTGGGATTTCATTGTGTCGGTGAAACGGCATTCACTGTAATGCCATTTTGCTGACTTAATATAGACCCAGATGCAGTAGGCCATGTATCCCAGGGCCTGCAGGATTTTTCTGGCAGTGAGGTGGGTTTTGTGTGCCAGCTGGGTGAAGTAAGACTATAGAAAGGCCTGTTTCTGTGGGCCATTTGTACTGAGGTGTCTAGAAGAGTGTCTAGGAAGGTTATCCTTCATGTGGGCTGTAGATGGGACTTCTCCAGGTTGATGGTGAATCCCAGTGAGGTTAGTAAGGCCTGCACAAAGGAGAGGTTCTGCAGGAGTTTTTCCTTGGTTTCTGCCTGTATGAGGCTATTGTCGAGATAGGGATAACTGTGTATGCCCTTCTGTCTGCAAAGTGTAATGACTGGAGCCAGGCACTTGGTAAAGACTCTTGGAGCAGTGGATAAGCCAAAGGGCAGAGCAGAGAACTGAAAGTGTTGGGGACTCTGCTCTGAACCTTAGGTAACTCCTGCAGGACCGTCAGATAGGGATATGCAGGTAGGCACCCTTCAAATCTAGGTTCACTAGCCAGGCTTGTGGCAGGAGCACAGGTAGTAGTTTTTGTAGAGCCAGCATCTTGAATTTTGGAACCAGGAGGGACAGATTCGGGGTGGAGAGGTCCAGGATAGGGTGCCAGGTGCCCTCTTTTCTAGGAATCAGGAACAGTCTTGAATAAAATCCTTTTCCCGTCTGTTCCTCTGGTACAGGTTCCACAGTACCCTGGGCATAAAGCTTTCTGATCTGACAAACTGCTTCTGTCCTCTGATTTGCAGGGACGTCAGGGCAATCTGACCTTTTCAGCTTTTCTTTGAAACAGAATCTGTACCCACTGGTAATAATTTTCAGGACCCATAGATCTGAGGTGATGGCCTGCCAGTTTTCTAAGAAGAGGGAAAGTTTTCCTCTTAGCCTGTTAGGTGACCTGAGGGGCAGAGGGGAGAGAGTCATTGAGAATCCTTGGAGAAGGAAGTTGGTTTAGAACTCCCTTGCCTAGGAGCACCAGTGGACCACTGTCTGGGTGTTTGTTGGCTATGGGACTGATGCCTAGGGGTTCTGTCTCTCTGCGTCCCTTTCTCCGGACTGATTCTGTCTGAGTGGGAAAGGAACAGTGTTTAGTGGGGAAGTTTCTGCGGAACCTGAGAGGTTGCACCTGTAAGAAGTCCTTGACAGTTTGCATGGACTTGGCTTTGTCCTCCATTTTTTTAATGACCTCCTCTGCTTTAGGCCCAAACAACTGGTCTTTATCTAAGGGGGCGTCTAGCATTTTGGATATTACCTGGTCAGGCAAAGGTTGCTCCCTTAACCAGGCATGCCTACTGATTACTGAGCCTGTGACTTCAACCCTGGTGGAAGCTTCTAAGGCATCAAAACCACAATGTAAGGAGTGTTTGGCTACCTGAGAACTAGATTGTATGAGGTCTGTTAATTCTCTGGTAGTACTATTGTCAGGAATGGAAGACAACTTCTGATTAATCAGTTAATCAGTTCGAGGACAGTTTGCTGGAATTTCAGCATATGAAACTCACAATTTAAGGCTCTTACAGCTAAAGTGGCTGAAGTGTAAACCTTTTTTCCTATTGTCTAAAGCTCTGCTTTCTTTGTCAGCAGGGATGGGATTTTGAGATGAGCTTGCCCTAGCTCCCTTAGTGCCTTGAGTAATGACTTCAGGGTCTGCAGTAGGGTTTTTGAAAAGATATTTGTGGGCGTCTTGCACCCTGTAATATCTGTCTGGTTTTCTGGATGCTGGGGAGAAAGAATCTGGTGAAAGGGCAGATTCTAGAAAAACATCCTTCACTACATCCAGGATAGGCGGGAATGGCCAGAGGTTTATGCTGGAACAGGTCAAGGAACTCTCTCAGTCTCTTCTAAGACTGAGGGTAATCCTGGGTCACCCACTGAAAGTGTTCGCTGTGGGAATTTAAGGTTTCCCCAAAAGGAAGGCCCTCGGGGGGGGGGGGTTGGCAGATGGAATGGGGTCATCAGCATCAGAGTCCTCAAATGCTGCAAAGGGCTGGTCTTCCATGGGCATTTACAAGCCTAGCCAGAGTGTGTTTGGCTTTCGCCACCCTTTTAAATGAGTTTTACTGTGCCCTTTTTAGCTTAGTTTACTGTGCCTCTGTCTAGTAGTGACACAGAAGTGATCCCCGGGGTAAACCTACGATCTCCCATCCACTCGTCAAGATTCCTCTTGAAGAGAGTCAGTGAGGGGCACTGCCTGACTTGGACTGGGATCCTATTCCAAAGTGCTGGGAGCCTCTGGGTTATAAATCTGTCTCTCCAGCATGTCCTATTAATTTCTGTGTTGAGGTTCAAGTCCCTCGAGCGTGTAGCTCTAAGGGATTTGGATTTTTTAAGGTGCAGCATGTCCATTAGTTCTGGGTTGGACATGGCTTTATACGTCGGGCACAGATCGCCTCTAAGTAGGCGGTATGAAACTGAGTAGAGCTGGAGTTTCTTTAACAGAGCAGCATAGGTCATCTGTTTGAGTCCTTTGATCTTCTTGGTGAGGTACTTTTGGGGTCTTTCCAGTTGCTGCAGGTGTCAGGTAAGGTACATCCCAAATGGGGCATTGTATTCAATTATGGGCCGGATGAGTGATGAGTAAAGGGGCACAATGACCTCCCTTGATCTAGATGTGAATCCTTTCATGATAAGGTGGGTTATATAGAAGGTCTTTCTAACCACTTTGGCAACGTGGTTGTCAAAGGAGAGATTACTATCAACTTGGGTCCCCAGGTCCCTAATTACGTCCTCTGTACTTAATGGATTACTGCCTATGTGGTAATTTATGGGCACTTTGTTTTTCCCAAAGGGGATGACTATACATTTTTTGGCATTTAGCTTTAGGCCATGGCTTTGGCACCAGTTATCCGTCTCTGTGAGACCCTTTTGGAGGATGCTTGTTTCAGCTGGAGAGTTGATTATGGCACCTAGTATGCAGTCATCTGCGAACTTGGTCAGCCATAGTCCTCCCGTGCTGGCCTGTACCTCAGAAAAATATATACCAAACAAGAGAGGTCCCAGGGATGCCACTTGTAACTGGTTTAGAGTCTGACATGGCTCCCGCAATCCTGACCATGTGGGTTCTATCCTTGAGCCAGTTTGCAACTCATCTTATGACATAGGGTTTGATATTTAAGCTGGAGAGCTTTTTTATGATACCAGAGTGGGGTATTGTGTCGAAGGCTTTTGCAAGGTCTGGGTAGGCTGTGGTGACTGTTTCAAAAAAATCAACCAGGTTCAAGAGGCAGGATCTGCCCTTGGCAAAGCCGAATTGGGTAGGATCCAGCGTCTGTAGGTCCCCAATGTCTTTGTTTACGAGTTCCATGATGATCCGCTCCATAGCTTTGCAGACCAGGCTAGTCAGGCTTGTGGGGCGATAGTTTCCAGGGTCCATTGAGGCACCACCTTTGTGGAGTGGGACCACTGTTGCTGTATGCCATTCCTTGGGTACATATCCTGTAGTAAGGCTGAGACTGAACAGTAACTTTATACGAGGTTCTAGCTCTTCTTGGAGCTCATGTAGGATGCAGCCCGGGACACCGTCCAGTCCCATTGATGCTGTGTTTTTTGCTTTGGAGAGGGCAGCTCTACCTGAGCATCTGAGATGTCAGGGAGACAACTCTCTGCTGGGATAGATATTTGCTCTTTTTTGGGGGGGGGGGGGAGTTTGCACTGAACCTGTCTGCCAGGATGTTGGCAATGTCTGAGAGTTCAGTGTATTTTTTGTAATTTTGGACTAACTCCGAACATATCTGGGAGTTGCCACCCAGGTTCCTAACATAACTAAAGAAGGCCTTGTGATCATCTTTAGTGTCCTGTGCAAATTTTCTCTCGAAGCTGGCCTTAGATGATTTAATGAGGGACCGTAGTTTTTTGCTAGTACTGATCAGAGATGCCTTCCCTTTTAGGGATTTTGTTCCATCATGTAGTAGCTTCCTCCTTTTGTTGTATAGCTTATTTATGGCTGGGGTCCACCAGACAGGACGCCTGCCTTTGGAGGACTGGGTCTTGGTTTTATTTGGGATTGCATGATCCATGCATTCCTGTAGGTGTCCATAGAATGCGTTTATAAAGGATTCTGCAGTTTGGGCCACAGTTTCCACTGACCCGGGGGATTTGAAGGATTTCACCTCGGTTTTGAGAAGTGTGAAATTTGCTTATGAGAAGTTTTTCACTGTGGTTGTCTGGGCTGGTGGTGGGGTCGGGATGTGGATGTCCAGAGAGATTAATTTATGGTTTGATCTTACCAATGAGGGGTATACCTCTGGTGTGGAGCATAGAGTCCCCATGTTTGTGATGATCAGGTCCAGTATGTTTTCCCCTCTTGTGGGAGTGGTGACTAGTTGTTCCATAGCATTTGAGTTTATAAATTCTAGGAACCTTTGGGCTAGGGTGTTGGGGCTTGAGTAATGCTCCCAGTCTATGTCTGGGTAGTTGAAGTCGCCCAATATAATGGTGTTTGGCGAGACCTTCATCTTCTCCAGTGTTCTCAGGAAAGCTGAGTGAGGTTCCTGAGTTTGGGAGGGTGGTCTGTAGCAGGCTACAAACTGAAAGGCAGTTTTGCCCACTGTTAGTTGCACATGGATGGTCTCCAATGCTTCGTGCAGTGCCACTAACCTGGAGGTGTTGGTATCTTTGATGAATATGGATACTCCCCCTCCCTTTGTGGTTCGGTCCCAGTTTTGGGGCCGAAAAGCATGGTATGAGGTATAACCTGGTATTGCTGGGGTGCTCTCGGGAGCCTTGAACCAGGTCTCTGTTACTGCACAGACATCGATATTCTCCATAGTGAGGAGGGCTTTGAGTGCTTGCATTTTGAGGTTTGGACTTCTGGCTTTGAGTAGCATTACCCTTAGTTTCTTTTTCCTTGTGTTGTCTATGGAGGTGGGTTTGTCTTTTGAGTCTTGGCTAAAAAAGGCACTATGGGGATGGCAAGAGCCTTTGCCAGTATCTGAAAGCCCAGGGGTGACAGGTGCAAGCCGTCCCTAACGAAGCAACATGGCTTGTCGAGCATGTCATCCCAGGCTGACAGACACTGGATCCCCTTTGAATGACACCAAAACTTTAGCCAGTTCTTAAAATTGATCATTTTGTCTTTATACTGTGGCATCATTCTTGGTGAGGGTAAGATGCTACTCAGGGTCAGGGTCATACCTGCCTGGGCTACATGATCAGAGAGCTCCTCTATGTCTCTTTTCATGTAGTCCAGGGAGATGCGTCATTCACACCAGCATGGACAATGGCTGAGTCATATTTGTACCTGCTTTGGAGTGACCCGAGTGCTTGTGTTATGTGGCGGATCCTGGCGCCCGACAGGCAGCTCACCGTGACCTTCTCCTTGTTCAGCCTGGTGAGTGGGACGTCAGTGTGTCTGACAACAGAGTCACCTATTACAAGTGTATCAGGTGTGTTGTTTAGCCTTAAGGGCTGTGACTGTTTGGCACACTGACTTTGTGAAGTATGTGTTACACGTGTTTTGTTTTGGGGTAGCGGTTGCTTGGATGTCTGCTTTGGAGGTCTCTGTTGCTTAGGCAGATTTATATTTAGAGCCTCAGAGTATGTTTTTGTGTGTTTATGTGTTTGGTTTGCTGTTGTGGTAGGTCTATGTGTGACTGGATTTGTGGTGTGTGTGCTTACCTTCTCCTCCTGACTGACTGCGCCAGTACTGAGTTGAGAGAGCTTAGCCTCCAGTTTGGCTATATGGTTGCATCTCTCTCATATATTTGTACTTGTTGGGAGGAGGAGAGGGTTGTCTGTGTACATGAGGCAATTGTAACATTGCCTCAAGATTCCCAGATTCACCAGCTGGACTGGAGAGGAAACCAGCAACTGACCTTTGGATATGCCTGAATAGTATAAGTAAATCCTTTATAACTTGATCAAAAAGGACCAATAGGGGCCGAGTACTCCAAGGGAGTATATGAGGATGTAGTGCTATTAGTTTATTAGTGCTAACTTATATAATTGCTTAAATGAGCAAGTGCAGAGCTTTAGATTGAAAACAGGGTCCTTACTTTGAGAGATAGAGCAGATCTAAGGGAAAAAGTGAACAGTAGACTTTGTGGAGCCGAGAATAGTTTAAGCCCGATTAAGTGGTGCTGCCCGATGCTGTGCTATGCGCAAAACTGCACCAAAGTGGGTTTTTATACAGGGGACTTGAAAGAGCTAGAAATTAGCCCAAAACGGCCAATAAACTACAAGATTCTGTGCTGAGATCACTCCTCCAGGGACAGATAGGCTGCTCAAAGCTCCCTACTCCCACTGGTGAACAAAGAAGCTTCTTTCTATCCATGTAAGGAAATGGGCAACACAGGAACTACTCTAAAGTCTGGAATACAGCAATGCCTGTAATAGGGACTATTCTAGGTCTGACTCAAGGACAGATTCTTCGTCAGAGAGGGCCTCAGGGGAGGCATCACTTTTATTTTGGCTGGGGTGGGAGGGTGAGGCTGGCTTTCCCTAATAAGAGTCATCAAGTCTTCTGCCATTCTGAGCAGTTGCTGTGACTGAGGAGCAGGCTGGCTAGGAGTAGGAAGGTGGCTGGGTCCTTGGGGAAGGACCTTTGTGGGGGCAGTCTTAGGCTTGGGCAGGTCAGTAGTCTTACACAAAAGGAGTTTAACCAGCGGTGTTGTCATCAGTCTGAGTCTGGCTTCGGTAGTCGAAGTCTCAGCTGAAGCAGGTGCCTGCAAAGTGGATCCAAACCCGACTGCGTGAGAATGAAGCAACATACCAGCAGTGGAAGGTGGATATGGCAGTGTACCAGACTCCAAATGGGTCTCGGTAGAGGCCTGCGACGTTTCCTCGGCTGGCATCAGGGGGTGCGAAGGTGCCTGAGTTCAGCTGTAGCACTGAGTTGAAAAATACCAGACTTTTGACCTGAGTCATCAGAGGGCTTAACTTTTAGAGGCCTTTCTTTATCCTTGTCTTTCTTTTTCCTAAGTAAGTCAGTAGCCGGTTGAGAGACCGATGCCATATCGCGTTGAGAAAAAGACTCACTAAAATGCCTAGCTACAATTTCCGCTCTTCTTCTTCTGGTTTTAGCATTAAACAGGGCACAGAACCGACACCCGTGGATGTTGTGTTCTGGGCCTAAACAAGTGATGCAGAGAATGGAAGTCTCAGTGTGGGATCTGCTTTCCACAACTGAGGCAATTATTGACTTTCTCTGACATCGGTTAAAAGCAAGAAAATTTTCCCCAATGGAGAACTTAGCTTTAGATGGATGTCCTTCAAGGATGCATCTGCAGTCCTTACAAATGGGTTGTCCTGTCGTCAGGCAGCCCTTCGGTCGGCCGGATTCCAAAGTCTGGGTCTGGCTTCGGCTGGTGTCGCACTTCACCCGACGTCATAGCTGCAGTTCTTCGGGTGTAAAGGCATCAGCCGACGCCATTTTCCCCAGTCTTTCTTGCCGCGTGGCGCCCGAAGCAGAAGCTGTTCGCAAGTGCCGGTCGGTCAGATCCAGAGATCACTACTACCGAATACTACTTCGAAGACTTCTAAAAAGCTAAGTACCCCGTTGGGGACTCTTTCTTGCCTCAGCCGATGTCAGAAAAAGTGAATAACTGTTTAACTTGTGGGAAACAAATACCTCATAAAGATTTCCACTCTTACTGCTTACCTTGTTTAGGCCAAGACCACGACGTAGCAGCTTGTCTAGCCTGTGCTTCTTTTAACCGACGGACACTTAGACGTCGGTCGGAATTTGCTGAGCAGTTTTTCGGCTCTGATTTTGCTTATATTATGCCGTCGGATCCTCCGACTACACAAATATCCAAAAAACGCAAAGAAAAGGACCGACACTCGCGGTCCGCGGTTTCAGCCGAAACCGCGGTTAAGCAAACTGCGAGTGTCAAGCGGTTCTTTCTTCAGCCGAAACCATGCCTTCTACCGAGGCCTCTTCTAACCTGGTAGAATCGGCTTCTGAAATCCAACCTGCAGTTGTGGTTTCTCAGGAATTATCTGACACTATTCCCTTGGCTATTTCAACCCTTGCACGTGGAGCTGCTAGGCCTCCTGCAGCCATGTCCACTAAGGCCTTTGCCAGGGCTAAAGCAGCTAAAGCTACTAAGACTGTGCCTGTTAAGACACCCTCTCACAGGCCCAGCTCCAGTTCCCAAATGCTTTCTCTGGCAGAGGATCTCATTTCTTTAATCAGGGGATCCCAACCTCATCCAGACAGGGCCTCTCATCCACCTCCAGAGAAGAGACCTAGAGCAGAGCCCCCTGAGCCTGTGTCCTCGGATGATTCTTCTGATGATTCAGACAATACAGACCCTCCAGAGGCTCCTTATTCCCCTTACGAAGACTCTGATGCTGAAGAGTCCATCCCTTCTGCCTTGGCAGGGCCAAGATTTCTCAGACTCCAGGAAAAGGCTTAGAACCTTTTTGCATTTACCACAACATAGGCCTTTAGCTATACCTCCAGTTCTTTCTGTTGTAGATGATGCATTTAATGATGCTTGTACTGCTCCTGATTCATTACCTCCTGCCCCTGCTAAGCCCGATAGGTTCTACAGGGTCCCGGACACACATCACCATTTATACAAGGCTCCTTTTGCAGATCCCGAGACTATCTCCCAGGGGCCTAAGGCAGTAGCATCTACCTCTGCTAAAAATCCCCTCCCCTCAGAAAGGAATCCAGGTCCTTAGAGAGATGGGGTAAAAAAAGTTTACACCTCGGCTACTCTGTCAGCTAGGGCCTTGAACTGTCAATTTCATATGATCCAATATCAGGAATTTATGCTTGATCAGTTAACTAAAAAACTGTCCCGTGATGAACCTTTAGATAAGAAATATGTTCAGGAAATGGTACATAACATTCAGCAAGTTAGTAACCATTCTTTAAAATGCGGCTATGATGCACTGGAGGCTTCCTTTAGATCAGCCATGACTGGCACAGTTATCAGAAGGCATGCATGGTTGAAAGAGCAGGCCTTACCAGACCATGTCAAATCAAAACTATTAGATGCTCCTATGGACAAGGTCAATTTATTTGGTTCTCCTGCACAGCAGGTACTGAAGAAAATGGAAGAGAAGGCAAAATCTGTACAAACAGTGAAAGACTTCTTACAGGTTCAACCTCCAAGGTTTAGCAGGAATTGGCCCTCCAAAAATTGGTCCTTTCCAGACTCCTCTAAAACACAGAGAGGCAGGAATAGGCGTTCAAGAGGCAGAAATCAATCCAGGGGTGCCTACAGGGGACGCCAGTGGCAGGGCAACAACCAACGAGGCACGGACGCAGCCACCACCACTGCAACAGGACAATCACAGTGACTTGGCTCTGGCACCGCCTACCAGGGAACAACTAGAAGCACCCTTAGGCGGAAAGCTAGCCTTATTTTCAAAGAACTGGCATTACATCACAAGGGACAAGTGGATTTTGCAAACTATACTCCAAGGTTACAGGTTTCATTTCCATACTCTACCAGGAAAAAGAGGAATGCCAAACCTACCACCAAATCAAAAGGCAGAAGCTCTAAAACAAATAGCTCAATTAGTAAGGATGAGAGCTGTGGAAAAGGTACCATCTATGGAACAAGGAAATCAATTTTACTCCAGACTCTTCCTGTTACCAAGAAAAGAAAAAAAATGGAGGCCTATTCTCGACCTGTCCGCTTTAAACACATTCCTCACTGTTCCAAAATTCAAAATGCTGACTCTACAGCAGCTTCTTCCCATGCTGGGCAAGGAGTCTTGGCTGGTAACTCTAGATCTCAAGGAGGCATACCTGCACGTCCCCATACGACCAAATTGCAGAAGATACCTCAGATTTCTTGCAGGATCAGAGCATTATCAATTCTCAGCATTGCCCTTTGGCTTATCTACTGCGCCCAGAGTGTTCACGAAATGCCTGGCATCAGTAATCGCTCATTGCAGACTTCAGGGAATCCAAATTTATCCCTACCTGGACGACTGCCTGATACAAGCAGACAACAAAAACAAGCTAACAGAAGACTTACAAAGAGTCATTTACTTGCTGCAAGCCCTGGGATATACAGTCAATATAAAAAAGTCAAGGCTGATACCATCCCAAAGAATAACCTTTTTGGGTGCAGAGCTGGACACATCAAAGCAGATGGCATTCCTAACCGTAGAAAAGCAAGAGCAACTTCCTCTCTACTTCTTGGCATTAACAAAGCAGGACCATCTAACAGCAAGAAAAGTACTGCAAGCCCTGGGCTTCATGGCATCCTGCATAATACTGGTCCCTCATGCCAGGCTACATATGAGAAAGCTACAGTGGTACCTGAAGAATTTATGGTCTCAACACAAACACAGCCTAGAAACCAAAATTCCACTAATCCCATGCCTGAAGCAAGAGTTCCTATGGTGGGCTCAGGCCTGCCAATCAAACACAGGATTGCCCTTCTACACCATTCAACCAAGTCAAACCATCACAACGGACGCCTCAGACCTCGGTTGGGGGGCCCACATGCTGGACAAGTGCATACAAGGCTTATGGACTCAAGACCAGCTGCACCTGCACATAAATCTAAAGGAAATGCTGGCAGTAAAATTGGCAATCCAGACATTCAGACCATTTCTCCGAGAAGGGCAGTTGATGATAAGGACAGACAACACCACAGTTATGTGGTACATCAACAAACAGGGAGGCACACATTCATACCCTCTATGCCGGATGGCACTGGACCTATGGAATGTGGCTCTGAGCTACAACATTCAGTTACAAGCAATTTTTGTACCGGGAAAACAAAACATTCTAGCAGATATGTTAAGCAGAACTACCACGGATGCCCACGAATGGATGCTGCATCCGGACATATTCAAAGCCATCACAAGAAAATGTGGACTTCCAGAAATAGACTTATTTGCATCCCCACGCAATCACCAGCTAAAGAAATTCTGCACAAGGACGTACCACCCACTTGCTTGGAAGGTGGACTCCCTATCCTTCAGTTGGAAAAACCTGACAGCATATGCATTCCCACCACTTCCTTTGATGCACAAAGTGCTATTGAAAATCAAAGAGGACCGTCCAAGGATCATTCTGATAGCTCCAGACTGGCCAAGGCAACATTGGTACCCATTACTAAGGAGCATGTCTCGGGAACAAATATGGACACTACCCCTGGTTCCACTGCTGTTAACACAGAACAATTACAACATCCTGCATCCAAACCTGAAAACTCTGCAGCTGACTGCCTGGAACATTACATAAGATCAATTAACCCAAATTTATCCAAAAGGGTTAAAGACATTATCCTTGAGGCTCGCAGACCCTCTACAAGGAAAAATTATGCAGCAAAATGGAAAAGATACCTCATTTGGAGTACTGCAAAGGGAGAAGATGTGTCACAGGTAAACATGGCCAATAACCTGGAATACTTGGCAGAGCTCTTCCACTCAGGCCTGTCCTATTCCTCCATCAGGATACATGCATCAGCCATCTCAGCAGAATACAGCTTGGATCCTCCTGTCTTCTCACATCCTCTGCTCAGGCAGTTTCTGAGAGGAATCAAAAATGTAAAGCCTCCTAGGAAACCACCATTGCCAGCATGGGACTTGAACTTTGTGCTAGAAAAATTGACACTTCCTCCTTTCGAACCAGCAGCAACAGCAGAATTACAATACTTATCATGGAAGACTGCTTTCCTGCTGGCAATCACTTCAGCAAGAAGGGTTTCTGAACTACAGGCATTAATGGCAGTGCAACCCTTCCTGATCTTCCATCAAGATAGAGTGTCCATGAGAACAAACCCAACATTTATGCCTAAGGTGGTATCCAGAGTGTCTTTAAACCAGGCTATCCACCTACCTACATTCTTCCCAAACCCACAGAACAGGGGAGAAAGACTGTTGCATACCTTGGATGTACATAGACAGTTACGCTACTACCTGGACAGGACAAAGGGCAATAGAAAAACTGACCAGCTTCTGGTAGCATATGCAACAGGAAGGGAAGGAAAAGCAATTTCAAAACAAACAATCTCCAAGTGGATAGGAAATTGCATTAGATTTTGTTACTCCTACCATGGAAAGAAAACTCCAGAGAACATCAGGCCTCACTCTACAAGGGCTACAGCCACTACCACAGCTTTCTTACGAGGAGTGGCCACCAAGGACATTATAGAGGCTGCTACTTGGACCTCCGTGCACACATTTGCCAAGCATTATAATCTACCTTTATATTCTAGATCCCGAGCAGGTTTTGCCACTGCTGTTTTGCAAGGGATCCTAACTACACCATAATTTAGCTCTTTTCCTCCTCCCCCAGTTTGGCTATGGTATTCTACCCATTTGTAAGGACTGCAGATGCATCCTTGAAGGACATAGTACAGTTTTGTACCTACCATAAATGTAGATGTCCGATAGGAATGCATCTGCAGTCAGGATTACCCACCCGCCTTCCCCTCTGTGGTACTCCTAGGGTATTTGCCCATCTTATAGCTAGCTGGGGGGGGATCTTTCATGGTGTATTTGTTTGTATATAATGTACATACATGCTTATTTTTTGTGTTTGCTCTCTACTATTTGGAAACATTGGCATTTATCCAAATTTAGCCTTCCAAGAGGGCACCTGGCATCTGAGGCAAGAAACACTGAGGAAAATGGCGTCGGCTGATGCCTTTATACCCGAAGAACTGCAGCTATGACGTCGGGTGAAGTGCGACACCAGCCGAAGCCAGACCCAGACTTTGGAATCCGGCCGACCGAAGGGCTGCCTGACGACAGGACAACCCATTTGTAAGGACTGCAGATGCATTCCTATCGGACATCTACATTTATGGTAGGTACAAAACTGTACTTTTTCCTCACTCTGGCAATGGCCAACTGACACACTCTCAAAACTGCTTCAGGCTCCAAGGCAAGAAAGACTAATGCAATGGCATTGGCTGTCACCCTTTACAGCCCTGACGACCTGACGCCAGCCAGAGTCTCAGAACAGCCAACGCAGGAGGGAAATCCTTTACTCTGGTATTCAGGCAGACAGAGGGCTACCCAGCAGGGATAACCCACAAGTGATGACTGCAACAGTGAAACACGAAGAACATCAACAGACTTCAGCACGCCTTATACAGAATGACTAAAGTCCCTGTCACTATACACAGTATTGTACAGACTTCTTAGGGAAGACTTCTGCCTGGCTTACAGAGCAATCTCTGATCCAAACCTAATCAATTTGCTGCACATCCGTAAATCAAAAGGGACTAGAGCTACCCACTCCAGGGACCTAAATATGGCCTGTGACTTGACTAGGAAGTGCTGGAGTGACAATTTGTCTCCCAGAGACTGTTGGGTCTTTGGAATAGGCTGCCAATTCATGTGAAGCAGAGCACCTCTAAGACACTCTTCAAAAGGAACCTAGATGAGTGGATGAGACACTGTAAATTCTTACTGGGGATAGCGCCCACAACTCTCCTGGACATGGGCAGTCATTACCCTGGATACTGACCAGAGTATCTATGGTATTACATTGGGATGAAACAGCTATTCTTGCAATGACCTCCAGGTCAGTAGCCTAGTAAACTCCTGTGATCCCTTGTAATACGGCTGCTGATGCTTTCATTAAGAAAAAAATGCCATTGCTAGCTCTGCAATACTTTTTTTTGTGCATGAGCACACGTGACGATGCATGTATCCATGCACTTGCAAGTGAAAGCAATAGAGATGTCCTTACAGTTCCCTGTACACCTTCCACCACCACAACCGAACAAGTTCACAGAAAAGTAAACAAAGTGGAGAATAGTTCCAGTTCAAAATATCAAGGAAACAAAATGCAGAATCAGAGTGCTTCAGTGTATCACATTTACACTTGCGTCATCAAAACATGTTCACATTTATTCTGAATTCTGCTTTAGAATTTGCATTTGGACAGTGAGACAGCATCCTCTTGATGAAGATTTGCACCTAAGAAGAAGTCAATCCTCAAAAAGTCCAACACTACAAGCTTTGTGGCAAATTTAAATGACCATGAGAAGCTTCAGCATTTCTCATACATCTGCATGACCAAGCACTCAAACTGAAATTTAACAGAAGGGAATCTGCAGTAATACACTTTAAGGAAAACAGCAATCTTTACACCCAAGCTACTGACAGCTATGTTCTGGCTGGAATTGATAACTGTAGCTGGTATGTTTACATGAATAAGCACATTAGTTTTAAAACAAATATGCTAATAAGTATTAGAAAATGTTAATATGTAACTAATACCATTCTGTGTTCAGTTATCAGGCACCCCAAGATTATGTTACCTTTAATTAATAGCTTTAGTGAGGTCGCACACCTAATATTGTGCCACCTTATATTCTTACTCCAGAGGGGATATGCAAAATGAACACAAATTTTTACATGGAACATAACCATTACAGCTGGTTTCAGTTACACTAAGCCCCTAACTAAACTATATGTCAGGTCTATTTAATCCTTCCTTTTCAGTGTCGCAAACAACCTCGATATCAAGTCTGATTACTATACACTGACCAAGAAGAACTTAATCCTAACTTTAAAACATTTAGAGAGTATGACAGTAAGTGCTGCACTGGGCTTGACACTCAATACTCATGCTTACAATATGACACAATGTTACTTGTCATCAAAAATTCTCATCTAGTCTAAAGAATAAATTTTTCCTGCATAAAACTGGTATACTGTGAATCACTCTTCACTGAGAACTTTAAACATGGTTTTGGATTTCAGGAGTAAACCTGACGGTTTATGTTTTCAAATGGAAATTTACATTTTTTTTACCAGGATACAGACTCCTTGTTAATTTGTCTTATGATTTTCAGTCTTTCTCCATGCAGGATTGTGCTTGATGGATCCTCCACCTACACCCAGTATGCACATTCATTCAGCAAAGGGAAGTTGGCAAGTCCTGGGCTAGACAAGACTCCTACAATTCATTTGTCTAATGGCCCTCCATTCCTTGATGAAAGTCAAATGGAACAGAGTGGGTCAGCATCCTGGATTTTTGGGGTGGCCCACTCTCTCACTCCAAGGACCCCCCCCCCCGAAAGCCTTCAGTAGCTATTGTGACCTCCATTACTGCCTTCTCCCTAAGGGAATGTGCCTCCGCATGCTGACCTCTCTTGGCTTATCACTGCAAATGCACTCAAAACTCAGAATTCACTAGGTATAAAATTAGTGCATCTGCCAGGTTTCACTCTTGTGGGGCACCAGAAGCATTTGCCACCTTCCAGGATATGCAAACCAGCTGCAGCTACTCGCTCACATCCTTCCCAAATTTGTGCCAGAAACACCTCTTGAGTCATGTGAGGGGGTTGTTGCTCAACAGGGCACCATTTTTGAATCTAATCTCTGAAATGCTAATAAAACCTTCTGTGTTTATGCATGTACCTCGTACTGTGTACTTTTATTATTATTACAGTAGGTTGGAGCTTCTGGATGGAAGACGGGAGATTTGGGTTTTAGTTTTCTTGACTTACTACATCCGAATGACACCTCCAGGTACATCTGCAGTTACCTTTTACTGACGCCTCTAGGCATCAAATACTGCTTGTTCATATTTGCACCAATAATTCCAAAATCATGCTATGTACAATGTTTTAAAATATTTAATATTAAAGCTTACATAATGGCAAACTCAACCGCATTAATAACTGACCTCTGCTTAGTGCACGTAAATAAATAACTGTTGTTTTTATGATATTCATTTATATAGATATAACTTTCGCAGTTTTCTAAATATCTCAACAACTAGGTTACACAGACAGAACCCCCTTAGCCTCATGTAAAAGTTTTCATCTAGATGAATAAAATGCTGCTGACAGTGTGTGTAATTTGAGTGGTTGCTCAGATATTGTAAGCTGTTTACAAAAATATTACAAAATGCAACAGTCATTGTGTTTACTGTGACTTATAAAATTTGGTTCATGACCTACAACTTAAAGAATAGCACCACTATAAAAATAGTTTGTGCTGAAGAATTTGCTATTTATACTTCTTTCATAATCCCTATGGTTCCAGAAATATGAATATGTTTGAAATGTGAGGACATAATTTGATTCTGTCAAAAGGCTTAGGCTCCACTCCGCCCACTGGAAGTTACACTGCAAACTTCCTGAGCTTCAGTGGCGTGACTGACTGCAGAGTAAAGGGAATAGCAGATACATACAGCCTACCTGCAATAACTGGACAGATGTGACAAACCATAAATCAACTTCTGTCAGCATCATCATATGTTTGCAGGTTAAACTTATCGCAATTCATTTTCTATTCAGCTTTTGCCAATGACCTCCCACTCACGTTTTCTCAACTTATCTTCACCATAACAACATATTCTCTGCCAGTGCCAGTTTAATGCCTCCATGTCACATCTCTCACCTGTTTCTTTAGCAGTGTATACTTGCCAAGACTTCTGCATCATTCCTAATATTCTATCCAAGATGAGGAAACATTTTTTTTAAGTAATGCCAAAAGTCATGACTCATGATCATGAACCAAGAAGATGAACTGCAAGATCATAGGGGAGTGATGTTTGGATATGTACATATTTAAAATGGACTGATTACATTTGTCATCCGTTACAGTCAATAAATCAACTCAATCTGCAAGAAATTCTGTCAAAGTTTAAAAAGGAAGACTTAAGTCACTCTTCAAAATATTCCACTCTGCTTGTCCAAAGTGGTATGCTAAGCACATTGCCTGTCATGTAATCCCTGTATCCTTCTCACAATTACACTGCAACTGCTATACCAGACATTATACCACATCAGCATCTTTTTCTGTGTATGGCTGCCAGAAGTGTATAAGTACTACAAAAACATGGATGATCTCGTCAATGAGTGCCCTTATAAATTGGGAGGATGACTTAAATTTCCATAAAAAGTACTCCCCTAGCTATTCATCCTAGCATTTCAATAGACCCAGTCATGCCTTCTCACATTTTCTGCTATGTGACAAAGGCAATGGGTGATATAACCCCCAAAATCTTTACATTTTCTGTTCTCCCTAAATGTCACCCCTCCCAGCATACATCTTGGATTTTACCCACCAAGTACACCACCTTGCACTCTTCTTCTGCTTCTGTCAACTCACCTTGCACTCTTCTGCTTCTAACAGCTCACCTTGCATACCATATATTTCAATGGAGACTTACTCCACCATCTTTCACTATGAGGTTTGCAATTACCAGCAAACATGCCGAGTTTTCTTATCAACCATAGGATGGTATCCAACAAGATTATCCATGCACACTAACATTTTGCTTCTAGACATTCATCATGTTGCTCAGCCAGCTCATGCAGTTGGTCTCTAGGTCCGTACCCTCTAACACTCCTGTTAGTCTTCTGTGATGTAGCATGCTAAAAGGTGAAATCAAAATATGCTGCACTCTTCAGGTCTCCTCCTTCTAACCCTGTGCTGATAAAGTCACATGGGCATATCAGGCTGCACTGACAAGACCTCTGCTGCATGAAAGAACAAAACTCAACCAACACCACAGAAATGTTTCCATAATCTTCCTTGGTACACAGAAGAGGACAGAGGGACATCACTGTAACTGCCAAGCGCCACCCTTTTGTATGCAAGATATTCACTAACTCCACATTAGAAGCACTGCAACACAACTCCTATTTTTAAAGTGAGATACAGAAAGGTTAGGCATTTGGCATCCACTCATTCCTGCCAAATACTTCAGCACCCAGGGAGGGCACCTGTCTGCTTGACTTTGCCAAGAATAATTAGGACCCCTGAGGTTCTTTATCTGTCTTTTTCCCTGGTCACTCATCGATTTGCAATCAGCTGCCATCCTACCTTTTTATGCTGAATCACTGCACTTCAAGTCCTCATTAAACATCAATGTGGGAAAATAATTCAGCATTTCTGCTAGTCTGCAGCCTTCTCAAGCTTCCTTCTCTCATTTTAATAATGAACACCTGGGTTAGTCTTCCAGTGCCCTTCACTTTATCTAAAAAATGTCTTGTTTCTCCAGGACGCCGCCTTCATCCATCTCCCTTCTTTCCATCTGGCATGGTCTCTTGGAAAATCTTTACTATTTTTTAACTAATCTCTTCAAAGATAGTTTTCCCCATCATACATACCTTGTGCACATCTATAATGCTTTCTTAAGTATTTAAGCCATCCTTAGACTGGCCAAATGCCTTTCTTCCCATATTTCTTCCATTAGGTAATAGAGAATTCCGCTCTTTTTTTTTTTTGTCCTTTCAAGTACTTCAAAACCTGCCCATTGTTCTGTACATCAGTTACACAGCAAAACAAACAAAATTCTACTATCCAGAGATACCTGGCTGCTGCACCATCTACTCCTTCTCCACAGAATGTGAAACACAATGAGGCAAGATCGATGTCCAGTGTCTCATTCACCTTCACCTCTTCTACATCTGCTGCAGTAATAGGAAACGTATCAAGAATGTTTTCTTTCCTTATTGAATTCCTCACATTCTTCTAGTCTATATCTGAACCTCAGTAAAATTTTCTCTTGCTCTTCTTACTACAAAAAAGGCCACCTCTGAATTCAGTAATGCAGCGATAAAGGCTCACCACATTAAGGGTCCCCTCTGCTTTGCTCATCTTCTAATCCTACTCTTGAGTATGTCACTGTCCTCACAAATAGTACAGTGGTAAACTAGATTATAAGTATTGCCTTATGAGGCCCTCAAGGAGCTTAGAGTTTACAATAGCAATCTGAAGGCAACAACAATACAAGCTGATACTGCAAACACCTATGTTGTCTGTAGCGGTTTTTGATGGCAGAACAGCAGCAGGGTGCTCTGTGATAACTAAATCACACTGCAAATCATCTAGATCATCTAGGTCAGACATAGGGTGCAAGCTATAGCCGTCTGGTCATGGGCATCAGGGTACTTTGGCCCTTCCTGGAGACCATGTTAACAACCTATATAATCAAGCCTAAATGGCCACTGACTGATTTGTACATACACTCTTGGCTGGTATGCCACACAATTGGTGGTGGGTGGATGGGTGGGGGGAAGGTCTAAATTTTCTTCCATTTCCAAGCAAAACCTTAGTAGCAACTACATGTTGTATTTAAAGTTCTAAGAGGCAAACAGTCAGTTGCCAGACGGCAGTCAGACAAGGCTACTGAGACTTTCTTTGTATGCACCCACAGCTCCTCTGCACTGTTTGCACCACAGCATACAATGCACACTGTACTTTCTTTATGCACACTGTGTATTTTTTTTTACTTCCATGTGCACATCTATGTTGAGTTATGGCTGGGATGCTGCTGTGGCATGCTTCCGTGGGATCCCTAAAACTCTATCAATCTTTTTCCCCCACAGGTTAATAGGTTGTTAATAGGCTATCGGCCAAAGAGACATTTTAAGCCTAGCCAAGCTTACCCCAAATTTACCAAAATACTGCTGATCATAAGTAAGGGTATCTCATCCAGGGACAAGGAGGTTATAGCATCCCTGTATTCTTCCCTTATAAGGCCAGTTACAGAGTACAATGCCCCCTTCAGCACATACCTCGCAAAGCACATGCAGCAGCTAGAGAAACCACAGAGGTTCCTCACCAGGAGAATCCAGGGCCTCAAACATCTACCCTACATAGATAGGCTAAAAATCTTGCCCATCTACTCAGTTTCATACAGACTCCTCAGAAGTGACCACAGTCTGGCATACAAAGCAATCTCAGACTCTGCCTTGATGGGACTGCAGCATATCCACAAGTCAAGCTCCACTAGAGTAACCCGCACACGTGAAATCAACCTGGTCTGTGACATCAATCGGACTTCTTGGCGGGACAGATTTATGTCCCAGACACTCCCCCCCCCATCTGTGGAACAGACCATCTCTATGTCAAGCAGAGTACCTCATTAACCCTTTTTAAGTGCAACCTGGATAACTGGATGTGAAACAGAAAATACACCCCTGGGATTCCACCTCTGTCCCTGCTGGACAGGGCTTTGGGTGCTGACTTAGGTTCATAGGTAGGTACTAGGTTATCGGCCCAAGGGCCTACGTAAGCCTAGCCAACAAGGTTCCCCGGCTTACGCCACCCAAGAAAGTTATTTTCCTGCGGCACTGTCGAGCAGAGACACAGAAGTGATCCCCGGGGTGTATTTCCTATTTCCCATCCATTCATCAAGATTTTTCATGAAGAGTCCTAATGAAGAACTTTGCTTGACATAGATGGGAAGCCTGTTCCAGAGTATGGGAAGTCTCTGGGACAGGAATCTATCCCTCCAGCATGTCCTATTTATTGTGGTGACAAGGTTTAGGTCCCTAGAGCGTGAAGCTCGGAGGGATTGGGATTTCTTTAGGTGAAGCATGTCCAACAGCTCTGGGTTTGACATAGCTTTATATGTTAGGCAGAGATCACCTCAGAGTAGGTGATATACTACAGAGTAAAGCTGGAGTTTTTTGAGATGGTCAGTGTAGGGCATTTGTTTGAGGCCAGTAATCCTCTTTGTGAGGTAGTTCTGTGGCCTTTCCAGCTGCTGCAGATGTCTTGTGAGGTACATTCCAAAAGGGGTGTTGTACTCTATAATGGGTCTAATGAGTGTCGAGTAGAGGGGAAATATGACCTCTTTTTTCCTGGATGAGAACCCTTTTATGATGAGGTGTGCCACGTCGAAGGACTTCCTGACTACTGTGGCGATGTGACTATCAAAGGAGAGACTACTGTCCACCTGGGTCCCAAAATCTCTTATCACACATTCGGTGTTAAGTAGATTGCTGCCTATGTGGTAGTTCATGGGTACAGAGTTTTTACCAAAGGGGATGACACTGCACTTTTTGGCACTGAGCTTGAGGCCATGGCTCTGACACCAGGCATCTGTCTCAGCGAGGCCCTTCTGTAGGAAGTCCACATCAGTTGGGGACTTGACTATGGCTCCTAGTTTGCAGTCATCTGCAAACTTCATTAGCCAGTGGCCTTCTGCGTTAACCTGCACTTCAGAGAAGTAGATACCAAGCAGGAGAGGTCCCAGGACTGAACCCTGTGGTACTCCACTTGTCACTGGTTTGAAGACAGATTTGGAGTCTGCAAATTTTACAGTGTGGGTTCTGTCAGTGAGCCAGTTGGCAACCCATCTTGTGACGTAGGGATTTATACCTAGTTTAGTGAATTTAGCTCTAATTCCAGAATGGGGGATGGTGTCGAAAGCCTTGGCGAGGTCAAGATAGGCTGTGTGAACCACCTTACCCTCATCTACGGCTTTGGTGACTGCCTCAAAGAAGTCGATCAGTTTCAGGAGGCATGATCTGCCTTTCACAAACCCAATCTGGTTGGGATCCATAGTTTGGAGGTTACCAATCTCTTTGTTTATGAGTTCCATGATGATACATTCCATGGCCATGCAGACCAGGCTTGTCAGGCTAATAGGGCGATAGTTCCCGGGATCAGTGGTGGCTCTCCCTTTGTGGAGTGGGGTAACTGTTGCTGTGCACCATTCAGTGGGCACAAAGCCTGATGTGAGGCTATTATTGGACATGGTGCTTAGGTGGGGAGCCAGTTCGTTCTGAAGTTAGTGTAAAACGCAGCCTGGGATGTTGTCCGGTCCCCATGGATGCAGTGTTTTTGGCTTTAGAGTGTGAAGCTTTTACCTGCATAGTTGTGATTACAGGGACTCTGCATTCTTCCTGTATAGATATGTTCCCTTTAGGGGGTGGGGGGGGGGGATAAAGTTAGCACTGAACCTACCTGCCAGGATGTTGGCAATATCAGTTGGTTCTGTAATTTTTATGTCGTTGTGCTGTAACTCAGAGTAGATCTGGGTGCTATCATCGAGATTATTGACATAGCTATAGAATGCTTTGTGGTTGTCCTTAGAATTCGTGGCGATTTTGTTTTCGGAGATAGCTTTGGAGGATCTTATAAGGGATCTCAGCTTCTTACTGAGGCTGACCAGGGAGCTCCTCCAATCATGGGATTTTACTCTCTTTTACAACAGTTTCTTCTCTTGGCTAGGTGTATAAGGGCCTCAGGGCCAATATCCTAATAACTTCCTATGATCCTATGTAACAATACCCCAAGCAATTTTACAATTATGATACAGACTTGTACACATAAAGCATTCACAGGTGCCCCCTGTATTTCTCTCAGCCTCTGTCAGGAGTCATTGGTAGTGCAAGAGTCACCCCTCAACTCCACCAGCTAGGATGACCAAACTGGCATTAACCACTCTTTACCACCTCTTCCAGCTAGCCCTTAACAGGTACAGAGCTGCTGTGCAAGCCTAGGTCACTGGTGCCACAGCCAGGATTCCACCCACTGGTCACAAAAATGAAAGCTGCATGTCTTCAAAGTTACTTATTCTGAAAAGTACAGGCAAAGTTCCCTTAATGCCACCCTAAAACTCCACATAACTTACCATTAACATAATAACATCAGAGTTTTTAAACACAAGGAGGTTTGCACAGAATTAACTCCTGCTCAGATGTGCCTTGGAGTGGTTTCTGAACAAGGCTACATAATTTTAACAGATTCCAATTTCAGTGCAACTATCTCAACATGATTCCGGTCTGACAGAGAAGTGCTAGATTATGCTATCTTGGCCATGATTCAGTGCTAGTAACTTAAAGTTAAGCAATGCAAGGTAACTTCAATATGTCTTTTCTAAATCTCATTATGTCATGGTATTTTGCAATCAGAATGCCTTCTGGAGTGATTAATCTTTTTTCAGGTCTAGCAATCTAGGAAACAATACCTGTACATTAGACATCACAAAATTCTAATGGAATAAGTCCCATTACCCAGGTTTTAAAAAGAGTGGCACAATAAGTAGTCAAGTCATTTCAGCTTATCTTCTGTTTGAAATCAAATAAATGAGATGGATATGATTTATGTCTGCAATCTGAATTTTACTGAAAACCTAATTTAAAAATATGACTGGATGGGAGAGTCACTGAAACTTTTGTACATGGGGGCCTCCCTCACATTAACGGCATCATCCCCTATACCCTTCTTGCTTAAAGTAATCAACTTTAAGGTTGTCGCATCTCAGTGCAACTTAAATAAGCCTGATTGACAGAGAGTCATCAGGCATTAATGAAAATTGTCTGGTGGATGTAAATGAACACCAATAAGACATCCCTCATTTATTTTACAAATATGTTTACAACAAGTTATTGCAAAACAGTTATTTCATGCAATAATGTATTAGGCAGTTTCCTCAACTGAAAGGAACAGGCATTCATGAAAAAACACAGCTTGAAACACAATGCTACTTACTCAATACCAAGATCCACCTCAGGAATACCACTAAGCATCTGATTAGACAACATCTCTTCAGTCCTCTTGGCAGAAGAAACCTGAATGCTGTCTGGAAGCTCATATAAGCTGTCTTCTGGATTTTTAGCTTTAACTCTTTGTTCTTCATTTTCTACAATCCCTTTCCTTTTCTTCAGCTCTGTTTCAATATATTTCATCCTAAACGTAAAAGAAAAAGGTTCAATAAAGATGGAAGAAAGAATTTTGCTGCAACTAATCACACACAAAAGTTTCAAAAGCACAGTGTGAATAAAAAGAAAGATATGTTCTTACCATGTCACCCGATCTACCCATAGGACCCTAAATGAAGGGTCCCCTTGATTGAGGATTTCTTTCCATCAATCACAATTTGACCTTTCTGAGCAAACTTCCACATTCAGGGACATCTGCTCACCACTACCAATGCATGCCATGATCTAGTGCAATGGCACCACAACTATTGCCTGTCTCTCAAATGCCATTCCTTTCACCTCTAAGCAGCAGTGAGCATCTTACTGAAATTAGGAAATAACACAGATTTAACACTAAATTATTAAACAAGTGGTGCAAAACACACCTGTCTATCTTTCAAGGAAATTCAGTAATCACAGGTATCTGAAGAACAGCTGGTAGAGGGTATTTCTGACCCAACAATGTGGGATAACTAGTAGATCAACTGACTTGGTAAGATCATATCTGTAACATTTAATGCTGAGGGTAATCCCTGATGGGTTCCTGCTTGGAAGGAATGACAAGTGGTGCCACCACAGTAGAAGGAGCAGGAGGATCATGCAAGCACAGAACTCAGTTGAGCCCTGGAGCACTGACTTCTCATATGTGGACTACACCATGACTTATGGCTGAAGCAATACTGGTTGTTGAAGCCAAGCACAGAAAACAAAGAAGATACAGCACAAATGCTTGCAAATGAGACTTTCTTGAATTAATTACCAGCTGAAACTACTCTCAATTAGTGGAGTGGGCTTTCAGAGCAGCATTTGCCAAAGGATGGTTAGTACCCTAATGGCAAAAGACAATGCAGCAGGCAAGCGATATGACAAGTGCATATGTTTGACAACAGCAAGCACTTCCCTACTGCAGGAAACTGGCTCACCTTCATAAATTTACACCTACTCCACATAATATTTTGAGATGCCAATGCAAGCTCAGGAAGTGAAGGATCAAAAACTGAGATGTAATGAAATGGTTCCAATGTCTTTGGTTGGCACTCCCCTGAGGAAGGCTGCTAAAGTGGCTGCTGCTCTGGTTGAATGTGGCTTAATGCCCTTAGGCACTGGCTTGCCATGTTGTGAATGGCAGAAACGAATGCAGTGGCCTATCCACTTTGAGATAGTCTGCTTTGAAATAGCCTTTCCTTGTGATCCTGCAGCATATATGCTACTAGTAGTTGCTCAGTCTCTCGGAAAGCTTTGGTTCTGTTCAAGTAGAAGCGTAGCTGTCTGTGTATGTCCAAAGAATGCAGAATTCTCTCCCCCTTATTTTGTGGGTTTGGATAAAAAGTAGGCAGATGAATAGATTGGTTAAGGGCCACACTGGACACTACCTTAGGCATAAATGTCGGTTTTGTCCTCAGAGAAACCCTGTCTGGATAAAAAATGATAAAAGGTCTTGCAGAGGTTATTGCTAGGAGGAGAGCTGTTTTCCAAGATAAAAACTTTATATCAGCTGTAGTAGCTGGCTCAAAAGGGGGCAGAGTGAGTTTTTCCAAAACATAATTGAGGTCCCATGGAGGTACTGGTGATCTCCTTGGAGGCCTTAAGTTTTTGGCTCCTCTGAGGTACTGCCTTAACAAAGGATGAGAAAAGATTGGTGGCTCTGTGTTGTAATGAGCCGAAGTGACAGAGGCATGAATTTTAAATGATGAAAAGGATAGGCCTTTGTCCAGCACCTCAGTTAAGTATTGCAAAATCTGAGGAATATTTGGTACTGCTGTGTCAATTCCTTGTGCCTGGTTCCAGACACAGAATCTCTTCCATTTTCCAGCATAGGATTTTCTAGTACTAGGCCTCCTGGCCTCCAAAATGACATCCATCGCTGCTTTAGTGAGAGGTGTGTTTTGTATGACAACATTATCCGCCATGCTGCCAGATTTAAGGTCTTGAGTTGGCTGTGCAGGATCTGATTGTTTTGTTGGGACAGTAGGTGAGGTATTTGAGGTAAGGTCCAGGCTGGGCATTGAGACAAGTTCCTTAGGATTGGATACCAGTACTAGCGGGGCCAGTCTGGGGCAATCAGTATAATTTTTGGCTTCTCTTGTCTGACCTTTAGGAGTACCTTGGGGAGGAGAGGCACTGGAGGAAAAGCATATACTGTTAAGTTTTTCCAGCTGAAAGAGAGGCAAATAGGTCTATGTCCGGGCATCCCCATTTCCTTGTTATCATGTTGAAGACTTGTGGATCCAATTTCCACTCGAGGGAATCCATGAGGTTTCTACTTAGTTCATCTGCCAGAGTATTTATCTTTCCAGGCAGGAACTGTGCCTGCAGATGTACTTGGTAAGTCAATGCTGTGTCCCACAAAGTCATGGCTAGTCTGCAGAGGGGTTAAGAATGAGTGCCTCACTGCTTGTTTATATACCACATGACCGTGGTACTGTCTGTCTTTATCAGTTGTTGTCCCGGATGAAGTAGGTCCTTGAGGGCTGTCAGGGCATTCTGAACAGCTAGCATCTCTTTTTGATTGATATGTAGATGCATTTGGTTGGCGGACCATGTGTCTTGAATACATCTTCCTGCCATGTGTGCCACCCAGGCATAATCTGATGCATCCGTTGTCAATGTCTGCCTGGCTGGGGGTAAGGTGATTGGCTGTCCCTTGTTCTGGTGACAGGCCTTCGCCCACCATCGAAACTCCTGTTGCAGACAAGGAATGAGAGTAATTATTGTTTCCAGGCTGTGGCAATGCTGAGTCCAAACACTTTTTAGGTACCATTGAAGTTTCCTCATATGCAGTCTTGCATATGGAATTAGTAGAATGCAGGATGCCATTAAGCCCAAAGCCTGCAGAATTTTTCTTGCAGTTAACTGGGCCTTTGTTGCCAACAGTTTGAAATAGGTAGTCAGTTGCCTTTGTTTGTCTGGAGTGAGATAAGCCATCTGGGCAGTTGTATTTAAGCTTGCGCCCAGGAATATTATCTCTTGGGAGGGTACTAGTTTTGATTTTTGTTCGTTCACTGTGTACCCTAGGCATGGGAGTAATCTCTTTACAACTGCCATATGCTGTAGTAGAATGTCCTTGTTCTCTGCTTGTATGAGGGAGTTGCCCAAGTAAGGATATATTTGTATTCCTCTTTGTCTGCAAAACGCAATTACTGGTGCCAGGCACTTTGTGAAGACCCTGGGCACAGTAGATAAGCCAAAGGGCAGTGCAGAGAATTGGTAGTGCATTGAGTCAGCTTTGAACTTGAGGTATCGTCTGCATGTTTGCCGACTGGGACATGCAGGTATGCCTCTTTTAGGTATAAAGTCACAAGCCAAGCCTTCTTGCCCAGCATGGGCAGAAGCTGCTGTAAGGTCAACATTTTGAATTTTGGTATATCCAGATATGTGTTTAGAATAAATAGGTCCAGTATTGGTCTCCAGGCTTTGTCCTTTCTGGGTACCAAGAACAGTCTTGAATAAAATCCTTGCCCCTGCTCATGTTCTGGTACTTATTGAATGGCCCTCATGTCCATGAGGGATGAGACTTGTTTTTGTGCCTCTGCCCATTGGTTTTTTGGTAGATCTGGCCAACCGTTTGCCCTTGGCAGGATATGAAAGTGAAACTTGTAGCCCCGTGACACTATGTCTAAGAACCATTTGTCCTGGGTTATTATGTGCCAATTTTGAGAAAAAAGTGCTAGTTTTCCCCCCTAAAGGTGCTGCCAGAAGATAAGTGCTTGGCGCAGGCTGGGGGAAGTCACTGAGACTGTTTCCTGTAAAGCTGTGATTTGTCTTCTCCACTTTTGGAGGTAGAAGCACCCCATTGTTTAGACCTGTATGAACCTTGGGGCTGGGATCTGCCTCTTGGGCGTCTGTATCTGCCCCTTTGTGGTCTGTCTGACACTGGTAAGGACCAATTCTTTGTAGGCTAGTGTCTGCTAAATCTTGGAGGCTGTACCTTTAAGAAATCCTTGACTGTTTGCATAGATTTAGCTTTGTCCTCCATTTTCTTTAACACCTCTTCTGCTTTAACACCAAACAAAGTATCATGCTGTAATGGAGCATCTAATAATTTTTGCTTTAACATGATCTGGTAAATTTTGTTCCTTTAACCAAGCATGCCTCCTAATGACAGAACCCATCACAGCGGCCCTGCAGGAGGCCTCCAAAGAATCAAAACCACATTGCAAAGTATGCTTTCCAACTTGCTCAGCTGCATGCAATAAATCCTGCATTTCTTTGTTTTCTGCACCTTCAGAATTTATCAACATTTTCTATTTAAGCAGTGACATAATATATTGCTGATATTTGAGCATATGAAACTGACAATTTAAAGCCCTTATAGCCAAGGTAGCAGAGGTGTAAATCTTCTTTCCCCATATGTCTAATGCCCTAGAATCCCTGTCAGAGGGGGCAGGGTTTTTTGCAGTGGATGCCTTGACCCCTTTGGGACCCTGAAAAATAATTTCTGGGTCAGCAGCAGGGTTCTTGAAAAGGAATTTATGAGAGTCAGGCACCCTGTAGTACCTGTCCGGCTTAACAGGAGCTGGAGGTAAGGAGTCAGGGGTCAGACTGGACTCTGAAAATACATCATCTACAATGTCTAACAAAGGCGGAATAGCTAGGGGCCTGTGTTGTGGGAGTAAAAGGAAGTCCCTGAGCCTTTTCTTAGATTCAGAATAATCTTGGCTCTCCCAGTGGAAATGTTCCCTCATGGTATGCAAGGTTTCCCCAAAAGAGTAATCCTCAGGAGGAGAGGCTGAAGGGATAGATTCTTTAGCATCAGAATCCTCATAGGGAGGAAGAGAGTATTCCTGATCAGAAGAGGAATCTGAAGATATGGAAACCTGATCAGAAGATTCATATTCTGTCTCTTGCCTAGGCCTCTTATCAGGAGGGGGATGGGAACCCCTGATCAAAGTAATTAAGTCTTCGGCCATTTTGAGCATCTGTTTTTTGGGCATGGAGGCCTGACCATGAGGCTGTTGTACTTGTTTCTTTGTCTTTAAAGATGCTTTAGTCTTTGACTTTGTAGCTGGAGTCGCTTTAATGTACAACTGAGTAGGTCTGAAAACACCCTCAGAAGCCGATGCCTGCTCAGCGGCTCCGGACCTATCTGAGGGAATAGTTTCCAAAGGTCCAATACCTTGAGCTTCCAGTGGCCTAGGCGACTCCACGTGGGAGTCTGTAGTGGCCTGCGGGTCCAAAGTAGCAGGCGTCAGGGGCTGCGAAAGCACCTCACTGAGAGCCGGCGAACCGGCGACTGGCTTAGAAGAAGCCTCATCGTCGGTTTTAGACCTCAGATGCCTGTCCTTTTCTTTTTCTTTGCGTTTCTTGTGAATTGCGGTAGTCGGTTGGCTATCCGACGGCACTGTGTAATTAAATCTTCTGCCAAAATAGTGAAAAGCAAAATCTTACCGGTGCTTTATAGTGCGCTGGTTAAATCTAGCACAAAACCGACAACAAGCAACGTCGTGGTCAGGGCCTAGACAAGGAATACAGTAGGAATGAAAATCCTTATGAGGTATTTGCTTCCCATAAGAAATACAATTGTTAACTTTTTCTGACATCGGTCTGGAGCAAGAAAAAAGTTTTCCCCAACGGGGTACTTAGCTTTTAAAGAAGACTTCGGATCTGAAATTTGAACATGAAAATCTCAGGAGTCAGCCGACCGGCACTTGCGAACTGCTTCTGCTTCGGACACCGTGTGGCAAGAAAGACTGAATAAAATGGCGTCGGCTGCATCTTTTATACCCCTGGCGACCTGACATCAGGGAAGAGGCGACAGCAACTGACGCCGGACCTAGACTTTGGAATTCAGGCCGACTGAGGGTAGCCTGCCAGCAGGATAACCCTAGTGTAATGACTGCAACAGTGAAACACAAAGAACATCATTGTTTAAACCCTGGACTACCTTTCTTATCTGCCATGATAGAAAAAGTAGATAGTAGAAAAGGGTACCAGCAATGGTACAAAAGAATACCCGAAGGTATGAAAAAGAAAAAAAAAAAAAGGGAAGATTACCAATGATGTTAAGGGGAGAAATACCTTGTGGTAAAAAGTAGAGGACAGAGAAGAAAACTCAAGAAAATATGGTCGTTAGATGCGATAGGGTAAGAGACGACGAAATAGAAACTTTTCTGACAGAAAAAGTAATATAAATGACTATTTGACAACAAATAACTATACTTAGCTCAAGAGAAGCAGCTTGACATGACCGAATAGCAACGCGGCAAACAAAATCTGAGGTAACAGGGAGAGGGGGATTATGGGTAAGAGTTTAGCTCGATAGTTGAAGCTGACTCAAGCTTGGAAAATGGTCAGCTCGGTTCCGAGGTCAGAACAGATACCCATGCGTAAGGAATGAACGAGGATTAACAATATCAGATCTCTTGTTCAGTCCACATCCCCATGGGACATCCATTCTAATCAATGATACCCACATGATAGATGCATCCATGGCGACCATGAATGAGTTTCAAGGAAGGAAAAAGGGACCATCCTCTGTTGAGGATGGTAAATAAAGACATCATAGTAAATATGAATGGGATGCTTTGGACAATGGAATAACTTGTTCAATGGATCTTTCCAGCTCAAAATACTGTACTCAGAGGGTCTAATGTAGGACTTTCATGTAATACCTTACAAAGGAGTGTGATGAACTGCTGCTGCCATGAGGTCAAAGTCTTTGAGAATACTGACACAGTGCAGGGTGATGGAACAGAAGGTTGACTGCAAACTGCAAGAAATATTCTAATTCCTCACTGCTGTTGTATTGTTTTGGTATAGGTTGTAGCCTGGCAAGGATACAACTACCAGTCAGCTTCACAGAGATCCAGCTCCCTCCCACACCTACACTCTCTGACTGCTAACTGGATGGCCCCTAGCAGGGAATTCAGCAGTCAAGAGTGTAGAAAACTTCAGGACTTTCTTGCCCATGAAGAAAGAGCGAGCTTACTCATCCTGAGCCTCTAAAGATACAACAGTAAACAACTACTACTTTATATCGCAACAACTAACTACATAAAAAACTAGGGGGGTGGTGGGTGGGTATGGCTACTGCAGCAGTAAGGAATTCAAACATCTACTGTTAAGGCAAGTGCAACTTATATAACTGTACCATGTTCACCATTCTCACTGCTGCAGTAACCTTCTGGCTATACAGGTTGACTACTAAAGCCTATCCAACCTGGGAGAAAGATAAGGCTCTGTGAGCCCCTACAGAATGGTCCTAGCAAAGCCGGCCAGGGACCTAGAAAAGGAATCCAATTTGTAATGCTTTGGAAAGGTATATACAGAGGACCATGTTACTGCCTACAGAATATGTCTAGCATCAATCATTTTCCAGTTTGCCATCTCAGAAGTCAAGAATCTAGTAGAAAATATACCTTGATACCATGTGGAATAGACTCACCATGGTGGATATAACAAAAAACATTAGCCGAGGACAACCACATTGAGATAGTCTATTTTGACACAAGTTGCCCCTTCTTCATCCAGTCATAAGAAATAAATAGCTGAATCTGCTTTTTTAAAGGACTTGGTTCTGTCAAGACAGCACCTTAACTGCCTATGTACACCCAAAGTATGTAGAAGCCTTTCTCCCTGTCTCTCGGGATCTGGATAGAACACTGGGAGACAGACGGCTTGATTCAATGCAACCTCTGAGGCAACTTTGAGCATAAGTGAGGGATTTGTTCTTAATGTGACCCTATCTCTAAGGAAGACAAGACAAGGTTCACTCACTATGAGAGCTTGCAACTCAACACACACTGCTCGCAGACATCAGAGTAATAAGTTCTATGGTCTTCCATCAGTCTGCCTGATGAGCTGGTTCAAAGGGAAACATAATTAACTTTTCCAACACAAAGTTAAATCTCTGGAAGGGGCCAACTGGTTTCTTGGATGTCTGAGATGCAAAACTACCTTCAGAAACTATTTTAGCAAAAATAGAGAAGAAATGGGAAGACCCATGGGAAAATATGGTGAATTCAGAACCAGTGGTACATAGTCCCTGATAGAGCACTGGTTATTAAGCTAGGCACCAACCAGAACATCCTTTCCACTTGCCAATATAAAATTTCCTAGTAGTAGGTTTTCTTGCCTCCTTTAGTACCTTTTGCACATTCTCATGAAAGAGTTGCCTAAACGTTATTAACACTGAATCATCTAGGCAGATAGCTGAAGTAGTTTGAAACTGGGGTGCATGAAACTCACCATCTTGTCTGAGTGGTCCACTATGAGGAAGTTTGTGGTACCTGCCCTTGGCCAGTTCTGTAAGAAAGGAGAACCAAACTTGCCTAGGCAAAAAGGGAGTCACCACATTAATTTCTGTAGAGTACCTTTGAATCTTTAGAATTACCCTGGATATCAGTGGAAATGCACAAAGGAGCATTCCTGGCCACAGGAATGAAAATGCATCTGCTTTCCAGGCTTGCCTGCAAAGAACCCTGGTGCAGAATTTGTTCAGTTGTCTGTTTTGAAGGAAGTAATCAAATCCATTTGAGGTATTCCCCACAAATGGATCAATTCCTTGAAGACCCCTCCCTTATTCAATTTCCATTCCCAACAGTTTGTCCGGGTCCTGCTCAGACTGCTACAATATTTTGGTCTCACAGCATGTAAACACTTGGGAGTGTTAAGGAATGTTGTACACCTACTTCCCAAGCCATCATAGCCAGCCTGCACAGAGGGTACAATCTGGTTCCCCATTTATTTACGTATCGCATCAATGTGGTGATGTCTGTAATCACCTGAAGAGGTCCCAGGGACCAGAGATAATGAAAAGATTTTAAAGCATGGATCACAACCAACACAGATATGTACTTGCTTTGGTTTGTCTGAGTAGTTTCATAGGCCTTGCACTTTTACCCCTTTTAAAACTGCTCTTTGAACAAAATATGAGGTGTCTGCAGTAACAGACTTACTTGAGATCTGAGAAGAAAAGGGAAGGCCTTAATTTAGAGCCATTTTCTGTCTCCACCAATGCAATTCCTTTTTGACAAAACCCAAAATTGGAATCTGAAATTCCAGGGATGAAGAAGTTGGGTCCACTGAATTGTTTTGTTCTATGACGATAGAACCTGACTTGGCAATGAATGTCCCCACACGTAAAATGTATTCGCCCTTGTTTGAAAAGTTGGGGAAACAGACTGATAGGCTAATTGACTGATTTAAATTTGTTTCAGATGCCACCTTTGGAAGAAAAGATGTGTTAGTCCTTAAGAAAATGATGTCTTTATGGAATATCAGTTGGGGAGGTTTGCAGAAAAGGGCCTGTAACTCTGAAATTCATCTGGCTGATGTAACAACCACCAAAAAGACTGCTTTCCAAAAGAGGAATTTCAGATGCTGCTAGTTCAAAAGGTGGTTGAGTTAACACTTGGAGCAGGATAGTAATGTTCCAGGGAGGTACTGGATCTCTAATTGGTGGTTATAGAAAAAATGTTCTTCTCAAAAGGGCTTTAGAGACTTTTAAAGATCCTAGAGCAGTATTATTCCGACATAAGTGGAAAATTGAAATTGCGGCCTTTTGCACTTTGAAAATGGAAAAAAAAAACTAGAGCCATTGTGGAAATGTTCTACCAAAAACTCTAATATGGACAAGAGTGGATAAAAGGTCTAACCCTTTCGACACAGACTAAATAGAAAATCTCTTCCATTTGATACAAAAGACCTTTTTTGTGGATTGTTTCTGACAGGCTAACATGATCTGAACAACTGACGTTGGAAGCCTGGCATCTCTGGCTAAAAATCAGAACTTGAGGAGCAGGGTGGTTAAAATTCATGGATTTCTGTTCTGGAGGAAGCAATCTGAATGGGTGAGTCAACAGGTTTGAATACTGAATCAAAATCCATATGGGATGTACTAGTAAAGTTCATAGTAAGGGAAACCGTGTTTATCACAGCCAGAAAGGAGCAATGAGGATCACTCTGACCTTGCACTTTCTTGCTTTCCTAAAGAATTTGTTCATTAGAGCCAATGGAAGAAAGGCATGAAGAATACATGGGAGACAAATATAGACTAGAGAGCCCCTCAGTAACTGTCCCTGTGGAGGGATCAGGGCAAAGTAACTGCTGCACTTGTTGTTCAGGTAGGATGCAAAGAGGATGCAGCAAAGTTGGCCCCACTGGCAGAAAACAAGCTTGTCACTGTTGAACTGAGGGACGACCCATGAGGCATTAAGATCATTCTGCATAATTTGTCTGCAAGTATAAAGCAAGCGGCATCCAATTGAAAGGGGTGTAAAGGCAATGGCCATTACCAAACTCTCATAGCCTTCTCAACAAAGGGTATAAGAAAAGGTTCCTCCCTGTTTGTTGATATACCATACTACTGCATTACTGCCTGTCTGTATGGAAATCACATCCTTGGGGAGAACATCCTGGAACTCTTGCAATGGTAGAAGGACCTCTCTCACCTTCAAAATATAGATGTGAAGGTTGGCTTCCATGGGTGACCAGGTACCTCGGATCATCCTTCCTCTGAAATCCCCCTCCCCCCAGGAGGGAATCATCTGTGGTTACTACAGCTAGAGGTAGAGCCATATGGAGTGATTCTCCTTTCATCACTGAAGGAGATTATTTACCTGGAGATGTGTTCTCCGCAGAACTGCAAATCTTCGCATATACTGGATGGACGTTTTGAGACCATTATACTAAAAGTGTCCACTGGAGTACTCTCGTGTGGAATCTGGCTAGTGAGACCATCAAAATCGTAGAGGCCATAAGACCCAAGAGACATAGAATCAGTCTTGCTGGAGGAGAAGATGATGAAGTACTTGTGTAGCTGTGAAATGCAGAGAGAGTACTCTGGCATGGGGAAGACTGGCAATCTGTATTGTTGAGTCCTGGGGGCATGAAATAAACTCCATCTGTTGTGTAGGAATCAGATGGCTCTTGGTCAGATTCAGAGTAATTCCTAAATTTTGTATCAAGTGGAACAGAAGGTCCAGATGACAAAGCAACATATCCTTGGAGGTAGCAGTTAGGAGCCAATCATCAAGGCATGGGAAAACTTGGATCTGCAGCAGGTGTAGATGCACAGCAACCACTGCCATTACCTTGGTAAACCCCCTGAGGGCTATGGTGAGATCAAAAGGCAGTGCTCTGAATTGAAAATGACTGGCTTCTAGTTAGAAACACAGAAACTTCCTGGAATGTTTCTCTACCTTCACATAAGTGTATGCATCCTGGAGATCTACGGTGTACATCCAATCCATCTTTCCTCAGCAGATTTCGTCTATTTTACAAACTGATTTAGATGACTCGGATCCAGAATGGGTCTGAGGTCCCCCTGTTCTCCTGATTACTAAAAATAACCTCAAACAGACTCCAGACTTTAACTTATCTTTGGGGGTTGATTGGATGACTTCATTGTAGCAGCTTGGAAACCACTGACTGGGTGGAACACTGGGAACTTTCTTTTTTTTTTTTTACTGGAGGAAGGGAAAAGGGAATAGAATAGCCTCTGGAAATTATGTTTAGCACCCACAAATTTGTAGTTATGTTTTTCCAGGTTTATGGGTGCATGCACAAGTGCTCCCAGACTACCTCCAGAATGCAGTAGTCAGACAACTTTTCAAGAGTCCTGGTAGGGCTTTTCAGGGAAGGGACTGTAAAAGCCCTGGGGTTGTGCGGTCTACCTCTGCCTTTAGGGTGGCATCCATTACAGTGGTCTCTTTCCCTGCCCTGAGAATTCTATTCACAGGAGCGTCCTGATAAAAATTATGTGATTTGTAGAATCATATCTTCTCTCTACTCCTCTGATTCCTACAGAAAAGCTCATTGTGGGTTGGAAAAGCAGATTCCTACTTCAGAGAGAGTTTTACTGTCTTGCTGACTCCTGATTAACGTGCTCTTTGCCTTAGGTCAAAAACAGTGTAACCAATAAAAGGGAGCATTAAAGAAAAAAGTCTTGAAACCTTCCATGAAATCACAAAGACACATCCAAGCGTGCTAGTTCATGGTGACACTAATGTCTGCTGTCCTAGCTGTACCATCATCTGCATTAAAAAGCAGTCACAGGGTTATGTTCAAAATAGACCGAAGAGTAGAAACTGGGAGCCCAGGGTCTTCTTAAGATCCACAGGCAGAATACCAAAGAAAGACTTGCAGTCATATCTTTCTGGAATTGAGTCATCGTCATCAGCATAGTCATCTGGAATCGAGTAACGTGGACTAAACAGTTCAGAGCCCTGAGGGCAAATGTCACTAAAGCATATGTCCATTTCCAAATCTGACTATAGCCCTAGACTCCCTGCTAGGGGGATGGACAGAGTAACTTCCCTCACAGTTCCTTGCTAACACCATGGCATCCACAAGTAGACCTCTGTTCCAGTGATTCCTGTCTTTGGCAGCTGTCAAAATTCTGTTTTTTGAGTGGACTGATCCCACCACATCAGGGTCTGTACATGCCCGTTAAACCATCAGGTCAATAAGTGGGTAAACGGGCAGTACAACCCAGGATTAAGATGGATCAGAACTGACGCCTTCTAAGAACACAGATTCGTCCGATGAAGAGTTGTCATGCATCATCTCCCTTGCTGTTTCATCAATTCAAGGACCTCACCAAAGGTAATGTCTTCAAAGGGGGTCCTTGAGGAGCCTTCACTATCATCCAAATTAGTGTCCTCAGTGAAAGAATAGTGATGAGTCTGTGTGATTCCTCTTGCACATATGCTTTCCATGAACCTGTAATGGTGGGTGATGACAAGGTTCAAAATCAGAATATCAGCTAAACATAACGGAACTGACTGTCACTGTATGACAGAGTGATGGGAAGTAGTAGTAGTAGAAGAATCCTGTTAAGGTTTGGGTGAAACCACCTTCTATTTTGGTACCACCACCAAGATCCTCTCAAAAGCCTCAAAGGCTAAAAATGCAATTCAAAGGAGAGAGCACGGACAGAACAACAAGCTTGATTTGCATTGTAAGAAACTTCCACACTACTCTGCTGATGTCTTTTTTGGTTAAGCTTCTGGCTGTCTGGACAAAGGAAGCCACTGAAGGTGGTCTTGAGTATACCTATTCCTGTAAGAGTAGTGAATAAAGAATTGGATTCACTGGCTCTGGAAGGAAAGTTGACTAGGAAGAAGGTTAGACCTAACAGACTGATGGTGCCAACTGTTTCTGAGTTTTTGGACCCAATCCTCCTGAAGTCATGGGATATGGAATACGTTTTCTAGTGTTTTCCAATTTGTTCTTATAACTCTTCTCTGAATCACTCTTTGATTTTTACTTGTCCTTTTGTTTGGATTTGTCTTATTTCCTTGAAGGTGAAGCAGTGGTGAAAGAAGAGGGGCCTGTTGAACTGAATGACCCTGCCTGAGGAGGAAGAAGGCCCTTGACTGTTAGTTCCTCGCCAAGTCTGAAGCCACTAGAACTAAAAGCAGCTCAGGACAGACAATCTGTATGTAGATGGGAAGCACCCAAACAGTACACACAAAAACAGTGAGGGTACCGAGGGAGAAGTCTGCCCACATTCAACACACTTTTTGAATCCTTGGCTATCTTATAACTTATTCAACCGCCAACAAGAAAAAAATATGTAGGAAAAACACACACACTAAAAATGCACTGTAAAAAACAGTAACAGTAGAAAATTAATTTCTGCCCTCTACCCTATATTAACTGTAAGTCTGCAACTCTACTAATCAAACTGCTGTTCTAATCTTACTGTTCTAACAATTATTCACTTATAAAAATTTTAACTGCTATTCTAGCTACTCAATTTCCTAGATATCAAAATTTTTTAAACTAAATAACTAGAGAGACAAGTCTCTCAGTAGAAGAGAAGAAAAAGAGGATATAATCCAAAGGATAGAATTTCTGTATAAAAAGCCCTCACAGATCACATGTGATTTCCTCAGGTGGCAAATGAGATCTGAAGTACTAAGGTGGAATGGAGGGAATTATGGGTATTGGAGGAATCAGGGACCTGAAAGTGAAAAGCTTCAGAAGCAGTGACGAGGTCAGATCCAATTGGATCTGACAACCCATGTGCTGAATCAAACACAAACAGAAAACACTGGATCCAATGTTAAGGGCTCTTAACATCTGAGAAAAGACTGCAGTGGACAAACTAGACAATGCAAGATCCTTCAATCTGAAGTACACAAATGACATTATGAAGATTATGGCTGTCATTAAGCTCAAAAGGCACGATAGATTCACAGACTGAACCCTCAGTGTATCCTCAATCAAAATGCCAGGACCATGACTTTATGGGCTCTCTGGACAGGAGAACTGACTAATAGAAGAGTGTCTCTATTTTGGCCCCAAAGAAGGCTTCCACTGAGAGAACTTCTAACAATTTATGACCATCTCTAGGGACTGCATCAAGGGAACATTCAAAGGATAGCTCTATCCAGAAAATCCCTGGGCTGTTTAACAAGAAGCAGGTCATCTAGGTAAGGGAACACCATGAGACATCCTCATGCAAGGCTTTGGCCATCAATCATGTTTAACATCTCAGTGAAGATTCAAGTTACTGAGGAAAGCAAAAATTGAGAATGGGATGAAAAACATCCATACACTTCAGGGCCAAGAAGAGAAGGGAAAGTACAGTTTTGTACCTACCATAAATGTAGATGTCTGATAGGCATGCATCTGCAGTCCTTACAAATGGGTTGTCCTGTCGTCAGGCAGCCCTTCGGTCGGCCGGATTCCAAAGTCTGGGTCTGGCCTCGGCTGATGTCGCACTTCACCCGACGTCATAGCTGCAGTTATTCGGGTATAAAGGTATCAGCTGACGCCATCTTCCTCAGTGTTTCTTGCCCCAGATGCCAGGTGCCCTCTAGGAAGGCTAAATTTGGATAATTGCAAAAGTTTCCAAATAAGAGAGAGAGCAAATAAAAATACACATGTATATACATATATACAAACAAACACACCATAATAGATTCCCCCAGCCAGCTAGAAGATGGGTAAATACCCTAGGAGTACCTCAGAGGGGAAGGAGGGAGGGTAATCCTGACTGCAGATGCATGCCTATCGGACATCTACATTTATGGTAGGTACAAAACTGTACTATGTCCTTCAAGGATGCATCTGCAGTCCTTACAAATGGGTAGAATACCATAGCCAAACTGGGGGAGGAGGAGTAATAAGATTATGGTGTAGTTAGGATCCCTTGCAAAACAGCAGTGGCAAAACCTGCTCGGGATCTGGAATATAAGGGCAAATTATAATGCTTGGCAAATGTATGCACGGAGCTCCAAGTAGCAGCCTCTAAAATGTCTTTGGTAGCCACTCCGCGTAAAAAGGCTGTGGTAGTGGCTGTAGCCCTTGTAGAGTGAGGTCTGATGTTTTCTGGAGTTTTCTTCCCATGGTAAGAGTAACAAAATCTAATGCAATTTCCTATCCACTTAGAGATCGTCTGTTTTGAAATTGCTTTTCCTTCCATTCCTGTTGCATATGCTACCAGTAGCTGGTCAGTTTTTCTATTGCTCTTGGTCCTGTCCAGGTAGTAACGTAATTGTCTATGTACATCCAAGGTATGCAACAGTCTTTCTCCCCTGTTCTGTGGGTTGGGGAAGAATGTAGGCAGGTGGATAGCCTGGTCTAAAGGTACCCTGGAGACCACCTTTGGCATAAAAGTAGGATTAGTTCTCAAGGACACTCTATCTTGATGGAAGATCAGGAAGGGCTGTACTGCCATTAATGCCTGTAGTTCAGAAACCCTTCTTGCTGAAGTGATTGCAAGCAGGAAAGCAGTTTTCCATGATAAGTACTGTAATTCTGCTGTTGCTGCTGGCTCGAAAGGAGGGAGTGTCAACTTTTCTAGCACAAAGTTCAAGTCCCATGCTGGCAATGGTGGCTTTCTAGGTGGTTTTACATTTTTAATTCCTCTCAGAAACTGCCTGAGCAGAGGATGTGAGAAGACTGGAGGATCCAAGTTGTATTCTGCTGAAATAGCTGATGCATGAATCTTAATGGAAGAATAGGACAGGCCATTGTGGAAGAGCTCTGCCAAGTATTCCAGGATGTTAGCTATGTTTACCAGTGACACATTTTCTCCTTTTGCAGTACTCCAAATGAGATACCTTTTCCATTTTGCTGAATAATTTTTCATTGTTGAGGGTCTGCGAGCCTCCAAGATAATGTCTTTAACCCTTTGAGATAAATCTGGGTTATTTGGTCTTATGCAATGTTCCAGGCAGTCAGCTGCAGTGTTTTCAGGTTTGGATGCAGGGTTTTGAAGTTGTTCTGTGTTAACAGTAAGGGAACTAGGGGTAGAGGCCATATTTGTTCCCGAGACATACTCCTCAGTAATGGGTACCAATGTTGCCTTGGCCAGTCTGGAGCTATCAGGATGATCCTTGGACGGTCTTCTTTGATCTTCAATAGCACCTTGTGCATCAAAGGAAGAGGTGGGAATGCATATGCTGTCAGGTTTTTCCAACTGAAAGATAGGGAGTCCACTTTCCAAGCAAGTGGGTGGTACGTCCTCGTGCAGAATTTATTCAGTTGGTGATTGTGTGGGGATGCAAATAAGTCTATTTCTGGTAGTCCCCATTTCCCTGTAATGGTTTTGAAGATGTCCGGATGCAGCATCCATTAGTGGGCATCCGTGGTAGTTCTGCTTAGGATGTCTGCTAGTATATTTTCTTTTCCTGGCACAAAAATTGCTTGTAACTGAATGTTGAAGCTCAGGGCCACATTCCAGAGGTCCATTGCCATCCGGCATAGAGGGTATGAATGTGTGCCTCCCTGTTTGTTGATGTACCACATAACTGTGGTGTTGTCCGTCCCTATCAACAGTTGACCCTGTCGAAGAAATGGTCTGAATGTCTGAAATGCCAGTTTTACTGCCAGCATTTCCTTTTGATTTATGTGTAGGTGCAGCTGGTCTTGAGTCCATAAGCCTTGTATGCACTTGTCCAGCATGTGCGCCCCCCAACCGAGGTCTGAGGCGTCCGTTGTGATGGTCTGGCTTGGTTGAGTGCTGTGGAAGGGCAGTCCTTTGTTTGATTGACAGGCCTGAGCCCACCATTGGAATTCTTGCTTCAGGCATGGAATTATTGGAATTTGGGTTTCTAGGCTGTGCTTGTGCTGAGACCATAAATTCCTTAGGTACCACTGTAACTTTCTCATATGTAGTCTGGCATGTGGAATCAATATTATGCAGGATGCCATGTAACCCAGAGCTTGCAGGACTTTTCTTGTTGTTAGCTGGTTCTGCTTTGTTAATGCCATGAAGTAGAGAGGGAGTTGCTCCTGTTTTTCTACTGTTAGGAATGCCATTTGTTTTGATGTGTCCAGCTCTGCACCCAAGAAGGTTATCCTTTGGGATGGTATCAGCCTTGACTTTTTTATATTGACTGTGTATCCCACGGCTTGTAGTAGATGAATGACCCTTTTCAAGTCTTTTGTTAACTTGTTTTGGTTGTCCGCTTGTAACAGGCAGTCGTCCAGGTAAGGGTAGATTTGAATTCCCTGAAGCCTGCAATGAGCAATTACTTATGCCAGGCATTTTGTGAATACTCTGGGCGCAGTAGATAAGCCAAAGGGCAATGCTGAGAATTGATAATGCTCTGATCCTGCAAGAAATCTGAGGTATCTTCTGCAATTTGGTCGTATGGGGACGTGCAGGTATGCCTCCTTGAGATCTAGAGTTACCAGCCAAGACTCCTTGCCCAGCATGGGAAGAAGCTGCATTTTTAATTTGGGAACAATGAGGTATGTGTTTAAAGCGGACAGGTCGAGAATAGGTCTCCATTGGTTTTCTTTTCTTGGTACCAGGAAGAGTCTGGAGTAAAATCCTTGCCCTTGTTCCATAGATGGTACCTTTTCTACAGCTCTCATCCTTAGTAAGTGAGTTATTTGTTTTAGAGCTTCTGTCTTCTGATTTGGAGGTAGGTTTGGCATTCCTCTCTTCCTTGGTAGAGTATGGAAGTGAAACCTGTAACCCTGGTCTATTGTCTGTAAAATCCATTTGTCTCCTGTGATGTAATGCCAGTTTACTGAAAATAAGGCTAGCTTCCCGCCTAAGGGTGCTTCTAGTTGTTCCCTGGTAGGCGGTGCCAGAGCCAAGTCACTGTGATTGTCCTGTGGAAGTGGTGGTGGCTGGATCTGTGGCTGTACCTCGCTGGTTGTTAGCCTGCCACTGTCGCCCCTGTAGGCACCTCTGGATTGACCCCTGCCTCTTGAGCGCCTATTCCTGCCTCTCTGAGCTCTGGAGGTGTCTGGAAAGGACCAATTCTTGGAAGGCCAGTTCCTGCTAAACCTTGGAGGTTGGACCTGCAAGAAATCCTTGACTGTCTGGACAGATTTTGCTTTCTCTTCCACCTTCTTCAGCACCTGCTGTGCAGGGGGGCCAAACAAATTGAGCTTATCCATGGGAGCATCTAGGAGCTTTGATTTAACATGGTCTGGTAAGGACTGCTCTTTTAACCATGCATGTCTTCTGATCACTGTACCAGTCATGGCTGATCTAAAGGAAGCCTCCAGTGCATCATAGCCGCATTTTAAGGAATGATTACTGACCTGCTGAATGTTATGTACCATTTCCTGAACAGATTTTTTGTCTAATGGTTCATCCGAGGACAGTTTTTTAGTTAACTGGTCTAACATAAATTCTTGATACTGAATCATGTGGAATTGACAGTTCAAGGCCCTAGCTGAAAGAGTAGCAGAAGTGTAAACTTTTTTACCCCATCTCTCTAAGGCCCTAGATTTCTTTCAGAGGGGAGGGGTTTTTTGGCAGAGGTAGTTGCTACAGCCTTAGGTCCCTGGGAGATAGTTTCGGGATCTGCAAAAGGAGCCTTATACAAATGATAATGTGTGTCCGGAACCCTGTAGTACCTATCGGGCTTAGCAGGGGCCGGAGGAAGAGAATCAGGAGCAGTACAAGCATCATTAAATGCATCATCCACAACAGTAAGTACTGGAGGAATGGCTAAAGGCCTATGCTGTGGCAAATGCAAAAAGGTTCTAAGCCTTTTCCTAGAGTCTGAAAAATCCTGGCCCTGCCATTGAAATTGTTCCCTCATAGCATGCAAGGTTTCCCCAAAAGAAAATTCTTCAGGCGGAGAGGCAGAAGGAATGGACTCTTCAGCATCAGAGTCTTCATAAGGAGAAAAAGGGCCCTCTGGAGGGTTAGAATTATCTGATTCATCAGAGGAGTTATCTGAAGAAACTGGCTCAGGGGGCTCTACTCTAGGCCTCTTCTCTGGAGGTGGGTGAGAGGCCCTGTCTGGGTGTGGTTGGGATCCCCGGATCAAAGAAATGAGATCCACTGCTAGACTAAGCATTTGTGAACTAGAGCTAGGCCTGTGAGAGGGGGTCTTAGCAGGCACAGTTTTGGTAGACTTTGCTGCTTTAGCCCTGACAAAGGCCTTAATCGACATGGCTGCAGGTGGCCTAGCTGCTCCACGTGCAGGGGTAGAAATACCCAAAGGGATAGTATCAGATAAATCCTGAGAACCTGCAAGAGCGGGTGGGATTTCAGTAGCAGATTCAACCATGCTGGATGAGGCCTCGGTAGGAGGTAAGCTTTCGGCCGAAGGAAGAACCGTGGACTCGGTTTCAGCCGAAACCGAGACACTCGTGGTTGGCTTAATCGCGGTTTCGGCTGAAACCGCGGACCGCGAGTGTCGGTCCTTTTCCTTGCGCTTTTTAGATATTTGCGTAGCCGGAGTATCCGATGGCATAATGTAAGCAAAAGTGGAGCCGAAAAACTCCTCAGCAAATTCCGACCGACGTCTAAGCGTCCGTCGGTTGAAAGAAGCACAGGCTAGACAAGCTGCTACATCGTGGTCTGGGCCTAAACAAGGCAAGCAGTAAGAGTGGAAATCTTTATGAGGTATTTGTTTCCCACAAGTTAAACAGTTATTCACTTTTTCTGACATCGGCTGAGGCAAGAAAGAGTCCCCAATGGGGTACTTAGCTTTTTAGAAGTCTTCGGTAGTAGTAATCTCTGGTTCTGACCGACCGGCACTTGCGAACAGCTTCTGCTTCGGGCGCCATGCGGCAAGAAAGACTGAGGAAGATGGCGTCGGCTGATACCTTTATACCCGAATAACTGCAGCTATGACGTCGGGTGAAGTGCGACATCAGCCGAGGCCAGACCCAGACTTTGGAATCCGGCCGACCGAAGGGCTGCCTGACGACAGGACAACCCATTTGTAAGGACTGCAGAAGCATCCTTGAAGGACATCAAAAAAGTACAGTTGTGTACACTTGCCACAAATGTAGATGTTCAAGTGTATTCACTGTTGCAGTCATCACATTTCGGTTATCCCTGCCAGGGTAGCCCTCGGCTGGCCTGAATACCAGAGACTTAGTATTTCTGCATCGGTTGCTGTCGCTTGAGGACTGACGTCAGGTCGTCAGTACTAAAAAAAAAAAAAAAAGGCAGCCGACGCCATTACATCAGTTTTTCTTGCCCTAACCTGTCAGAAGCCCCCAAAGTAGGAAGCCAGGTTCTAGTGGAAGAACCCCACCAGTGGAAAATAAATACCAATATGTCCCTTGTAAGGAAAGAAGAAAGAGAAAAAAGGGGGATGGAGGGAGGGAAACCAGGTCTGCAACAGTGAAGACACTCGAACATCTACATTTATGGTAAGTGTACACAATTGTACTATGTTCTTCGTGTTTCACTGTTGCAGTCATCACATTTGGGTTGATTCCGAAAGATGAGGAATGGGTGGAGGCAGTCAAGGAAGCTATGGGATGGCTTGGATGCCCTGCAAGACTGCAGAGGCAAACCCTGCCCTGGATTTGGAGAAGAGATGCAAGTGGTAATGCTTGGCAAAAGTGTGAACAGATGTCCAGGTGGCAGCCTCCAGGTTGTCCCTGATGCGGACTCCTCTGAGGAAAGCTGCAGAGGTGGAGGCTGCTCTGGTGGAGTGTGCCCTGACCCCACTGGGGGGAGGCTTAACATGCTGTTTGTAGCAGAAATGGATGCAGTGTGCTATCCATTTGGAAAAGGTTTGCTTGGAGATGGCTTTGCCTTCGGCCCCTGTAGCAAAGCTAACCAGCAATTGATCAGACTTTCTGAAGGATTTAGTCCTATCCAGATAGTATCTGAGCTGTCTGTGCACATCTAAAGAGTGAATAATCCTTTCCCCCTTGTTCTGGGGATTAGGAAAGAAGGTGGGCAAATGAATGGATTGGTTGAGAGCCATGCTGGACACCACCTTGGGCATGAAGGATGGGTTAGTTTTGAGGGATACCCGGTCTGTATGGAAGATGATGAAGGGTTCCACAGCCATGAGTGCTTACAGTTCAGAGACTCTTCTGGCTAAGTGATGGCCAGAAGGAATGCTGTCTTCCAAGAGAGAAATTTTAGCTCTGCAGAAGAAGCTGGTTTGAAAGGAGGCAGGGTGAGCTTTTCCAAAACAAAGTTAAGGTCTCAAGCTGGTGCCCTTCTGGGGGGCCTCAAGTTGCTAGCCCCCCTGAGGAACTGTTTCATCAGAGGATGTGAGAAAAGGGGCTGTTGAGCAGAAATAGCAGAGGCATGGATTTTTATAGAGGAGAAAGACAGACCATGGTGTAGTAGGGTCAGCTAAGTAATCCAGGATGAGAGGAAGGGAGGGCTGTGCCGTATTTAGCCCCCTTAGCCTGGATCCAGGTGCAGAACCTTTTCCATTTATCTGCATAAGACTTTCTGGTGTTAGGGCGTCTGGCCTCATGGATAACATCCAGAACCTGTTTACTGAGGATGGCATATTGGTTCGGGGTTAAGAAATAAGCCAAGCTGCCAAATAGTGTGTCTGCAATTAGGGATGCATGAATTCCCCTTCCCTCTGGGTTAGAAGGTTTGGAATCTGAGGAAGATGCCATGGAGGCAGCAGGGACAGGTTGCACAGCAAGGGGGTACCATTGTTGTCGGGGCCAGTCTGGAGCTATAAGAATGTTATTTTGAGCAGTACCCTGGGGATGAGAGGTAGAAAAAAAGGCATAGACCGAGAGGTTGACCCAGGGGAAGGACAGGGCATCCACCTGCAAGGCATGCAGTGATGCTCCCTGATGCAGAATTTGCTGAGCTGCTAGTTGGTGTGGGAGGCAAAGAGGTCGATCTCTGGGGTTCCCCATTTTTGATTTATTAGGGTGAAGGTACTTCTGTTGAGCTGCCACTCATGTGGGTCCAATAAGTTTCTGCTTAATTGGTCTGCCAGGGAGTTGAGAGAGCCTGGTAGGTATTGTGCTAACGGGTGTAGTTGCATGGAAGAGGCTGTGAGCCAAAGGGTCATGGCCAGACTGCATAGAGGGTAGGAGCGAGTCCCTCCCTGCTTGTTGATGTACCACATCACAGTGGTGTTGTCTGTTTTGATCAGGAGAACCCCTGGAGAGAGTAGTGCTTTGAAATCTATCAAAGCGTGCTGCACAGCCATCATCTCTTTTTGACTGATGTACAGAGGGATTTGTTGTGGGCTCCATTGACCCTGTATGCATTTGCCATCCAGATGTGCACCCCAAGCGTAGTCTGATGTGTCTGCGGTGGCTTGGCTTCCCCTGATCAGCATGATAAGGTCTTCGCCATTTTAAGCATTTGAGACTGAGGTAAGGAAACAGGCACCTGAGAGAGGGTAGTCGGTTTCTTGGGTGTAGTTCGAACCCTGGGCCTAAGGAACTCAGTTGTTCTTGAAAGAACGGCAGTCGCGAAATAAGCCATCAGTTTGTGCTGAGATTCCGTAGTGCGAAGGACGTCCTCGGAAACCGGTGTCTACTCAGCGGCTCCGAACCCATCCAAGGTACAGACGACTGCAGGATCCTTAGGCGAAGAAGAGTTTTGTGGCATACTGGACTCCGAAAGGGTCTTGGTAGCGGCCTGCGAATCAACTGAAGTGGGCATCAGGATCTGCGAAAGTGCCTCACTGAGTACCGGAGAACTGATGACTAGCTTAACAGAAGTGTTGTCGGTAGGTTTGGACCTGTGCGGTCTGTCTCTGTCTTTATCTTTAAATTTTTGTGGAAGATCTGCTGTTGGATGGCTTACCGAAGCCATATTGGAATTCTAGGACTGTAAACGAAAGTATCTCGCTACAATAAGGGCCTGACAATGGATAGTTCTGGCGTTGAACAAAGCACAGAAGTGACAACGTGGGACATCATGGTCTGGGCCTAGACAAGTGATGCAGTAAGAGTGGAAGTCTCTTTGTGGTATTTGCTTTCCAAAGGCAAGACAATTATTAACTTTTTCAGACATCGGTTAGTGCAAGAAAAAAGGATCCCCAGTGGGGTACTTATCTTTAGAAGACTTCAACTTCAATTCAGAAATGAAAACGCCGGTAGTGGCCGACCGGCACTCATGTGAAATGCTTCTGCTTCAGGGTCCATGGCAAGAAAGACTGATGTAATGGCGTCGACTGCCTTACTTTATACTACTGATGACCTGATGTCAGTCCTTAAGTGACAGCAACCAACATAGAAATACTAAGTCTCTGGTATTCAGGCTGGCCAAGGGCTACCCTGGCAGGGATAACCCAAATGTGATGACTGCAACAGTGAAACATGAAGAACATCTGCCACCCTTCCAGAAAACCTCAGACAACCTTTATGACCCATTTCAGCAATAATATCTCAGGTTGTCTCAAGAATTATGCTGAATCAGAATGACTGTCCTGCAGAGCTCTTTCCACGGGAGGACTGCTGAGCTCTCTAAGGTGATCATGTCTAGAACTCACTGGTCCTTGGCGCTTAGACTCCAAACAGGACAAAAATCAAAAAATCCTTCCCCACCCCATACACACACAGGCATATATGATGGCCCCAAACTAGAGTCAGGACTATTGTGGTACAGCCAAGGAAGTCATACACTTAGATAATTTCACCAGCACAGGAATGGAGGGAAAAAAAACTACGTAATGCTTTATTGCCTTCGACTCAGGAGGCCAGTGACCAGGTCAGGAGAGATGGTTGACTGGTACCCTCCCCAACAAGGGGACACCCTGCATCTTTTTCCCTAAATATCTCTTTCAGGGAGGATAATCTCAGTCAGCCCTCCCTATGAAAACAGATGCCTGAGGCAGTAGCACAGTCAAAACTGCATCATGACATGCGTTTTGTGCACTGTGGAAATTACAGTGTATCCAAAGGTCCTTTTTGAGCCCAGACTCACTCTTGGGTCCTGCGTTGGTTGCTATCTCATCTTCCATGACGTCACGTAGTCAGGGATATAAAGCATGCAGCCGATGCCATTACATCAGTTTTTTTTTCTCCAGATGTCAGGTGCCCCCCCTAATGGGAAGCAATTCAATACATATATACAAGGTAATACCTCCACCAAAAAAACAAATACACCAAAAAGCTTTTAAGCATAGTAAAAAGAAAAAGAGGTCTAGCCAAAAGAAGTCAGGGGGCTGGAGGGAGGGTAACTAGGACTGCAACAGTGAATACACTCGAACATCTACATTTATGGTAAGTGTACACAACTCTACTATGTTCTTCGTGTTTCACTGTTGCAGTCATCACATTTGGGTAGATTCCCAAAGCTAAGGATGGGAGGAGGAGTTTAGATAGCATTAGGACCAGCTATGAGGCCCTGCAAGACTGCAGTGGCAAAATCAGCTCTGGATTTAGAGAAAATTGGTAAATGGTAATGCTTGGTGAAAGTATGTACAGAACTCCAGGTAGCAGCTTCTAGGATGTCTCTGGTAGGGACACCTCTAAGAAAGGCTGTAGAGGTAGATGCAGCCCTGGTTGAATGTGGTCTTATCCCCTGTGGAATAGGATTTCCATGGTGCTTGTAGCAGAAATTAATACAATGGCCTATCCATTTAGAAACGGTTTGCTTTGAAATAGCCTTCCCCACTGCCCTTGCAGCAAATGCCACCAGCAGCTGTTCAGATTTCCTGAGGGGTTTAGTCCTGTCCAAGTAAAATCTAAGTTGTCTGTGCACATCCAAGGAGTGCAGTACCCGTTCCCCTTTGTTCTGTGGATTAGAAAAGAAGGGTGGCAAATGAATGGACTGATTAAGAGCTACACTGGATACAACCTTGGGCACGAAGGAAGGATTGGTCCTCAGGGACACCCTGTCTGCATGAAAGACGATGAAAGGCTCCACTACCATAAAAGCCTGTAATTCAGACACCCTTCTTGTTGAAGTGATGGCTAAAAGGAAGGTTGTCTTCCAAGAAAGGAATTTCAACTCTGCATTTGCAGCTGGCTCAAAAGGAGGTAGAGTAAGTTTCTCCAATACAAAGTTAAGTTCCCAGGATGGAGAGAGGCTCTCCTGGGTGGTCTTAAGTTTTTGGCCCCTTTGAGGAACTGTTTGAGCAGCAGATGAGAGAAGAGGGGTGGTTCTGTGTTGTAATGAGCTGAAATGGTGAGGCATGAATTTTGATGGAGGGCAAAGAAAGGCCCTTGTGAAGCATCTCAATTAAGCACTGAAGAATCTGAGGTAAATTGGGTGCTGCTGTGCTCATCCCCTGAGTTTGGTTCCAGGAACAGAATCTTTTCCATTCTTCAGCATAAGATTTTCTAGTACTAGGCCTCCTTGAATGACATCCAACACTTGTTTGTTTACTGAGGGATGGCAATGGAGACATCGGATAATTTGCCAGCTTGCCAGCTTTAGGGTTTGAAGCTGAGAGTGCAAAATCTGGCCCTTCTGCTGGGACAGCAAGGTGGGGGTCTGAGGCAAGCGCCATGGTGCCAGCAGTGACATACTGCGCAAGGGGGGGGGGGTACCAGCGTTGTCGTGGCCAGTCTGGTGCAATCAGTATCATCCTTGGTTTGTCCTGTTTGATCTTTAGTAGTACCTTGGAGAGGAGAGGCAGAGGGGGAAAGGCATAAACTGACAGATTTTTCCAGGTGAAGGACAGGGCATCCACTTTCCAAGCTTGTTTGTGGGGAATCCTTGTGCCGAATTTGTCCAATTGGTAGTTCTGGGGGGAGACAAAAAGGTCTATGGATTCCTCCATTTGTTTATCAACATGTTGAATGTCTTTGGTTCCAGTTTCCACTCGTGTGGGTCCATGAGATTTCTGCTTAGATCATATGCCAGTGTATGTAGCTTTCCTGGCAGGAATTGAGCCTGTAGGTGCACTTGGTAGCTCAAGGCTGTGTTCCACAGAGCCATGGCTAGTCTGCAGAGAGGGTATGACTGGCTTCCCCCCTGCTTGTTTATATACCACATAACAGTGGTGTTGCCCATCTTCACCATTAACTGTCCTGGAAGAATGTGGTCCTTGAAGGCTATCAGAGAATTCTGTACAGCTAACATTTCTTTTTGATAGATATGCAAGTGCATTTGACTTGGGTTCTATTTGCCCTGAATGCACCTCCCTGCCAGGTGAGCTCCCCATGCATAGTCTGATGCATCTGTTGTTAGTGTTTGGGTGGCAGGGGGTAGAGTGAATGGCAGTCCCTTGTTTTGGTGGCAGGCCTCTGCCCACCAAAGGAACTCTAACTGTAGGGAAGGTATGAAAGGAATCATTGCTTCTAGATCCTGAGAATGTTGACACCATAGGCCTTTTAGATACCATTGTAGTTTCCTCATATGCAGTCTTGCATATGGAATTAGAAGACTGCAGGAGGCCATGAACACCAAGGCTTGCAGTATTTTTTTTGCAGATAGCAGGGTCTTTGTGGCCATAAGTTTGAAGTAAGCTGTCAAATGAACTTGTTTCTCTGGCGTGAGGAAAGCCATCTGAGAAGTTGTGTTCAAGCTTGCTCCCAGGAATACAATTTGTTGGCAGGGTACCAGATGTGATTTGTTTGCATTTATGGTATACCCCAGAGAAGTTAGCACTTTTTGTGCACACACCAGATGATTTAATAGTAAGTTCTGGCTTTCTGCCTGAATTAGACAATCGTCCAGGTATGGGTATTTTTGAATACTTCTTTGCCTGAAAAATGCAATGACTGGAACTAGGCACTTTGTGAATACCCTGGGCGCAGTAGATAAGCCAAAGGGCAGTGCAGAGAACTGATGGCGCACGAAGCCTGCTTTGAAGCGTAGGTATCTTCTGCAAGATTCCCTGATTGAAATGTGTAAGCAGACTTCCTTTAAATCCAGTGTTGCCAACCAGGCATCCTTGCCTAGCATAGGAAGCAACTGGTGAAGAGTTAGCATCTTGAATTTTGGGATCACCAAAAAAGTGTTTAGGATAGAGAGATCCAGGATAGGACACCGTGAGATGTCTTTTCTGGGCACCAGAAAAAGTCTTGAGTAGAAAAGTACAGTTGTGTACACTTACCATAAATGTAGGTGTTCGAGTGTATTCACTGTTGCAGTCATTACATTTTGGTAATGCTGCTGGCAGGTTGCCCTCAGTCGGCCTGAATTCCAAAGTCTTGGGTCCTGCGTTGGCTGCTGTCACCCCTTCCCTGACGTCAGGTCGTCAGGGGTATAAAAGAAGCAGCCAACGCCATTTTCTTCAGTTTTTCTTGCCCCAGATGTCAGGTGCCCCCTAAAACGGTAGCTATATATATATACATATGTATATATATATATATATATATATATATATATATATATATATATATATATATATATAAATACATACACCAATATAAACTTTATCTTCATCTACAAGCAAATACACCATATAGGTTGTATAAATCAGAGAAGGAAAGAAAAGTTCCAGCAGGAAAAAGGGGGATGGCGGGTGGGTAACCTGGACTGCAACAGTGAATACACTCGAACATCTATATTTATGGTAAGTGTACACAACTGTACTATGTTCATCGTGTTTCACTGTTGCAGTCATTACATTTGGGTAGAGTCCAAAAGCTATGGTTGGGAGGCTGGGGCTAAACAGCATTAGGAGCGGCTATGAGGCCCTGCAGAACTGCAGTGGCAAAGCCTGCCCTACATTTAGAATAGAGTGGCAGATGATAGTGCTTTGTAAAGGTGTGCACTGAACTCCAGGTAGCAGCCTCTAATATGTCTCTGGTTGGTACTCCCCTGAGAAAGGCTGCTGAAGCGGCTGCAGCTCTGGTTGAATGTGGCCTAATGCCCTTAGGCACTGCCTTGCCATGGTGTAAATAGCAGAAACCAATGCAGTGGCCTATCCACTTTGAAATAGTCTGCTTTGAGATAGCCTTTCCTTGTGATCCTGCAGCATATGCCACTAGTAATTGCTCTGTCTTCCTGAAAACTTTGGTTCTGTCCAAGCAGAATCTAAGCTGTCTGTGTATGTCCAAAGAATGCAGAATTTTCTCCCCCTTGTTCTGTGGATTTGGATAAAAAGTTGGCAGATGAATAGTTTGGTTAAGAGCCACACTGACACCACCTTAGGCATAAATGTTGGGTTTGTCCTCAGAGAGACCCTGTCTGGGTACAATATGATAAAAGGTTTCACAGCCATGAGTGCCTGTAGCTCTGAAACCAGTCTTGCAGAAGTTATTGCTAGGAGCAGAGCTGTTTTCCAAGATAAAAACTTTATATCAGCAGTAGCAGCTGGCTCAAAAGGAGGCAGGGTGAGTTTTTCCAAGACATAGTTGAGGTCCCATGCAGGTATTGGTGATCTCCTTGGAGGCCTTAAGTTTTTGGCTCCTCCGAGGTACTGCTTTAATAAAGGATGAGAAAAGATTGGTGGCTCTGTATTGTAATGAGCGAAATGGCAGAGGCATGAATTTTAATTGATGAAAAAGATAGGCCTTTGTCCAGCATCTCAGTTAAGTATTGCAAAATCTGAGGAATATTTGGGACAGCTGTATCAGTTCCTTGTGCCTGGTTCCAAGCACAGAATCTCTTCCATTTTCCAGCATAAGATTTTCTAGTACTAGGCCTTCTGGCTTCCAAAATGACATCCATCACAGCTTTACTGAGAGGTATGTTTTGTATGACTACATTATCGGCCATGCTGCCAGGCTTAAAGTACTCAGTTGGCTGTGCAGGATCTGATTGTTTTGCTGGGACAGTAGATGAGGTATCTGAGGTAAGGTCCAAGCTGGGCATTGAGCCAAGTTCCTTAGGATTGGATACCAGTACTGGCGGGGCCAGTTTGGGGCAATCAGTATCATCTTTGGCTTTTCCTGTCCGACCTTTAGGAGTACCTTGGGGAGGAGAGGCAGTGGAGGAAATGCATACACTGATAGGTTTTTCCAGCTGAAAGATAGGGCGTCCACTTTCAATGCTTGTCTGTGATAAGTCCTTGTGCAGAATCTTTTTAGTTAGTAGTTGTGAGGGAGGCGAATAGATGTATGTCTGGGTATCCCTATTTCCTTGTTATGTTGAAGACTTGTGGATCCAGCTGCAACTCGTGGGGATCCGTGAGGTTTCTGCTTAGTTCGTCTGCCAGAGTGTTTTCCTTTCCTGGCAGGAATTGTGCCTGCAGATGTACTTGTTAAGTCAATGCTGTGTCCCACAAAGTCATGGTTAGTCTGCAAAGGGGGAAAGAATGTGTGCCCCCCTGCTTGTTTATATACCACATGACCATGGTGTTGTCTGTCTATCAGAAGTTGTCCCGGATGAAGTAGGTCCTTGAAGGCTGTCAGGGCATTTTGAACAGCTAGCATCTCTTTTTGATTGATATGTAGATGCATTTGGTTTGAGGACCATGTGCCCAGAATGCATCTTCTTGCCATGTGGGCCCCCCAGGAATAATCTGAAGCATCCGTTGTTAGTGTCTGCCTGGCTGGGGGTAATGTGAATGACTGTCCCCTTGTTCTGGTGACAAACCTTCACCCACCATCGAAACTACTGTTGCAGGTAGGGAATGAGAGTAAACATTGTTTCCAGGCTGGGGCAATGTTGATTCCAAACACTTTTTAGGTACCACTGAATTTTCCTCATATGCAGTCTTGCATATGGAATTAGTAGGATGCAGGATGCAGGATGCCATGAAGCCCAAAGCCTGCAGAATTTTTCTTGCAGATAACTGGGCCTTTATTGCCAACTTTTTGAAATAGGTAGTCAGTTGCCTTTGTTTGTCTGGAGTGAGATAAGCAATCTGGGCAGTTGTATTTAAGCTTGCACCCAGGAATATTATCTCTTGAGAGGGTACTAATTTTGATTTCTTTTCATTGACTGTGTACCCTAGGGCATGTTAGAAGTCTTTTCACAAACGCCAAATGCTGTATAAGAATGTCCTTGTTCTCTGCTTGAATTAGACAGTCGTCCAAGTAAGGATACATTTGTATTCCTCTTTGTCTGCAGAATGCCATTCCTGGTGCCAGGCACTTAAGACCCTGGGCGCAGTAGATAAGCCAAAGGGCAGTGCAGAGAATTGGTAATGCATTGAGCCAGCCTTGAATCTGAGGTATCTTCTGCATGATTGTCTGACTGGGACATGCAGGTATGCCTCTTTTAGGTCTAAAGTCACAAGCCAAGCATTCTTGCCCAGCATGGGCAGAAGCTGCTGCAAAGTCAACATTTTGAATTTTGGTATATCCAGGAATGTGCTCAGAATAGATAGGTCCAGTATTGGTCTCCAGGCCTTGTCCTTTCTGGGTACCAAGAACAGTCTTGAGTAAAATCCTTGTCCCTGCTCTTGCTCTGATACTTGCTGAATGGCCCCCATGTCCATGAGGGATGAGGCTTGTTTTTGTGCCTCTGCCCATTGATTTTTTGGCAGATCTGGCCAGCCGTTTGCATTTGGCAGGGTATGGAAATGGAACTTGTAGCCTTGTGACACTATATTTAGAACCCACTTGTTCTGGATTATAATGTGCCAATTTTGAGAAAAAAAGTGCTAATTTTCCCCCTAAGGGTGCTGCCAGGACATAAGTGCTTGGTGCCGGCAGGGGGAAGTCATTGGGACTGTTTCCTGTATGGTTGTGATTTGTCTTCTCCAACTTTGGAGGTAGAAGCACCCCATTGCTTTGACCTGTATGAACCTTGTGCCTGGGATCTACCTCTAGGGCGTCTGGATCTGCCCCTTTGAGGTCTGTCTGACTCAGGAAAGGACCAATTCTTTGTAGGCCAGTGTCTACTAAACCTAGGTGGCTGTACTTGTAAGAAATCTTTGACTGTTTGCATAGATTTAGCTTTGTCCTCCATTTTCTTTGACACCTCTTCTGCCTTAACACCAAAGTATCACGCTGTAAAGGTGTATCTATTAATTTAACTTTGACATGATCAGGCAGATTTTGTTCCTTTAACCAAGCACGCCTCCTAATTACAGAACCCGTAACTGTGGCCCTGCAGGAGGCCTCCAAAGAATCAAAACCACATTGCAAAGTATGCTTTCCAACTTGTTCAGCTGCATGCAATAAATCCTGCATTTCCTTGTTTTTTGCACATTCAGAGTTTTAACAACATTTTCTGTTTAAGCAATGCCATGACATGTTGCTGATATTTGAGCATATGAAACTGACAGTTTAAGGCCTTTATAGCCAAGGTAGCAGATGTGTAAACCTTTTTTCCCCATCTAACCAGTGCCTTAGAATCCCTGTCAGAGGTGGTAGGGTTTTTTGCAGCGGTAGCCTTAACTCCTTTGGGACCCTGTGAAATAGTTTCTGGGTCAGCAACAGGGTTTTTAAAAAGGAATTTGTGAGAGTCAGGAACCTTGTAATATCTGTCAAGCTTAACAGAAGCTGGAGGTAAAGGAGTCAGGGGTCAGACTAGACTCCAAAAACTCATCATCTACAATGTCTAACACAGGTGGAATGGCTAAAGGCCTGTGTTGGTAGTAAAAGGAAATCCCTGAGCCTCTTTTTAGATTTTGAAAAATCTTGGCTCTCCCAGTGGAAATGCTCCCTCATGGTATGCAAGGTTTCCCCAAAAGAATAGTCCTCTGGAGGAGAAGTTGAAGGTATAGATCCTTCAGCATCAGAATCCTCATAGGGGGGAAGAGAATATTCCTGATCAGAATAGGAATCAGAAGAAATAGAAACCTGATCTGAAGATTCATAGTCAGTCTCTTGCCTAGGCCTCTTATCAGGAGGGGGATGGGAACCCCTGACCAAGGTAATCAAGTCTTCGGCCATTTTGAGCATCTGTTTTTTGGGCATACAGGCCTGTCCACGTGGCTCTTGAGTTTGTTTCTTTGCTTTAGAAAGTGCTTTAGTCTTTGCCTTTGAAGCTGAAGTTGGTTTAATGTAAAGATGTTTAGGTCTGAATACACCCTCAGAAGCCGGTGCCTGCTCAGCGGCTCCGGACCCATCTGAGGGAATAGTGTCCGAGGCTCCAATACCTTGAGTTTCCAGTGGCATAGCCGACTCCACGTGTGAGTCGGTAGCGGCCTGCGACTCTAAAGTAGCAGGCGTCAGGGGCTGCGAAAGCACCTCACTGAGAACCGGCGACTGGCTTAGGAGAAGCTTCGTCTGTTTTGGACCTCGGTTGTTTATCACTCTCCTTTTCTTTGCATTTTTTGTGAACTCCGGTAGTCGGATGGCTATCCGACGACATTTCTGGATAATTAAACCGGCGTCCAAAATAACTTAAAGCAAAATCATACCGACGCTTAAAAGTGCGTTGGTTAAATCTAGCACAAAACCGACAACCAGAAACGTTGTGATCAGGGCCTAGGCAAGGAATACAGTAAGAATGAAAGTCCTTATGAGGTATTTGCTTTCCACAAGAAATACAACTATTAACTTTTTCTGACATCGGTCTGGAGCAAGAAAAAAGTTTCCCCAATGGGGTACTTAGCTTTATTGAGGACTTCAGGTCTGAAACTCGACCGGCACTTGTGAACTGCTTCTGCTTCGGGCACAGCGCGGCAAGAAAGACTGAAGAAAATGGCGTCCGCTGCTTCTTTTATACCCCTGATGACCTGATGTCAGGGAAGGGGCAACAGCAGCCGACGCAGGACCCAAGACCTTGGAATTCAGGCCGACTGAGGGCAACCTGCCAGCAGGATTACCCAAATGTAAGGATTGCAACAGTGAAACACAAAGAACATCCTTGTCCTCTTTCCTCTTCTGGGACAGTTTGAATAGCCCTTATACTTGAAAGAGAACTTGCTTTTGAGCCACTGCCACTGATTTAGGGGTAGATCTGGCCAACCGTTTGGGGTTGGTAAAAGTGTGGAAGTGGAATCTGCATCTCTGGGAAACTATATTTAAAACCCATTTGTCCTGGGTAATGAGTTCCCAGTTTTTTGCCTGCAGAGAAATCTTTCCCCCTAAAGGAGCAGTCAGTTGAGAAGGGCTTGGAAGTTTTAAAGTTAAGTCACTGAGACAGTTTGCCATAAGGGGGGGGGTCTTACTACTCCCTGCTTTGAAAGTGGAAGCCCCCCACTGCTTAGTCTTGTGCATTCCTTGGGACTGAAGCCCGAGTGTTCTGCTGGGTCTGGATGTGGACTCAGAAGGCCTGGAAAGGGCAGGAAAGGACCAATTCTTTGAGGGCCAATGCCTACTAAATCTTGGAGGCTGCACTTGCATGAAATCTTTAACAGTTCACATAGATTTAGATTTTTCCTCCATCTTTTTAAGTACTTCTTTGCTTTGTTGTCAAACAGGCGGTCCTGGTTTAAGGGAGCATCCAACAATTTAGCTTTAACATGATCTGGCAAAGATTGCTCCTTAAGCCAAGCATGCCTTCTAAGTACAGACCCAGTAACAGCAGCCCTGCAAGATGCCTCTAGTGAATCAAAACCACGTTGCAAAGTGTTTTCCAACTTGTTCAGCAGAATACATTAAGTCCTGTAAAACAATTAGTTATGTACTCACCATAACGATAGATGTATGTGGTCCATCTCACCTACATTCATTACTGATGGGCTCGGAGCCGAGAATCGGCTCCGAATCGGCCGCTATAACTAGCACCAAGTCTAATTGGCTGGGCTAAGCCTGTATCCCAGGATGCACCACGCCCAAACCCCCAGATCTTGTTTGCTACAATATAATCATTACACATACATAACCCCACAGGAACACACAGCAAGAAGAGAGAAAAAATAATATCCTCAGAAGGGTCTAAGAATATAAATTTCCTCCAAGTCCACCAGGAAGGGGGAAGGTGGGTGGGTACGTAAGAATGTAGGCGAGATGGACCACATACATCTATCGTTATGTTGAGTACATAACTAATTGATGTAATGTGGTCCTATCTCGCCTACATTCATTACTGATGGGACAGCGTCCCTAGCACCTATATCCTGGGAGGCTCATGGGAAAACATTCCTGAGCACCGTGGAACCAAAGGAAGCATGGCCTCTAGAAGCCACTTCCAGCTTATAATGAGAAATAAAGGTGTGTGGGGAAGCCCAGGTGGCTGCTGCACAGATTTCATCCAAAGAGAGCCTAGCATGAAAAGCCACTGAGATAGCCATAGCCCTGGTAGAATGCGCCTTAACTGGGAAAGGTAGATCTCTACCTGCCGATGTGTAAATAAATGAGATACAGTCCTTAATCCACCTTGCAATAGTGCCTTTGGTCACAGGGCTACCAATCCTGTTCTCTGAAAAGGACACAAACAACTGATCTGATTTCCTCTCTTGTTTTGTCCTGTGCAAATAAAACCTCAGTTGTCTATGTACATCCAATTGGTGAAATTTGAACTCTGCCTTGTTTGAAAAGTGTGGGAAAAACACTAGTAACTCAATGGATTGGTGAAGGCAGAAGGTAGAAGAAACCTTAGGAAGAAAGGAAGGGTTGAGTCTCAAGGATACTCTATCCTTATGAAAAATCAAATAAGGAGGTTTAACAGAAAGGGCTTGAAGTTCTGATACCCTTCTGGCTGAAGTAATGGCCACCAGAAAGGCGGTCTTCCAAGACAAATATTTTAATTCACAAGTGACTGCAGGCTCAAAGGGAGAAGAAGTTATGGCTCTAAGCACCAAGTTTAAATCCCATGGCAAAACTGGCTGTGAAACTGGAGGACGAAATAACCAGGCTCCTTTTAGGAATGCTTTACACAGTTTATGGCCCATGAGGGAAGGCTCATATTAAACGTGAAAATTAGAAATTGCCGCCAGCTGTACCTTAATAGTGGAGGCAGCGGAACCTTGTCTGAAAAGAGTAGCCAAAAATTCTAAAACTGCCATCACAGGGGCTGTGTAGGGATCTAGGTTATGTGACTGGGCCCAGATAGCAAATCTTTTCCATTTACTGGAGTATATCTTCTTAGTGAAAGGCTTGTGGGAAGATGATAGGATATGTACCACTTCCAGTGTAAAGGAAAGCTGTCTCACTAAGGACGGAAGTGGAGAAGCCAGGCAGTGAGCTTGAGTGTTCGCAGGGATGGGTGTAACTGCCCTGACGGATGAGTCAATAGGTCTGGAACTGGGTCCAGAATCCAAGGACCGTCTATAGTACATCACCGGAGAAAGGGGAACCAAACTTGACGGGGCCAGTGTGGTGCGATCAAGATCATTTTGCTTCCCAAGGAAATTGCCTTCTGAATCACTCTTGGCAGCAGAGGAAACAGAGGAAAGGCACAGAGCAGACCGGGGGGCCAACCGTGGACTAGAGCGTCCCTGGGTGACTCCCCCTGAGGGGGGATCAGAGTGAAGTAATTGCTGCACTTGGCATTGAGGGGACTGGCAAATAGTTTGCAGCAAGGTAGACCCCACCTGGAGAAGATTTGAGCCGCAACTCTATCGTTCAGGGACCACTCGTGAGGCATCAGAATAGCTCTGCTTAGCCTGTCTGCTATCACATTGGACTTCCCCGGAATGTGCGTTGCCACTAGAAAAAGTTGGGAAGACACCGCCCAATTCCATACTCTCATGGCCTCTCTGCAAAGGGATGGGACTTGGTTCCCCCCTGTTTGTTCAGGTACCACACGACTGACATGTTGTCGGAAAGAATTGAGACAGTGCCCTTGGGAAGAGAGCTGTGAAGTGTTTGCAATGCTAGTAGCACCGCTCTCATCTCCAGAACATTTATATGCAAGTGTACCTCGTGTTCCTGCCACGTGCCTTGGACTGTTCTGCCCAGATAATGCCCCCCCCCCCGTCTGCGAGGCATCCGTGGTCACTGTGGCAGTAGGGGGCGGAGGATTCAGGGATCTCCCTTTGTTCAGATTGGGTGAATGAAGCCACTAACACAGATCCTGTTGGCATTGTTCCGTTATAAGAATGGGATGAGACGGAGGGAGCTCTTGAAAGGACCACTGGACCGAAAGAAGCCACTGTAGTGTCCGCATATGTAGCCTGGCCAGGGGTACTAGTAGGATGGTGGCCGCCATGGAACCTGGTAACTGAAGAACTAGTCTGTCTTGGACCTTTTTCAGAGGTAATAAGGCCAAAACTTGAGCCTGTAGCAATTTTATTCTTTCTGTAGGAAGGAAAGCCTTCATTTCTATGGAATCTAGCTCTGCGCCGATAAATGCAACACGTTGTGATGGCAGCAAAACAGATTTTTGCCAGTTGAAAGTAATCCCTAGGAGTTGACCCAAGTTGATGGTGGCCTCCGTGGCTCAAACAAGTAGATGCCTGGTGGGGGCGTTGAGAAGCCAGTCGTCTAGTTAAGGAAACACCTGGAATCCTAGACTTCTCAGGTGAGCAGTCACCAATGCCAGACATTTGGTAAACACCCTGGGGGCTGTGGTGAGACCAAAGGGCAGGGCTCGAAATTGGAAATGACTGGCTCCCAGCCGGAAGCGTAAGTGATTCCTGGAGGCCTTGTTTATCTTGATGTGATAATAGGTGTCCTTGAGATCGATGGAGCACATCCATACTCCTTTTTCCAACAAGGGAAAAATGGTTTGAAGAGTGACCATTCGGAACTTGGACTTCCTGACGAAGCGGTTTAAACGGCTGAGATCCAGGATGGGCCTCAAGTCCCCTGTTCTTTTGGGCACCAAAAATAACCTTGAGTAAGTTCCTGATCCGATCTGGTCTGAGGGGACTGGTTGGATGACTCCTTTTTCCAGCAGCTCTGAGACTTCTAACGTTGCTTGGTCCCTTTGACTGGATGGAACGTCTGGGACTCTCTTGGATGGCGGCGGGGGTGAGATAAAGGGAATGGTGTAACCTCTGGCAATAATTCGAAGCACCCAATGATCCTGAGTGATGTTTTCCCAGGCTTGCAGATGCTTTGAGAAACGACCCCCGACTGGCTTTTTAGAGGCACAGTCGGGCAGTCCCTCAGGGACATTGGTAGGAGGAACCACGAAAGGACTTGTGGTCCCCTGAGTTGTGGGGGCCTCCCCTGCCCCTAGGGTGACGTCTTTCAGAGTAATTCCCCCCTCCTCTGCCTCTGGAGGGGGGGGGGTCACCATAATGGTCAGGATAAGACTTCTGAGACTTCCTGAACCACATCTTTCCTCCCCTCTGCGCCTTGGGATAAGGTCTAGAGGGAAGCGAAAAACGGGCCCCAACGGCAGACAAAGTCTTACCCTCTTGCTCACATCTGGTGAGAGTGTCTTTCACTTTGGGTCCAAAGAGGGAGGACCCATCAAAGGGAGCGTCCGTGAAGGAAGACTTGAAGGCCTCCGCGAAGTGACACAGGCGCATCCAGGCTTGCCTCCTGAGGGCTACGGCTGAGCTAGCTTCCCTACCCGCTCCCTCGGCTGCATAGGATATGAGCCTCATGGACGAGTTAACAATAGAAGACAGGGTAGACAGCTGGGCGTTGACAGTCTGGTTCACCACCTCAGGCAAGTTACCCGACAGAGTATCTTCCAACTCCTTGAGGAGATCTCTTTGGAGCCTCGTAAAATGACACAGATAATTCAGCGACCGCAAAGTAAAGGTCGCTGAGGAAAGGATACGCTTTCCATACAGATCCATACTCCGAGACTCCTTGTTAGGAGGATGAACGGAAGCAGAAGCCTCTGCAACTTCTTGCTGAGTGGCAGACGCCACCACCATGGCATCTACAGGAACTCCTTTCGTCAAAAATTCTTTCCCAGGAGGCGCAGACAAAAACTTGTTGGGGCGGCTGGGAACCGGTTCCACGGAGTCAGGGTGTTCCCACACCCTTCGACAAATAAGGTCCAACAGTTCATCGAAGGGGGGAGACACCCAGGAGGTGGAAGGTCAGGCTCCGAAGGCCTTGAGGAAGACCGACTCCTCCTCAGAGGGGGTGTTGGAGGGCCAGTTGCCTCTCTGTCTCAAAATCTCCAGGATGTCGGAGAATGAGACATCGTCGGAGGACGACTTTGGGGACCCCTCTGCATCATCGAGGTCGGTGTCTGAGGTGACAGACTCATCTGGGGAGTCTATGTGCTTCCTCTTACACAGCTTCTTTCTGGGAGGCTCTTCAGGCAAGGACTCTGAAGGGCCCTCAGAAAGCAGGGGACCATGCATGGGGGAATCCTCAGGCCTTCGAGCCCCGCTGCCTGCACATAGGGGGGCATCAGAGGCTCTAGTCGCAGTGTCCGGGAAAGGAGTGGCTGACTCGAGTGATGTCACCGAAGACCTGGCCAGTGCGCTCCTCATGGCGTCGAAGGCGAGTCCACCTGAATCCGAGGAGCAACCCGTCTCAGAGACCACAATCGGAACAGGGGTTCCCCCGGCCGAAGCACCAAGAGGGAGACCCGGAGCCTAAGTCTGGAGCCCCAATGTATCCCCCCCTTGGGTCTGACCGATGAAACCTGAGTGCCGAAACCATCAGATGGGACCGAAAGGGTTGGAGCAGAGGTCGGAGCCGAAAAACTCAAAGGGGGTTTCGGAGCCGACCCAAGGACCTCACTCGACTCAGAACACTCCGGCTCCGACAACACAGAGGTGGTCGGAGGAGGAATTATCGGAACCGACACAAGAACAGGCTCCAGAGCAGACTGGGCTGGAGCCGAGAATAATTTCATTAACACTGGTGACTGGAGGAGCCTCTGCACCACCCTATCCAAATCCGAATCAGACAACCTGGAGGACTTGGAGGACACAGAAGGGGGTCGAGAAGTCTTCTCTAAAGGATCCAACGCGAAGCTAGGAGAATGGCTCCAAATCGGTTCCAAGACAATTGGAGCCGAGGTCGGCTCCAACACAACAGAACCCTCCTTCGGATCCGAAGGCAGTAGAACCGAGGAAGGCGTCTTCGGTATCGACAGCATCTCCCGAGGCTCCCTGACCAATGGAGCCAAGGAAGGTGAAACAGTCTACGATCTTTTCTCCGATGGCTCCGACGAACTGGATGGAGCTGGAGATCTCTTTTTTGTTTTAGATTTCCAGCTAGGGGGAGAAGATGCCAAAGCTTCTTCCAAGGCAGGTTTTACCAGGCCCTTGAGAATCAACTTATTTTTTCTCTCTTGCAAGACCCTGGAACTAAATGAATGATGCACACTGCAGGACTCTTGCAAGTGTATAGCACCCAAACAGTATACACAGATGGCATGGCCATCAGTTAAAGACATCTTATATGAACATTTGGTGCACTTTTTGAACCCAGAAGGCCTATGTTCCTTCTGATCTTTGCCTGACATTTTAAAGCACAGAAAAATGACACCAACACGAAGGGAGTTGAAGGGACCTCAAACGCCCCTAAAGAAACCAAGGAGACACACCGAACAGGGCTAAGGCCCTCTAACTTAAACGGGCCTAGCCCACCAAACACAAGTATACCACAACTACAATTATCAAAGGTCACAAAAAACACCCAGACACAAAACGTAGCTATTAAAATAGCTTTTGGTTAGAAAATATTCCACAGAAAACTAAGTAAATAGTTCAATAAAGTACTTGGCCACAGCCAAGCTCAAGACCACGTCTTCACTCAACGAGCGGCAAACGAGATCTGGGGGTTTGGGCGTGGTGCATCCTGGGATACAGGCTTAGCCCAGCCAATTATAGACTTCATGCTAGTTATAGCGGCCGAGTCGGAGCCGATTCTTGGCTCCAAGCCCGTCAGTAATGAATGTAGGCGAGATAGGACCACATTACATCCTTATTTTCAGCACAGTCAGGAATCAACATAATTTTCTGTTTAAGCAATCCAATAATATGCTGCTGACACTTTAACATATGAAACTGGCAATTCAAGGCCCTAATGGCCAAGGTTGCAGAAGTGTATACCTTCTTACCCCATCTATCCAGTGTCCTGGAATCTCTATCAGAGGGGGTAGGACTTTTGGCAGTAGTAGCCATTATGTCCCTGTCAAATGGTCTCAGGACCCGCAGTAGGATTTTTGAAGAGGAACTTGTGAGATTCAGGAACCCTGTAATATCTATCTGGTTTTCTGCAGGAGGTAAGGAGTCAGCCACCAAGCTAGACTCCATAAAAGCATCATCAACAATGTCCAGTACAGGGGGATAGCTAAAGGCCTGTGTTGCGGCAGGAGTAAGAAATCCCTAAGCCTCTTTTTAGAATCAGAGTAATCCTGGCTTTCCCAGCGGAAATGCTCCCGAAGAGTATGCAAGGTTTCACCAAAAGAAAAATCCTCTGGAGGGGAAGCAGAGGGAATTGAGTCCTCTGCATCAGAATCCTCATAGGCAGATAAGAGTAAATCCTGGTCATCAGAAGAAACAGAAATTTCAGAATCCTGATCAGAAGAATCGCAGCCAAATTCAGTCCTAGGTCTTTTAGAGGGGAAAGGTTGGCTTCCCCTGATTAAAGTAGTAAGGTCTTCAGCCATTCTTATTTGTTTTTTAGGCATAGAGGCCTGACCATGTGGTCTGGGCATCGGTTTTCTAGGCATGGATCGAGTTTTAGGCCTTGAAGAAGAAGAAGATGGCGTCGGTTTAATATGCAAGTCAGTAGGCCTGAATACACCCTCAGAAGCTGGTGCCTGCATAGTGGCTCCAGACCCATCCAAGGTAGAAACATCCGCAAGTTCCTAAGTTGAAGCATCTCGCGGCATAATGGACTCCGAATGGGTCTCAGTAGAGGCCTGCAAATCTGAATTAGCAGGTATCAGGGGCTGTGAAAGCGCCTCACTGAGTACCGGCGAACTGGCAACTAGCTTAGGAGAAGCGTTGGCAGCTTTGGATCTAGGCAGCCTGTCTCTGTCTTTATCTTTGCGTTTTTTCGGAATGTCGGTAGTCGAGTGGCTTACCGAAGCCATATCTGGATAATTGAACAGAGAACCGAAATATTTAGAAACGTAAATATACAGATGACGAATAGTTCGTTGTTTCAATAAGGCACAAAACCAACAGCGAGGTATGTCGTGGTCAGGGCTTAGGCAAAGAATACAGTACGAATGTAAATCTTTATGAGGTATTTGCTGACTTTTACTGACATCGGTTTAAAGCAAGAAAAAAGTTTCCCCAATGGGGTACTTAGCTTTAGTTGAAGACCGGTTCTGAAACCAGTAAATGAAAATTTCAGGAGTCGGCCGACAAGCACTTGTGAACTGCTTCTTCTTCGGGCACGGCATGGCAAGAAAGACTGATGTAATGGCGTTGGCTGCATGCTTTATACCCCTGACTACCTGACATCATGGAAGATAAGACAGCAACTGCCAAGACTTTGATAATCAGGCCAAATGAGGGCTACTGCAAGCAGATAACCCCAAATGTGATGAATGCAATAGTGAAACACGAAGAACACCTGCAATATCCAGAACTATTTTATTATTCAGCTGTACTTAAAGGTTAGAGCAGTTTTTTCGTCCTTTTTATGGGTTTTCAATTTTTCCACAACTTTGCTACTGTGGAGTTGGTATATAAGGAGGGTACTAGATGGAAAAATCTCCCATATGGGTATGCAAGGAGGCTTGCCCTTGTAAAAACAATTTTTTAAACTGATGTCAGCCGCAGTTTCAGCACACACATTCTTTTGACAAATCTGAGTCATCTAGTTTGCTGTTGGACAGGTTATGAGTTCACTTCTCATAAGGGATCTGGTCCTGAAAAAGTGAAAATTGAATGACCAGTTCAATGCCTAAGCACCACTACAGCAGATGGCGAAATTCTGACAGAATTGACCAGAAGTCTAGGTCCCTAGTCAGTGTGGTCTCTGGGACACACACTGAATGACAAAGACCATAAAGGAGTTGAAAAAGAGATGCTTGATAAGTTGGCTTGCTCGTTAAGCTATTGAGCTTCTAAAAGTCATCTATTTTTCTTGTTTTTTTTTTTTCTTCTTTTGAGGCCAGCGGAAGAGAGTCAGGATGCCCCCAGGCTGCTCTAATGAAATCCCAAGACAGGCTCCAAAGGTGGAATACTCAAAGGATCCTCAGTTTTCTTCTTCAGAAACTCTACAAAGATCTTCTTAGGAGAACCAGGATTTGAGAATATTATAAGCTGCCTCTAATAGGCCTGGAGGCATCTCCAAAGGAGAAGTCATCTGACCTGGAAGAAGGAAAAATGAATCTTTATCACTGTTCATCTCTGAAATGCTAGCTTTGAGATCCCCAAATTCACACAGGACCTTAAAAGTGAGGAAGTAAAATACCCAGCTCAAATGGTCATTAGCTCACACAGGGGCAAGCAAGAAACAGACTGGCAGTGGGAAATATGGGATTGGAATTTCTTGCTAGCAAAGGACAGTGGAAGGTAAGGAGGCCACAATAGGCTTGGTATCAGCTTCAAACTGAACTCTGCAATGGTGTGCTCAAGCATCAGTGATCATCATCTCCCACCAAACATTTGACTGATACGTAAAGCCCTGACATATCAGCCTTGATGTGCAATGATTAGATAGAACATCATCAGCCAGGGCCTGCTAGACTGGGTTACCCCCAGATTCCCACCAATTACTGAAGAAAAGACAGAGAAGAACTTCGTAATGCAACACCCCAACCCACCCTCTTGTCAGAGAAGTTAAAGAGCTTATCTACAGTGATCAAGACTAAAGATTTGTTAAAGCTTGAACCTTCCAAGTTGAATTGAGCCACTTTGCATCCAGCAGGGAGAGTGGTAAATGAACACCAAACATACATTAAGGAGTTTCAGACCCTTTTCTATCCGTACTGTCTAGCTGTTCATAAAAGCAATGTATATTCAAAATTGTGACATCTATTGAGGAATTGTGCACCCCATGACATGCAAATCAATTTAACTATCTTATCATCACTAAATCTATACATTTTAAAGCTACCACCATCATTTTGTTTTAAATAGAAAACACACATCTACGAGTCAGCATGCATTACATTAAACTTCCTAATTAAATCTAACCTTAAATATGCCTAAATATCTCATAAAGATAATTTAATAAAAAAAAGAACATTATGCCCGTACACGCATTACACATACAGTGGATATAAAAAGTGTACAGACCCCTGTTAAAATGCCAGGTTTTTGTGTTATTAAAAAATTAGACTCCAATAAATCATTTCAAAACTTTCCTACTTTTAATGTGATCTATAACTTGTGCAATTCAATTGAAAAACAAATTTGTTAGAGGAAAAATATAAAAAATAAAAAAACATATAATAAGCTTGTTGCATAAGTGTGCACACCCTTAAACTAATACTTTGTTGAAGCACCTTTTGATTTAATTACAGCATTCAGTCTTCTTGGGTAGGAGTCTATCAGCATGGCATATCTTGAACTTGGCACTATTTGCCCACTTTTCCTTGCAAAAGCACTCCAAATTTGTCAGATTTTGAGGGCATCTCTGGTGCACTGTCCTCTTCAAGTTACCCCACAGATTTTCTATTGGATTTAGGTCTGGACTCTGGATGGACCATTCCAAAACTTTAATTTTCTTCTGGTGAAGCCATTCTTTTGTTGATTTGGATGTATGCTTGGGGTCATTGTCATGTTGAAAGGTGAAATTCCTCTTCATCTTCAGCTTTCTAGGAGACACCTGAAGGTTTTGAGCCAAAAGTGACTGGCATTTGAACTGTTCATAATTCCCTCCACCTTGTCTAAAGCTGCAGTTCCAGCTGAAGAAAAGCAACCCTAAAGCAAGATACTGCCACCACCATATACATCCAAAACTTCAAGGGTACAAACACGATAATCGGAGCCGACCTCTCCACAAATGCAACTTTATTTCAAGGACATAAAAAGATACAAACGGCCGTTTGTATATTTTTATGTCCTTGAAATAAAGTTGCATTTGTGCAGAGGTCGGCTCCGATTATCGTGTTTGTACCCTTGAAGTTTTGGATGTATTGGACTTTTTGTTTTGCTTCATGAGGGCGCTTTATCCTGAGCAGTATTTGTATTTACTGCCACCACCATGCTTCACCATGGGGATGGTGTTCTTTTGGTGATGCAAAGTGCTGTTTTTGTGCCAAACGTACCTTTTGGAATTGTGGCCAAAAAGATCAACCTTGGTCTCATCAGACCGCAACACATTTTCCCACGTGCTTTTGGGAGACCTGATGTATTGTTTTGCAAATTTTAGCCAGGTCTGGGTATTTTTCTGTGTAAGAAAAGGCTTCTGTCTTGCAACACGACCCCATAGCCTAGACATATGGACAATACGGGAGACTGTTGTCACATGTAGTACACAAGTACTTGCCAGAAATTCCTGCAGCTCCTTCGGTGCTGCTGTAGGTCTCTTGGCAGCCTCTCTGACCAGTTTTCATCTTGTCTTTTCACCAATTTTGGAGGGACGTCCAGTTATTTGCAACATCACTGTTGTCCCATATTTTCTCCACTTTTTGATGACTGTCTTCACTGTGTTCCATGGTATATCCAATGCTGGGGAAATTTGTTTGTACCCTTCTCCTGACCGATACCTTTCAGCAATGAGATCCCTCTGATGCTTTGTAAGCGCTCTGCGAACCATGGCTTTTGCTGTAGCAGACAACTGAGTAAATGTCAGGAAAATCCTACTAGGACAGCTGAACTTTATTTATGGTTAATCAGAGTCTCTTTACTTGAGGGCAGACGTGTACCCAAGAAGAGCGAATGCTGTAATTAAATCAGAAGGTGCTTCAACACAGTATTAGTTTAAGTGTGTGCCCACTTATGCAACCAGCTTATTGTACGTTTTTTATTTTTTATATTTTTTCCCCTAACACATTTGTTTGTTTTTCAATTGAATTGTACAGGTTATAGGTGGGAAAAGTTTTGAAATGATTTATTGTGGTCTCATTTTTTTTTTATATCACAAAAACCTTGCATTTTAACAGGGATTTGTACACTTTTTATATCCAATGTGTTATATACAATCAGACATACATAAAGCCAGCACTGTAGCAGGTATTCAAATACTTGGACAACATCAGCAGTACCACTCATCATAGATAAGAACTGTACATCTTCCCAGCCAGTCACATATTCGGGTGCCAGTGGAACATGTTGGTCTCCACCCGACCCAAAGGGCATAAGCAGGACTTTGGGAAATAAAGGTACAGTAGCCTGTATCATCTTTAGATTTTGCTTATGAAAAGGAAGAAAAAAGACCTTAAAAAATTTATTTATTTGTAGACTGGTAAGGAGAGGATGTCATGTCTCATAAGGAGGTGTTCAGCTGCTCCACAAACTTTTTTTCTTACGAGTCAGAGAAGGGTAAGGGTAAAGACAAAGAAATAACCCCTGACATCAGGCTTTTCACAGATGGGTAAACAGAAAGGGGTTGACAGGAGAGAGTCTATATTGCAGCAGTGACCTCTGCATTCAAACTTCTAGTGGTATGGTCAGTTTAGTACACAGTTGTACTATTCCCATCGTACATGAGAACAGTACTATAGAAGGGGAAGTCTGGACTATAAGCCTATGGTGGAGGAACTGGCATGTCCTACAGTATGGCAGCTGTGACACCCCACCTCTGGGCCAGTAATCAAGGAGCCGCAATCCTCACCACTGGCACCAGTGGGTGACTTTCACTGGAAGGATAACAGGTATAAACACAGTACCTTCAGATGCAGCTCTCTGCATCATGCACTATCATGCACAAATTCCCTTAAGAACACACTAGGAACACAGTCAGTCCGGGGCTGCTTTCTCCCTCTTTCTCCAGATCCCCATTAAGACTCCCCACTGGCATTGCTATAGAGTTGAGACCTCAGCTGAGTGTCCAAGCCAAGACCTCCAGCACCCTCTCTGTCCAACCAGTGCTTTGTGTCCCTGCCCAAGTAGCTGACACACACACACACACACACACACACACACACACACACACACACACACACACACCTGGGAAAGGCTGTCACAGGTTTACTAGCTATGCCTCCTTCTACCCAGACTATAAGGTAGTTATGACTGGTGTTTATGGCTCCTGCCCGTTTCACCTATTTTCTTAAAAACTTCACCAGTGTGGTTCCAAAGAGCAGTTTTTTTTATTCAGTGGTGCATTGAGAAGCTACATTCTAACATCCTCTGACACAGGCTGCAACTTCAGCAAAGCATATATTCTTAAAGCTTACCCCATAGCTGCTGCCCTGGATGCTACATGCACAGCATACTAACCACATATAATGGAGTGTTTTGCCACAAAACTGACTTGGCAACTTCTAGTAACTTTATCCTCTGGTCTCCAGCAGACTGCTCCCCAATTTTTTCCTTAATTTGTTGGACAGCAAGTTGATGCTTGGTTATGACAGTGTCAGACAATTAATAACTCTGAAGGCAAGCTTGTCATCTGTAAACACTATATAACCAAACCAGTCTTGTATTATTTTTTCTTGCCCTTTTGGAGAATAATGAAATTGAAAACCAATCAAGATCCCTTCTCTGGATCCAGAGGCAACATGCTGGATCCACCTCAGGACTTTTATATAGAACTCTAATGGATGCCTGGTCCCTACAAAGGCCATTAGGCTTCTATGGGGCAGGGACTTGATCTCGGACTACTTAAAAGTTCCCAGGAAAGCATCTTCAACAGCTCCCAAAACTGGAGGAGCAGCCCTAGTTTTAGAGTCAGCAAAGTCCATTAAATCAAATTACGTTTTCCAAGCCTCTGACGCAACTCTGGTTTTTCATATGAAATGCTCTTTATCCTGCAAAGATGGTCTCTAAATGAGATTTTCTCTACAGGTGAAGCATTTGAAAAGGTGTGGTGTATGTGCCCACGCGTGTCAAATCCTACTGGGAAACATTAACTTCCTTCACAGAACAGGGGTGGTACTTTATTTTCTCTTAGGCGACACTGAATAAAGTAGCTCAGAACTTGGTCACACGCTCTGCAAGCCTGAGGGACAATTTCAGCTATGGAGTTCACTGCTCCAGAACACTCTGGGAATAGGTGTGGGTGGACAGGGACCCACCAAATGCCTGGTGCCCAGGCAACAGCAGGAGCTGTTCATGATGTTTCAACTTCTGAGACCTTTTATCTGGGATGTTCACCTTAGAGATCCAGTCATGGAAATGGGAATCCTGGACTTGCACAACATGACCAACCATCCTCTCTTACAAAAATGATGTGCTTACCTCTCTCTTATTCAGTTCTGAACATCCTTGAAAGGTTATCCACTGCAAGAACTGTATCATGGTTGTCAGCTTGATGAAATGTACTTGTCTCCCCTGACATGATGGCTCCAAACAGGCTTCTGGAACTTGAGATGTGCTGTATAGGAGCACAGAGCACCTCACTGGGGCCTACTTCCTCTAGCCATTGTGAGACACCTGAAACAATAGTCATATTACCTGCATTCTTAGCTGCCGTCCCCTTAAAGTGCTTCTGCCCAGGGATGTTTGAGGCCATGGACGAACACAAATATGCCAAACTGGAACAAGTAAGGCCTCAAATCTCCTTCTGTCTAAAAGGTTTAGCAAGGATCACAGCCTACTTCTAACAGTCTTATGAGTAAATCCCTAACAAACCCTACTGCCCTTAAAAGTTGTGCTCAAGGCCTAAACAAAACGCACAAAAAGTTATGGAGGTCGTCATATGGAATCTGCCCAACACATTAGCAGTTGCCATTCTTGGGACCTGACAATTCCTGAGGCACAGCCAGATGTCGTACTAACTACAGCATACCAGTCTATCAGAAATAGCAAAACTAACAAGAAAACTGTAAGAAAACTCCCCATCAGGGTACGCATGGCTCTGGAGTAGGCTGAACAAAACTTGACTATGGATGCAATTTGACAAGTACAAACACTGTAAAATGGAGTGAGTGGAGGTCAGATCTACAAAGGGAATACTTTGGCACCTCTGAAGGATGGAGGCCTATCACTCCTGCAGGGGAAAGGTGTGGAGATCTGGAAGTTAGGTCAGCCATCAGGCATTCAGTGGGTCAAGGCCCTGCAGTTAAGACTGCTACAACAGTTATCTAAATGAAGAACATCCATAATGAGTGAGGTTGACGAAGTCTGGTGCTCTCAATAATGCAAGTGCTGTCAGACTAGACTAACTTCATACACTCAAAATGAAGTTCAAGAAAGCAACTTTTTCATGAGGAAGAGCTACTTAAGACTGCATGGTGTCTGATATTGCTCTCAAGAAGGGATTACTGTGCGAGGGAGACAGACTTGACTTCTGCTAGCAGACAGAAATGTCCTAGCTGATAAGGCAGGATACTGGGCAGTCTAAGGCCTCTGCCAATTCCAGTTAAGAAGTGTCCTGCATCACGCAAACATTCAGGTAGGGATTAAAACTGATTTTCCTGAGTTAGAAGTGAGCAAAAGCTGTAGCTAAGCATTTAGTGAATATCCTTGGAGGAGTCCAGCACCAAAAGGCCAAGGAAGTGAGAAATGTGATGAATTTCCTGTGCCCCTGTAAATGGGGATATGCAAGCAGATATGGTACAGGCCCAATGTGACGGTGAGAGCTTCTGGTAACAAAAGCAGTAACAGGACACACAGAATGAGCATCCCAAACTCTCTTAAATCTAAAAGCATGTACTGCTTTGACAGGTCGAAGAAGGGTCTTCTGTAGTCTGTCTTCCTTTGGGACCAGGAACAGTCAGGCATAAAATCTTGTTCCCTCTTCACAGGTTCACAGTTGAGTAATAGGTTAGCTGCCCTTACAGGGCATTTTAACCCTAGCAAATTTCCTATTTTATGCTTGAATTAACCTGTCACATTTGATTAGAGATTGGCCTTACCTATCCCACAGTCGATAACTGAATACTGCCCCTAATGAGAATAACTGGGATCATACCATAGATAATTTGGAAGGACCTATCCATGGGAAAAAGCATTTAGGAGCCATATCTGTCCATCAGTAGTACAGGGGGCACTAGTCCTGGGGTAAATTTTCTTATTCATATCAACAGAAGCAAGTGGCACTTGAATATGTACAGGGAGGAATTTTGCTTTATGTGGATGGAGAGTCTGCTCCAGAGCAGTGGTACCCTCTGCAAGATGCAACTGTTCCTCTAAACCTTTCTGTTGATGTTACAGAAGAGGTTTGGATCCCTAGACGAAGTACTTCAGATGTCATTTGACTTGCTAATGTGCAGTAAATCCATCAGTATTTGGTTGGATGATGCCTTGTATGCAAGACATGTCACCTCTTAGCAGTCTGTAAAATACAGAGTATAGTGACAAGCCTGAGTCGGTCCATGTAGAACATGTTTAGGCCTTCTTTCCTTAGATATTTATGTGGATGTTCCAGTTGTTGCATGTGTCAAGACAAATACAGATAAAAGGTGGCATTATATTTGATGAGTGGCCTAATGAGGGCCGAGTAAAGGGGGCAATGGCATCCCCAAATCTAGACACAATCCCTTTTGTTTATAAGCTGTAAAATATAGAAAGACTTTCTTGTAACAATGGAGACATGTTGGTCAAAAGTTAGGTCACTTTCTACATAAGTTTCTGCATCCTGAACAACTGGGTCAACTCTTAGGGATGTACTGTTAATGTGGTAGTTCTATGTAACTTGCTCCTTCCCTTTTCTAAAAATAACTCTTCCAGTTCTTTTCTCTCTTTTACAATATTCAACACTTCCAATACAGTTGGTTTACTCTTTGATTTCCATTTTCTAGTAATTGTTTTCATGGCAACCAAAATAATTAAACTTAACAAGGTACACATACTATGTCTAGGCATTTCAGATCCTGTGTCCTAGCTCAATAAAAACATATCCTTAGTCATACGTCTGAAGTGCCCAAATATTTGCAGAATGCCCAGATTTTTAATTCATATTTTTGATCTGTTTCTTATAACATTTGTATATTTCTGGCAAATCACTGAGAATTTAAGTTACTAAAGTATGACGGACATTTGAGTTTCAGATGCATGCTATTATAAAACCTTTTTACTCTAGCAACTTTCTAAGTTTAGAGCAATATTTAAAATGTCCCAATTTTTGGCTTTGTCCTCCCATTATTTTTGGCTTTGTCAAGACTAAGAGGTTGAGAGGTATGTCCTTGGTTACAGACATTTGCTCACTCAAGGTCTCTGGACAGAGTACTCTATGGAATTTTTTAAATCTTTCACTCATTATACTCCCAAAACACGTTCCAATTACATCTTTCTTCCCCATCATACCTTCAACATTTGCTATCTACCTAAGGACAAATTCTTTAAAGTTTGCTTGGGGTATACAAACACCTATGCAAACACTTCTAAAGAAAGATCCTAAACCTTCTAGTCTTTGTTGCTTACTTGAGCATACATATGCCCTCCCTACTGTTCTCTTGTAAATTGCTTTTCCAATCTCTCTTCCCAATTTTTTCTAACCACCTCAGATTATTACAGTAATAATTTTTAATAGCAGCTTCTGTTCTAAATGTGGCTAAGAACCCCACTAGAGCAGGCCTTTCACTTAAGATTTCTCTTTCCTTTTCTTTCTCTTTACCTATACTCAGATATAAATCCCCAGTAGGGAAGGCAGCCTCTAGTCCGAAGTCCAAATGTCTTATTGGCCTCATCCCATTCCATTACCTTTCCATCTCTAGTTATTTGCTCCAAATACCTTGGCTCCTTCTCAGTTTTCTTGTGTAAACTCCTAGTCTATATTACCTGACTGAAAGACATTTTTATCGAACGCCTTTTCATATACACACAAACAGTGAAGTCCCAAAACTCCAAACAGCCACTTCAGTGAAAATTTTCCCAGAGGAAAAAATTGCTTGGCTAATTGAACACCAAACAACCTCTGAGACCCTAAAACGTGGGGGCTGTGCTCCCCCCAACTAAATATTCCAACTCTGAGATCTACAGTGGAGAAAATGGCAAATTCCCAAAGACGGGCAAGCGTTTTTCCCCCGGGAAAAAATTCACTGAAGTGGCCCTTTCGGAGTTTTGCTATTTGTGTGTCGATGAAAAGGTGTTAGATGAAAACACCTTTCGACAAGTTAACATAGACCCTAAATTCCAGACCCTCTTGCCTATGTTTGGACCCCTTACTTGCAGCCATCCTTACTGGCAAAATCTCCTTTCTCCATTCTCTTGTTGACTTGGTTCTCAGAATACTTTCTGCTACATTATGAATATAATATTCTGTATGGTTATTGTTATTCTCCTTAAGGATCTGCATCAAAAATTCCACACTCTTATTTCTTGAAGTTCTCCCTGCTTCTTCCTCATCCCTTTCCATTTTGAATTATAACCTTCTGATTGTGTTATGTATATTAGCATTAAGTGGGTATCTCTACATATCCATTCAAATCAGGTAATCCTGAACCATCTTGTTCTATTGGAAGGCTCAACTTTTCTCACTTAACTCTTGCCCTTTTCTCCTCCCTTCAACCCTTTATTATTGTCCACAATTTATTTTCTGGTTGATAAAAACATGCCTGACCAGTACATAAAATTAAAGGGACTAAAAACATTTTCAGTGCTTGTATCTTACTATCTGTATCCATAAACAAGAGTTTCCAGTTTCTCGGTTTTTGCAATCATCTTTTTGCTTAATCTCTTCCCAGATATCCTTAGCAGCCATAACAGAAAGCCTTTTTAATTCATGCACCTAAATACTTCAAATTATCATGTTCTAATAAATATGGGCACTGCTGAACCAATTCACGTGTGGGCACCTGATTTACTGCTATAGCCTTTGTTTTAACTTTATTAATTTTATATCCAAAAAAGACTTGAAAGTCTCAAAATGTTCCACAACACTGAGATGCCCTTTTCAAAAAAATGTCAGATACAGAATAACATTGGTAAATAAAGCCAACTTTTTTTGATTACCACACCAATTACATCCTTGCATTTCTGAGTCTCTTATTTTCTTTGCCAATGTCTGTAAATATAAAGCAAATAAAAGAGAAAGAGGACACCCTTGCCTGGTTCCTCTGTTCAAACACAACTCATCAGAGAGGAACCCTCCCACTTAAATTCTTCCCTCCGATCCTTTATATATCCTCCTAATTCACCTTAGTATTGTAACAGGGAATGCAAATGCTTCCACTGCCCTACTAATACTTTCTCTGTATCAAGACCCACCAACAGCAGCAGTATTTTCTTACATTCTGCTTATTTCTGGGTCATCATTGTTCTATTAATGTTGTCAAATGTTTGCCTCCCCTACCACAAAGCCAGAATGATCCATAGCTATCAATTTTGACAACACCTTTGTCATTATTTTAGCTAATACAGACAAAACACTTTATAATCATTGTTTAAAACTGAAATGGGACTGTATGAAGCAGAGTCGCATGGGTCTTACATGTCCTTAGGCAATACAATCACCACAGTGTTCCTTCAAGATGTTGGTGGCACATCTCATTTTAAAATACTGTTAAAATCTTCGAGATCTTTATCTTTTTCTTCCTTATGAACTTTCAAATTTCAACCGAAATACCAGTTGTTCCTAGATACTTTCCTGAAGATTGATTATGTACAACTGTTTTTACCTCGCCCCTTCCTATCTTAACTGTTAATAGCTGCGCTTTATCTACCTCTAATTTTGGCATAATTAATTCTTTAATAAATATTTCTGTGTGTACTCTCTTGATTTCCACATTTCACTGGTTATACAAATTTTCATAAAATTTCTAAAACATCTACAAGATCTCTGGTTATTTTTCTTGTTATAGGCTGCTCAAGTTTGGCAACAACTTGTTATACTTTCTGCTGCCTAAATATTGCTCGAAACGTTTTTGTGCTCTGGAGTTATTACCAAAACTAGTTACTGAACAGAACTATTTCTTAACTCATGCTTATTATCCAGATATTCCTTTATTTACTCTTTAATGCCCTGCATTTGCAGCTCTTCTGGTTCTGCGAAATTACCCTTATTCTGCAATACTTTAATTTATTATTTATTTACATTTGTTGACCGGGAATGTCCGACTGGATGCAGGTCCATTTTCAGCGGAGGCCTGGAGAGAAAAGCTCCACAAATTAAAATATTACAGACATAATTACAGATGAAGAATCCTAGCAATTAAAATATTACAAACATAGATACAGATATAGAACATAGTACATTTGGTAGATAACTAGCATCTGTTCCATCCACGAAGTCATAGCAGATAACACAAAGTCATAGCAGATTTAACCCTTGGCAGACACTCTAAGCAATTCATATTACTTCTTAAGCATCTCTCTCTCTCTCTCTCTAACTTGTGCCCTGTTTTCATATTCCATTTTCATTTTATCCCACTCACTAGCTATAACTTCTGAAGATATTTCCATCTTGCCTAACAACTATCAAATAATTTCCACTACTCGTTTCGGGTGTATATCACATCATTGAACGCAGACATCATCGAATCGCATATCAACAAACTGACTTCATCGAATGGGAAAACATAGAAGTTGAAAAAAAATGTGGAGGGCAGATAAACGACAACTTGCTCAATGCAGGAGGGCAAGACCCCCTGCACCCCATGCACCCCCTGCCACTTAGGTATATCACTCCTGAGATTGCACTGCGGTGCACTACAGTGCGGAAATGGAAGATTTCCATTTCCTACACTGTGGCGCGATCTCGGAGTTGGTATAGTTAAGTAGCGAGGGATGTGGGGGTGCAGTGGGGCTTGCCTCCCTGCCTACACCCTTACAGTGTGATGTCCCCATTTGGAATTCCTATTAACAGGGCTTCGATATTTTCAGCATTCGATTAAGTATGTTTGATGATGTCTGCATTCGGTGATGTGATATAAACCCTTCATTTCTTAACTGATTACATCCGAGTGACGCGTCCAGGTGCACCTGCCATTAACTGCTACTGATCCCTCTAGGTGTCAAATATTGCTTGTTCATTTGCATCAATAATTCCAAAACCATACAAAGTTTTAAAAGATTTCATCTTATATCTTACACAATGGTAAACTCAACTGCATTAATATTTGACCTCTGTCTAATTCAAGTGAAGAGATATCAACTGTTGTTTTCATGATATGTTTTCATGATATTAATTAATATATTTATCATTTTCACATTTTTCTAAATATCTCAACAACCAAGTATCACAGATAGAACTCCTTAGCTTCAAATGAAAGCTCGTAACTAGATGAATAAAATGCTGTTGACGGTATGTGTGTAACTTGAGTGGGTGCTGAGATATTGCAAGTTGTTTACAAAATATTACAAATGTAAAAGTTGCTGTGTTTACTGTGACATAAAATTCATTTTCAAATCTAGAATCTAAAAATAAATCTTCTTCTTTTGGCTTTTCCCAGTTAGGGGTTGCCACAGCGGATCACCTGTCTGCTCATGATTGGCAGTGGAGTTTTACAGTGTCGAGTGGCCAGCCCAGCACCCAACCTTCCAGAGAAAGCACACACACATACGCACTCACACCTAGGGCCAATTTAGAATGTCCAATCCACCTACAGCATTGTCTTTAGGATGTGGGAAGAAACCGGAGCACCCGGAGGAAACTCACGCGACCACAGGGAGGACATGCAGACTCCGCACAGAAGGCACCTCAGCCAAGGATTGGACCAGAGAACCTCTTGCTGTGAGGCGGCAATGCTAACCGCTGCACCACCATGGCTGCCCAGAATCTAAAAATACTACCACTATAAAAATGTTTTTTGCTGAAGAGTTTGCCATTTATACTTCTTTCATAATCCTTTGGTTCGAGAGATACTAACATTTGTTTGAAATGTGAGGACCTAATTTGATTCTGTCAAAAGGCTTAGGCTCTGCCCATTGGAAGTTACAGTGCAAACTTCCAGAGCTGCACTAGAGTGAATGAGTTAAATTCCTGTCTTTTTAACAGGTAGGTGGGAAAACAACAGCGTCTCATTCTTACTTCATTGCCCTACATTTTTATCTTAGTTTTTATTGGTGCATGATCTGAAATAGTTATTGGATGCATGTCAAAGCTTTTAATTAAATACAAATGTTCTGTAAAATATAATTTCTATCTAGCCTGGTTATTGTACCTTGTAGAATAATATGTAAATTCTGTCAGCTATCCTACTACTGAATTCACATCTTCTATACCAAACATTTTTTTATAAATCTTTTCAGAAATATACACTTTTCTTGTATTTTCCCTTCTAGGTCCCCCGACACATCCTCACTATTGCAAGTCAAGTTCCAGTCCCCACTAAAGTAATATTCCCTGCTGAAAGCTGATTATTCCTCCCAAAATTTTCTTAAGCTCCATAATAAGAAGTTATGTACTTACCCATAATGTTCCATGCTTGTTGTCCATCTCACCTACATTCTTGCTGGATGGGCTCAGAGCCGAACCTCGGCTCCGACTCAACTGATACTAAAGCTTGAGAGCTTTTACTGGCTCGAGGCTATCCCCTATCCCATGATGCACCACGGCAATTCCTCAGATCTTGTTTGCAAGAAAGTAACAAAATACATAATAGTGATTATACTATCAATAACTATGTGCATACAAATAAAAGGATATTGTTTTACTATCCATGACATGTGGACAGAGAACTATAACAAGGTCAGACAGCATAATGGATAGTCCACAAGTTCCTCCAGGATACAGGAAGGGGGAAGGAGGGTGGGACGCAAGAATATAGGCGAGATGGACTACAAACATGGAACGTTATGGTAAATACATAACTTCTTAATGTTATGCAGTCCTATCTCGCCGTAATTCTTGCTGGATGGGACAGCGACACCAGCACCTTTATTCCGGGTGGCTCAAGCAAAGAGACTCTCTAGCACAGTGGACCCAAAGGATGACCTGTCCCGGGAGGCCAAATCCAATTTGTAATGAGTGACAAAAGTATGAGGTCTTGCCCATGTAGCTGCTGCACAAATGGTATCAATTGGGAGTTTTGATTTGAAGGCATATGAAGCTGATACTGCTCTAGTTGAATGGCCTCTTACTTTAGCAGGTAGTTGTTTCACAAGTTTTGTAAGCAAATGAGTTGCAGTCTGAAAGCCATTTAGACAGAGTTACCTTGGAAATGAGCAAACTTTTGTTTTTCTCTGAAAAGGAAACAAACAATTGATCCGATTTCCTAAAATCTTTAGTCCTCTACAGGTAAAGTCGGAGAATTCTATGGACATCTAATTGATGCAGTCTGTATTCTGATTACTGTAATTGGAGAAGAATACTGGTAATTCAATAGGTGTGTTTAGATTATGTTCTGAGCATACCTTAGAGAGGAAAGAAGGATTAGTTCTTAGGGAAACTCTGTCCTTATGAAATATAGCATATGGAGGTCAAATGGTCAGAGCTTGCAAGTCTGAAACCTTCCTAGCAAATGTTATAGCTACTAGGAACAATGTCTTCCAAGACAACAATTTCAAGTCAGATGGAGACTGTTCGAATGGTGGAGAAATCAATGAGGTCAGAACTAAGTTTAAGTCCCAGGGCTCCGGAGGTTGCCTGATTGGAGGTCTGAGAAGAAAGATTCCTTTCAAAACGGTTTTACATAAACAGTGGGACATAACAGAATTTCCCATGTTCCCAAAATGATAATCTGAGATGGCAGCCAACTGAACTCTAATGGTAGCAGCTGCAGCTCCTTCTTGAAAAACAGATGCGAGGAAAGACAGGATAGACTCTATGGGGGCTGAGTACGGATCTATGCCTTGTTTAGCCACCCAAATGGAAAACCTTTTCCATTTGCTGAAGTATAATTTCCTGGTGGAAGGTTTATGGGAAGAAATGAGGATGCGTTTAACAGTAGGAGAAAGGGATATACACCTGGCTATTCCTGGAACTGGAGCAGCCATGCTGTCAATTTCAGGGCTTGGATGGTAGGATGGGACTGTCCTGACTGGTGAATCAGAAGATTTGGAGATGGTTCCAGAATCCATGGTTCCTCCAAGAGATAGGGCCACAGGAAGGGGAACCAGACTTGGCAAGGCCAGTAAGGAGCAATGATGATAAGGGTACTCCTCAACAGTTTTGCTTTCTGAATCACTTTGGGTATGAGAGGAAAGGGTGAAAACGCATAAAGAAGTCCCGGGGGCCAATTGCTGACCAGAGTGTCCCTGGGTGACATCCCCAGATGGGGAATGAGGGCAAAGTAGTAGCTGCATTTGGCGTTCATGTACGTGGCAAATAGGTTGCAGCAAGGGTGGCCACCATTTGTGGAAAATCTCTTGTGCAACTTCTGTTTTCAGAGACCACTCTTGAGGCATCAGAATTGTTCGACTCAGTTTGCCTGCTATCACATTAGACTTCCCCGGAATGTGCATTGCTACCAGAAAACATTGAGAGTCCATCACCCATTTCCATACTCTTTGTGCCTCTCGACAAAGTGGGTAAGACTTGGTTCACCCTTGTTTATATACCACACTACAGACATGTTATCTGAATGAATCACAATTGTCCTGGTGGGAAGAGAACTGTGAACTGCTTGCAACGCATGTAGCACTGCTCTCATCTCCAGAACATTTATGTGCAAGTGGTTCTCGTGACCCTGCCAGATACCTTGGACAGTCAATCCCAGACAATGCACCCCCCCCCCACCCTATCTGGGAAGCGTCCATGGTCAAGACTGCATTTTGCTGAGGGAGAACAAGGGGATGATCTAGATAAAGCTGATCTGTATGCAACCACCATGTTAGACCATTCTTGCAGGAGTTTATAATGAGTATTTGGTGGGACAAGGGTAGATCCTGCATTGACCACTGGACAAACAGTAGCCACTGAAGTACTCTCATGTGTAAATGGGCTATGGGAACTAAAAGAATGGTGGATGCCATAGTCTCTAGAACTTGAACTATCCTGGCCTGTACTTTGTCTTTGGTCAGCAAGAATCTGACTTGGTTGTGCAACGATTCTATCCTTTCTGGTGTCAGTTTTGCTGTCATGGTGGTTGAGTCTATGTCTGGGCCTAAGAAAACAATGCACTGTGATGAAGATAATGTGCTGCGATGAAGATAAGGTGGATTTATTTAGATTTACTGTAAATCCTAATCTGGCGCACAAGGATAGAGTCTCATCCATGGCTCGGATTAGTTGGTGCTTGGTGGAAGCAGTGAGGAGCCAGTCATCTAAGTACGGAAACATCTCAGGTGAGCCGTAACCACCGTCATATATTTGGTGAACACTCTGGGGGCTGTAGTGAGGCCAAAGGGCAGTGTTCAAAATTGAGAATGACTGTCTCCCAGCCAAAAGCGTAGATGTCTTCTGGAGCTCCTGTCCATTTTGATATGGTAGTACGCGTCCTTAAGATTTATGGAGCACATCCAATTGTCTTTTCCGATAAATGAAAACACTGACTGCAGAGTGATCATACGTAACTTCATTTCTTTTTCCCAGACTTGTTTAGCTTGCTGAGATCTACAACTGATCTCCAGTCCCCGGTCTTTTTTGGAACTAAAAAGAATCATAAGTTCCAGATCCTATTTGCTCTGTGGGGACTTCTTGGATGACTCTTTTTTTTGAAGCAATGAGATAACCTCTTAATGTTGCACAGTCTATTTGATTGGGTGGTACATCTGGTAAAGACTGATTTGTAGGAGGATCGGAAACAAAAGGAATGAGGTAACCTCTGGAAATTAATTATATTTTGTACCCATCGATCTTGGGAAATTTGTAGCCAGGCATTTGGGTACAGTGAGAGACGACCCCCAACTGCCTCCAGAGATGGACAGTCGGGCAACCCCTCAGGAGCGATGAAATGGTCGATCAGAGAAAGCATCTCTGTCACCCTGGTCTTGCGGACCCCCTCTGCCGTGGGCACGGTGCCTTCCATTATAACCTCCCCCTCTGCCTCTAGGGGAAGGTTGACCTTGTGCTTGAGGGAAAACCTTTTTGGGATTTACGGAACCACATTTTCCCTCCTGTCTGACCCTTGGGATACGGTCTGGAAGGAAGGGAGAAATGGACCCAGACAGCAGATAAGGTTTTCCCTTCCTGCTCGCACCTGGTCAAAGTCTCTTTTACCTGAGGTCCAAAAAGAGCTGAACCATCAAAGGGGATGTTGGTAAAGGAAGACTTGAAGGATTCTGTAAAATTGCATAAGCGGATCCAGAAATATCTCCCAAGAGAGATCTCTGCTGCGGCCGCCCTGCTCGCTCCATCAGCTGCATAGGAAATCAGCCTCATGAAAGAGTTAGCAATAGAGGTAAGGGTGGAGAGCTGCGAAGATACCTTGTCAGCAGATCCCAAAGCTACTGAACCCTGTAGAGTATTCTCCCAACTCCTTTAGGAGATCCCTTTGAAGCCTAGTAAAAAGGGACAGGTAATTCAGCGATCATAAGGTAAAGGCCGCTGAAGAAAAGGTATGTTTTCCATACCTGTCCATCGTCTGAAACTCTACAAGGAGGATGAATATCTGAGGATGTCTCAGATAACTTATTTGTGGCTGCTGCTAGCATCATAGCATCCACAGGTACTCCCTTGGTTAGAAATGTTTTGTCTTCTGAAGTACTAATACACTTATTCAACCTTCTCAGGACAGGCTCCACTGTGTCCAGAGAGGTCCAAGCTTTCCGAGATATGACCCCTAAAAGTTGGTCATATGGCGGTGTCACCCAGGAGGTGGAAGGTCAGGAACCAAAAGTCTTAAGGTACACTGATTCCTCCTCAGTAGGGTTAGAGGTCTTCCAATCACCCCTCTAAGGATCTCAAGGATGTCCGCAAAAGAGACATCCTCAGAGGAGAATCTTGGGGAACCTTTTGACGCATCCAAATCAGTGTCAGAAGTGACAGACTCGGGTGAGTCAATATGCTTTCTCTTACAAACTCTCTTCTGAGGGACCTCTCCAGTGGGGTAATCTGGGGAGGTCTTGGAAGAGGGGACACATCCAATGGGGGCTCCTTGGGGCTCTGGCTCCCTATACTTAGAGGCAGGTGTGGGATAAGAGGCTGCTACCAGCTGCTGGAGGGACATCGGGTCCAATGGCAGGGGTCTAGTATCTGACAAAGCTCTATCACCTCGAAAGCCTTACCACCCTGCTCCGAAGAAGACCTCCACTCCGAAGAAACGGGTGGTCGACTCCGAACCAGAGAAGCAGGCTCCGAAGCAGACATGGGAGCCGAGCTCACTCGAGCCGAAGCACTGAGAGGGAGGGTTGGATCCAAAGAAAAACCAGGGTGACTATCCCACTCAGAGTCATCCAGAGAGCATCGACTCCCAGACCCCGCGGCTCCAAACAGAGCCAATGAAGTTAGTGTTATCGGTTCCAAGGAAGCAGGAAGAGTTCTCGGAACCAAGGGTTCCAGCACTAAATGACTCAAAACATTAGACTCCAAGAGCAAAGCAGTCAGAGGAGGAACAGTAGACTGAGGATGGGACGTATCCGAAGCCTTTGGGTCCAGAGGAGCTAAAAGTTTTGCCAGTGACGGGTCAGAGAGCAGCCTCTTTACCGCCCGATCTACATCCTCATCAGACAGTGTCCTGGAGATCTCTTCCTTTCCAAAACAGGAGATCTTAAAGTTGGTGAAACTGGTTCCAAGATCGGTGAGTGTCTCGACAGAGATAATTGTCTCAGAGCCGATGAAACAGACAGCACTGAGACTACTGAAGCAGAATCAGAGCCAGAACTATTCGGCTCCGTCGCTTTTTATTTCTTTGTCGATTCCGAAGCAGGAACCGATGGAGATTTCCTTTTATGACTTTTAGGAACCATCTGACCTTGTTCCAGCTGTTCTTGGAAGGAACTAGTCATAAGGCCCCTATCGATAAGTTTTCTTTTCCTTTCATTAAGAACCCTAGTGCTGAACACATGACAGAAGGTATAGGGTTCTTGCAAATGAGCCTCTCCAAGACAGTACATACAACTCGTGTGACTGTCAGTCAGCGTCATTTTTTGAGAACATTTATCACATTTTTTAAAGCCAGAAGGGTGGTGTTCTTTGTGTTTTCTGTCTTTATCCTTTGGCATTTTGCTTTTGAGAAGAAACAAACAAATGCAATAACAAAAACAATAGCACAACTATAAGAAGATATATATATATATATATATATATATATATATATATATATATATATATATATTTTTTTTTTTTATAGAAAGAGAAAAAACTAGCACACAGAGAGGAAAGGCCTTCTAATTTAAACGGGCAACTATGGCCCTCTAACTAAAATGAACCATACAATCCTTAAAGAAAAGGGACAGGGGTAGCAAACACTCATGACAATCACTCAGATAATAAGGGAAAAACTATTAATGAGAAAAGTGAAAAGATATAGTAAAGAAATATCAAAATATTTCACTTAGCCAACGAGCCAGTAAGAAGACAACCTCGAAGCTTTTGCGGCAAACAAGATCTGGGGAATTGCAGTGGTGCACCATGGGATAGGGGATATCCTCGAGCCAGTAAAAGCTCTTGAGCTTTAGTATCGGCCAAGTCGGAGCTGAGGTTCGGCTCCAAGCCCATCCAGCAAGAATTACAGCGAGATAGGACTACATAACATTAACAGTTTTTGGTAGAATATAAATACACGCCAGCATAATCTTCATCCCTTGCCAATAGCCTTTTACTACCACAATCTACCATTATTGTCTTTTTTCCTCTTCTGACACTACTGAAACCCATCTAAGAGTTAAGTATAATTACGCTTCCTTTCCTTTACCCCCGATATTCTGTTGAATAAACATCTTCAAATACTTTTTTGTCAAACTCACATGTTCACTTCTTTCCAAATGTGTTTCCTGCAGCATTGCAATTTGAACTCTGCATTTCTTAATATAATTCAATTGTCCTTGACCATTTGGGTACAAGAAAATAATATGCTGATCACTTCTTCTTTCGGCTGCTCCTGTTAGGGGTCACCACAGCGGATCAACTGTTTCCATTTCTTCCTGTCCTCTGCATCATGCTCTGTCACACCAACTCCCTGCATGTCCTCTCTCACCACATCTATAAACCTTATCTTAGGTTCATAGGTTCATACTAGGCTATCTGCCCTAGGGCATTTATAAGCCTAGCCAGAATGTGTTTGGCTTTCGCCACCCATTTTAAATTTATTTTGCTATGCCCTTTTTCGAGATTAGTATACTGTGCCTCTGTCTAACAGTGACACAGAAGTGATACCCGGGGTAAACCTATGATCTCCCATCCACTCATGAAGAAGAGAGTCAATGAGGGACTCTGCCTAACCTGAACTGGGATTTTATTCCAGAGTGAAGGGAGCCCTCTGGGTTATGAATCTGTCCCTCCAGCATGTCCTATTTATTTCAGTGCTGAGGTTCAAGTCTCTCGAGCGCGTAGCTCGATGGGATTTGGATTTTCTGGGGTGCAGCATGTCCATTAATTCCGGGTTGGACATGGCTTTATACGTCAGACACAGATTGCCTCTGAACAGGCGGTATGCCACTGAGTAGAGCTGGAGTTTCTTTAACCGGGCAGCATATGGCATCTATTTGAGCCCTTTGATCCTCTTGGTGAGGTACATTTGGGGTCTTTCCAGTTGCTGCAGGTGTCTGGTAAAGTACATCCCAAAAGGGGCATTGTACTCAATTATGGGCCTGATGAGGGATGAGTAAAGAGGCACGATGACCTTCCCTGATCTAGATGTGAATCCCTTCATGATTAGGTGGGCTATATAAAATGTTTTTCTAACCACGTTGGCCACGTGGTTGTCAAATGAGAGATTGCTATCAACTTGGGTCCCCAGGTCCCTAATTACTTCTTCTGTACTTAATGGATTACCACCTATGTGGTAATTTGTGGGCACTTTGTTTTGCCAAAGGGATGACTATACACTTTTTGGCATTTAGCTTGAGGCCATGGCTCTGGCACCAGTTGTCTGTTTCTATGAGGCCCTTTTGGAGGATGCTTGTGTCGGCTGGAGAGTCGATTATGGCGCCGAGTTTGCAGTCATCTGCGAACTTGGTCAGCCACAGTCCTTCCGTGTTGGCCTGTACCTCCGAGAAATATATACTGAACAAGAGAGGTCCCAGGACTGAGCCTTGTGGGACACCACTTGTAACTGGTTTGGAGTCTGACATAGCTCCAGCAATTCTAACCATGTGGGTTCTGTCCTTGAGCCAGTTTGCAATCCATCTAGTGACATAGGGGTTTATATTTAAGCTGGTGAGCTTATCTATAATGCCCGAGTGGGGTATTGTATCGAAGGCTTTAGCGAGGTCCAGGTAGGCTGTGTGGACCACCTTCCCTTCGTCAATGGCCTTGGTGAATGTTTCAAAGAAATCAACCAGGTTTAAGAGGCAGGATCTGCCCTTAAAACCGAACTGGGTAGGATCCAGTGTCTGTAGGTCCCCAATATCTTTATTTATGAGGTCCATGATGATCCTTTCCATAGCTTTGCAGACCAAGCTAGTCAGGCTTATGGGGCGATAGTTTCCAGGATCCATTGAGGCACCACCTTTATGGAGAGGGACCACTGTTGCTGTACGCCACTCTTTGGGAACATATCCTGTAGTAAGGCTGAGCTTGAACAGTAGTTTTATGTTTGGGTTTAGCTCTTCTTGGAGTTCATGTAGGACACAACCCGGGACACCGTCTGGTCCCATTGATGCTGTGTTTTTTGCTTTGGAGAGTGCGGCTCTTACCTGAGCATCTGAGATGTCAGTGGGGCATCACTCTGCTGGGATAGATATTTGCCCTTTTGGTGGGGAGGGGGGGGGAGTTTGCGCTGAACCTGTCAGCTAGAATGTTGGCAATGTCTGTGGGTTCAGTGTATTTTTTGTCATTTTGGACTAATTCTGAGCATATCTGGGAATTACCACCCAGGTTCCTAACATAACTAAAGAAAGCCTTCTGATTACCCTTAGTGTCCTGTGCAATTTTTTTCTCGAAGCTGGCCTTAGACAATTTTATGAGTGCCCGTAGTTTTTTGCTAATACTGATCAGTGATGCCTTCCCTTTTTGGGATTTTGCTCTATCATTTAGTAGCTTCCTCCTTCTATTGTATAGTTTGTTTATGACTGGGGTCCACCAGACAGGACGTCTGCCTTTGGAGGATTGGGTCTTGGTTTTATTTGGGATCGCATGATCCATGCATTCCTGAAGGTGTTCATAGAATGCGTTTATAAAGGATTCTGCGGTCTGGGCCGTATCTTCCACAGGCCTGGGGGCTTTGAAGGATTCCACCTCGGTTTTGAGGAGTGTAAAATTTGCTTTAGAGAAGTTTTTCACTGTGGTTTTCTGGGCACGGGTGGGGTCGGGATGTGAATATCCAGTGAGATTAGTTTATGGTCTGATCTTACCAGTGAGGGATACACTTCTGGTCTGGAGCATAGAGTCCCCATGTTGGTGATGATCAGGTCCAGTATGTTTTCCCCTCTTGTGGGAGTGGTAACAAGTTGTTCCATAGCATTGGAGTTTATAAATTCTAGGAACCTTTGGGCTAGGGTGTTGGAGCTAGAGTAATGCTCCCAAGTCTATGTTTGGGTAGTTGAAGTCGCCCAATATAATGGTGTTTGGAGAGACCTTCACATTTTCCAGTGTTCTCAGGAAGGCCGAGTGGGGTTCCTGGATTTGGGAGGGTGGTCTGTAGCAGGCTATAAACTGGAAGGCAGTTTTACCCACTGTTAGTTGCACATGGATAGTCTCTGATGCTTCGTGCTTTGCCACCAACCTGGAGGTGTGGGTATCTTTGATGAATATCGATACTCCCCCTCCTTTTGTGGTTCAGTCCAAGTTGTGGGGCCGAAAAGCATGGTATGAGGTATAACCTGGTAGTGCTGGGGTGCTCTCGGGAGCCCTGAACCAGGTTTCTGTTACTGCACAGATATCGATGTTCTCCATGCTAAGGAGAGTTTCGAGTGCGTGCATCTTGAGGTTTAGACTTCTGGCGTTGAGTAGCATTACTCTTAGTTTCTTATCCCTTGTGATACCTATGGAGGTGGGTTTGTCTTTTGAGCCTTGCCTAAAAAAGGCACTATGGGGGTAGCAAGAGCCTTTGCCAATATCCGAAAGCCCAGGGTGACAGGTGCAAGCCGTCCCTAGCGAAGCATCGTGGCTTGTCGAGCATATCATCCCAAGCTGACAGGCATTGGATCCCCTTTGAATGACACCAGTACTTAAGCCAATTGTTGAAATTGATCATCTTGTCTTCATATTGTAGCATCATTCTTGGTGAGGGTAAGATGCTACTCAAGGTCAGGGTCATACCGGCCTGGGCTACATGCTCAGAGAGCTCCTTTATGTCTCTTTTCATGTAGTCCAGGGAGGTACGTCTCGGGTCATTCACACCAGCATGGACAATGACTGAGTCATATTTGTACTTGCCTTCGAGTGACCTGAGTGCTTGTGTTATGTGGCGGATCCTAGCGCCCAACAGGCTGCTCACCGTGACCCTCTCCTTGTTCAGCCTGGTGAGCGGGACGTCAGTGTGCCTGACGATAGAGTCACCTATTACAAGTGTATCAGGTGTGTTGTTTAGTCTTAAGGGCTGTGACTGTTCGGCACACTGGCTTTGTGAGATATGTGCTGCACGTGTTTTGTTTTGGGGTAGCAGTTGCTTGGGTGTCTGCTTTGGCGGTCTCTGCTGCTTAGGCAGATCTTTATTTAGAGCCTCCGAGTATGTTTTTTGTGTGATTATGTGTTTGGTTTGCTGTCGTGGTAGGTCTATGTGAGACTGGAATTGTAGTGAGTGTGGTTTCCTTCTCCTCCTGACTGGTTATGCCAGTACTGAGTTGAGAGAGCTTAGCCTCCAGTTTGGCTATATGGTTGCATCTCTCACATGTGTTGGAATTTGTTGGGAGGAGGAGAGGGTTGTGGCCTTCCTCTTTTCCGGTTACCTGGCAGCTTCATCCTTAGCATCCTTTACCCAATATACTCTGCAACCCTCCTCAGCACATGTCCAAACCAATGTAATCTTGCCTCTCTGGCTTTGTCTCCAAACCTTCCAACCTGGGCTTACCCTCTAATCTATTTATTCCTAATCCTGTCCATCCTCGTCACACCCAGTGCAAATCTTAACATCTTCAACTCTGCCACGTCAAGCTCTGACTCCTGCCTTTTTGTCACTGCCACTGTCTCCAACACATATAACACAGCTGGTCTCACTACCCTCTTGCAGGCCTTCCCTTTCACTCTTACTGGTACTCATCTGTCACAAATCACTCCTGACACACTTCTCCACCCACTCCATCCTGTCTGTACTCCCTTCTTCACCTCTCTTCCACACTCACCATTACTCTGAACTGTTGATCCCAAGTATTTAAACTCATCCACCCTCGCGACCTCTACTCCCTGCATCTTCACCATTCTTCTATCCTCCCTCTCATTCACACACATATATTCTGTCTTAGTCCTGCTGACCTTCAATCCTCTTCTCTCTAGAGCATATCTCCACCTCTCCAGGGTCTCCTCCACCTGTTCCCTACTCTCACTACAGATCACAATGTTATCTGCAAACATAGTCCACGACATGCTGATAACTACATCAAAAACTAAGCATATGAGATTTGGGAAACAAACTGAAAGTTGAGTATATAATATGACACAGTGGTGCAGCGGTTAACAATGTCACCTCACAGCAAGAGGTTCTCCAATTAGATTCTCGGCTAGGCTGCCTTCTATGTGGAGTTTGCATGTTCTCCCTGCATTCACATGGGTATCCTCTGGGTACTAAGTTTCCTCCCACAATCCAAAGACGTGTCTGGAGCATTTCTCCCCGGGACTCCACTTAAAATAGGCTCTGTCCTAGTCAGAGTTTCCCGGTCAACAAATGTTAAATAAATAAATAAAAATACAGCACACAGTGACTGAGACTGTAGGTTCACTTAAGGACCTGGGTATATGGGTAGAGCCAGCTTCGGGTTTTTCTAATCACATCAACCAACTGGTTAATGATACTTATAAAATTATAGGTTGTACAAAAAGTCTAGGAAATCAGAATTATGAAGTCATTGTTAGTTACATTAGACCCAAACGCGAGTATGGAATAATAATATGGAAACCTTGTAACAAAACAAACATAAGTAAATTGGAAAGAGTAGAGCAGAAATATACCAGCAGCATCCATGGATGTGAAAATTTAAGTTACTAGGAAAGACTAAAATATCTGAACTTGTACAGTGTCTCAAAAATATCAAAGAGGAGATCTTATTCAAGTATAGAGGGCATTTAGAGAACTATCTCTGGGAATGTCTGGGGTTATCAAAAAGTACTAGAGAATCATCACCCAACTTATGAAGAAGATTCTATATGAATGAGAAGTGTACTTGTTCTCTGAGAGAGCAGTGCATGCATGGGACAGACTGCACATTGCATTAAAGCACGTTCTAGTTTAGATATGTTTAAGAACAGCCTGGACACTTACTATTGGAACAAGTGTTTTGGTATATTGGGCAGGTTAGAAGGGCTTTAATGCCTATGCTTGAAATATTTGTGTGTGTATATATATATATATATATATATATATATATATATATATATATATGTTATGTATGTACATATGTACAGTCCACCCACATGTTTAACAAAGTCAACAAAATCCAGTCTTTTTCATCCACTTTTTCTTGTAAAGCCGTATTTCATAAATGTGAATGATGCTTTACAATCTCCCATTTATTCATTAATGTCAGTGTTGCTGGCCTTCTTCCTGCTCATCTCCATATCCAACACCAGACTCTGGTTCAAGTTCAAGGTATTCCTGATTCTTCTAGTCAATTCCTGTGCTTTTTTTCCTCTTTCATTCATTTTTCTTTGGAATGTTGGAAAATGTTTCACTGGTAAAGTCTCTCTATGAACTTTACTTTCAGAAGAATTCTCTCTATGTGCTTTACTTTCAGAACTAGTCTCTCATGAACTTTACTGGGGACGAGTGAGAAGAAGGGTCCACTTCTGCATGCTGGCTCACTTTTTGTTGGATACACTTTTATTTTGTGCTAAGCCTGTTCTGCATCAAAAAATTATTTTGATCCTTCAGGAAAAATATTTTGAATACAGCAGCTCGAATCTCACACCTGCCGCTTGACATTCCCTGATTGCTGGGATAAATTTGTCTCTCTTCTGTCTGGTGGACAGTGAATAATTATTTTATACAAATACTCTGATGTCTCCACTTGTTAATACTTTGGCCTTTTGCCACAGTTTTGTCAGGATCAACTCTTTCTGCTGGTATACTGCATTTTACCAATACAGGTCTTAGCTGCTTTCTCATGGCAAAGGTTTGGAGCATACACTCAATGTGCCCTTTCGATTAACAAATCCTGCTGTGGAACACCAGCTCGGCTGCTTATTTGTACTTTCATAAAACTGTCCGTCTTTCAGTTTCTCATGTTTTCTCTGCATACCCTGTCTTCTAACTCTATTTTTTGAAACAGCTCTTCTTGAGAAGCCTTACACTTAGCCAGTTTTTTCTTCATTTCAGTGTGCAGTTTTTTTACCAATTCATCTGAATAGCTACTTAAAAGCTATTTTTCCAGCCTTTTGATATTTGAGTTGATATATTCTTTCAATGTTCCATGTATTTTAATCACATCTGAATACATCTGATTTTTCATCAAAATCACCAAACTCATCTTGTGAACCAAAGCTAAAGTTTGAATTGCTATTGATCAACAGCTGCAGAATCCTTCCCAATATTTTCTCTCTACCTTTTCGAATGGATTTTCTTTCAGGTTTTCCAAATTTCTTCTTTGCTGGCATCCAGGTAGTGTACTTAACAGTCAGTAACTGAATTTTACCCAAAAACACTTTAGTGGCACACTCTTTTCAACTCAGTTTATGTTTTCGCACAGGGACATCTAAAGTTAAGTTTTTGCTCAGTGTGCAGGCATCTTGGAAGTCTAGCTGGGGCCACAAAACAGTGAAATACTGCCACTCAATATAAAACAGGTATAGGCTAAACACAAAAAATGCCCCTCCACATGGACAAGGCTTGCATGTTCTTTATTTTCCTAGTGAATAACACAGTCTTTATAATTGGGAACATGTTGTCTATTTCTGCATATTTTAAAACATGCGTTCCATTCATGCACTGACTCAGTTGTTTAGTCTTCATTTTGCAATCCCATAGCCTCCATAACTCGGGACATATTGTCCTCTCTTACACATTTAAAATATAAACAGATTCTAGTCATTCACTTTATTTTTCATTTTGTAATTCCCTTTACGCATAAGCAGCAGCTACAGCACCAGTACTAGAATCCTTGCCTGACATCCACAAAAAAGTTCAATTTATACTTCACTATCTATGGAAAATTTTGCAACAACAATTAAAAAAGTTGGCTAGTAACCAAATCTCCAAAGGAATGCAAACTGAAATTGGGACATGATAAAAGTCTCTTTTAAGACCGACATGGTCAAACCAACTCATAAACCAATAAAAGAAACATTACAACTTTAACTATTTAATTCATTGTGTTAACAGGTGACTCTAATGAACATTAAGGTTTTATCTCAGTTTTAAAAATGAAAAGTTATATACTCATCATAACGATGCATTTGTGTTGTCTGGTTTTCATCCTTCCTCAACCGATGGGGCGTAGGATCTGGATTTGGCTGCTTACACAGGCTTTGGTTCCATAGCCCGAGCTCCTCCTCTTAAGCCCTAATTTCCTCTTTAGCCTAAATTACCTCAGAACAAGTTTGCCCTCTAGTTGGCCTATTAGTCAGTAAGAAGGCAGTCTAATTACAAATCAGATTCCAGGTATACTAGAAGAAAAGACTGGAGCTCATCAGAAAGCAGGCAGGACAGCACAACTCAGGACAAACTAGGTGTCCAAATGCAAATCTTCCAATTAAGAAGGGGATTGGAGGGTGGGTGGTGATGGAAAGACGAAGAGAGGCAATACAGATGCAATGTTATGGTGAGTACATGGCTTTTCTGTCTGCTCCTCAACTGATGGGGCAAAAGTCCCCTCCTACAGAAACCCCAGGATGGTCTTCAAGAAAGGATATTCTGGAGTACGGTGCAACCAAATGCTGCCCTATCTCTAAACAAAATGTCCAATTGGTAATAAACACTAAAGATAAAAGTATTAGACCAAGCTGCAACTGCATAAATGTCATCCATGGAAGCTCTGGACCAGTAAGTGGAAGATGTAGCCACAGATCTAGTGGAATAAGCCTTAGGAGGTTTAGGTAATGTCAATCTTTTCTTATTCATATAAACAAATGAAATGCAATCAGTGAGCCATCTGGCCAAAGTTACCTTTAAGCCTGACTTGCCCAATCTAGCTTTGGAAAAGGAAACAAATAGCTTCTTTTGTTCTATGGAGAGAGAATCTAACTGCCTATCGACATCCAGGAGTTGCAGCATATATTCTCATCTGCTTGAAAAAACTGGAAAGAAAACAGGAAGGATGATGGTCTGATTTGTAATGGTTTCTGAAGCCATCTTAAGTAGAAAAGAAGGATTAGTTTGAAGGGACGCCCTGTCCTTGTGAAAGATCAAATATGGTGGCTGGGAAGAGAAAGCCTGGTGTTGGGATACCCGTCTGGCTGAAGTTGCCACAAGAAAAAAAGTTTTCCAGGACAAAAACTTTTAAGTCCACATTGCCAGATGGCTGAAAGGGGAACAGAGTCAGAGCTTGAAAAAATACTGTTAAATGTCATAGAGAAGTAGAATCCTTAATAGTAGGCTTTACATTGTTTTGATGATGCCATGGAAGAATGGTTTTCTCCTATGTGAAAATTAGAGATAACTGCAAGTTGGGCCTTAATCTTAGAATAACTAGCTCTGCTACTGAAAATGGAGGCAAGAAAAATCATGGATATCTGGAATATATGATGAAAATGGGTATAATTAACTTTGGAGAGCCTAAAGGGAAATCTTTTAAAATTTCCCATATAAATCTTTCTAGCAGAATTCTTATGAAAGGATATGAGGATGTGTTGAACCTTGGAAGAAAGTCTGGATTGTATAGCCATCACTGAAAGTGGAGAAAACATGGGGTTAACTTGAGGGTCCAAATGTCTGGATGAGTTATCCCTGACAGATGAATCAGAAAATCCAGAGACTGATCCAACAACCAGGAAGGGTGTACTAGAAGAGGCCACAGGAAGGGAAACCATATTTGTAGAGGGAGGAATGGAGCAATGAGGATTACTTTAGTCTTCCAATGAAATGCTTTCTGAAGAAACCTGGGAATGAGAGGAGTGGGAAGAAAGGCATAAAGAAAAACAGGGGCCAATCATGAATTAGGGAGTCTCTCAGTGACTCCCCCTCTGGGAGGATCAGAGCAAAGTACCTGATGCACTTGGAGTTGACATAGGAAGTGAAGAGGTTGCAGCATGGTTGGCCCTACTGATGAAAAATCATTTCAACCACTACAGAGTTGAGAGATAACTCGTGATGGAGTAAGACAGACCTGCTCAGTTTGTCTGCTAACACACTGGACTTCCTTGGTCTATGTGTTGCCAAAAGAGATTGCCCACTGTCATACTCTCAATGCCTCTCGACACAACGTGTAGGACTGGGTTCCCTCGCTTGTTGATGCAACAGACTACCAACATGTTTTCTGTCTGAATAGCAACAAGGAAGGAGAACATCTTGAAACACCTCCAATGCTAATAGGTTTGCCCTCATTTCCAGGAGAATGTGTGCATATTGACCTCTAAATGAGACCAAGTGCATTGGACTGTCCTTTCCAAGTAATGCCCCCCCATCCTAGTTTGGAGGTTTCCATAGTCACTGTGGCTTTGGGTGCCAGGAGGATAAAAGGGTGATCCACCAGGCTATACATTCTCTGCAAATCCTTGTAACACATACTGGTGCAGTCAGGGGGTGTTGTCTTATTGACTACTGCACTGCAAGCTTCCTTTGCACTACCCTCATGTAATACCTTGCTAAAGGTACTAGAGTTATGGAAGACGCCCAAGATCCAAGACACTACAAAACTAACCTTGACAGATGAGAAGGAACAGGGAGAGATTATGGGATGCCTGGCACTGCAAAGTGTTTAACCTTGTCTGTGGTAAGCCTGCAATCTGCGCCACTGTATTCAGATGAGCACCAATGAATTCCAGGACTTGAGTGCGGGACAGCCGAGACTTGGCATAGTTCACTGTGATGCCCAGTTAAAGACATAGTTGGAGCAAGTAGCCCCTGGCTTGAATTAGTAGAGGCTTGGGGGGAGCTGAGAGGAGAGAGTTAACGAGATATGGAAACACTCATAATCCTAAAAGTCTCAGATAAGCTGTGACCACTGCAGTGCACTTGAACACCATGGGGGATGTGGTGAGGCCAAAGGGCAGAGCCTTGAACCAGTAGTAACAGGCTGCCAGACGGAAGTGCAGGTACCTCCTGGATCACCTTGATGTGACAGTACACATCCTGGAGATCTACTGAGCACATCCAATTGCCCTTACACAACCATGACAGAATGGATTGAACAGACCAAATTTATTCAAACTGCTGAGATCCAAGATTGGTCTTACATCCACTTTTTTCTTTGGCACTAAAAAGAACCTCAAGAAAGTACAGAATTATTGGTGGTCTGTGGGGGGAGGGGAGCCAGTTAGGATGACTGACAGCAGCTTTTCTATTTCTGTAGCTGCTGTTTTTCTCTGACTGTGTGGAACATCAGGAATTTTTCTGGCAAAATTGAAGGCCGAAGTAAAAAGGGTATGTAATAACCTCTGGATGTTATCCTCTGCACCCACATATCTTTGTTGGTTGCTGTCCAGACTTCCAGGTGCAGAGATAAGCTCCCCCAACTGCCTCTAGGGTACAGTAATCAGGCAACCCTTCAGGATCACTGAAAGGGCTTCTCAGAGAAAGGACCTTGAATCCCTGGTGTTGTCAGCCTCCTCTGCTGTGTGGGTGATGTCCACTGTTCCCTCCTCTGCTGATGGGGGACCTGTGCCCATAAAAGTCCTGGGAAGATCCTTACAACTTGCGGAACCATATTTTTCTATCCCTTCTCTGGTTCTGTGAAAACTCCTTTGAGGGTTAGAGAACCATATCCATATTGCAGATTATGCCTTTGAGGGTTAGAGAAGCATATCCATACTGCAGACTATGTCTTTTCATTCTGTTAACTCCTGGACAGGGTTTTCTTCTGCTAGGGTTGAATAAGATGGATACATCAATGGGAGCACTGTTGAATGATGACTTTGAAGGGGCTCTGCAAAATCAAAAAGGCACATCAAGGTGGACCTTCTTACAGCAATTCCTAAACACTCAGCTCTCACAGCTCCCACGGAGACAAGAGAAATCAGCCACATAGAAGCATTCAAAAGAGAGTGGGGGTTGGCCAGTTACAAAAAATGGTGTTCCTGTCCTCTGCAGACATGGACCCTGAGAGGGCATTGGAAAGTTCATTAATAAAGTCCTTCTGAAATCTAGTTAAATGTGCCAACTAGTTCAACAACCTGAGGACGAAGGTTGCTGAAACATAAAATGGCTTCCCAAATCTGTCCAATGTCCTGGCAGGGGATGGACTGAAGAACTCTGTTTGGCAAGTTCTTTCTTGGTGGTTGCTGCTACCACCACAGCATCTACTGGGTGACCCCTGCTCAGATGGGCAAGGTCCTTTTCTGCCACCAGGTACTTGTCAGGTTATTTTGGGACTGGCTCCGAGACATCCAGATCCTTCCAAGCCCAGTGGCAGATGAGATGTACCATCTAATCCACCAGGGCGACCATCAAGGCCATAGCTGAGCTGGCTCCGAAAGCCTCAAGAAATTCAAACTCCTCCATGGGGGATCTGAAGACCAGCAACCTTTCTGTCTCAAAAGTTTGAGTATTTCACAGAGACAGACATCCTCAAGGGGCAATCTGTTGGACCCCTTCCCTTTATCAATGTCTGTGTCTTCTGTCAACTATTCCTTGGGGGAATCCAGATGCCTCCTTTTGCATCTATGCTTCCAAGGGGGCTCCCCAAGGCGATGCTCCTAAAAGGACTCAGAAGTGTGAGTGGAATCCTGGATAAGGACAGCCTCCAGGCTTGACTGTACCAGCTGACCTGATGTGACAGGATGAAGAGACTCAGTGCCCAAAGCAGACAGTTGTGGAGGGGGAAGACCTGAGGGAGACCAGGATGTTTTCTCCATGGAAGTGGAAAAGGCTCTCTCCACTACCTCAAAGGGTGCAAGGGCTCTAAAACCACAAAATGGATTGGAATAGGAGTCAAGAGTTGGCTTTGGGCTGGAGAACCAAGAACTGGCCTGGCAGGAGCCAAAGCCACCTATCTAAAATGGATCAGAGCAGCCCCATTTTCTTGCCTCAACACAGAGGTCGGAGCTGAGCTATCTAGTGCCAAGGCCCCAAGAGGCATGGAAGGCTCTGAGAGTATTAGTCAAAACCAAGCCCCCCCCCCCCGTATCCAGTGGCAACACTACATTTCTGAGATCACTCTAGCTCCAACAGAGTCAGCATTAACTGGATCAAAGATGTAACCGGAGTCGACTAAGGCAAAGGTTTGGATCCAACACAAAAACTCAGAATTCTCAGGTCCAAGGGCTCCAAAACCACAGGACTGATTGGAGTTGGAGACGAGAGCTGGGTTTGGGATGGTGGTAGAGATGGAGTTGGAATGACTCTCAAATGAATCTGGGTCTTGAGAAAATTCCTCATCATCACTTCCTGAAGCCCGTAGGCTATCAGCCATCTTTAACATGCAGCAACAACCAAAACAACAGAAAGATGCACAACAGGGGAAAGAGACCAGATACCACCTATGGTACGCAGAAAAGAATACTACCAACAATGGAAGAACAGAAATGCTCAAAAATAGATAGCAAGAAAAAGTACAGATGAGCAGAAATAACCAATACAGGGCACGAGGCCTGTACAAAGTACAGTTGTGTACACTTACCATAAATGTAGATGCTCATGTTTATTCACTGCTGCAGTTATTACATTTGGGTAATCTGCTTGCAGGTTGCTCTCAGTCGGACAGATTCACAAAGTCTTGGGTCCTGCGTCGGTTTCTGTCCCTTCTTCCATGACATCAGGTCGTCAGGGGTATAAAACATGCAGCCGACGTCATTACATCAGTTTTTCTTGCCCCAGATGTCAGGTGCCCCCCCAATGGGGAGCAAATAAACATAAAAACACAAAGGTATACCTCCAACAAAAAGAAAATACACCAAAAAGGCTTTTAAGCATAGTAAAGGAAAGTAGAGGTATAGCCAGAAGAAGTTAGGGGGCTGGGGGGAGGGTAACCAGGACTGCAACAGTGAATACACTTGACCATCTACGTTTATGTTAAGTGTACACAACTGTACTATGTTCTACATCTTTCATTGTTGCAGTCATTACATTTGGGTAGATTCCCAACGCTATGGTTGGGAGGAGGAGTTTATATAGCATTAGGGCCAGCAATAAGGCCCTGCAAGACAGCAGTGGCAAAGCCAGCTCTGGATTTACAGAAAATTGGAAAATGATAATGCTTGCTGAAAGTATGTACAGAACTCCAAGTAGCAGCTTCTAGGATGTCCCTGGTAGGAACACCTCTGAGAAAGGCTGCAGAAGTAGATGCAGCCCTGGTGGAGTGAGATCTGAACCCCTGCGGGATAGGTTTTCCATGGTGCTTATAGCAGAAATTAATGCAATGGCGTATCCATTTAGAAATGGTTTGTTATGAAATAGCCTTCCGCTCTGCCCCTGCAGCAAATGCTACCAGCAGTTGGTCCGATTTTCTTTGAGATTTAGTCCTGTCCAAATAGAATCTAAGTTGTCTGTGCACATTCAAGGAATGCAGAATCTGTTCCCCTTTGTTCTGTGGACTGCGATAGAAGGTTGGCAAATGAATGGACTGATTAAGAGCCACACTGGATACCACCTTGGGCATGAAGGATGGATTGGTCCTGAGTGACACCCTGCCCACATGAAAGATGATGAAAGGCTTGAATACCATAAGAGCCTGTAATTCAGATATCCTTCTAGCTAAAGCGACTGCTAAAAGGAAAGCTGTTTTCCAAGAAATAAATTTTAAGACTGCAGTAGCAGCTGGCTCGAAAGGAGGTAGAGTGAGCTTCTCCAATACAAAGTTAAGGTCCCAAGCAGGGGTTGGAGCTCTCCTGGGTGGTCTCAAGTTTTTGGCTCCTTTGAGGTACTGCTTGAGCAGAGGATGACAGAAGCGTGAGCTGACATAGCTGAAGCATGGATTTTAATGGAAGAAAAGGACAGGCCCTTGTGAAGCATCTCAGTTAAGTATTGCAAAATCTGAGGTAAATTGGGTGCCACTGTGCTCATCCCTTTAGATTGGTACCAGGCACAGAATCTTTTCCATTTTCCAGCATAAGATTTTCTAGTACTAGGTCTCTTTGCCTCTAAGATGACATCCATCACAGCTTTGCTGAGGGATGATAAGGTGAATTTATGTGATTAGCCAGGCTGCAAGGTTCAATGTTGGAAGCTGAGGGTGCAGAATTTGGTTCTCCTGCTGAGACAGCAGGGAAGGAGTCTGAGGCAGGTGCCACGGAGATAACTGCGGACAATGCGCAGGAGGGGGTACCAGTGTTGGCACGGCCAGTCTGGAGCAATCAAGATCATCCTTGGTTTGCCCCGTTTGACTTTTAGTAGAACTTTGGAGAGCAGGGGGGGGTAGATTGATAGTTTTTTTCCAGCTGAAGGACAGAGCTTCCACTTTCCAGGCTTGTTTGTAGGGAGTCCTTGTGCAAAACTTGTCCAACGTGTAGTTCTGGGGGGAGGCAAATAGATCTATGTCTGGGCTCCCCCATTCACTTGTCAACATGTTGAAAATCCTTGGTTCCAGTTTCCACTCGTGTGAGTCCATGAGGCTTCTGCTTAGTCCTTCTGCCAGTGTATTCAATTTTCCTGGCAGGAACTGAGCTTCTAGACGCACTTGGAAGTTCAAGGCTGTGTTCCACAATGCCATGGCTAGTCTGCAGAGGGGGTAGGAATGTGTGCCCCCCTCCTTATTTATGTACCACATAACTGTGGTGTTGTCCGTCATTACCATTAGTTGTCCTGGAAGAATGTAGTCCTTGAAGGCTGTCAGAGCATTCTGTACAGCTAAGATTTCTTTTTGATTGATATGTAGAATCATTTGATTTGGGTTCCATTTGCCCTGAATGCACTTCCCTGCCAAGTGAGCCCCCCATGCATAGTCTGATGCATCTGTAGTTAGGGTTCGGGCGGCAGGGGGTAGTGTGAATGGTAGTCCCTTGTTTTGGTGGCAGGCCTCTGCCCACCAGAGTAACTCCAGGTGTAGGCAAGGTATGATAGGAATCATTGTTTCCAGGCTGTGAGAATGTTGACTCCATAGACTTTTTAGATACCACTGTAGTTTCCTCATATGCAGTCTTGCATATGGAATGAGAAGAATGCAGGAGGCCATGAACCCCAAGGCTTGCAGTATTTGTCTTGCAGATAGCAGGGTTTTTGTGGCCACTTGTTTGAAGTAGGTTACCAAATGAATTTGGTTTTCTGGCGTGAGGTAAGCCATCTGGGCAGTTGTATTCAAGCTTGCACCCAGGAATGTAATTTGTTGACAGGGTACCAGTTGTGATTTCTTTTCGTTTATGGTGTACCCCAGACAAGTTAGAACCCTTTTTTTTACAAACGCCAGAAGATTTAAAAGTATACCCTGGTTTTCTGCCTGAATTAGACAATCGTGCAGGTATGGGTATATTTGAATACTTCTTTGCCTGCAAAATGCAATAAGTGGAGTCAGGCACTTTGTGAAAATCCTGAGAGCAGTAGACAAGCCAAAGGGCAGTGCAGAGAACTGATAATGAGTGTAGTCTGCTTTGAAGCGTAGTTATCTTCTGCAAGATTCCCTGCTTGGGATGTGCAGGTATGCTTCTTTTAAATCTAGTGTTGCCAATCAGGCGTTTTTGCCTAGCATAGAAAGCAATTGGTGAAGAGTCAGCATCTTGAATTTTGGAATCTCCAGAAAGATGTTCAGAGTAGACAGATACAGGACTGGATGCCATGATTTGTCTTTTCTGGGTACCAGGAAAAGTCTAGAGTAGAAACCCTGTCTCTCTTCCTCTTCTGGCACCAGCTGAATAGCCCCCATGCTTAAAAGGGACGGTACTTGTTTTTGAGCCTCTGCCCACTGATTTGGGGGCAGGTCTGGCCACCCATTTGGTGTTGGCAACATGTGGAAATGAAATCTGTATCTCTAGGACACTACATTTAAAACCCATTTGTCCTGGGTTATGAGTTCCCAGTTCTTTGCATGAAGAGCAATCTTTCCCCCCAAAGGGGCAGTCAAAAGATAAGTGCTTGGAAATTTTAAAAGGAAGTCATTGAGACTGTTTACCATAGGGTGTGTAGTCATTTCCAGATTTGGAAATGGAGGTCCCCCACTGCTTAGTTCTGAGAGTCCCCTGGGACTGAAACCTAAGGTTTTTGCTGTGTCTGGGTTTGGCTTGAGAGGACCTGGAAAGGACCAATTCTTAATAGGCCAGTGCCTACTAAATCTAGGAGGTTGTACTTGTACAAAATCTTTAACAGTTTACATAGATTTAGCTTTATCTTCCATCTTTTTAAGAACTTCTTCAGCCTTGCTGCCAAACAGGTGGTCCTGATTTAAAGGAGCATCCAACAATTTAGCTTTAACATGATCAGGCAAAGATTGTTCCTTAAGCCAAGTATGCCTTCTAAGCACAGACCCAGTAACAGCAGCCCTGCAAGAGGCCTCTAAAGAATCAAAACCACACTGCAAAGTATGTTTTCCAACTTGTTCAGCAAAATGCATTAAGTCCTGTAAATCTTTATTTTCCACAGAGTCAGGAATCAACATAATTTTCTGTTTAAGCAGTCCAATAACATGTTGCTGATATTTTAACATATGAAATTGGCAGTTTAAAGCTCTGATTGCCAAGGTTGCAGAAGTATAAACATTTTTACCCCTTCTATCCAGCGCCCTGGAGTCTCTATCAGAAGGGGTAGGATTTTTAGCAGTAAAAGAATTAATGCCCTTGAGCCCCTCAGAAATAGTCTCTGGATTTGCAACAGGATTTTTGAAAAGGAACTTGTGGAACTCAGGGAGTACCGGTCAGATTTACTGGGAGCAGGAGGCAGGGAATCAGGGGCCAAACTGGATTCCGAGAAAGCATCATCAACAATGTCTAGTACAGGAGAAATAGCCAAAGGTCTAAGTTGAGGTATGGAAAGGGAAATCCCCAAGCCTCTTTTTTGAATCAGAAAATTCCTGGCTTTCCCAGTGAAAGTGCTCCCTTAGAGTATGGAAGGGTTCCCCAAAAGAAAAATCCTCAGGAAGGGAAGCAGAGGGAATAGAGTCCTCTGCATCAGAATCCCCTCTGACCTAACTGAAACCTCTCATTACCTTAAAATCTGATATAACCTTTGTGGTGTATTTGCTTATAGCTGGAGGGATGTTTTGTTTGTGCTAAACTTTTATTATTGGTACTATTTACTGACCACCTTTAGGGGGGGGGGCACCTGACATCTGGGGCAAGGGAGACTGGAGTGAATGGCGTTGGATGCCTCTTGTATGCCCCTGGCACACTGGCGTCGGGGGGGGGGGAGGCGTCAGCGGGCGATGCCGGACCGGGACTTTGGGGTTCGGGCCGACTGCCGGACTGCCTGATGACGGGATGGCCCGGGTGTGATGACTACAGCAGGGTATACACTCGAACATCTACATTTATGGTAGGTACAAAACTGTACTTTTTCTGTACAGTCCTATCAGTGCTAAATACAGCTAGGATTGAAATGATCTCCGGGTCGATAGCCTAGTAATCTCTTGTGATCCTCTGATCAGAATAAATGCAGTACATTTATCATTAGTAGTTTTCCCCCCCATTAGCCATGCTTCCTTGCCAGCGGGCCTTTTTTAACTCTCTGTAGCACTTTCCTTTTCCAAATGCCTTGTGAAAGATGAGGGCAATGAGCATACTTACCTGTGCAGCTTTATAGTACCTGAATGTTGGATCATTAACCAGCTGAATGCATTTCGCAGTTGTGTATGCAAATTAGCTGTCATACTGAATAAAACTAGGTGTGCATTTCATTTGTTCAGGGCTTTTAAATAGTGTAAGCAGTTTGTTGTGTCTAAGTTGTGGATAGATTGTGTCATAAGTTATGTAACAGATGAATATTGTTTGTGATTATTATTTGTAGCTTCTGTATTGTATTTGTGACATGCACTATTGGCACTCTTAGTAATTTGCTACATAAAAAATACTCTTAGTTGCATAATTATGTGAATGAGTTGTAATTTACTAGAAGTAAAGATTGTAAAGTGAGAATAGTCAGCTTACTTTAATAATGAAACAAACTAAGACAAATACCCTTTACAGGCCCCTGCCTGTATACATTTTAATGCTGGCTGCAGTGGGATTTCTTTGGTCCAGCTTAGATCGCAAACACCTCAACAGTTTGCCATGTGGCAAGGAGTCTAAAGCTTTAGACAAGTTTGCTAAAATTTACTTCTGTGTTAAGCTGAGGGTCAGAAATCTCAACTACTTGCATCATCCGTCTTGATTCTGGTCTTCCGTGTTGGACAAGGCACTTGAAAGTTTTGAGAATACCACTGGATTTGGCTTAAGAATGACCTTGTTGAGGCTCCAGTGGGGGGTTCTAAGGTAGTTTGGCATGTAAAGTGGCTTTGAGTAACAGAGAAATGAAGCCTTGACTTTGGTTTTGGTAATCTGGATTCTTTTATTTGACCTGGTATCTGAGATGCCTGCTGGAAAAGGTGGGGCGATGAGTGACAGTTAATAGATTAGTACTAAGGTAACTGCCCTTGCGAGCCATTTTGAGCCTAACCAATTATCCCTTGTGAGACTTGAACCCTGCACCTTGTGTTTGTAAGGCAAACACCTTAACCATTATACCACCCTCCCAACCCTTTTTTGTTAGTTTACGTGTCTTAGAGGGGACCTTTTGTTATTTTTTTATGCCTAAGGCTACAGCTTGCAGTGGACATTATCTGGGATTCATATGTTGTGGTGGTGTGTTGGCAGACGTGCATTTACCACCTGATTTGGCATCATTACTCATTGGGAGTAAGAGTGGAACTATGGCTAGGCTAAAACAGTAAAAAATCCAAACTCTGCCTGAGAATGACAACTGATTTTGACTTCCCATTTGGCAGTGTTGCTATGGACAGCCAGTGAAGGCTGAATGAGTCAGAAGAGTGAAAAAGAAGCTTGATGGTTATGGAGGAGAAGGCAGAAATACTTTATCTGCAGTGTAGCCTACTCCTGTCTGGATGCTGTTGCTAGGGATGAGGCTTGTAGGTTTCTTTATATATTTATCTATCCGTGTCCGATATGTGTTTTTATGTATCTATTATGCATCTGCTTGTTTTTTTATTTGTTTCATAACCAAGATAGTGGACTAATCCTTTTCAGCTACATCCCAGGATTTTCAGTAGCGCAAAAGAAGAAGAAATGTTTGTATTTATGCAGCTTAAACAGAGAATAGGTTCAAAGGATATGCATAGGATTACTAAAGTGTCAAACTCAACATCAAGAATCTCTTAATGCACAATGTTTAAAATTGAAGGTAGTGATTACTTCTTGGCCAGGTCTCTTACATTCTGTTCATTGACCTTCTTTAAAGTTAGTAGACCTTCAACACTGTGGATAGCTTTTGGATTCCCTTATGATCAAGTACTTGTTTTCCTCTTCTAAGCTATGCTAACCCCAAAAGCGGAAGATGTTCCCTGTCATGGTACACATGGTGCTGAAGTATTATATAGACATACAGTTGTTGTGGCTGTCTCCCTTTTCTGGACGAGACTTTCTACAGATAATTTATTGTTTTATTGTTAAAGTCTTGACTTTTGGTTTTTGACTGCCTTTTGGGAGGTAGTGGTGTTGCACGTTTTGCCTAGCTTGGGAAAACAGTATAAAGGACCATTAGATTTTGTTACAGTCATCCTTAGACTTAATTTAGAGCTTACTGGTCTTTCCCCTAAAGAGAACCCTTCTGGTGGACTATTCTAGCTCATCTCTTATGAGAGGCTGAGACTGTAATATTGAAAAGAGCCATAGACATTGTCTGTTAGTCAGCACAGGGTGTGGGGTTATACATTCATTTCTTCCTATTCCTTTATATTGTGGACATTTCCTTCCCAGTCTGGACTTCAGTAACTTTGACCAACATACTCGTTATGTCGGGTTCTCCATGGCAGTCCTTTAGGGTATCATGGCCTTGCAAGTATGCTTAGACAGAGTCAGTGTACCAGGATACACCTTTTGAGCACTGTTTTGGGTCCACTCTGAAGATTTCCTCTACTTATCTGTGATTGGACATCACTTTCATTAGAAAGTGTTGCAATTTGGTCTTTCTTCAGCTCCCAGAATATTTACTAAGGGTGTAGGCTATTGTAGCCAAAACTTTATAAGAAAAGGATCTCTTTATGTCCCCCCCCCCACCTGGATGACCATCTTTTAGCAGTTACATTTATGAAGTTCTTGGATGCATCCCTGCAGTGGGAACTGACATGGCTGCTGTCATTGTGGATAGAAGTATATTTGTAGAAGCCCTGAGTTCCTTCTTTCCTACTGATAGTCTTCATGACTATGGAATTGGACACTGTACAGTGCTAGTCATTCCTGTTGGAGTTGGCTGCTGAGGTCATGGCTTTGGCAGTCTTAGTGGGGACACAGAGCATGGTCCTGGCTCAGACTCTGTTGTATATTTTGTGTATGAAAGCAGCTATTGTGTTTATGGTGTCTTTTCAATGCCTTAACAGAAAGATGAGAAGTTACAGCAGTTAATAGGAGATGAGAGTGTGTGAGTCAGTCAGGTAAGATTCCTCTTCCCATTGCAACTATACCCACTGACTTGCATCTCATCTTAGAGATGAAGGAAGAAAGAGCAAAATTCACTGTTTTTGCCCCTTTGTGGCTGAGAAGAAACCAGTCTATCTCAGATTGGTATATTACCCAGTAATCCAATTAAAATAAATGGGATATTCCATGTCATATATAGAAGTAGAATACAACATTTCCTCATTTGCCTACAGAACCAAGCAGAATAGAGGGAGAACCCTCATACATTAATGTCAGCTTGGCCAATTACCAGTCTTGAACTGATCCTTTTGAATCCTGATGGACCTAGTATCTATAGTAGTAGAGGTTAATCAGCCTACTTGGAAACCTTCAAGTCAGCATTCCTCTGTCTCCAACCAAAGGGTTTGGGTAGAATGGTACCAGTTACAGCATGATTCAATTAGCTAGGAGGTGGCTCCCAATCAACTGTGTGATTTCACTTCCATTATTCCACAGTCAAAGTGCTTGTGTTGTGTGGCAGGATTGTGGGCCAACAATGGCTGATCAGGAGGTTCCCTAAAGGAGAGCTGCAGCTCCATCCTCCTTTGAAGACCCCCTCCCATCTGTGGGACTTGAACTTCATAACTAACAGGTTTCCTCATTTTTGAAACCGCTGTCTTGGCACAGTTGAAGTTCATTTCTTAGATTTTTTTTTTTTTTTGGTAGCTATCACCTCTGCTTTAGACTCATATTTAGGGAAGCATATCTGGCCTTTCAAAATGACAGGTACCCTCAGAAAAAAATCCTTGTTCTCTTCCAAGACTGGTTTCTAGTTTGTCCCTTAACCAGCCCTGCTTCTCCCCGTTTTATTTACAGGGGCATTAACTACATGAAAGAGCCATTTGCACTCTTGACATGCAACATCTGTTTTCACAAGAAACGGGTACCTACATTTGAGAAGATGACAAATTATTGATCAGATTCACTGCATGGAGAGAGGAGTTTGCAGCTATCAAACAAACACGTTGTAAGTGGCATGTCATTATCATTCTGTTTTGTCTTCAGTTCAGACTGTTAATCATTCAGTCTTGAATGCTGTGGAAAAAAAAACACTCCATTAGGAATACGTCCAGTATGGTAGTGGCCGATTACAAGCTGTTTTTAGCTCCTAATCCAAAGACCTAATTAATTGCAAGTTTAGTAGTATTAAAGGAATATTAACAGATGTTATACTATAGACTGAACGAATGAAGGTACTTGCATGACTGCTTCTAAAAAAAAAAACCCACCATCATAAAATGAGAAAAATAAAAGGAGATCTTTAAAACAAGTGAGCTTTCACTAGACTACATGGCTTAAACTACAGGTGGATTGCATTAATTCAAGTGAACTTCCAGAGGTGAATTCTCTACAAAAGATGTGAAACTGGACGAAGTATATACTGAAGTGATTAAAATTAGGAGGAATCTGGAAGAATATGACAAAACTAATAATAGAAGACTGGGTGAAATGTATAGTGCACTTTTATGCTTCTCTGATAACATTCAGAAATTAACAAAGGAAACAGTGGAGACTAAAAACAGATATGCAGAAATGGAGGTAATGCAGGAGATAGTTCAGGAGAAATTGAACTGGAGGATAGGTCCAAATACCACATAGCTGGTAGTCTACTTAACGCCGAAAATGTGATGAGGCCTTGGGACACAGGTGGACAGTAGTCTCTCCTTTGATAATTACATTGCCACAGTGGTCATGAAATCCTTCTACGTGGCTCACCTCATCACAAAAGGTTTCTCATCCAGAAAAAGAGGTCATTGTTCCCCTCTACTCATCACTCGTTAGACCCATTATAGAGTACAACGCCCCTTTTGGTATGTACCTCACAAGATATCTACAACTGGAAAGGCCACATAAATACCTCACAAAGAGGATTACTGGCCTCAAACAGATGCCCTACATAGACAGTCTCAAAAAACTCCAGCTTTACTCCGTCACATATCGTCTCCTCAGAGGCGATCTTTGCCTAACATACAAAGCTATGTCAAACCCATAGCTGTTGGAAATGCTTCACTTAAAGAAATCCCAATCCCTCCAAGCTACACGCTGTATGGACCTAAACCCTGTCACCACAATAAACAGAACATGCTGGAGGGATAGATTCCTGTCCCAGAGACTTCCCATACTCTGGAACAGACTACCTATCTATGTCAAACAGAGCTCCTCATTAGCACTCTTCAAGAAAAATCTTGATGATTGGATGGGAAATAGGAAATTCACCCCAGGGATCACTTCTGTGGCTCTGCTCGACAGGGGCACAGGAAAATAATTTTCTTGGGTGGCGAAAGCCAGGGTACATTTTTGGCTATTCTTATATAGGCCCCCTAGGGCCAACAGCCTAGTACCTACCTATGAAGAATCCTCATAAGAAGGTAAGGGCAAATCCAGGTTATCAGAAGAGTCAGAAAAACAGAATCCTGATCAGAAGATTCATAATCAAGCTCAGCCCTAGGCCTCTTAGAAGGGGGGGGGGGGGTTGGCTACCCCTGATTACAGTTATTAGATCTTCAGCCATTTTTATCATTTGTTTTTAGGCATAGAGGCCTGAGCATGTGGCCTGGGTGTCGGATTTTTAGACATGGATCGAGATTTAGGCCTTAGTAATGAAGGAGGCATTGATTTAATATGCAAGTCTGTAGGCCTGACTACTCCCTCAGAAGCCGGTACCTGCTCTGGTCCCATCCAAGGTACAGACATCCCCGGGTTCCATAGCTGAAGCATCTCGCGGCATGCCAGACTCCGAATGGGTCTCAGTAGAGGCCTGCGAATCAGAAGTAGCAGGTATCAGGCACTGCGAAAGCGCCTCACTGAGTACCAGCGAACTGGTGACTGGCTTAGGAGAAGCGTCATCGGCAGTTTTGGACATAGGCGGCCTGTCTCTGTCTTTATCTTTGTGTTTTTTTCGGAAACCCGGTAGTCGAATGACTAACCAATGAAATTTCTGGATAATTAAACCGAGAACAGAAATATTTAGAGGTAAAAATATGCCGATGATGGATAGTGCGTTGATTAAATAAAGCACAAAACTGATAGCAAGGTACGTCATGGTCAGGGCCTAGGCAAGGAATACAGTACAAATGAAAATCTTTATGAGGTATTTGCTTTCCACAAGTAATGCAATTATTAACTTTTACTGACATCGGTAAGGAGCAAGAAAAAGTTTCCCCAACAGGGTACTTAGCTTTAAGATGAAGACTTCGGTTCTGAAACTCGAAAACGAAAATTTCAGGAGTCGGCCGACCGGCACTTGCGAACTGTTTCTGCTTCAGGCACCGCATGGCAAGAAAGACTGATTTAATGATATTGGCTGCATGTTTTATACCCCTGATGACCTGACGTCATGGAAGAAGGGACAACAACAGACGCAGGACCCAAGACTTTGTTAATCAGGCCGACTGAGGGCAACTTGCAAGATTACCCAAATGTAATGACTGCAACGGTGAAACACAAAGAACATAAAGATGGTATCAAACCAGGAACTCTATCAATAAATATAGAAACTTTTTTTTTTTTTTTTTTGTTACAGAAGGAAGGGGAGGATAAAAATGAAAAGAAAAGTATGTATCTAAACATTTATCTGTCAAGATAAAAAAAAAAAATACCTCTTACCTGTCCCTACAGGCCCAAGCTACAGTGACCATACCTGTATTGCTGAAGTAGCAAATGAGATCTGAAGCAATCCAAGCTAAAGAGAGGATTACAGGTAAGAAAGGTTTGAGCTATGGAGCCAATGTCTATGGAAGTGACCAAAGCTGGATCTGAGCTCTGCTTAGAGATCCCATCAGTTGAGGACCGATGTAAAATACATCAGATCTATACTTCAAAATTTCAAAAATATCTTTCCTCATAAAAAGTCTAAATATGAAGAAAACAGTAAAAATAACACTCTGACAGCTATTGGAAAAACCAACCTCTAAAAGTTGCCGAGGGACTAAAAAAGAAAGTGGGACAGACACAACTAGAAATTTACATACATAAATACATACACAGTCATTCTTTAGTACCTACTTTAGTGCGCCGGAGGAGGGAGTGAGACTCAAAGTTATTCCAACACAGTAGGAGCAAGGCAGAGAAAAACAGTTACGTCCTTACCATAACTTGGCACCTGTGTTATCCTATGTCATCATTCATCACTACTGGGTCTAGGATCAGACATAAGATTCGAACCCGTAACTTTCAACAGACAGATCCAAGGCTCAAGTTCCTCCCTCTTCTATGATGTCCTGCTGCCCTCTAACCACCCAGTTCGAGTTTGCAAACATATTCCTAAAGGCTACTTCTACAAAGGTGGAAAGAAACAACTCCATCTTCCTCCAAGATCTAAGTAAGGTAGGGTGATGGCGGCTGGAAAATGCTATGAATGATGACATTGGATAACACAGATGCCAAGTTATAGTAAGGACGTAACTCTATCTGATGTTATCCATGTCATCATTTATCACCATATGGTCAGAGTCCCCGGCTACCATTTATCTTGGGAGGCCTCAAGGAAGGACATGCAGGAGCAATGTGGAGCCAAAGCATGTCTTGCTCCTGGAAATCAAATCCAGCTTGTAATGAGATATAAAGGTGTGAGGATTAGACCAAGTGGCAGCAGCACAAATATCATCAATAGACAGCCTTGCTACAAAGACCGAAAAAGTTGCTACAGACCTAGTAGAATGAGCCCTGACATTTCCTGGAACCTCAAGGTGGCTAAGGACGTAGACCGTAGAGATGCAGCTAGATATCCATTTAGAAATAGTGACTTTAGAAACTGGAAGGCCGCAAATGTTAGGGGAAAAGGCCACAAAAAGCTGTTCTGACTTATGAAAACATTTAGTCCTATGCAAGTAAACCCATAATCGTCGGTGAATGTCCATGTTATGGAGGATATACTCCGTTGTGTTGGAATAGTTGGGGAAGAACACTGGGAGATGAATGCATTGGTTTAGAGATGATTCGAAAGCAATCTTGGGCAAGAAGGAGGGGCTCATCCTAAGAAAGACCCTGTCCTTGTACAAATCATGTAAGGAGGAGAAATGTAAGGGCTTGCAGTTCTGAGACCCTCCTAGCTGATGTAATAGCCACCAGAAAGGCCATCTTCCAAGACAGAAATTTGAGATTGCAGGAACTAGAAGGCTCAAAGTGATTCCTAGTCAGAGACTGCAGGAGGGTGAGACTTAGCCTGGCTGGCAGCCTTAGCACGGGTGTAGGCCTTGATGGACATAGACACAGGAGGCCTAGCTGCCCCACGTGCTGGAGTAACTTTGTCCACCAGTATGGTGTCAGGTAAATCTTGTGCTTCGGTTTCAGGAGGAAAATCAACAACCGGCACTGGGGTAGCCTCCGGGACCGAAGTGTGCGGTAAAGCAGTGTCGTCGGCCTGGAGCGGTTGAATTACCGCCTCCGAAGAGACTGATGCACTCGTGGTAGGCTTTAGCGTGGTGTCAGTGGAAGTCGCGGGCCGAGAATGTCGGTCCCGGTCCTTCCGTTTTTTGGAAATATGTGCTGTCAGTAGTTCCGATGGCATGATATAGGAGTAATTTTCCCCAAAAAAGTCTTCAGCAAATTCTGCCCGGCGCCTAAGTGTGCGCTTATTGAAGCAAGCACAGGCAGCACAGGCCGAGACGTCGAGGTGTGGGCCGAGGCAGGGAAGGCAGTAAGAATGGAAATCCTTATGAGGTATTTGTTTACCACAAGACAAGCAATTATTAACTTTTGCACTTTTATCTGACATCGGCTGAGGCAAGAAAAGGTTCCCCAATGGGGTACTTAGCTTTTTGATGACTTCGGTATCTGAAAACACAGGAGCTGGCCGACCGGCACTTGCGAACTGCTTCTGCTTCAGGCACCGTGCGGCAAGAAAGACCGACCCAGACTTTGGAATCCGGCCGACCGAAGGGCTGCCTGAGGCAGGACAACCCATATGTCAGGACTGCAGTTGCATTCTTGAAGGACATCCAGTGTTAGGTCCCAAGGAGGCGAAGGGTCCTTGATTGGTGGCCAAAGCAGAAATACCCCTTTCATAAAAGCTTTACACAGCCTACATGAAAAGGCAAACTCAGAGCTCACATGAAAGTTGGAAATCCCCGCCAATCAAAGCTTAATAGTGTAAAAACTTGCTCCCACTTGGAAAAGGGAGGACAAGAACAAAAGCAAATCTGAAACTGAAGTTGAAAAGGGATCCAGATTCCTGCTCTTATCCCAGATAGAAAATCTTTTCTACTTACTAATGTATAACTTTCTAGTGGAGGGTTTCTGGGAGGCCAGACTGATATGTTTAATGGGGGACGCTAGCTTGAACTGTTTTATGATCACTGGAAATGGAGAAACCATGCAGTTAGATGAAGGGTTCAAAGGTTTGGGAGAGGAAGGCCTGATGGATGGGAAATCAAATCCTGAAGGGGAGCCTGTACCTATAGTGGATACTTGAGATGAGACCTGATGAAGGGGAACCACAGCTGACAAGGCCAGAAAGGGGCAATGAGGACAAGGGGTGTCCACAGGCACTGTGCTTTCTGCAGAACCTTGGGTATTAAGGGGACAGGAGGGTAGGCGTAAAGGAGAACCGGAGGCCAATCGTGTACTAAAGCATCCCTGGGTGACTTGCCCAGAGGGGGGATCAAGGTGAATTATCTGCAGCACTTGTGGTTGGCTGGAGTGGTGAAAAGGTTGTAGCATGGTTGACCATGATGGTTGAAAATCTGCTTCACCACTGAAGGATTAAAGGGCCACTCATGAGGACTCAAGATAGATCTGCTGAGCCTGTCGACTAATATGTTGGAATCCTCGGGTATGTGCAACGCAACAAGTAAGCATCTGGAGATCACCATCCATTCCCACACTCCCATGGCCTCTCTGCACAATAGATAAAAATGTGTTCCCCACTGCTTGTTGACATACCAGACCACTGCCATGGTGTCAGTCTGAAATGCAATCATCCCTACAGGGAGGCAGTCCTGGAAGGCATTCAACGATAGAACTGCTCTCATTTCCAGAATGTTTATATGCAACTTGGTCTCTACTGGGGACCATGTGCCTTGGACAGTCTTCTCCTGAAAATGGCCCCCCACCCCAACAGGGAGGTGTCCATGGTCACTGTGGCTATGGATGGTGGGAGATAGAAGGGTCTGCCTACAGACAGCCTGAGACTGAAGCCACCACTGGAGATGATGTCTGCACACTGGTATCAGATTTATGGTCATAGACAAGGGATGATGCAGTGCAGACCACTGGACAGCTAAGGTCCATTGCAATGCTCGCATATGGTACCTGACCAGGGGAATGAGATGAATGGCTGACCCCATAGATCCCACAGCCCAAAGAACTAGGTGAACCATGGGGCACAACAGATCTAAAATCTGTGTGACCTATTCCCATATCAACTGAATTCTGCACAAGGGTAAGGCTGCAATTTCTGAAATTGAGTTTATCTGAACTCCTATGAATTCCAGCTGTTGAGTGGGGATCAGATTGGATTTTGCAAGGTTGATGGTTATCCCCAACTGACAAAAGAGGGGGAGAACATAATGAATCGCCTGTATCAGTTGATGCCTCGAAGGTGCTACAAGAAGCCTATCATCGAGGTATGGAAAGACCTGGAACTCCTGCAGTCCCAGGTGAGCCACTACCACTGCCATGCATTTGGTAAAGACCTGGGGCACCATGATCAGACCGAAGGGTAGGGCTTTAAACTAGTAATAACTGGCTCATAGCTGGAAGTGCACATGTCTCCTGGATCACCTGTCTATTTTGATGTGATAGTAGGCATCCTGGAGATCCACAGAGCACATCCAATCATCCTTACGTAAAAGTGGCAGAATGGACTAAGCAGTGACCATCCAGAACTATCACTTCACTGAAAGATTGAGCTCGCTGAGATTCAGAACAGGACATAAGTCCCCAGTATTTTTTGGCACTAAAAAGAAGTGAGAGTAAGTGCCGGATCCTCTTTGTCCTGCTGCGACCTCTAGGATTGCTCTCTTAGGGCCAGATCCCTTTGACTGGGTGGAATGTCTGGGAGGTAATGTTTTACTGGAGGGGGTTCCAAAAAGGGAATGAAATAGCCCCTAGAAATGACATTTAACACCCACTGATCGGAAGTGATGTTTGTTCAGGTTAGTGAGTGTAGGGAAATGAGACCCCTGACTGCCTCCAAGGCAGAGCAGCTGGGCAAATCTTCAGGAACGCTACTAGGGCTGCTCACAGAAGGGTTCCCTGGAGCCCTGATTTTGCGGGCCCCCTTTGCCTCAAGGGTGTCATTGCCCATTGAATCCTCTCTCCCTGCCTCTGGAAGAAGATTCATCAAGAGCACCCCGAAAGGGAGACTGTGCCTTATGGAACCACAACTTCCTAGTTCCCCACTGGGTCTTAGAGAAGGACCTCTGGGGAGAAGAAAGCTTGATCCCCACCACAGACAGAGTCTTTCCTTCCTTCCCGCCAGCTGCAGATCAACGTGCCCTTCACAGAAGGTCCAAAAAGAGTAGAACCATCAAAGGGGGCATTAGTAAAAGACACCTTAAAGGGTTCTGTGAACCCACATAAACGTAGCCAGGCATAACGCCTTAAAGCAATGCCTGTACCAGCTGCCCAAGAGGTAGCTTCTGTGGCACTGGAAATTAACCTCATTAAGGAATTCCAAGGGAGGTCAGAGTGGATAGCTTAAGAGACACCTGCTTGAGGTTCTCCGCTGGTAAAAACCCTGTAAGGGAGGTGGAAAGCTCTTGGATCAAATCCCTTTGGAGGCATACAAAATGTCCCAAATAATTTCTCACTCTCAGTCCAAAGGTAGCAGAGTGGTACACACGCTTCCCAAAATGGTCCATCGCCTGGGGCCCCCTGTTTGGGGGATGGACCGTGGAGCTCTGCTCTGCTAACTTTTTTTTATGGTGGCAGCAACCACAATGGCATAGACTGGGACTCCTTTGCTCCAGAAAGAATGGTCAGCAGAAGGGCTAAGAAACTTGTCAGCCCTTTTTGGAACAGGCTCCACTGTGTCCAGTTTCTTCTAGGCCCTGCCAGTGATCAAGTCCACTAACTCATCAGCAGGGGGGGACACTCGGGAAGTAGATGGGCCCATCCCGAAGGCCTTCAGAAATATGGACTCCTCCGAAGACAGGGGTTGGGGAGAGCATCTGCCCTTTTGCTTCAAGAGTTCAAGTTTGTCTCCAAAGAAGACATTGTCGTGTGGAGATCTGGGGGACCCGTCTCCTTCCTCAAGGTCCATATCTTTGGTGAGAGACTCCACTGGCGAGTCCAAGTGCCTCCTCTTGCACTTTCTCTTACAATGAACCTCCTCCGTGGGGGCTCTGGGGAGGACTTGGAAGCGACAGGGACCCCAGAGGGGAGGAAACCCTCTAAAGGCTCGATCCGGCCTGACCTTTGACAGGATGGCAGGCCTTGCCAACTGAAGAAGAGTGAGGCAGGGAGGGACCCGGAGGTGTGGCAGAGGAAAGTCTAGACCTGGAGAAGGTCCCCTCTACCACCTGGAAAGCAGAGGGGCTAGAAGCAGGCCCATCTCCCACATCTGAGGGAGACATTACCTGGAGAGGAGCAGCGTGTCCAGAAACAGCCCCTCGACCCCCGGATGATATCAGCCCAGAGCTATCAAAAACTGAAGCATCAAGGGGAAGGGACCAGTCAGAGAAAACGGTACACATCCCCCCTGCAAAGCCAGTGTTGACCACTCTGGTATGGGGTTCACCTTGCTCCGAGGGAGGGGGAACAGAATAAGCCAGGGACTCTGACAGGGTCAAGAAGGGGGGATACTCAGCCTCACCAGAATCTGGCCGCAGATGTCCTGGTCCCTAGAATCCAAAGCCACCAGGTTTGGATGAGAACGAGAAACCAGGGGGTGAGGCTTCACTGGCCGGATGGGTAAGGGAAGCCAGGAGCCCCAACTCTATTTGGGCCTTGAGGAAGCTCATCATCCTGTCCATGTCTGAGGGCAAGAGACTCCTTGAAGATCTACAGGAGGAGGAAGAGGAGTGGTTAGACTTGGAGGGAGATATCCCTGACCTACTGCGGCATTCTGAACAGCAGCTCCAAAGCCTTGGAGCTGACTGAGTTATCTGTTTGGAGGTAAAAGAGACAACAACCTCCTCTTCCACGACTGTAATCAGATCCGACGACCCTATCGGATCCGAGGCTGGCCTAACCTTGGTTGGATCCAAGAGCCTCTGATCCAGAGAGGCCCTGGATCCAAAAGACTGCTCCACTGCTCTCAGCTCCAAAGACCTCAGATCTGAGACGAACCGGGCTGGAATCAGATCCGTCGACTTAGGATCTTGACAGCTGCGGTTTGTTGGATGGAGCTGGCTGGAGAGAAGGAGTCTTCCCTTTTGGATCAGAAGAGGAAGCCTTCAAGGGGGAAATGAAGGGTCCCCCTGAACAAGACCCTTTAGTAAAAGTTTATTGTGGTGCTCCGCTAAAGTCATGGGGTTAAAATGCAGCATAAAGGTCACATTCAACCTCCAGGTGCAGGTCACCCAAGAGATGCACGCACTCCTCATGCATGTCGGAATACAGCATTTTGCAACCGCATGAGCACTTCTTAAAGCCAGCAGGCTTATCAGACATAATTCTAACAATTACAGAAATAAACAAACTAAACTAGAAGAAAAACACTACAGCCCTAACGGCTACAGGAGAAAAGGTTGCCAAAAGCCAACACCCATTAATGAACCGAAAACTAAGTTAAGGGGGGGAGGTAATAAACTACAGGAACAATAACTCACAGCCCTAAACTACAATAGAAAAACTACACTATGTAAGATATAAGAAAAAAGAAAGAAGTACTTATCTAACTAGAGCCAGAAGAACACACATCTGCATAGGATACACGGCAAATGAGAACTGGGGGCTAGAGGGCTGCAGGGCATCATGAGAGTGGGAGGAGATAGAGCCTTGGATCTGTCTGTTGAAAGTTGCCAACTCGGATTCGATGTCTGATCCTAGACCCAGTGGTGATGACATGGATAACATCACATCCCTTACACACACACACACACACACACACACACAGGTTTGTAAGATCTCCACTTCATGTACAGCATGTATGTAATGTGGGAGAATACTGGAACACCTTGTGAAAATTCACACAGACAAAGGAAGGAGAGGTACAGTATAGGAAGAAAGTGCCCCAGTGAGGAACAAAACTGGAGGACCAAGAGCTCACAGGCAAGCAGTACTACACACTAAATCAATGTTCCACCCTCAGAACTTTTTAAAATTGAACACATAATGAAATATTAAAAACATATAAGTGTTTGAATGGATTTTCTCAAGCAAAATTATTTCAGACATTATTTCTAATCAAGCTAGGCCAGAACATATACTTGTGTTCTGTGAGAATTACTTATGAGCAATTTAAGTCCAACATAATTTGTGTTCTGTAAAACTTTATGCTACAACTGTATTTTGCAGATCACGATAAGAGATCAAAGCTTTGCTTTGTTACATAAAAAGAAATACTATGGAACATTACCTGTCAAGGAGAAGCAGTTAGAAACAGACAGTCTGACACTGTATTTTGTCCTTGCTTTTATTACAAGTTCTGTATAGAATGTAGAGTTGCTTGTGTGAAGGAAACGGGGAGATCACAAGACACTTGCATAGATTTTGAAAATTTTCTGAAATGTAACAGCTTAAGCCATTACTAGATTATTACATTATGTTATTCATGTCTTAAGAATATGAATTGTGATTGGAAAGAATATTCCAGAAGGTATCACCTAAACTGGCCAGTGTTTTGTTTCATAAATTTAAGTTGGTCTTTGTAGTCTGCCACGTTAGAGCTGAATCAGAATGTCAGTAGTTGTCAGTATTATTCTGGAACAATAAAGATTCTTACCACAACATAATTCTTGTATCAGTGAACATTGTGTGAGACATTCAGTTAGCGGACACTTAACACTGGCACAGCCAGCCAGTTTTTCTAAAAAATCTTGCATATTACTTGCCAGGAAAACTTATGATGCAGCTGGCTGATAACAGGGGAAAAGCAGTGGTAAGAAAGAAGATTAAAGATCCAACATATTTCTTAAAATTTACCTACAGGACAGACTTTTGGAAATACTGATGGATAAATGATTACAAGACAAGGAGGCTAAGACAGTTGCGCCTTGTTCACAAAAGTTTGTATAATGGGCAGTAGGAGACACCAAAGTCTATCGTACCACCTTTGGTTCAATCTATCTTCCAGATGCATAGACCAGGAGCACATTTTACATTTTTTAATTGCATGCCAGCAATGAATCAAGTCTTCAAAGGGGATTTTCCTTGAGATAAAAGGTAATAAATTCATGTTTTTTCAAGTTTAGAAATAATAAATGGCAGTTGCATTGTCTTGTTCAGCAGACAGTGACAATCTGTGTGTGTATGGCAGGAATATACAGAAAAGAAATGCATAAAGTAATTTCAACTGTAGTATGGGTGGATGGTGATAAAAAGTCTTTTTGCAGTGCAAAGCTGAACTGGTATACACTATAACAGTTTAAAAGTCTTAAATCAGTAGTGTATGCAAATCCATCACATGCCCTTTGTTGTTTGGAGATGCCTAAGGGAGATGGATGAGAGATCAAATGGCTGTATTGTGTTTTCAGCATCTCTGAGAGTATGCAAAAATCCAAACATTTTGCACCAATATCACTGGCATTTTGAAATTCCAAACATTCTACTTCCAGAAAAATAAGATCAATTCTCAGGAAAAGTTGTGTTATGTGAATGTGTACAGTAACCTGTGTAAGAGTTTACTGTTTTTCTAACACAAGATGTTCAATCTGCAGGAAAACTGTTCTTCAAAGTAATAACTATGCCTATACAGACAAGCATTCTTCTATGGTTACAGCTTTCAGCTTGTGTGCTATGTATACCAAACCTCTAACCTTCAGGATTTGTACTCAGCAAGAGGAAATTAAAATGTTAATGGTATCTATGTTACATACAAAGATATTTTAAATTATATATATATCATTTTTACTATATGGTTTTGTCCATGATTTGTGTCTTTATGAACTTGTAAGACATGCAATTACCAGATATTTTCCAAAATCACCCAAATGTGAGACTTCCAAGATGGCTGTACACTGATCAACACCGTAACTTCAGCTCTCCCAGTGTGAAAAAATAATCTGAGAAAAAGGAGTGTCCTTTAAAATGTTTTTTTTTTTTTTTTTTTTTTTTTGGGGGGGGGGGGGTAAAATTCAGATACTGGCTAGTAAATACACTGCCTGGATGCCAGCAAAAAATAAATTTGGAAAACCTCAATGAAAATCAATCAGAAAAGGTGAAAGATAACACTGTCTGGAAAGATTCGTCAGTTGTACAGCAAAAAGCAGTTCAAGAGATGGCTTCCACTAATACAGAGAAAAGAAAAGAAAAAATGTACTCAGAGGCGATTAAAATGAATGAAACATTTAAGGAATATATCAATTCAAACAACAAAAGTCTGGAAAATACAAGAAGCTTTAACTAACCATTCAGATGACCTGATAAAACAGCAAAAATCAGAGGTTGACATGAAGAAAAAGCTGGCTGAGTAAGAGGTTTCTCAAGAAGAACCAACTGAAAAACTTCATAGAGTCAGAAGACAAAGCACATGGCAAAAAATGATTTTCTGCTGTTGCAGAGAAACTGGAAGGATCAAACTATATTCATTTTATGAAAGTACAAATAAGAAACTGGATAGGTATTCCACAGCAGAATTTGTTAACTGAAAGGGCACAGAGTGTATGCGCCAAACCTGAGCATTAGAAAGCAGCAAGACCTATATTAGTAAAGATGTAATCATATAAGCAGAAAGAATCAATGCTAAAAAATTGTGGCAGAAAGGCAAAGTACTAAAATTGATGATAGCAGAGTGTTTGTAGAAAATGATTATTAACTGTATACCAAGCAGAAGAGACACAAATTTATCCCAGCAATCAGAGAATGTCAAGAAGAAGGTGTGAGATTCAAGCTTCTGTATCTGGCTGTCTTCCAAGTGTTTTCTCCTGGAGGATCAACGTCATTTTTTGATGCAGAACAGGCTAAGGAGGAAATAAAATTTATCCAAAAAAAAAAGTCAGCAACCAGAAGGTGACTCTCTCATTCTTTTCATGTTAATAAGACAGTTTTCCATGAAACCTTTTCCAGCATTCCAAAGGAAAATGCTTGAGACACAGAAAAAAAGCACAGACGTTGACTAGATGAATCTGCATTTCCTTGGACTTGAACCAGAGTCTAGTGTTGGGAAATGGCGATGAATAGGAAGAAGACGGGCAACTTTGAAATTAGTGAATAAATTGAAGACTATACAGTACCTTATCACATTTATGAAATATGGCTTTGAAAGAAAAGTGGTTGAAGAACACTGGACTTTTGTTTTGCTTTGTTAAACACATGGGTGGTATAAAGCATATACCCCACTTTATATCATTAATATTTAGAAGGACAATAAAAGGGGAAAATTTAAACAACTTTTGTTATTAGCATTCATATAAATCATTTCATGGTATAAACTGCATGTTATACACAGTAAAACAGTTTTGTGTAATGTGTATAGTAAGGTGGATTTTAAATGTGAGGGGGTCTTTTTAGTGACTGTTATATGTGTTAAAGATATTAAAATAAACAAGCACTTCTTTAGTTGTAAGAAACAGAAGTTTTACAGTATAACAAGAAAAAAAAGGCTGGACAAAATCAAGTTTAATGTTCATATGCTGTGATCTTGGGCTGCTAATGCGGGGGTGAGGTTTAAAAGTGTACTGACTGTATTACATGTAGAGTTAGGATATTTTTTTCTCTATTTCACAAGGATGAATGTCAAGAAAACTACCTTTGGGGTAAGCTGTAAACAGGTGTCTTTTTAAGCATGCAGGCTTTAAAAATGGGACAAAATGATGAAAACCATATAAATGCTAAGCTTCTTATAACTGCAAAGATATTAGGTTGTTTGTTATCCACTGGCAAATGCTCAGTGAAGTTGATATGTCTGCAGCTTAGGGCAACTGTGCATTCTTTTCAGAGTGAAATTTACAAAGACTTATTGCTGAGTACATTTCCACAAAGACAAGCTGTCCGCAGGTGCAAATAGTTAATAGGTTCATAGGTAGGTACTAAGCTATTGGCCCTAGGGCCTATACAAGCCTAGCCAAAAAGGTGCCCTGGCTTTCGCCACCCAAGAAAATTATTTTCCTGTGCCCCTGTCAAGCAGAACCACAGAAGTGATCCCTGTGGTGAATTTCCTATTACCCATCCAATCATCACGATTTTTCTTGAAGAGTGCCAATGAGGAGCTCTGTTTGACATAGATAGGTAGTCTGTTCCAGAGTATGGGAAGTCTCTGGGACAGGAATCTATCCCTCCAGCATGTTCTGTTTATTGTGGTGACAAGGTTTAGGTCCCTAGAGCATGTAGCGTGGAGGGATTGGGATTTCTTTAAGTGGAGCATGTCCAACAGCTCTGGGTTTGACATAGCTTTGTATGTTAGGCAGAGATCGCCTCTGAGTAGGCGATATGTGATGGAGTAAAGCTAGAGTTTTTTGAGTTGGTCTGCGTAAGTCATCTGTTTGAGGCCAGTAATCCTCTCTGTGAGGTATTTTTGCGGCCTTTCCAGTTGTTGTAGATGTTGTAATCTTGAGAATTCTGGGTATTCTATACGGAGGAAAATGAAAAATTTAAAGGTACAATAGCAAGCAGTTCAGTGAAAAAAATAAGTTTGAAATTATGGGTTGTGAATAAGAATTAGCAACTTCCCTAGCAGCCTTAACACTTTAATCCAGTTAATAGAACAGTGTATAACCTAGTTTTATTTCAACATTGCCACTGCACTTTTTCTTAGGGCTAAAATTAATGTTTTCTGAAAGCAAGGGGAAAAAAAAAAGATAAGAAAAGAACAGACAGTAATCAGTGTAAGTGGGAGCATAGACTGTTGCCTGCCCTTTAGCACCAGTAACCTTAATTTTATGTTAGACAGATAATGCCTGTAGGTGCAACTATCAATTTGGGGCAATGCTCATTTCAATTTGGGGCAATACTAATTTCTGGAGGGTTAAACTTCATGTTTTGAAGATGCACATAGTTTTGTGTGTTTGCTCTAAGTTAATGGAGGATGGGGGTGTTTTGTATTTATATATTTTTGAGGGTTTTCATTAAAACAAAAGTCTTAAGAAATAAGACATACAATCAAATGGAGATGAGAAGGAACAACTCTACAAAAGATCAGCTTGCCAGACCTTTGCATATACATGTAAAACAAAAGCTAGAAATAAACATTCAAAAAACTATTATGTTTAATAGGTGAGAACAGCAGCTTTTTATCATGATGGCTATGTTGTCCATATTATCCTGGAATGTGAATATCTTTACTACTAGAGATAAAAAGGAAGGACTACTGAATTAAAGTGCAGAGTGAAAACAGCAATGTTGCAGTAGACACACTTGGAAAGAAATAAGCATGTGAATTTGATAAAGAAAGGATTTCAGAATGGATATTCAAGAGAATATCAGGGACACAGAAAAAGTGGATTAATTATACTAATTGCTACAGGGGCTGAAACAATGAAAGATGAAAAAAGACAAAAATGGTAGATTTGTGGTAGTAAGGGGTTACTGACATGTAAGGAACATTACAATGGCATGTCTTTATATTCCTCCAAAAACTGCTATTATGGAAGGTAAGAAAATGTTGGCAGACATAATCAGCTTCAGCAGAGAATATTATTTACAGGTGGGAACTGCAACTTGATTTGCAATAGTAAGGATGTACCATGGGGACCTGGAAGAGATAATATAACAAAAGAGAGTAGATTTCTGAAGAAATTTATGAAAATATTTAGTATGGAAAAATGTGAATTTAGTTGGAACTCAACAGAATTTACATAATATTCTCAAAGGTACAATAACTGGGCTACACAGACATTATATTTCACAGGAACATGTGCTTTTAATTGAAAGCTTCAATATACATCCAATAACTGTTTCTGATAATGCACCAATAAAAAGAAAAATACAAATCCAGGGCAATAAGAAACTGTGCATTCCTACCTAAAGAGAGGAATTTAATGAATGGGTAGTAGAATTATTCAAGCGTTACCAGGGAAGATACAATTATCTTCTTAAGTTATAGCTAGTGACTGGGATAAAATGAACATGGAGTTTAAAAATAGGGATAATATAAAAGAGAAAGAGATATGATTAAGAAATAATAGAAATTACTTGGAAGGGCTGGTAAAAGAATTGCAGAATAAGGGGAATCTCAAAGAACACAAGGAGGAGCAAATGTAGAATGCTAAACAGAAAATACGGGAGTATCTGGATAATATGCATGAATTTAGAAAGTATCTGGATAATATCCATGAATTTACAAAGACTGTAGTTAAGCAACTATTTTTTCTAACTGCAGAGCACAAAAACTTTTAGTGCAACAACTTAGGCAACACAATTTTGAAAGGGTTGTTGGCAAACTTACGGAAAGAAGAAAAATGACCAGAGAACCTATAGAGGTTTTTAGAGATATTCTTGAAATTTTATGAAAATCTGAATAAGGCAGAGAAATGTGAATATCAAGAAAGTACAAAAGGAAATATTTATGCACGACTTAATTTTGCCAAGGTTAGATGCAGATGAAGCTCGATATCTAACAGTTAAAATAAAAGATGACGAGCAAAAACAGTGATATATAATCAATCTTCAGGAAAGCTTCAGGAACAGACGGTATTCCTGTGGAAGTTTGGGAACTAGGAGGGAAGAAAGTGATAAAGATGTGGAAGATTTTAACAGCATTTTAAAAGGAGGGGAAGCACCAACATCTTAGAAGAAAGCTATGTTGTCCATGTTACCTAAAGATGACAAAGACCCTTTAGGCCCAGTATCATATGGACCCATTTAAATTTTAAACCACAACTATAATGTGTTTATGTCTACACTAGCTAAAAGAATGACAAAGGTGCTGCCAAAATTGATACCTATGCATCAGGGTGTGTATGTTTTTGTGGAGAGGAGGCAAACATTTGACAACATTAATACAGCAATGATAATCCAGACAGACGCAGAATGTAAGAAAATACCTATGTTGTTGATGGGTCTTGATGCAGAGAAAGCATATGATAGTAAACTGGGATTTTATGAGTAGTGACTATGACACTGGAAGTATCTGCATTCCCTGATACAATAATAAGGTTAATTAGAAGGGTATATAAAGGATCGGAGGCAAGAATTAAAGTGGGGGGGGGGCTCCTCTTAGAAAAGCTGTGTTTGACGAGAGGAATCAGAGAGGGGGGGTTCTCCTTCCCCTTTATTTACTTTACATTTAGAGGCACTGGCAAAGAAAATAAGGGATTCAGAAACACAAGGATATAACTGGCATTGTAATCAAGAAAATTTGGCTTTATTTGCAGATGATATTATTTTGTACCTGATAAATCCTGAAAAGGACATCTCAATGCTATGGAACATTTTGAGACCATTTCAAGCCCTTTTGGGATATTAAAGATGATAAAATAAAGGCTATACCCGTAAATTATGTGCCCACACAAACTGGTTCAGCAATACTCATTTACAGGGACAAGATAATATAAAGTACTTAAGAGGTTGGTTTAAAAGGCTTCTATTAAGGTAGCTAAGCACACGTGGGAAGAGACTAAACAAAAGATAATACAAAAATTGAGAAACTGGAAACTCTTATTTATGGATATGACTAATAAGATACAAGCAGTGAATATTTTTAGTCCCTTTAATCTTAAAAATGGGTTAAGTATATGTTTATCAATCCGAGGATAATTTGTGGGCAATAATTAATACAGAACTGAAGGACTTAATCTGGGAGGGAAAGAGGGCAATAGTTAAGTGGGATAAGCTGACCATGAACAGAACAGGATGGTTTAGGTTTATGTGATCTGAAGAGATATTTTAGAGCTACACAGTTAAGGGTCATGTACATAACACAAACAGAAGGTTATAATTCAAAGTGGAAGGGAATAGAGAATGGGAATTTGGACACATATTTTTAAGAAATGTATATTCAGAAAGTATTCTAAGAGCTAAGCCAATACAAGAATGGAGAAAGGAAGGAGATTTTGCCCACAGGGATTACTGCAAGTAGGGGTACAGAAAACAGCCAAGAGCGGGATGGAATTTACTGGAGAAACCTGGCAAAGGAACAAAGATATTGGGAGCTAATAACTCAAGCAGGAAAGGTAAAAGACTGGGAGATAAGGCTAGGAAGACATGTGTACTGCAGGCTAGAGACTGCCTTACCTATCATGGCTTGATCTCAGGGTACAAGCAAAGAGAAAGGGATATGGGAATTTTATGTGAAAGTCCTGCTCTAGTAGAGTTTTTAATTGAATCTAGAATAGAAGCAGCTATTAAAAAGGTATAATTAGTAGGGCATATAAAAATATTGCATGATAAGTATAAAACTCAATGAAGTAAGACTAGAAAAGACTGGGAAGAGAGACTGTAAAAGCAATTTACAAGAAAACAATGGGAAGACATATGCAAGGCTCCCAAATATGTAACCAAGTCCAGGTTTGGGATTTTATCTTGGAATTGTTTGCATAGGTGTTTTTATACCCCAAGCAGATGTCCAAGAATTTTTCCACAGGTAGCTAGCAAACGTTGGAGATGCGATAAAGAAACAGTTTACTGGGAATATATGTTTTAGGACTGTAATGAATTGGCAGATTTTAAAAATTGCCTACAGAGTACTCTATCAGAAATACTGGATGAGAAAATGCCTGTAAGTAAGGAATTATTTTTCTGAGCTGGGATACAGGAGCTGAATTGCCTAGACAACAATTCAATTCTGTTGGATGGCAAAAAGCGGTTACTAGAAAATGGAAATCAAAGTCTACAGCAACTGTATTTGAGGTATTGAATATTAAAAAATACAGTAGATATAAAAAGTGTACACACCCCTATTAAAATGCCAGGTTTCTGTGATATAAAAAAATGAGACCACAATAAATCATTTCAAAACTTTTCCCACCTTTAATGTGACCTATAACCTGTACAATTCAATTGAAAAACAAACAAATATCTTAGGAGAAAAAAATATATAAAATAAAAAATGTACAATAAGCTGGTTGCATAAGTGTGCACACCCTTAAACCAATACTTTGTTGAAGTACTTTTTCATTTAATTACAGCATTTAGTCTTCTTGGGTAGGAACCCATCAGCATGGCACAGCTTGACTTGGCAGTATTTACCCACTCTTCCTTGCAAAAGCACTCCAAATCTGTCAGATTGTGAGGGAATCTCTTGTGTACAGCCCTCTTCAGGTTACCCCGCAGATTTTCTATTGGATTTAGGTCTGGGTTCTGGCTGGGCTATTCTAAAACTTTAATTTTCTTCTAGTAAAGCCATTCTTTTGTTGACTTGGATGTATGCTTGGGGTCACTGTCATGTTGAAAGGTGAAATTCCTCTTAATCTTTAGCTTTCTAGCAGATGCCTGAAGGTTTTGGGCCAAAAGTGACTGGTACTTGGAACTGTTCATAATTCCTTCCACCTTGACTAAAGCCCTAGTTCCAGCTGAAGAAAAGCTACCCCCAAAGCATGATACTGCCACCACCATGCTTCACCATGGGGATGGTGGTCTTTTGGTGATGCAAAGTGCTGCTTTTACACCAAACGTTCCTTCTGGAATTGTTGCCAAAAAGTTCAACCTCTGTCTCATCAGACCATAACACATTTTCCCACGTGCTTTTGGGAGACTTTATGTATTGTTTTGCAAATTTTAGCCTGGCCTGGATGTTTTTCTGTGTAAGAAAAGGCTTCCGTCTTGCAACCCGACCCCATAGCCTAGAGATATGGTCAATATGGGAGACTATTGTCACGTACAGTACACAAGTACTTGCCAGAAATTCCTGCAGCTCCTTCACTGTTGCTATAGGTCTCTTCGGCAGCCTCCCTGACCAATTTTCATCTTGTCTTTTCATCAGTTTTGGAGGCATGGCCAGTTCTTTACAATGTCACTGTTGTCCCATATTTTCTCAACTTTTTGATGACCATCTTCACTGTGTTCCATGGTATATCCAATGCTGTAGAAATTTTTTATACTCCTCTCTTGACTGATACCTTTCAACAATGAGACTGCTCTGATGCTTTGTAAGCTCTCTGTGAACCATGGCTTTTGCTGTAGCAGGCAAATGAGTAAATGTCAGGAAAATTCTACTAGGACAGCTGAACTTTATTTGTGGTTATTCTGAGTCTCTTTAATTGATGGCAGGTGTGTACCCAAGAAGACTGAATGCTGTAATTAAATCAAAAGGTGCTTCAGCAAAGTATTAGTTTAAGGGTGTGCACACTTCTGCAACCAACTTATTGTATTTTTTTTTTATTTTTTATATTTTTCCCCTAACGGATTTGTTTTTCAATTGAACTGCACAGGTTATAGATCACATTAAAGTGGGGAAAAGTTTTGAAATGATTTATTGTGGTCTCATTTTAAACCTGGCGTTTTAACAGGGGTGTGTACACTTTTTATATCAACTGTAGATAAAATAAATGGAAGAGGGATCTATAGAAAATGGAAAATTGTGGAAACAAACACATAATAATATTCAGGAGAAAGAGGAGGGAGGTTTAAGTGAACACAGGATTTCAGCATTTTTTGTAATGTTACACTGATGACAGTAATAAAGAAAACATACGTGATGTATACTGTAATGAGGGAAACGTACTCACAAGCAAGTAGTGTATGTTGAGTAGATGGAAAAAGTACTTTGCAGGGTTGATGAATGAAGAGAATGAGAGGGAGAGAAGGTGGAATGATGTGCGGATAGTGAATCATGAAGTGCAGTAGATTAGCAAGGAGGAAGTAAGGATAGCTATGAAGAAGATGAAGAACGGAAAGGCAGTTGGTCCAGATGACATACCTGTGGAAGCATGGAGGTGTTTAGGTAAAATGGCAGTGGATTTTTTAACTAGATTGTTTAATGAAATCTTGGAAAGTGAGAGGATGCCTGATGAATGGAGAAAAAGTGTTTTGGTACAGATTTTTAAGAATAAGGGTGATGTGCAGAGCTGCAGTAACTACAGAGGGATTAAATTGATCAGTCACAGCATGAAGTTATGGAAAAGAGTAGTGGAAGCTAGGTTAAGAAGGGAGGTGATGATTAGTGATCAGCAGTATGGTTTCATGCCAGGAAAGAGAACTACAGATGCGATGTTTGCTCTGAGAGTGCTGATGGAGAAGTACAGAGAAGGTCAGAAGGAGTTGCATTGTGACTTTGTGGATTTAAAGAAAGCATATGACAAGGTGCCTAGAGAGGAGCTGTGGTATTGTATGAGGAAGTCGGGAGTGTCAGAGAAGTATGTAAGAGTGGCACAGGATATGTACGAGGGTAGTGTGACAGCGGTGAGAGTGATGGGTGCGTTTAATGAGGAGATGGGATTACATCAAGGATCAGCTCTGAGCCCTTTCTTATTTGCAATGGTGATGGACAGGTTGACAGACAAGATCAAACAGGAGTCCCCGTGGACTATGATGTTTGCAGATGACATTGTGATCTGTAGTGAGAGTAGGGAAAGTACAGTTTTGTACCTACCATAAATGTAGATGTCTGATAGGTATGCATCTGCAGTCATAACATATGGGTTTGTCCTGCCTCAGGCAGCCCTTCGGTCGGCCGGATTCCAAAGTCTGGGTCTGGCCTCGGCTGATGTCGCACTTTCCCCGATGTCAGAGCTTCTGGGGTATAAAAGCATCAGCCAACGCCATTTTCCTCAGTGTTTCTTGCCCCAGATGCCAGGTGCCCTCTAGGAAGGCTAAATTTGGAGGAATGCAATAAATTCCAAACATTTTCCAAAATATATACGTATATATACAAACAAATACACCATAATAGATCCCCCAGCTAGCTAATGGAGGGGTAAGCACCCTAGGAATACCACAGAGGGGAAGGAGGGAGGGTAAACCTGACTGCAGATGCATACCTATCGAACATCTACATTTATGGTAGGTACAAAACTGTACTATGTCCTTCAAGGATGCATCTGCAGTCATAACATATGGGTAGAATACCATAGCCAATCTGGGGGTGGAGGCACTAAGAAAAGGATGGTGTAGTTAAGATACCCTGCAGGACTGCTGTAGCAAAACCTGCTCTGGATCTGGAGTATAAAGGTAAATTGTAATGTTTGGCAAATGTATGCACGGAGCTCCATGTAGCAGCTTCTAAAATGTCCTTGGTAGCCACCCCTCTTAGGAAGGCTGTAGTGGTGGCTGTGGCCCTCGTGGAATGAGGCCTAATGTTTGCAGGAACCATCTTTCCATGAAAGGAGTAACAAAATCGAATGCAATTTCCTATCCACTTTGAAATTGTCTGTTTGGAAATTGCTTTTCCTTGTACCCCAGCAGCATATGCTACAAAGAGTTGGTCAGTCTTTCTGTAACTTTTAGTTCTGTCCAAGTAGTAGCGTATTTGTCTGTGTATATCCAGAGTGTGTAGAAGTTTTTCCCCTTTATTTTGTGGATTTGGGAAGAATGTAAGCAAGTGAATAGCTTGGTTCAAGGATACCCTAGATACCACCTTTGGCATAAAAGTAGGATTGGTTCTCAATGAAACTCTGTCCTGATGGAAGATAAGAAATGGCTGTACTGCCATTAAAGCTTGTAACTCAGATACTCTTCTTGCTGAAGTTATGGTCAGAAGGAATGCAGTTTTCCAAGACAGAAACTGTACGTCCGCCGATGCTGCTGGTTCAAAGGGAGGAAGTGTTAGTTTCTCCAGCACAAAGTTGAGATCCCAAGTAGGTAAAGGAGGTTTCCTTGGAGGATTGATGTTTTTGATTCCTCTCAGAAATTGTCTGAGGAGAGGATGCGAGAAGATAGGTGGATCAACATTGTATTCTGCTGAAATTGCTGAGGCATGAATCTTAATGGAAGAATAGGACAGACCATTGTGGAACAATTCTGCTAAGTATTTCAGAATATGTGCCATGCTCACCACTGTCACATCTAAGCCTTTTGTTGTGTTCCAAATGATAAATCTTTTCCATTTTGCTGAGTATGTCTTCCTTGTGGAAGGCCAGCGAGCTTCCATAATAATGTCATTTACTCTCTGTGATAAGTTATTCTGAGGAGGTGTTATGGAATTTTCCAGGCAGTTAGCTGCAATGTTTTCCAGTTGGGGTGCAGGGTCTTGAAATTGTTCTGCGTCAGAAGAAGTGGCCATAGGGGGAGAGGCCACGGTTTCGTCTGTGATATGCTCCTCAATAGTGGGTACCAGTGCTGCCTTGGCCAGTCTGGAGCTATCAGAATCACTCTTGGCTGTTCTGCCCTGATCTTCAGTAAAACCTTGGACATTAATGGGAGAGGTGGGAAGGCATAGACTTTTAGAGCTTTCCAGCTGAGAGAGAGTCCACCCTCCAAGCTTGTGGGTGGTATGTCCTTGAGCAGAATGTCTTCAGTTGATGATTGTGGGGCGAGGCGAACAGATCTATCTCCGGCTTTCCCCATGCTTGTGTTATGAGTAGAAAGATGTCTGGGTGCAGCATCCATTCGTGTGCATCCATGGTAGTTCTGCTTAAGCTGTCTGCCAGTGTATTGTCTTTCCCTGGCACGAACTGGGACTGTAGTTGTATATTGAGTTTCAAGCATAGTTCCCATAGATTCATGGCCAGCCTGCATAGAGGGTAGGAATGCGTGCCTCCTTGCTTATGTACCACATGACTGTGGTGTTGTCTGTCCTTATTAACAAGTGGCCTTGTTGGAGGAAAGGTTTGAAGGCCTCGATTGCGTGTATCACTGCCAGCATTTCCTTTTGGTTTATGTGCATGCGCAGCTATCCTTGAGACCATAGGCCTTGGATACATTTGTCCTCCATGTGTGCTCCCCAGCCTCGGTCTGAAGCGTCCGTGGTGATGGTTTGGTTTGTTTTTGGTTTGTTGAAAGGCAACCCTCTGTTGGACTGGCAGGTTTGAGCCCACCACAGGAATTCCTTTTGAAGGCAAGGAATGAGTGGTATCAAAGTTTCCAAACTCTGACTGTGCTGAGACCATACACTCCTTAGGTACCATTGTAATTTTCTCATATGCAGCCTGGCTTGTGGAATCAGAATTATGCAGGATGCCATGTAATCCAGGGCCTGCAGGATTTTCCTTGCAGTTAGCTGAGTTTGTCTTGTCAGATTCATGAAGTAATCCGGAAGTTGTTTTTGTTTTTCTTCTGTGAGAAAGGCCATTTGGGTGGTTGTGTCTAGATCTGCACCCAAAAAGGTTATCCTTTGGGATGGAACAAGTCTTGATTTTTGGATGTTGACTATGTATCCCAAGGCCTGTAATAGGTGGATGGCATAGTCCAAGTCCTTTATCAAATGTTTCTTGTTGTCCGCTTGTATAAGGCAGTCGTCCAGATATGGGTAGATTTGAATCCCCTTAAGTCTGCAGTGTGCAATTACTGATGCCAGGCATTTCATGAATACTCTGGGCGCAGTAGATAAGCCAAAGGGCAATGCTGAGAATTGATAATGCTCTGATCCTGCAAGAAATATGAGGTGTCTTCTGCAACTTTGCCGAATAGGGACATGCAGGTATGCCTCCTTGAGATCTAGAGTCACCAGCCAAGACTCCTTGCCCAGCATGGGAAGAAGTTGCTGTAGGGTCAGCATCTTGAATTTTGGCACAATGAGGTAAGTGTTCAGTGCGGACAGGTCGAGAATTGGCCTCCATTGATTTTCTTTTCTTGGAACAAGGAATAATCTGGAGTAAAATCCTTGGCCTTGTTCTGAAAGAGGTACCTTTTCTATGGCTTTCATTTGTATTAAGTTGTTGATTTGCTTTAAAGCCTCTGCCCTCTGATTTGGTGGCAGGTTTGGCATTCCGTTTCTTCTTGGCAAAGTGTGGAAGTGGAACCTGTATCCTTTGTCTATTATTTGCAGTGTCCATGTGTCCCTTGTAACGTAATGCCAGTTTTTTGAGAATAAAGAAAGCTTTCCGCCCAATGGTGCTTCCAATTGAGCCCTGGACGGCGGAATCAAAAGAAAGTCATTGAGTCTGTCCAGGTGTAGTAGTTGTTGCTGTTGATCCTGCACTACCTCTCTGGTTGGTAGGCTGCCAATGACGGCCTCTGTAGGAGCCTCTAGCTTGCCCTCTACCTCTGGGACACCTGTTCCTGCCCCTCTGGGATCTGTCCGAGTCCGGAAAGGACCAATTCTTAGAAGGCCAGTTTCTGCTGAATCTCGGTGGTTGTACTTGCAGAAAGTCCTTAACTGTTTGCACAGATTTTGCCTTTTCTTCAAACTTCTTTAAGACCTCCTGAGCCGTGGAACCAAATAATTTTTGTTTTTCCATTGGAGCATCCAGGAGTTTAGCTTTAACATGGTCTGGTAAAGATTGTTCCTTCAACCAGGCATGCCTACGAATAAACAGCCCCTGTCATAGCTGACCTACATGAAGCTTCCAGTGCATCATAACCACACTGCAAAAAATGATTACTAACCTGCTGTGAGTTATGTACCAGATCCTGAAGAGATTTACGGTCAAGGGGTTCAGAAGAGGAAAGCTTCTTATGCAATTCATCTAACAAATACTCTTGGTACTGTATCATATGAAATTGACAATTTAATGCCCTCATGGAAAGAGTTGCAGAAGTATATACCTTCTTTCCCCATCTCTCTAAAGCTCTAGACTCCCTTTCAGAAGATAGAGAATTTTTGGCAGTGGCAGCTGCAACCCCTTTTGGGCCCTGGGAAATAGTATCTGGGTCTGCAGAATGGGCCTTGTACAGATGTAGATGAGAATCCGGGACCCTGTAGTACCTATCAGGTTTGGCAGGAACCGGAGGGAGAGAATCAGGGGCTGTACTAGCATCATTGTACACATCATCAATAACTTTCAAAACAGGAGGTATAGCTAAGGGCCTATGCTGAGGTAAATGTAAAAAGGTCCTTAATCTCTTTCTAGAATCAGAAAATTCCTGACCCTGCCATTGAAAATGTTCTCTCATAGAGTGCAGTGTCTCACCAAAAGAAAACTCTTCAGGAGGGGAGGCCGAAGGAATAGATTCTTCAGCATCAGAATCCTCGTAGGCCGAATAAGCCTCCTCCTGGTGATCTGACAACACAGATCCATCCATAGACTCATCTGAAGAGTGTTGGTCAGAGGGCTCAGTCCTGGGCCTTTTGTCTGGTGGTGGTTGAGAGCCCCTGTCCGGGTGAGGCTGAGAACCTCTAATTAAAGAGATAAGATCCTCTGCAAGGCTGAGAATCTGAGAGCTAGAAGAAGGTCTCTGAGAGGTAGTCTTGGGAGGCAAAGCTTTAGCAAGTTTAGCAGCTTTAGCCCTGGAAAAAGCCTTAATGGACATGGATGCAGGGGGTCTGGCTGCACCACGTGCAGGAGAAGACTTGTCTAAAGGAATGGTGTCGGATATTTCCTGGACACTGGTCTCAGTAGGTAGCTCAGTAGCAGACTCAGCCGGGGCTTCCATGGCCGCGGTGGTCGGTTGAGTGGATTCGGTTAAAGGAAGTACCGAGGACTCTGTTTCGTCCGAAACCGAGACACTCGCGGTAGGCCTAACCGTGGTTTCAGCCGAAACCGCGGGCCGCGAGTGTCGGTCCTTGTTCTTCTGTTTTTTCACCAAATGCGATGTCGGAGTCATCGACAGCATCTTATATGCAAAATTAGCCCCAAAGAATTCCTCTGCAAACTCCGACTGACATCTAAGAGTTCGTCGGTTGAAGGAAGCACAGGCTGAACAGGCCGAGACGTCGTGGTCTGGGCCTAAGCAAGGGAGGCAGTAAGAATGGAAATCCTTATGAGGTATTTGTTTCCCACAAGTTAAACAATTATTTACTTTATCTGACATCGGCTGAGGCAAGAAAGAGTCCCCAACGGGGTACTTAGCTTTTTCGAAGTCTTCGGTAGCTGAATCACAGGAGCTGGCCGACCGGCACTTGCGAACTGCTTATGCTTCGGGCACCACGCGGAAAGAAAGACTGAGGAAAATGGAGTCGGCTGATGCTTTTATACCCCAGATGCTCTGACGACGGGGAAAGTGCGACATCAGCCGAGGCCAGACCCAGACTTTGGAATCCGGCCGACCGAAGGGCTGCCTGAGGCAGGACAACCCATATGTTATGACTGCAGATGCATCCTTGAAGGACATCGTGTGCAGGAGACCCTGGGGAGGTGGAGATATGCTCTAGAGAGAAGAGGAATGAAGGTTAGCAGGACTAAGACAGAATATATATGTGTGAATGAGAGGGAGGATAGAGGAATGGTGAAGATGCAGGGAGTAGAGGTGGCGAAGGTGGATTAGTTTAAGTACTTGGGATCAACAGTTCAGAGTAATGGTGAGTGTGGAAGAGAGGTGAAGAAGAGAGTACAGGCAGGGTGGAGAAGAGTGTCAGGAGTGATTTGTGACAGACCAGTAAGAGTGAAAGGGAAGGTCTACAAGAGGGTAGTGAGACCAGCTATGTTATACGGGTTGGAGACAGTGGCACAAAAAGGCAGGAGTCAGAGCTTGACGTGGCAGAGTTGAAGATGTTAAGATCTGCAATGGGTGTGACGAGAATGGACAGTATTAGGAATAAGTATATTAGAGGGTCAGCCCAGGTTGGAAGGTTTGGAGACAAAGATAGAAAGGCAAGATTATATTGGTTTGGACATGTGCTGAGGAGGGATGCAGAGTATATTGGGAAAAAGATGCTAAGGATGAAGTTGCCAGGTAACAGGAAAAGAGGAAGGCCTAAGATAAGGTTTATGGATGTGGTGAGAGAGGACATGCAGGTGGTTGGTGTGACAGAACAAGATGCAGAGGACAGGAAGAAATGGAAACAGTTGATCTGCTGTGGCGACCCTTAAGGGAGCAGCCGAAAGAAGAAAAAGAAGACTGTATTTAAATGGAAACATATTAAAATGGTTTGTTTTCTTTTCTGTTTGTGTATGTTTGCCTATGTCTTAAGTGATAATTTAATAAAGGTGTTTAAAAAAATTACTGAAATGCTTCTGAAAGCAAAAAAATAGAAATATAGTTAAGCAAAGGCCAACAACTCTGACATAGCTATAATAAACTTACATAAAAATGACAATCTGAAATATAAAGGTTAAAAAAATGACATTTTTCTATTTTAATTTAAATAATTTTAAAAAATCCAACTTAAAACTAAACAAGTCACAAAATAAATTACATTGCAAGATGCACTTCACTACAAAAATTAGAAGTACAGAAAATGTAAACATTTCCATTTTATCTATTTAACCATCCATTTAGTGAAGACACAGAGAAGAGATGGGTTTACCTGGCAGGTGTGTGACATCACCAGCTCTTAAAAGGGATGCAATTAAGGTGAAACTGTTTTGCCTCTGAGGTTCAGGCAAGGGTTACAGACAACAATTACTAGAGAAGGGGAGGGGGGGGGGGTAACTACCAACTCCAGTAATCTGAATCCTTTAAATGCAGCGTATGTACTCTAAAGAAAAACATTTTTAAAGTTCAGAATTATAGACAGAAAATCTTCAAAAAATATAAATAAATAAGTGGCAGTGCAGGGTTGAACCAATAGCAAAGCAAGTCTGCATTTAGAGAAAAAAAAACATAGGTTCCCAGAAAAATAAACAAGTGCATCCAATTTACACAAAATTGTTTACACAAAGTCAATGAAAACTATTAAAATGTAAACTGTTACTAAACATAGTCTTCCTATATATGTTATATGAAAACTTGCCATTCATTCTAGAAATTTGCATGTGGAAATAAATGATACTATTACTGCTAAAACAAGCAAACCAAGAACTGTGTGGTTCACAGGTTCATAGAAGGTTACTAGGCTAACAGCCCTAGAGCCCTTACAAGCCTAGCCATATTTGTCTCGAGTTGCCTCAACTGTTGGTGATTAGGTGAGTGAAGTCTGCATAGGTAAGGGTCTATGGTAGTTAATACCAACTTCCTCTGTCCAGGAGGGACATGTGCACCACCCCAGGAGTGAATCTTCGCTCAGCCATCCATTGATCTAGGTTGCTTCTGAAGAGGGTCAGGGAGGAACTTTGTTCCACATGAATTGGAAGCTTGTTCCAGAGAACTGGCAGTCTCTGGGAGATGTAACTATCTCTCTAGCATGACCTCTTCACGTGACAGGCTAGGTTAAGATCCCTGGAGTGAGTGCCCCTCATGCAGTTTGATTTACAAATGTGTAGCATTTCCATCAGGGTCAGGTCAGAGACTACCCTGTAAGTCAGGCACAGGTCACACCATAGCAACCTGCAGGAGACAGAATACAGTGACAGGGCTTTCAGTCTTTCCGTGTAAGACTTGTTTTGTGTACCTTGTAATTTTTTGGTGAGAAACTTCTGTGGTGTCTATCTGTTGCAGGTGTCTGGTGAGGTACATGCAAAAGGGAGCACTGTACTCAATTATTGGTCTGATGAGGACCGAGTATAATGGGACTAGAATATCCTTAGACCTAGAGGCTATGCATTTACTTATAAAATGTGCCACATAGAAGGATTTCCTTACTAGTGTGGATACGTGATGATTAAAGTAAAGATTGCTATCCACCTGAGTACCCAGATCAAATACCACTGAAGTCTACTCTTAGGGGGGTGCTGTCTATAATGTAATTAGCAGGGATGTCAGCTTTCCCAAGCTGGTGCTCTGGATATTCAAAAAAAAATCTACTTATGCAAATGTTTTTCAACATGTATTAATTAGTTGGTTAGTCATCAGATGTTTTTAGTTTGTGTAACTTTAAAAAAGGTTATATGATGTGAATGGGGAAGTTATTTAAGTCTAAAGAATGGGTGGTATCATTAGTTCTGAAAAAGTACGTGGATACTATAAGGATGAAAGTGTTTAATGTATTTGGTCTTTTTTGTCCGAGTTCAGTATTTCCAGCTTTCTGTCTCATAAAATTTTTATGTAGATTGGCTACACATTGTTATTTTTCCAGAGGACCTATGTTTTTTTTCTCCAAGTTCAGAAATTCTTCTTCAAACAACATATAAAATAAAGAGACCTTCCAAAACAAGATTTTTGAGTACCAAGCCAAGTGCAGATTTGAAACAGGCATTAAATACTGTGGGATACACTCTTAGAACAGTAACCTAAGCTATGGCCACAAACCTAACAGGAGATTTAATTAATCATAAAGTACATATGTGCCCTTTCAACAGTGTCCATGTTGTTTAATCAAACCAAAACTTGCTTTGCCAAAAACAGTACAGTCTCCAAGAGCTGCACACTGCATTTTTGAGAAGTTTCCTCCACTTCCAAGTTTACATCAATGACATGAACCTCTTCTCAGAACTGTTAACCCAGTCAGCACTACACAAGATCATATAAAATGGATATCATAAACCACTGGCTGAAATACTTAAGAGGTAAACAAAGTCATTCTCCAGTAGTGCCCATTGTGATGGTCCCTCTTTACCCAGAGTCAGTACAGCCCTACTCCTGACACCAGTGAGAGGCAGTCACTAAAAACAGGAATGAATTTACACATTATTTCAAATGCAGCTCTCTGCATCAAGCACAATTTCCCTCAAGAGCACACAGGGAACCTACGCCAAACCTGGGACTGGACTCTGTCTCTCCAGATCCCAAACAAGACCTACCTTGGAGCACTGTGTCTCAGTTTCAACTATCTGACACACAAACATGAATACCTGATTTTTCACATACACACATGGGAAAGGCTGATACAGATTCACCAGCTGTGTCCCTTCTCTCCAAACTACAAGGTAGATTGCTGCCACGAACCAAGATACTCTAAGGCTCTTAACAAAGGGTAACCAATTCTACTCCATCAAATTAATACTGCTATAAATGGTAGAGTGTGGCTGAAGCAGCCAGGCTTTCTGGAGTGGCCACAGTGTCACTAAAATAAGCACAAGTACTCTCAAGATGTTAAAAAGTATTCTCTAAAAGACCAGCCACAATGAAAATGTATAAAATATATAACAATGGGCAATACAATAGAAATCAGGATAATAACTATTTAGTTACAATAAACAACAGAGTTTTCAGTCACAGAAAATATAAAAATAACAGTTGGAAAGAATCTCACAGATGCGGAAAAAGAAATAATACTAAACTAATCTTACTGTACTTTCCTAACTGAACTAAAGAGAAACTGTCCCTAGTTAACTCAATTAGTATCACAAGGCATGATATACTGCTGAGATGCTCACTTCCATTAGGCAGTACTACACACTGACTGAAGTGTACAGCTAACAACTGAACAACTACTATCTGTGATAACTGACAAATATCTTTTATATCAGGTTCCAAAGAAAAACAAAAACAAACAACAAACTGTTGCTTCCAGAGTTCTGTCCTTCAGCTGTTTATAGAACAGAATTACATCATATCTAGTCACCAGAATAGTACAGTTTTGTACCTACCATAAATGTAGATGTTCGAGTGCCAATACAGCTGCAGTCATAACAGATGGGTTCTCCTGCCGTCAGGCGGGTCCTCGGTCGGCCGAATTCCAAAGTCTAGGTCCGGCGTCGGTTGTCGTCGCTTCTTCCCTGACGTCAGTGCGACAGGGGTATAAAAGAACCAGCTGACGCCATTTTCTTCAGTCTTTCTTGCCCCAGATGTCAGGTGCCCCCAGAAGGAAGGCAATACATAAAATAATGTAATAATGCAATGCAATATAATCAAAAAACAGTAGGTGCAAGCAAATACACCATAAAAGAATACCCTAGAGGGAAGGTGGGAGGAAACCTGGACTGCAGCTGTATTAGCACTCGAACATCTACATTTATGGTAGGTACAAAACTGTACTATGTTCATCGTGCATACAGCTGCAGTCATAACAGATGGGTAGAATCCCAAAGCTAAGAAAGGGTGGTAGGCACTAGGTGGAGCTAGGAGGAGCCAAAATGCCCTGCAAGACTGCAGTGGCAAAGCCTGCTCTAGACTTGGAGTATAATGGTAGGTTGTAGTGCTTAGAGAAGGTATGCACAGAACTCCAAGTGGCTGCTTCTAAAATATCCTTGGTAGGCACTCCTCTGAGGAAGGCTGCAGAGGTGGCTGTGGCCCTGGTGGAATGAGTTCCAATGCCTGTAGGTACAGTTTTGCCATGAAAGGAATAGCAAAAGCGTATGCAGTGGGCTATCCATTTTGAGATTGTCTGTTTGGATATTGACTTTCCTTGAGCTCCTACCACATAGGCCACAAAACGCTGTTCTGATTTTCTGAAAGGCTTTGTTCTGTCCAAATAATAATGCAGTTGTCTGTGGATGTCCAAGGAATGCAGTAATCTCTCCCCTTTGTTTTGAGGATTAGGATAAAAAGTAGGTAAATGTATGGCCTGATTTAAAGCTACCCTGGATACCACTTTAGGCATAAAGGACGGGTTGGTACGTAATGAAACTCTGTCCTGATGGAAGATGATGAAAGGCTTGACAGCCATAAGAGCCTGTAGTTCTGAAACTCTACGAGCTGAAGTGATAGCCAGAAGGAAAGCTGTTTTCCAGGAAAAATATTGTAAATCTGATGAGGCAGCTGGTTCAAAACGGGGCAAAGTCAGTTTTTCCAGAATGAAATTAAGATCCCAAGCAGGTATTGGTTGTTTTCTTGGAGGTCTTAAATTCTTAGCCCCTCTGAGGAACTGTCTTAATAGAGGGTGAGAGAATAAAGGTGGATCAGTATTGTATTCTGCAGAAATGGCTGAGCCATGGATTTTGATGGAGGAGAACGAAAGTCCACTGCTTAGCAGTTCGGCCAAATATTGTAGTATTTGAGGTAAATTCAGCTTTCCAGGACAATGGCCCTTTTTCTCATTCCAAACACAAAAAAGTTTCCATTTTGCAGAGCAAGCTTTTCTAGTTGATGACCTTCTGGCCTCCAAAATGACACCCTGCACCTCCTTGGAGAGCAGGGCCTGCTGTGATGCTAAGGAATCTTCCATACGGCTAGATTGAGTGTCTTCAGCTGACTGTGAAGAGTTTTGAAGCTGTGCTGAGTCAGAAGAAGAGGCATTAGAGGCAGGGTCCATGGTGGGGAATGTGTCAGGCTCCTTAGTAGTGGGTACCAGTGTTGCCTTGGCCAGTCCGGAGCAATGAGGATCATCTTTGGTCTCTCTACTCTGGTCTGCAATAGGACTTTGGGCAGCAGAGGTAGAGGTGGGAAGGCATAAACTGTCACTTATGTCCAACTGAAAGAGAGAGTGTCCACTCTCCAGGTCTTTGGATGGAAGATCCTTGAGCAGAATTTTGTCAATTGATGATTTTTGTGGGAGGCAAAGAGATCTATGTCTGGCCTTCCCCATTTTTGGATTATTTCTGTAAAAACTTTTGGATGCAACTTCCATTCGTGTGTACTGTCATGTTCCTGCTTAGGTTGTCTTCCAGTGTGTTTTCCTTGCCTGGCAAGTACTGCGCTTGTAGTTCCATTTGTAAGTCCATGGCCATGTTCCAAAGTGACATGGCCAGTCTGCATAGGGGATAAGAATGTGTTCCTCCCTGCTTGTTTATGTACCACATAACTGTGGTGTTGTCTGTTCTTATCAATAGCTGACCTGGTTGTAGAAGGCCCTTGAAGGCTGTAATAGCATTTATCACTGCTAGCATTTCTTTTTGATTGATGTGAAGGTGCTTTTCTTTTTGGGTCCATTTGCCCTGAATGCACCGGTCTGTCATGTGCGCCCCCCAGGCGTAGTCGGAGGCGTCTGTTGTGATGACTTGATCTGCTTGAGGCCTGCTGAATGGAAGACCTGAGTTTGTTTGGCATGCTTGAGCCCACCACAGAAATTCCTTTTGCAGACATGGAATTAGTGGTATCGTTTCCAAACTGTGGCTGTGTTGAGCCCATATGTTTTTTAGGTACCATTGTAGTTTTCTCATATGCAGCTTTGCACATGGGATTAGTAAGATGCAAGATGCCATGAATCCCAGAGCTTGCAGGATTTCCCTTGCAGTCAGCCTGATGCAATTTGCCAGTGTTCTGAAATATTGAATTAGTTGCCCCTGCTTCTCTGGCGTGAGGTAGACCATCTGGGTGTTTGTGTCCAAATTGGCACCCAGGAAAATTATCTTCCGAGAGGGTATTAGTCTTGATTTCTCTTTGTTGACTGTGTATCCTAGAGAGTTTAATAACATTATTACATAAGACAGATGTTTCAGAAGAATGTGCTTGCTGTCCGCTTGGATCAGGCAGTCGTCCAAATAAGGGTATATTGTATCCCTTGAAGTCTGCAGTAGGCAATTACTGATGCCAGGCATTTCGTGAATACTCTGGGCGCAGTAGATAAACCAAAGGGCAATGCAGAGAATTGATAATGTATTGAACCTGCAAGAAATCTGAGGTATCTTCTGCAATTTTGTCTGATTGGGACATGCAGGTATGCCTCCTTGAGGTCCAATGTTACCAGCCAAGACTCCTTGCCCAGCATGGGAAGAAGTTGCTGTAGAGTGAGCATCTTGAATTTTGGTACAAGTAGGAATGTGTTTAGGATGGAAAGATCCAAAATAGGTCTCCAATCTTTGCCCTTCCTTGGCACCAGAAATAGTCTGGAATAAAAACCTTGACCTTGTTCGTGCGTAGGTACCTCTTGAACAGCTTTCATGTTTATAAGACCTGAAATTTGCTTTTGTGCCTCTGCCCTTTGATTGTGTGGCAGGTTTGGCATGCCTTTCATTTTTGGAAGGGTATGAAAATGGAATTTGTAGCCTCTGTTTATAATGTTCAGGATCCATTTGTCCTTTGTGACAATATGCCAATTTTTTGAGAATAGTGCCAGCTTTCCTCCTAAGGGGGCTGCCATTTGAGACCTGGTTGGCATGCAAAGGGGAAAGTCATTGGTTTTGCTTTCTGAAAGATTGCGAGTTGTCCTCACCACCTCTTTGTGTAGGAGCTTGCCACTGTCTGCCTCTGTACGAGCCTTGTGTTTGTCCTCTGCCCCTCGGGTGCCTGTATCTGCCTCTTTGGGGTCTGTCTGTGGCAGGAAAGGACCAGTTTTTGGAAGGCCAATTTCTACTAAAACGTGGTGGTTGAACCTGCAGAAATTCTTTCACAGTTTGCATTGATTTAGCCTTTTCCTCCATTTTCCGTATTACTTCCTCAGCGTTTGCCCCAAATAGTACATCCTTTTGAAGAGGGGCGTCTAGTAATTTAGCTTTGACATGATCAGGCAAGGCTTGTTCCTTGAGCCAGGCATGCCTACGTATGACTGAGCCTGTAACAGCAGCTCTACATGAGGCCTCTAGAGCATCAAAACCACATTGTAAGGTATGTTTACCAACTTGTTCTGCACTATGCATCAAATCCTGCAACTCCTTCATGTCTGGTTGTTCAGGTTGTGACATTTTACTTTTCAATTGAGATAACAGAAACTGTTGGTATTTTAGCATATGAAACTGACAGTTTAAGGCCCTCATGGATAAGGTAGCCGAGGTATATACCTTTTTTCCCCACCTTTCTAAGGATCTGGAATCTCTCTCGGAAGGCAATGGGTTTTTGGCAATGGAGGCCTTAACTCCCTTGGGCCCCTGTGAGATGGTTTCTAGGTCAGCAGCATGGCTTTTGTATAGAAATTGGTGTGAGTCAGGAACCCTGTAGTACCTTTCAGGCTTAACTGGAACTGGAGGGAGAGAGTCCGGGTTAAGGCAGGCCTCCGAGTAAACATCATCTAGGATGTCCAGGACAGGAGGTATAGCCAGAGGCCTGTGCTGGGGTAACAAAATAAATTCCCTGAGCCTTTTCTTGGAATCTGAATAATCCTGGCCTTCCCAGTGGAAGTGTTCCCTTAAGGTATGCAGAGTTTCACCAAAAGAGTAATCCTCAGGGGGGGGGATACAGAAGGAATAGATTCCTCTGCATCAGAGTCTTCAAAAGGAGAGTAAGACTGTTCCTGATAATCAGAGTGCTCTGAAATAATGGAGCCCTGATCAGAGGAGGGGGAATCTTCCTCCACTCTGGGTCTTTTGTCCGTAGGTGGCTGAGAACCTCTGATTAGAGTAATTCAATTCTCAGCCATTTTAAGCATCTGTTTCTTAGGCATGGGGCCTGGAGATGGGCCCTGTGTAGCTGGTCTCTTAGGGTGCATGGTAGCTTTAGACTTGATGAAAGCCTTGATGGAGAAAGAAGAGGAAGGTCTGAAGACACCTTGAGTGGAGGTAGACCTGTCCACATTCTGTGTTTCAATGCCAAGCGTGGCTTTGGTATCTGTAGTCAGGGTGTGGGCCGAGGAGCCTGCGACCTCGGGTACAGGAGACACCGCCAAAGATGTGTCGTCGGTAATCAGGGGCTGCGTAGGTGCCTTGCTGATAACCGGACCACGTGTAGTCGGCTTTGGCATGGTGTCGGTAGAGGCCGCTGACCTCGAGTGTCGATCCTTGTCTTTGCGTTTTTTAGACAAAACCGGAGTCGGAGTATCCGACGACATAGTATAGTTAAATGCTTTTCCAAAATAATGCTGGGCGAACTCCGCCCGACGCTTAATAGTGCGTTTGTTGAATGTAGCACAAAAACGACAGACCAAGACGTCGTGGTCTGGGCCTAAACAAGGTATACAGAGGGAATGGAAATCCTTATGCGGTATTTGCTTCCCACAAGAAATACAATTATTAACTTTGTCTGACATCGGTCTGAGGCAAGAAAAAGTTTCCCCAACGGGGTACTTAGCTTTTAAGAAGACTTCGGTTCCAAATTTTTTGTAATCTCAGGAGCTGGCCGACCGGCACTTGCGAACTGCTTCTGCTTCGTGCACCGCGCGGCAAAAAAGACTGAAGAAAATGGCATCGGCTGGTTCTTTTATACCCCTGTCGCACTGACGTCAGGGAAGAAGAAACGACAACCGACGCCAGACGTAGACTTTGGAATTCGGCCGACCGAGGACCCGCCTGATGGCAGGAGAACCCATCTGTTATGACTGTAGCTGTATGCACGATGAACATCTGGCACAACACACATTCAGAACTCTGCTAAGATAATGTTGCAGCATTTTTAACATAAGCAACTTTTAAAAATATATTTTTAATACAAGCATCTGTACAAACCAATGCGCCAACCAAATGACACAAGATCACCCACAAAACTTCAACCAGCCATACCGCCATATGCCACACATGCACTGCCCCACTTCTCCTGGTACAGCTGGCAATGCCTCACAATGTCACATCCCCCCCCCTTTGAAGACTCAAAATATTTTTTCAAGTGACCCTGGAACAACGTTGCTTGAGAGGAATAGGCCTGTCTGGGAACACATTAACCTATACCCTTGTCTTGGGAGTCCATCTGCATTGACAATGCTGTAAATTGGATTGGCTAATACAGGGGTCCTACCACAGCCCCTTTAAGCTTTTGGAATGCCTGCTCGCAGGCGGGGGTTCACACTACCTTACCTGGCCTGTTTTTCCTTGTCAGATCTGTGAGGGGAACGGCTATTGTACTATAATTGAGAACAAACTTTCTAAAGCACCTTGCTGTCCCCCAAGAATACCCTCACTTGCTTTTTGGCAACAGGGGAAGGCCATGCCTGAATAGCTTCCACCTTAGCAGGTTCTGGGCTAATCTTACCACTCCCAACACTATGTCCCAGGCAGGAGGCCTCTGCCATACTCACCTGACCCTTACTGGGCTTAATGTAGATAAAACTTCCTGGTGAACCACCACAGCTAAAACCTTTGTTTATTAGTAGAGACAAAACATAAAAAGCTTTCAATGAAAGAGAGCTCTAAAAGATTAGCGCTTTCAGCTATTCAGCCTTCTTCAGATCATATTCTCCGTAGCTCTCCAACTAAAGTTAAATAACAAATCATGTCCACATGCTGCAGGCAACGTCTACTCATTAACCAATCTAAAACCATAGCAACTAATCATAAATTTTAAGGGATGACCAGCCTCCTTTACTCAGCCTATAGTAGGACATCTGTTCTTTAGTATTGGTTTGAGCGGAACCATTGCATTTAGGCCTGGGGGGTGATCAGCCCTCAAGTTCACTATCCAACTTACTTCGCACATTTCAGTGCGGTTCTTTAGGTCACCGCCCCTTGGGTCTGTAGCAATACATTCTAAAGCTTTAAACATAAAGCTATGATCAGGATAAGATACAACGTGGTCAGCCAGTGCAAGATTTAAATCCTTGGGCTTAATATCCCTCAAATGTCGCATAACTCTGTCCTTCAAACGCTGGTCTGTTTTTCCAATATAGAACACTGGGCATTTTCGACAAGTTGCCAAGTAGACCAAATGCTGGGTATTGCACGTTGCACTAGCTTTCAACAGATGACTGATTCCAGATACAAGATGTACAAAAAGACTGCTGTTGTCTATATAGGGACAGGCTTGCACTTCCCATATTTGACTGTTCCTTTCTTCTGGTACACATTTTTCCATTCAAAGCCATCCTTGCCACACAGCAGTCTTTTAATATTCTTTCCATTCTTAAAAACAAACCTTGGTTGTTCTCCTACATTTTTTTTTTCACTTTTGTATCTTATGTCAACACCAGCCAAAACCTTCTGACCACATCACAGATCTTTTGGCTATCTGAACTATATATGTGAGAATACATTTTAGCCCTTTCTTTGGAGGCAGTAGGCTCGACTCTGGAGATAGTTTTTCCATTAAAATAGGGATGACCTTTATTGGACCTTAGGCCCTGTTGTGTACATCTCATAGTAAGATCTCTATTGTGGCAACCTCTATTCCTCAAATGTTTATAGAGGGTAACCTGCTCCTTTATCAAAGTCAACATCTTCAGTACAGAGCCTAGATATACACTGCACTAGATTTTTCCATAATGTTTTTGAATATGTGACCTGGGTGCATACTATTTCTGTGCAAGTAGTGGTTCTTCCATGTATCTTTTCTGTGCATTTTCATATGTAGACCTAGACTAGGATGTAGGGTTACTTTAGCATCCAAGAAATCAAGCTCGTCCTTTGAATAACTTATCTTAAATTCAAGGAAATCTGTGGGGATTCTCAGATATTCTGTGAACATATCAAGTTCTCTTTCATCTCCTTTCCAGCGACAAAGATATCATCCACAAAACGGCCATAATACACCAGATGTCCAAAGCAGGGGTTGATGACATTCAAAATCTGAATCTTCTCCCATTGCCCTAACACTAGGTTTGAATGACTATTAGCACAACAGGTGCCCATAGCTACCCCCCCATACTTGCCAAAATAGTTATTCCCATAAGCAAAAATGTTATTTTCCAGAATTAATTCCAGCAGAGAGCAAATTAGATCAGAATTGAATCCTGTTTATACAAGACACACTCCATACAGGGTCATCCAAGGTTTTGTGTATTTTAGGTAAATCACTGATACTAGGAATGGTTGAATACTTAGTTTCAAAAAAATAAAATAAATCCTTAGATAGACATCTCTCCATTAACAAATCCATAAGAGTATTCTGAAATACTACAATCATCTTATCCAAATATTGCTTCTTAATATTTTTATACGCAAGTACATCCGTCAGCATTTCTTGCATTTTATTTCTGTACCAAGCAGAGTCCAGTAACACAATGGCCTCTCCCTTTTCAGCTGGTTTAATGACATTACCTTGGTTGTTCTTAACTTGGAATAGTGCTTACTGGGCTTAATAGTCAACCCTGCCCTTTGCAGTATGCCCAGGCCCTCACTGAGATGCAGAGGTTTTGTTATGTTAACACAGAACAATTTGTGCCCCTGCCTATCAGGTTGACTATATAATTAATGCCACTGAACATCCTTACCACTTCAAAGGGTCCCTCCCAAGCTGCCTGCACCTTATTGTGTCTGATGGAAATGAGCACCATAACCTGCTGTCCCACAACATACTCTTGGGCTGAAGCATTTCTGTAACACCAGACCTTTTGCTGCTGTTGGGCTCCTGTCACGTTCTCCTGGGCAAGCCCATGAGCTCCCTAAGCCTTGTCCTGAGGTTTGGGAAACATGCCATGGCAGACTCCTTGTGGGATTCACACTTACCTTCCTACTCACCACAAATCAAATCTAAATCTTAAGGCCCTCTTACCCTATGCCCATACACTAACTCAAAGGGCGAGAACCCTGTGGATTCCTACAGTACCTCTCTGTAAGCAAAAAGTAGATGGGGCAAATATTTGTCCCGCTCCCTCTTAACTGATTTGCAAATGCCCATAGCATAGTTTTAGTGTAGGGTTTAACCTCTCAACAAGACCATTAGTCTGGGGATAGTAGGGGTTGGATTTTAGGTTCTTCACCCCACAATGCTTCCTCAGCCAAGCCAGCAGGTCTGACATGAAAATGGCACCTGTCAGTCAGTATTTCTCTTGTTTGGGAAACCTACCCTACTGAAAATCTCTAACAAAGCATTTGCCACCTTCTCTGCTGTGACGGAGTACAGAGCCACTGCCTCAGGGTATCTGGTAGCATAATCTACCACCACCAGGATATACTTCTTCCCTGTAGAACTTGGGATATTCAGAGCCTCAAAACATCCATAGCTACCCTCTGAAATGGCTCCTCAATCAGAGGCAAAGGCAACAAAGGAGCTTTGTCCTTGTCTCCTGCCTTGCCTAACATTTTGCACTGCTCAAAGGTCCTGCAGTACCCTGTTACATCCCTTGCAATCCCAGGCCAATAAGAATTCTGCATAATACGACTCTTGGTAACTTTATACCCATATGACCTGCAAAAGGAATGTCATGGGCTATGGCTACAAATGCCATTCAGTAGGCTTTCAGCACTATCAACTGCTGTATTACCTCACCCTCTAGCCCTCCCTCAGGGTTTCACTCTCTGTACAGTAACCCTTTGTTCCAGTACAAAGACGTCCCTCTTCCTTGAGCATCAGGTAACTCCTTAGCTACCTCCCTCAAGCTTCGTAAGGTAAGGTCCAAAAGCTGTGCCTGTCTCAACTCTACTTTCGTGACCCTTCCTAGTTCCCCTTCCACAGGAAGCTGAGTATCTTCTGACAACAGTGCCTCCCTGTCAGCCTGGGTACTATCGCTCATCTCTGTCCTTGCAGTCACCTTGTCCAAAGAACATCAGTACCTACCAGTAGCTGTGGTTCACTTTCTGGCCCACTGCTACTAGGTATCTCCCTCCCTGAAATAACCACATCACCAGCCCCAGCTTCGGGCATGGGGTCTGTCTGGGTCTCAGGCTACCAGACCTACCTGCCTGTCTCCACGCCTGACTGCGTGTAACTGCATGCACACAGGGTACTACATTACCAAAATCATTCCTTATTACATCTGCAGGGATATCTTCAAACACACCTACAGTACAGCTGTGCACACTTACCATAAATATAGATGTTCGAATGTATTCACTGTTGCAGTCATTACATTTGGGTAATCTGCAGGAGGTTGCCCTCAGTCGGCCTGATTAACAAAGTCTTGGGTCCTGCATCAGTTGCTGGCCCTTCTTCCATGACGTCAGGTTGTCAGGGGTATAAAACATGCAGCCAATGCCATTACATCAGTTTTTGTTGCCCCAGATGTCAGGTGCCCCCCCTTATGGGGAGAAAATAAACACAAAAACACAAAAGTATAACTCCAACCAAAAGCAAATACACCAAAAAGGCTTTTAAGCATAGTAAAGGAAAGTAGAGGTATAGCCAGAAAAAACTAGGGGGCTGGAGGGAGGGTAACCAGGACTGCAACAGTAAATAAACTCGAACATCTACATTTATGGTAAGTGTACACAACTGTACTATGTTCTTCGTGTTTCACTGTTGCAGTCGTTACATTTGGGTAGATTCCCAAAGCTATGGTTAGGAGGAGGAGTTTATACAGCATTAGGGCCTGCTATAAGGCCCTGTAAGATAGCAGTGGCAAAGCCAGTTCTGGATTTAGAGGAAATTGGTAAATGACAATGCTTGGTGAAGGTATGTACAGAACTCCAGGTAGCAGCTTCTAGGATATCCCTGGTAGGGACACCTCTGAGAAAGGCAGCAGAAGTAGATGTAGCCCTGGTGGAGTAAGATCTGATCCCCTGGGGGATAGGTTTTCCATGGTACTTATAGCAGAAAAGAATGCAATGCCTTATCCATTTAGAAATGGCTTGTTTTGAAATAGCCTTCCCCTCTGCCCCTGCAGCAAATGCTGCCAGCAATTGTTCAGATTTTCTTCGAGACTTATTCCTGTCCAGGAAGAATCTAAGTTGTCTGTGTACATCCAAGGAATGCAGAATCCATTCCCCTTTGTTCTGTGGATTGGGAAAGAAGGTTGGCAAATGAATGGACTGGACTGATTAAAAGCCATACTGGAAACCTTGGGTATAGAGGATGGATTGGTCCTGAGAGATACCCTGTCTGCATTAAAGATGATGAAAGGCTCCACTGCCATAAGGGCCTGTAATTCAGATATCCTTCTAGCTGAAGTGATTGCTAAAAGGAAGGCTGTTTTCCAAGAAAGAAATTTTAAGTCTGCAGTAGCAGCTGGCTCGAAAGGAGGTAGAGTGAGTTTCTTCAAAACAAAGTTAAGGTCCCAGGCAGGGGTAGGAGCTCTCCTGGGTGGTCTCAAGTTTTTTGCCCCTCTGAGATATTGCTTGAGCAGAGGATGAGAGAAGAGGGGTGGTTCTGTGTTATAGTGAGCTGAAATAGCAGAGGCGTGGATTTTAATGGAGGAAAAAGACAGGCCCTTGTGAAGCATCTCAGTTAAGTATTGCAAAATCTGAGGTAAATTGGGCACTGCTGTGCTCATCCCTAAAGACTGGTTCCAGGCACAGAATCTTTTCCATTTGTCAGCATAAGATTTTCTAGTACTAGGTCTCCTTGCTTCCAAGATGACATCCATCACAGGTTTGCTGAGGGATGATAGGGATGAATTTAAATGATCAGCCAGGCTGAAAGGTTCAATGTTGGAAGCTGAGGGTGCAAAAACTGGTTCTCCTGCTGAGACAGCAGAAAAGGGGTCTGAGGCAGGTGCCATGGAGATATTTGTGACGCACTGCGCAGGAGGGGGTACCAGTGTTGGCAAGGCCAGTCTGGAGCAATTAAAACCATCCTTGGTTTGTCCTGTTTGACTTTCAGTAGAGCTTTGGAGAGCAGACTGAGAGGGGGAAAGGCTTATTTGTGGGTAGTCCTTGTGCAAAACTTGTCCAACTGGTAGTTCTGGGGAGCGGCGAATAGATCTATGTCTGGGCTCCCCCATTCGCTTGTCAACATGTTGAAAATCCATGGTTCCAGTTTCCACTTGTGTGGATCCATGAGGTTTCTGCTTAGTCCGTCTGCCTGTGTATTCAATTTTCCTGGCAGGAATTGAGCTTGTAGATGCACTTGGTAGCTCAAGACTGTGTTCCACAATGCCACGGCTAGTCTGCAGAGGGGGTAGGAATGTGTACCCGCTTGTTTATGTACCACATAACAGTGGTGGTGTCAGTCCTTACTATTAGTTGTCCTGGAAGAATGTAGTCCTTGAAGGCTGTCAGAGCATTCTGTACAGCTAACATTTCTTTTTGATTGGTATGTAGGTGCATTTGATTTGGGTTCCATTTGCCCTGAATGCACTTCCCTGCCAGATGAGCCCCCCCATGTTTAGTCTGATGCATCTGTAGTTACGGTTTGGGTGGCAGGGGGTAGTGTGAAAGGTAATCCCTTGTTTTGGTGGCAGGCCTCTGCCCACCATAGGAACTCCAGGCATAGGCAAGATGTGATAGGAATAACTGTTTCCAGGCTGTGACAATGATGACTCCATAAACTTTTTAGATACAACTGTAGTTTCCTCATATGCAGTCATGCATATGGAATTAGAAGAATGCAGGAGGCCATGAACCCCAAGGCTTGCAGTATTTGTCTTGCAGATAGCAGGGTTTTTGTGGCCACTTGTTTGAAGTAAGTTACCAAATGAATTTGCTTTTCTGGCATGAGGAAAGCCATCTGGGCAGTTGTATTCAAGCTTGCACCCAGGAATTCAATCTGTTGACGGGGTACCAATTGTGATTTCTTTTCATTTATGGTGTACCCCAGACAGGTTAGAACCCTTTTTACAAACGCCAGATGATATAAAAGTATGCCCTGGTTCTCTGCCTGAATTAGACAATTGTCCAGGTGTGTACATATTTGAATATTTCTTTGCCTGCAAAATGCAATCACTGGAGCCAGGCACTTTGTGAATACCCTGGGCGCAGTAGACAAGCCAAAGGGCAGTGCAGAGAACTGATAATGTAAGTAGCCTGCTTTGAAGCGAAGGTATCTTCTGCTAGATTCCCCGATTGGGATGTGCAGGTATGCCTCTTTTAAATCTAGAGTTGCCAACCAGGCATCTTTGCCTAGCATAGGAAGTAACTGGTGAAGAGTCAGCATTTTGAATTTTGGAATGTCCAGAAAGGTGTTTAAAAGTAGACAGGTCCAGGATTGGACGCCATGATTTGTCTTTTCTGGGAACCAGAAAAAGCCTGGAATAGAAACCTTGTCCCTTTTCCTCTTCTGGTACCAGCTGAATAGCCCCCATGCTTAAGAGGGAAAGTACTTGTTTTTGAGCCTCTGCCCACTGATTTGGGGGCAGGTCTGGCCACCTGTTTGGTGTTGGCAATGTGTGGAAATGAAATCTGTATCCCTGGGACAATATATTTAAAACCCATTTGTCCTGGGTTATGTGTTCCCAGTTCTCTGCATGAAGAGCAATCTTTCCACCCAAAGGAGCGGTTAAAAGATAAGTGCTTGGGAATTTTAAAAGGAAGTAATTGAGACTGTTTACCATGGGGGGGGGGTGTCTTGCTATTTCCAGATTTGGAAGTGGAGGCCCCCCACTGCTTAGTTCTGAGAGTCCCCTGGGGCTGAAACCTGGGGTTTTTGCTGTGTCTGGGTTTGGCTTGAGAGGACCTGGAAGTGACTGGAAAGGACCAATTCTTAGTAGGCCAGAGCCTACTAAATCTTGGAGGTTGTACTTGTAAAAAAATCTTTAACAGTTTGCATAGATTTAGCTTTATCTTCCATCTTTTTAAGAAATACTTCAGCCTTATTGCCAAACAGGCGGTCCTGATTTAAAGGAGCATCCAACAATTTAGCTTTAACATGGATCAGGCAAAGATTGCTCCTCAAGCCAAGCATGCCTTCTAAGCACAGACCCAGTAACAGAAGCCCTGCAAGAGGCCTCTAAAGAATCAAAACCACTTTGCAAAGTATGTTTTTTCCAACTTGTTCAGCAGAATGCATTAAATCCTGTAAATCTTTATTTTCCACACAGTCAGGAGTCAATATCATTTTCTGTTTAAGCAGTCCAATAATATGCCGTTGATATTTTAACATATGAAATTGGCAGTTTAAAGCTCTGATTGCCAAGGTTGCAGAAGTATAAACCTTTTTACCCCATCTATCCAGTGCCCTGGAATCTCTATCAGAAGGGGTAGGATTTTTAGCAGTAGAGGCCTTAATGCCCTTGGGCCCCTGAGAAATGGTTTCTGGATCTGCAACAGGATTTTTGAAAAGGAACTTGTGGGACTCAGGAACCCTGTAGTATCTGTCAAGTTTACTAGGAGCCGGAGGCAGAGAATCAAGGGCCAAACTGGATTCTGAGTACACATCATCAACAATGTCTAGTACAGGAGATATAGCCAAAGGCCTATGCTGAGGTAGAAGAAGGAAATCCCTAAGCCTATTTTTTGAATCAGAAAATTCTTGGCTTTCCCAGTGGAAATGCTCCCTTAAAGTATGTAAGGTTTCCTCATAAGAAAAATCCTCAGAAGGAGAAGCAGGGGGAATGGAATCCTCTGCATCAGAATCCTCATAAGTAGGTATGGACAAATCCAGGTCATTAGAAGAGTCAGAAGGAACAGAATCCTGATCAAAAGATTCCTAATCAAGCTCAGGCCTAGGCCTCTTGGGGGGGGGGGGGGGGGTGACTACTCCTGATTAGAGTAATTAGATCTTCAACCATTTTTATCATTTGTTTTTTAGGCATAGGGGCATGAACATGTGGCCTGGGCGTAGCTTTTTTAGACATGGATCGAGATTTATCCCTTAGTAATGAAAGCGGTGGCGATTTAATATGCAAGTCTGTAGGCCTGAATACACCCTGAGAAGCCGGTGCCTGCACAGCGGCTCCGGACCCATCCAAGGTAGAGACATCCGCGGGTTCCATAGATGAGGTATCTCACGGCATACCGGACTCCAAATGGGTCTCAGTAGAGGCCTGGGAATCAGAAGTAGCGGGTATCAGGGGCTGCAAAAGTGCCTCACTGAGTACCGATGAACTGGCGACTGGCTTAGGAGAAGAGTCAACAGTTTTGGACCTCAGTGGCTTGTCTCTGTCTTTACTGTTGCATTTTTTCGGAATCCCAGTAGTCAGACGGCTAACCGACGACATTTCTGGATAATTAATCCGAGAACCGAAATATTTAGAGGCAAAAATGTACTGACGATGGAAAGTGCGCTGATTAAATAAAGCACAAAACCGATCATCAAGGTACGTCGTGGTCAGGGCCTAGGCAAGGAATACAGTACGAATGAAAATCTTTATGAGGTATTTGCTTTCCACAAGTAATGCAATTATTAACTTTTACTGACATTGGTAAGGAGAAGAAAAAGTTTCCTCAACGGGGTACTTAGCTTTAAGTTGAAGACTTCGGTTCTGAAACTCGAAAACGACAATTTCAGGAGTCGGCCGACTGGCACCTGCGAACTGCTTCTGTTTCAGGCACAGCACGTCAAGAAAGACTGATGTAATGGCATCGGCTGCATGTTTTATACACCTGATGACCTGACGTCATGGAAGAAGGGACAGCAACCGACGCAGGACCCAAGACTTTGTTAATCAGGGCAACCTGCCAGCAGATTACCCAAATGTAATGACTGCAACAGTGAAACATGAAGGTCATCTGCTTGTTCCCTCTTCGACCCTCCCAGTCACGGTGAACCCAGGCCAAAGGTATTTGGAATGGGGTCCTTCCTAAAGCTCTAACTTGTGTTCCCTCACCTTTTGTTCCCCACCTTGCATCTGTGGACATATGCATGCCACATGGCCCCTCTGGTTACATTTAAAATATCTAACCACTGATCCTGGCCATGTACCTGAACTAGTGGCTCCCCCTATTACTGGTAGAGTCTGTTGGGGTGACTTAAGCTGCCCACTATAGGTTCCCTTATATTTATATACAGCACTGGGTATCCCCTTCTTATGCAGTGATGCCCTGCTTGCTTAGTAGAGATCCACTTTTCTCCACAGCTTAGCTGCAGAGTTACATTCTCGGTCTGCCAATCAGATTCTCCTGTTCTCAGGCAAAGTGCTAAGGGCATGTCCCCTCTGCAAAAGGTCTGCCAGTCTTTAAAAAGTCGTGACCTGACACCCACTCACCCACCTATAAAAGTAAGTGCTTAACTCAGCAATATAATCACACACACTTTCATCTGCCTTGCATCTATGTTCATGAAACTTTTTTTCTGTAAGCTTCAGGTGTTAACTTAAAACAGTCTAGTAAACATTGTTTTACTTTTTCAAAATTTACACAGTCAGTATCAGACAATTTAGAAACAGTAGTTACAGCTCTACCATGGAGTAAGGAAGTCAGGAACCATACCCAGAGCTCTTGGTTCATCATACTGTTTACATTCTCTTTCAAATATATGAATAAAACTATCAAAATCAGTATTATCTTTAAATTGTGAAAGAAATTTACTGACCTTTACTGCTTCTGCAGTTCGGTTACTCTCTTCCCCACTACTTCGATGACCCAGAGGAAGAGTCTGCATCTCCTTCTCATGATAAAACTGCTTCTCCTTTTATTCAGCTTCCAATCATTTGGCCTCCAGTTCATGTTGCCGCTGCTTTTCCTTTTCTTCAGCCTCCAAATGTCTGGCCTCCAATTCAAGTCTCTATCTCCAGATGGATTTTTAATTCCTCTGAGGAAAAGGTGAACTGTCCTGTTTCTGAAGGCTGCACACTCCCATCACTGGACTGGTCATCTCCCTGGATGCTAGAGAGTGCTGCAGCTGTGATTAAGGCTGAAATCATATCCTCTTTTGTCAGGTTGGTCCAGTCCTTCGGCTTCACATACCTTGGCCAAATGGTTCTTTATCAGCTTGCTATAATCCAATGCTGATATCTTTGCCTGTTTTCCCCGACTAAACTAATTAATAAAACATAAATAAAAATGGTGTGAAACTGAAACTCTGAATGTTTATCTTGTGGCTGTTGAGAGTACACAAACCTTCAGTGAGAACTGGTTACAGGCTACTGAAGTCCAATTCATATCCCACCCACTGTGACACCAATATGTGACGGCTCCTCTTTACCCCATGCCAGTTATTAAGGAGCCCAATAGTAACCACTAACACCAGGGAGAGGCAGTCACTAAAAACAGGAATGAATTTACACAGTATTTCAAATGCAGCTCTCTGCATCAAGCAGTTTCCATCAAGAGCACACAGGGCACCTGCTCCAGACCTGGGACTAGACTCCCTCTCCAGATCCCAAACAAAACCCACCTTGAAGCACTGTGTCAAAAGTTCCCAGTATCTGACACACACACACACACAACTGGAAAGGATGACACAGATTCACTAGCTGTGTCCGTCTCTCCGACTATAAGGTAGATTGCTGCCAGCAGCCAGCTACTCTAAAGGCTCTTAGAAAGGGTAACCAATTCTGTGTCAAATTAATACTGACATAAATGGCAGAGTGTGACCGAAGCAGCCAGGCTTTCCAGAGTGACCACAGTGTCAGTAAAATAAGGAGAAGTACTTTCACAATGTTAAACATATTCTCTAAAAGATCAGCCACAATGAAAAGCTATAAACATCTTTAATAATGGTTAATAAAACAGAAAAGAGGAGAATAATTAATATTTAGTTACAATAAACAGAGATTTCAGTACCAGGAAATATAAAAATAACACAGTTAGAAAGAATCTCACAGTTGCAGAAAAAGAAATAATACTAAACTAATCTCACTGTACTTTTCCTAACTGAACTAAAGAGAAACTGTCCCTAGTTAACTAATTTAGTATCGCAAGGCAAGATTGTACTGCTGTAATGCTCACTTTCACTAGGCAAGATAAGATGCTGTACAACTATCAACTGAACGCCTACTGAACTGTGATAACTGACGTAGATCTTTTACATCAGGTTCCAAAGAAAAACAAAAACAAACAAACTGCTGCCAGAATTCCTTCCTTCAGCTGGTAATAGAATGACATGACATCTAGTCACCTGACTCTGGCATAACACACATTCAGAATTCTGCCAAAATCCTATTGCAGCATTTTAACATGAGCAACTTTTACAAATACAAGTATCTCTACAAATCTATGTGACAGCCAAATGACACAAGATCACCCAACAAAACTTCAGCCAACCATACTGGCATATGCCGCACATGAAGTGTCCCACTTCTCCTGGTACAACTGGCAATACACCTCACAAAATCACGCCCATTTTTGCTTTCATTGTAATTTTCTTGCAAATAAGACTCTATACAAGCCACTAGTGTTGTGGGTTCTTATAACTAAGCACACATTATCACCTTCTTCCAGAATCCTTAAGAGACACTTGCCTTAGAGCTTCAAATTCAGTTCACAGTCTATGGTCTTAGATACAAACTAAGACCTCAAATACCTTCTTACTATCAACATACGGCTTCTGAATTCCATCAACTCCTGCAATGGCTAAATGGAACAACATAAAACAAGGCTGTTCAGCATGTGGAAAATACAAAACAGAAAAAAGTAATAACTTACATATCAGCATCTTCATCTCTTCGGTTTGTTTCTGCAGAGAATGACGTGCCTAGGCTCAATTCTTCATCTTCTCCAGTCCTTCATACAAAACAAAATGTCATACAGGGACATTTTAATAAGAGCAGCAGTCTTTATCTGCACATTTTTGTTTCTGTAGATTAGTGAACCAGACATTTTATTCTGTAGTGTGCACAACACATCAGGTTACATAAATAATCTAATTTAAATCAGAAAGAGTCAAAAAGCAGTGGTAACACACAGACATTAATTTCACAAATAAAAACACTAGTAACATGAAAACTAATATTAGCAATACAGTATGTAATAAAACACTACAGACCCAAACAAAACATTGTTTTATTTGTGTTTTATCTGAACTCTTTGCCTTTCCCATTTATTGATCACAAGTCCCCTCCTTCACTAACTGACTCATTTATTCTCCAGCACCATGGTGACTGTCAGATGCAAAAAAGACATAATTCAGGCAGCCATCAGAGGTAGTTAAGGATTTTTCACTTTTTTTGGTTCTCCTGTCCCGAAAGGAGTAGAGGAAAGGCATGAATTGGGATGGCAGAAAAGGATGGCCACTCATTTCTTCAAGGAGTGCTCTCCCAGGCATTCCTGCCCCAACACCAAGGCATGAGCAGTTAGCTTTCCAGTCTCCACCAGGAAGTTGGCACTGCCTAGTTTGTCCTAGAGTGCAGAGCACACAACCCCTCCCCACAAGATGGGAATGGGTCACACTCCTCCACTTTCCTACTTTCTCCTCAAGTCCTACAGCCACTAGTCAAACTCTGGTCTACGAGGACACAGTCAGCAATCTGTCCCTTGAGTCATGCTGCCAGGCTAAAATTTATGCAATCTTGATTCTTATTCATTTTAACAGTTACAAAACCAGTAATGTACTGTCAAGTACAGCATGCTCATCCACAAAGAACAAAGTGCACTTGGTAAAATCCTAGTCTGTGAAAAATGAGAGTTACGTTCTTACCATAATGACAGAGCTATTCTGCCTGTGTCTGTATGGTTCAACCTGTGGGTTATTAGACCCAACTTGCATCAAAAGCTGTCCTTTTTAAAAGACTTCAGTCCAGGAGCTCCACCTCCTCTACCCATAATATACTGCTCCCCTATTCACTTCAGATCAAATTTGCTCCTGAACACTCCTTTTTACTCAAATACGGAAATGACAGAAGGGAACATAAACAAGGACCCAGAAAGGACAGCCCATAGCCCCGACCACCCATCTAGTCAGCAACACTGAAATATTCAAAAATATTTAGGAGGGGGACATGAAGGAGGGATGGTTTAATTGGATGAAAATAGACATCAGAGATTTGTTATTATAGTAAGTACATGACTTTCATAATCAATGTTACCTTTTCTGTCCAGATTCAACCTGTGGTACAGTTCCCAGCCACATATCACACCAGGGAAGCCCTAGGAGAAAACATTCCTCAAAATGGTGGAATCAAAAGAGGTCTTGGAACCTCAACTGTACATTCAGCTTGTAATGGGACACAAATGTATGAGTCCTAGACCAAGCAGTAGCAGCAGTATAAATATCATCAATAAAAGCCCATGAGAAAAAGGCAGTAGAAGTCACAACTGCTCTAGTGGAAGGAACTCTCAGTTTAATAGGTGAAGTTCCTCCTCTCAAAGCACATACAAATGAAATACAGTGGGACAGCCATATGGTTAGGGTTGCCTTAGACAATGGCTTTCCCAGCCTTACTCTGGAAAATGAAATAAAGAGATGCTCTGTTTTTTTTCTAAAGCTATTTATTCCATCCAAATAGAATTTGAGTTGTCGATGCAAGTCCAAGCAATGAAGTAAATATTTCCCCTTGTTACTGAAATTTAGAAGGAAGACTGGCAAGTAAATAAGCTGGTACAAAGTAGACTGTGAAGCAGCTATGGACAAAAAAGGAGAGGTTGGTCCAAACAGTAACCATGTCCTTATGAAAATTCAAATGAGGAGGAAGGAAGGATAGCACTTGCAGTTCAGATACTCTTCTGGCAAAAGTAACTGCCATCAAAAAAATGGTCTATCAAGACAATTTCATGGAAACTCCAGCCAATGGCTCAAAAGAAGGACTAGGAATACTTTCAGCATCAAAGGAAGATTCCAAGGAGGTGAGGTTGCAACAAAAAGGTACCTCTCAAGAAAAGTACAGTTTTGTACCTACCATAAATGTAGATGTTCGAGTGCTAACACAGCTGCAGTCATAACAGACGGGTTCTTCTGCCGTCAGGCGGGTCCTCGGTCGGCCGAATTCCAAAGTCTAGGTCCGGCGTCGGTTGCCGTCGCTTCTTCCCTGACGTCAGTGCGACAGGGGTAAGAACCAGCCAACGCCATTTTCTTCAGTTTTTCTTGCCCCAGATGTCAGGTGCCCCCAGAAGGAAGGCAATACATAAATTTGTGTAATAAAGCAATGCCATATAATCAAAATACAGTACTGCAAGCAAATATATCAAGAATGAATAACCCCAATCAGGTTGCATGAGGAGATGTTAGCCAACAGGCCTGTCCCAGGAGGGGAAGGAGGGAGGAAAACCTGGACTGCAGCTGTATTAGCACTCGAACATCTACATTTATGGTAGGTACAAAACTGTACTATGTTCGTCGTGCATACAGCTGCAGTCATAACAGATGGGTAGAATCCCAAAGCTAAGAAAGGGGTGGTAGGCACTAGGTGGAACAAGGAGGAGCCAGAATGCCCTGCAAGACTGCAGTGGCAAAGCCTGCTCTAGATTTCGAGTATAGTGGAAGGTGGTAGTGCTTGGAGAAGGTATGCACAGAACTCCAAGTGGCTGCTTCCAAAATATCTTTTGTAGGAACTCCTCTGAGAAAAGCTGCAGAGGTAGCCGTGGCCCTTGTGGAGTGAGATCTGATGCCTGTAGGTACAGTTTTGCCATGAAAAGAATAGCAAAAGCATATGCAGTGGGCTATCCATTTTGAGACTGTCTGTTTGGAAATTGGCTTTCCTTGAGCTCCTATAGCATAGGACACAAAGAGCTGTTCTGATTTTCTGAAAGGCTTTGTGCTGTCCAAATAATAACGCAGTTGTCTGTGGATGTCCAAAGAATGTAGTAATCTCTCCCCTTTGTTTTGAAGATTAGGATAAAAGGTAGGTAAGTGTATAGCCTGATTCAAAGCTACCCTGGATACCACTTTTGGCATAAAGGACGGGTTGGTTCGTAAGGAAACTCTGTCCTGATGGAAGATGATAAAAGGCTGCACAGCCATGAAAGCTTGTAGTTCCGATACCCTACGAGCTGAGGTAATAGCCAGAAGGAAAGCTGTTTTCCAGGACAAATATTGCAAATCCGATGAGGCAGCTGGCTGACAAGGAGGCAAGGTCAGTTTTTCTAGAATGAAATTGAGATCCCAAGCAGGTGTTGGTTGTTTCCTTGGGGGTTTTAGATTCTTAGCCCCTCTGAGGAACTGTCTTAAGAAGGGGTGAGAGAATAAGGGTGGATCAGTGTTGTATTCTGCAGAAATGGCTGAGGCATGGATTTTGATGGAGGAGAATGAAAGTCCAGTGCTTAGCAGCTCAGCTAGATACTGTAATATTTGAGGTAAATTCAGTTTTCCAGGATCCTGGCCCTTTTTCCTCATTCCAGAGACAAAACCTTTTCCATTTTGCGGAGTAAGCTTTTCTAGTAGACGGCCTTCTGGCCTCCAAAATGACATCCTGCACCTCCTTGGAGAGTAGGGTCTGTTGTGATGCTAAGGAATCTTCCACGCGGCTAGATTGAGTGTTTTTAGCTGACTGTGAAGAGTTTTGAAGCTGTGCTGAGTCAGAAGAAGAGGCATTAGAGGCAGGGTCCATGGTGGGGAATGCGTCAGGCTCCTCAGGAGTGGGTACCAGTGTTGTCTTGGCCAGTCTGGAGCAATGAAAATCATCTTTGGTCTGTCTGCTCGGGTTTTTAATAGAACTTTGGGCAGCAGAGAAGAGGTGGGAAGGCATAAACTGTCATTGATGTCCAACTGAAAGAGAGAGCGTCCACTCTCCAGGCCTTTGGATGAAATATCCTTGAGCAGAAGTTTGTCAATTGGTGATTTTTGTGGGAGGCAAAGAGATCTATGTCTGGCCTTCTCCATGCTTGGATTATTTCTGTAAAAACTTGAGGATGCAACTTCCATTCGTGTGGATCTGTCATATTTCTGCTTAGGTTGTCTGCCAGCGTGTTTTCCTTGCCTGGCAAGTACTGTGCTTGTAGTTCGATTTGTAAGTCCAGGGCCATGTTCCAAAGTGACATGGCCAGTCTGCATAGGGGGTATGAATGGGTTCCTCCCTGATTGTTTATGTACCACATTACTGTGGTGTTGTCCATTCTTATCAATAGTTGACTTGGTTGCAGAAGGTCTTTGAAAGCTATAATAGCATTTATTACTGCTAGCATTTCCTTTTGATTGATGTGAAGGTGCTTTTCTTTTTGGGACCATTTGCCCTGAATGCAGTGATCTGTCATGTGCGCCCCCCAGGCATAGTCCGAGGCGTCTGTTGTGATGACTTGATTTGCTTGAGGCTTGCTGAATGGGAGACCTGTGTTTGTTTGGCATGCTTGAGCCCACCACAGAAATTCCTTTTGAAGACATGGAATTAGTGGTATTATTGTTTCCAAACTGTGGCTGTGTTGAGACCATAGGTTTTTCAGGTACCATTGAAGTTTCCTCATATGCAGCTTTGCACATGGGATTAGTAAGATGCAAGATGCCATGAATCCCACAGCCTGCAGGATTTTCTGTGCAGTCAGCCTGGTGCAATTTGCTAGTGTTCTGAAGTATTGAGTTAGTTGCCCCGGCTTCTCTGGCGTGAGGTAGGCCATCTGGGTGTTTGTGTCCAAGTTGGCACCCAGGAAAATTATTTTCCGAGAGGGTATTAGCCTTGATTTCTTTTTGTTGACTGTGTATCCCAGAGAATTCAACAACATTATTACATAAGCCAGATGTTTCAGAAGAATGTGATTGCTGTCCACTTGGATCAGGCAGTCGTCCAAATAGGGGTATATTTGTATCCCTTGAAGTCTGCAGTAGGCAATTACTGATGCCAGGCATTTTGTGAATACACTGGGCGCAGTAGATAAGCCAAAGGGCAATGCAGAGAATTGATAATGGGTTGAACCTGCAAGAAATCTGAAGTATCTTCTGCAATTTTGTCTGATTGGGACATGCAAGTATGCCTCCTTGAGGTCCAATGTTACCAGCCAAGACTCCTTGCCCAGCATGGGAAGAAGCTGCTGTAGAGTGAGCATCTTGAATTTTGGTACGAGTAGAAATGTGTTTAGGATGGATAGGTCCAAAATAGGTCTCCAATCTTTTCCCTTCCTTGGTACCAGGAATAGTCTGGAATAAAAACCTTGACCTTGTTCGTGCGTAGGTACCTCTTGAATAGCTTTCATGTCTATGAGATCTGAAATATGTCTTTGTGCCTCTGCCCTTTGATTGTGTGGCATGCCTCTCATTTTTGGAAGTGTGTGAAAATGGAATCTGTAGCCTCTGTTTATAATGTCCAGGATCCATTTGTCTTTTGTGGCCATATGCCAATTTTTTGAAAATAATGCCAGTTTTCCAACTAAGGGTGCTACCATTTGAGCCTTGCTTGGCATGCAAAGGGGAAAGTCATTGGGCTTGCTTTCTGAATGGTTGCGAGTTATCCTCACCACCTCTTTGTGTAGGAGCTTGCCATTCTCTGCCTCTAAACGATCCTTGGGATTGCCCTCTGCCCCTCGGTCGCCTGTATCTACCTCTTTGGGGTCTGTCCGTGGCTGGAAAGGACCAATTTTTGGAAGGCCAATTTCTACTGAAACGTGGGGGTTGTACCTGTAGAAAATCTTTCACTGTTTGCATTGATTTAGCCTTTTCCTCTATTTTCCTTAATACCTCCTCAGCATTAGCACCAAATAATACATCCTTTTGTAGAGGGGCATCTAGTAATTTAGCTTTGACATGATCTGGTAAGGTTTTGTTCCTTGAGCCAGGCATGTCTACGTATGACTGATCCTGTAACAGCAGCTCTACATGAGGCCTCTAGAGCATCAAAACCACATTGTAAGGTATGTTTACCCACTTGTTCTGCACTATGCATCAAATCCTGCAACTCCTTCAAGTCTGGTTGTTCAGGTTGTGACATTTTACTTCTCAATTGTGATAACAAAAACTGTTGGTACTTTAGCATATGGAACTGACAGTTTAATGCCCTCATGGTTAAGGTGGCCGAGGTATATACCTTTTTTCCCCACCTTTCTAAGGATCCAGAATCTCTCTCGGAAGGTAATGGATTTTTAGCAGTGGAGGCCTTAATTCCCTTGGGGCCCTGTGAGATGGTTTCTGGGTCAGCAGCATGGCTTTTGTATAGAAATTGGTGTGAGTCAGGAACTCTGTAGTACCTGTCAGGCTTGACTGGGGCTGGAGGTAGAGAATCCGGGTTAAGGCAGGCCTCCGAGTACACATCATCTAGTATGTCCAAGACAGGAGGTATAGCCAGAGGTCTGTGCTGAGGTAGCAAGAGAAATTCCCTAAGCCTTTTCTTGGAATCTGAATAATCTTGGCCTTCCCAGTGGAAGTGTTCCCTTAAGGTATGCAAAGTTTCCCCAAATGAGTAATCCTCTGGGGGGGATACAGAGGGAATGGACTCCTCTGCATCAGAGTCTTCAAAAGGGGGAGTAAAAATGTTCCTGTTCATCAGAGTGCTCTGATATAATGGAGCCCTGATCAGAGGAGGGGGATTCTTCCTCCAATCTGGGCCTTTTGTCCGGGGGGGGTTGAGAACCCCTGATAAGAGTAATTAAATCTTCAGCCACTTTAAGCATCTGTTTTTTAGGCATGGGGCCTGGAGATGGGCCCTGTGTAGCTTGTCTCTTAGAATGCATGGCTGCTTTAGACTTAGTGAAAGCCTTGATGGAAAAAGAAGAGGAAGGTCTGAAGATACCTTGAGAGGAGGTAGACCTGTCCACATTTTGTGATTCACCGCCAAGAGTGGTTTCGGTATCTGTAGTCGGGGTGTGGGCCGAGGAGCCTGCGACCTTGGGCACAAGAGACACCACCAATAAAGTGTCGTCAGTAGTCAGGGGCTGCGTAGGCGCCTCGCTGAGAACCGGACCACGTGTAGTCGGCTTTGGCATTGTGTCGGTAGAGGCCGCGGACCTCGTGTGTCCGTCCTTATCTTTGCGCTTTTTAGACAAAACTGGAGTCGGAGTATCCGACGACATAATATAGTTAAATGTTTTGCCAAAATAATGCTGGGTGAACTCCGCCCGACACTTAATGGTGCGTTTGTTGAATGTAGCACAAAAGCGACAGACCGAGACATCGTGGTCTGGGCCTAAACAAGGAATACAGAGGGAATGGAAATCCTTATGCGGTATTTGCTTCCCACATGAAATACAATTATTAACTTTGTCTGACATCGGTCCGAGGCAAGAAAAGTTTCCCCAATGGGGTACTTAGCTTTCAAGAAGACTTCGGTTGCAAAATTTTCGTAATTTCAGGAGCTGGCCGACCGGCACTTGCGAACTGCTTCTGCTTCGGGCACCGCGCGGCAAGAAAGACTGAAGAAAATGGCGTCGGCTGGTTCTTTTATACCCCTGTCGCACTGACGTCAGGGAAGAAGCAACGACAACTGACGCCGGACCTAGACTTTGGAATTTGGCCAACCGAGGACCCGCCTGACGGCAGGAGAACCCGTCTGTTATGACTGCAGCTGTATGCACGATGAACATCTTTGGAAATCTTTAGGGCCAGTACAGTGGTATTAATTCTGCCAAAATGAAAATTAGAAATGGTAGACAACTAAAAATAATAAAATCAGCAAGGACACCACCAATGAAACAGTAAATTGGTTTATTCAAAAAGAAAACTGAGCGCTTTCATCTTTACATTTAACAAAGACTTCATCAGAGTGAATTCTGGTGAAACCTTATGCATTAAATACATACAACCCACCAATGGGAGACACATTGTGTAATTAATTGGTTAATCATGCTAAATAAGATAAAATCACTGCACTCCAAAACCAAAGGAAAAAAGATGTGCAAACCCAAACAGCAAACAGGACAGTTCACTAAGATGTTAAACATATTACAGCATAAAAAAAGTATAAAAGATGGATCTAGCATATATATACATATATATATATATATATATATATATATATATATATATATGTGTGTGTGTGTGTGTGTGTGTATGGATTCACTTTATAATTTCTAAATACCGAATTTCAGTATTTCAAATCATAAAGTCGAAAGTCCATAATCCCGAAGGCACACAATCGCAAAACACACAATCACGAACACATACACACCATACACCACACAACACATACATCATCCAACCCACACTACAACAAACAAAACACACACAAACACAAAAACACAAACAAACCTACACTTCATTAAGCAGGGGGGCAAGGCCCCTGTGCCACCGACACCCCCCTACTTACATATACTAACTCCGAGATCACACATACAAAAAGGAAACACACACCCACAAACATCACACATATACATACATCAACACATCCAACACTTACACACATTCAGACATACTCAAACTCCCACACAAAACCCTTACAACACACTCACTCGCCTTCAATTACACCTACATCCATACACAACTCGAACCACGATACACTCCCAACACTGCACACCATGTACTGCAAGTCATAACCGCGAATTCGAGATATTCAAATTTGCGATTATGCACTTTTGCGATTTTGAGTATTCGACTTTATGATTTTGATATATATATATATATATATATATACACACACACACACACACACACACACATACACGTGTGTGTGTATATGTACATATGTATAAACTGTACATTACATATTACTCTGTTTTTAGTAAACAACTGAACCTAAATAGTCAAATAACTCAAACCAAACTAAAAAAAAAGTGTCAGCGAGAAAATCCAACATGGCATCTAATGGGACTGAAAACAGGTCCAGACTCATGTGTCCAAGGTGATGGGCTCGCAATCTTTTTAGCAGACAGCCAAATGAACCCAGATTGCCTCCAGAGAATGGGAACTGGAAAAAAAACATCAGGTGCACTGAAAGAAGCCCGAATGGCAAAACACTTATAGTAGCGTAAATCAGGTGAGGCCAGTGAAAGGGGAATCACACTTGTTGCAGCCAGAATGGAGCAATGAGAATCACTGCTGCTCTGCAATTGGTTGCCTTCTGAAGAAATCTTATTATCAGGGGCATAAGGAGGGTAGGCGTATAGGGGATCTGGGGGCCAAGCATACTGAAGAACGTGCCTGGGTGACTGTCCTTCATGGGGATCCAGGGCATAGAAACTGTTACACTTCATGTTGGATGGGGTGGTCAAGAGGTTGCAGCAGCATTAGAAGATAAAAGATGAAACTGATGGGTTTATAGACCACTTGTATGGAAGAAGAAGAATGGTCCTAGGATGTGCGTTGCAATGAGAAACCACGGACAGGACACTGCTCAATGCCAAACCATCATGACCTTCCAATAGACAGAATAAGACTGTGCTCCCCTTGCTTGTTCACGTATCTCACCACTGACATAATGTCTGCCTCAAGAGCAGTTACACCCATGGGGAGAAGGGCCATTCTCATCTCCAAGACACTTATGTGAAGCCTGGCCTTACAAGGTGGCTATCACCCTTGGAGTGTTTTCACTTCGAAATGCCCCCTACCCAAGTAGGGAAGCATCCATCAGGAAGTGAGGAAGAATGAAGGGTAGCCTGGCAATGACCAGAGGCAACTCCAACCAGTATCAAATTTGGCAGACACCAGTTTGTTAATGAAGGTGGGAGATCCATACAAGGAGTCATGTAAGATCACTGAGCTGACAATATTCATTGCACGATCCTTATATGGTATTGTGCTAGAGGAATTTGGCAAACAGATGCTGCCAACATGCCTGCTAGAATCATGGAGGCAGAAGGTTTGTGAAATTGAAGCAGATGAGATCCTTCTAAATGAACAGAAGTAAATCTGGTGAATGGAATTTTTAAGATCTGAGAGATCATATCTAAATAGCAGACTATGAACTATAACACTTACACTGTCTCCAAGCTGTACTTTTCTTAATTCACTATTATGCCTATAGATAGACATGGCTAGAATAAGGAGTCCTGAGCAATGATGACAGATGCTCTTGTAGAAGCACTGAGGAGCCAATCGACCGTGTACTGGAACATCTGGAAACTCTGTAGCTTGAACATGCTGCCACAACTGCCATACAGTTGGCGAACACCCAGGAGGCTATGGTGAAACCAAAGGGCAGCACTTGGAATTGATAACAAGCAACTTTAAGCCGAAACTGCAGAAATCTCCTTGGCTGCCTAGCTACCTTCATATGATGGTAGGTGCCTTTAAGATCTATCAAGCACATCCATTCATCCTTCTTCAACAGATGTAGACTGGACTGCAATGTGACCATCTGGAACTTGGTCTGTTTGACAAAATGGTTCAGTTTGATTAAATCAAAAACGAGTCCAGAGGTCCTTTTCATTCTTTAACAGCAGAAAAAATCAGGAATAGACCCTGGATCCTCGCTGATCTGGTGGGACATCTTGGATGACTCAATTCTCTGCAGCTTTTGAATCTTGGTTGCTGTGTCTCTTAAATGATGGGTTGGAACTTCTGGAAGGGATTTTTGAGATTCTCTTAGAGCAAAAAAAATGGAATCATATAACCTCTGGAAAGACTCAATATCCATGTGCCCAAGATGATAGGCTTGCAAGCTTTTTGGTAAAGAACCAAGCAAATTCTGACTTCTTCCACAGCCTTGACTCTGTGGATTGCTTCTGCCACATGGACATCATATATTACTATCATCTCACCTGCAACAAGGGAAACCTTCACCAGCAGCCTGGAAAAGCTGATGTGTCTTACAGAAGAGTCACTTGCCCCCTTCTGATTCCTAGAAAATTACTGTTGAGGAGTAGCAAAGCAAACTCCATGGCAGAGTCTTTCCATCCTCTTTGGTCCCAGAAAGTGTCTCCTTGACTGTCAGACCAAACAGGGAAGAAACATCAAATGGGGTGTTGACAAAAGACACTTTAAAACAGTCCACAAAACTGCAAAAAAATCCAGCAGTGCTGGCACATAGTAATGTCAGTGCCTGCTCACAAGACATGCCAAAAGCCATGTTAGAAAGCTATTTTGATTTTAGACTGGAGTTATTCATTTAAGGTTTGGTTACTTCAATTTTATTACCTTTATTCTTACACTGCCTTTTGTTTTGCTTTATTTTTTTTTTCTTTTTGGAGTTTTAAGAGGTCTTGGCTAGGGTCAGCTAGAAAGAAATTCTTTTGCAGACAGTGAATAAAATCCAGCTAAACATTCTTGAGTTAACTATAAACATTTGGTGTTATCTTTAGATGTTGTGCTGTGTGATTGTTGTTCTCTGCCTAAATATTTCTGATGTCTGTCTGCATTTGATTTTCGCACCTACCCACCCTACTCCTTTTGTGCTTTTCAACATGATTGCTGAGTTGACCACCCCTACTATAAAATCTGATTTTGGACACACTTCCCAGTCTCATCTGATCAGCTCATTCTACTAAGCACTGAGAGATCAATTTGGAAGCCTCTCGCCACCACCAGCTTTGTCCCAAACTTGAATTATCTTTGTTTCCTGCCTCCTCACTTACTAATAAAAATAAAACAAATAACTGCACTTTATTCAGCTGCTTTTACTGTATTTGTGCTTACTCCTACTTTAAGAACCTACAGCAAAAAGCTAAATAAAGTGCTTAACTGCATTTGATCCATTGTATTTATTACTGCTTGTTAGTAGTGTGATTACATTGTAACTGTTACTCTAAGCTTCTTAGTTCTGATTTAAGCACTTTGACTCCAAAAAAGTTATATTATATTACAAAAGTTTGTGGTCTACACGCTTGCAGCAGGAGAGGTAGCTTGCACCCTTGTGAGCTGAGAACTGCTGGCTGAAGGCTTGTTGTGTCTTATTTTAAAAATGTCCTTGTTCTGGTGTAAGCACTTGAGCTCAAAACCAGTTATTTTACATTAGGGAGGTTTGTAGTCTGCACTCTTGTGGCAGGAAAAGATAACTTACACCCTTCTGAGATGGGAATTGCTGGTGTAAGTTTTATTGTGCCATTATCTGATTGGCTAGAGAGCTAGCTTGTTTAAAAATATGAATCTATGTGCCTGAGAAAAAGAGTGTTGCAGATTTCTGCTAAACTCTACAAAAGCTAAGACTTACATTACCATATCCACTGTTTTGGCACTTATTGTACACGTTATTTTGTCACAGCTGCATTAATGGAGTGCTTCTGTGTTAAAAATCTGAATTTTTTGACCCTTTTTACAGTCTTTAGTTAGAACTGTTGCTCTCCACGCAGCAGCGCCTAGCAGTAATCTGCTTAGATGTCAATATCTCAAGAGAGTAATTCTCCCTTCTAATCTGTGCAGACGCCGATCTCTCACAATGTAACTTTCCCTTAAAATCCCCTTACTGTCTAGACAAATTATAACTACTAGGGCATCTAGTTTGTGCACAGCTGAGCACTGCTCATCAAGTTCCTTGCATTACTGACCTATTCAATATTTACATTTCCCTACGTCCTCCCTAGTAGATCAGCAGTCATGGATATGCATTTCCCAACTCTCTCTGTGACCAATCTGGTTGAGATGGTATTCTGAGCCACTGTAGCAATTGTCTCATGTACACTGACAACCTAGTTATTCTTAATAAAACAGATAAAGTATTCAAAAGGTGTAAATACACTAATACTGGAGGCAAAATCTCTCATACAACCAAAATTAATCTTATAGAGGTTGTCAGTGACACTTGCACCATGCCTACTGCAGTCGGTAAAGACCCTACACATAAAACTACTAATGTTGAGACACTTGCACTTAACCTTCCTAAAACACTAAGACCCCCTGCACAGCACAATCAAAAAATGGGTCCTCAGCCATCACGTGACCACTCTGTGAAAACACCAACCAGAGCTACACAGAGTAACACTGTATTCAATACCTCTACTGCTAAGCCATTAAGGCAAACCAGCACAGAATCAAAAGTCTTGATCATAGGTGATTCTATAGTGAGACATACCAATGTCTCCCTCACCAGACTGAGTGAGGAGAGAGTCTAGGTTAGCTGTCTTTCTGGGGCTAGGATCTGTCAAATCACACAGGCACTCAGGTCACTGAACCACTGGTACCATTATGACTCTGTCATAGTCCATGTGGGTGTTAGTGGCCTGAGATGCACCTCCCTTGACTACATGAAGCAAGACATAACCGTGCTTGGTGATTGTGCGTCTCATGCAGGTATGAGCATGGCACTGAGCAGCATACTACCTTCTCCAAAGATGATGCCATGTTACCAACAAAAAATATTGATTTTAACAACTGGCTTAGCTTCTGATGTCACTCCAAGGGGGTACAATATTTGACGGCCTGCTAGAACATGGATGACAGATTATGCTGCTTTGCCAGGGATGGTCAGCATTTATCCCATCTAAGCTTTCAGATATTGGCAAACGCCTTTTCCACCCTATACTGCCTTTTTAGACAATGTCAAATTTATAAACCTCCTGACTTAAATGAGCCTCAGAAAGAATACCTGAAGGTGGTACTGCTCAATGTTAGAAGTCTTAAGAAACTCCAGTCCCTGCAACCTTTCCTCTCTGGGAAGGGTGCAGATATCTGTGTAACAACAGAGATATGATTTACAGTAATGGAGAATTCTGTGGCAGTACAAGGTTACAATGCTTTTCACATCTTTAGATCAGCTACTGCACAGGATTGAACTAATGGTGGAGTTGCCTCAAACTACATTAAAAATAACTTTATAGCCAGATTAGTTGAAATGCCCGACCCACTGGAACTCACGTGTGCAACTCATCATAAACTGGGTCTCATACTATATTCTTGCAACCTACAGGTTTCCCCACCATGCCCCAGAAACCCATACTACCTATCTCAATGTACTAGAGTCCATCACTGTTCAACCAAATATGATGTTTATGGGGATCTCAACTACACCTCTATAGATTGGGAATCCTGCATCACTTCCAATGTAAAAACCCAGTGATTCCTGCCACCATCCTGAAATAGTTGGCTCATTATCCTACCAGGGGTACAAACATCCTTAACCTTGTACTCACAAACATGGGACAATGATGTTCCTTATCCAGTCTAACACCCTTGCTCGTCACATCTGAACATATAGCAGTACAGATTGGAATAAAAATTAAATCCAGGGACCCAGTGAAACCAAAAACCTTTAGAACTATTCCAAAGCTAACCTCTCTCCACACAGCAACACCTTGGCTAAATAAGCACCCCCAAAACCAGTAAACACCATAGCATATGCTGAGCTATTTACAAAATCCTTGTAAAGCCAATTTGATTGATGCATAGAGTGAGCTGTGGTCACTCAAATGAAGAACAAGATAAACTTAAAACACAAGCCACCCTGGTGGTGTCATAACTTCAATCAGTTACACAACGAAAAAAAAAAAGTCTTGGCCAAGTGTAGGTGGAACAAAGCCCAACATACTTAAACATTTTCCAATCTAAACAGGCAACTAAGTGGAATAATTAATACTTCAAAGGCTAAATTTGAATAAAAAATAACTTCTCAGGCAAAGAGCCACCACAAAGCTTTCTATAGTTATGTCCATAACCTCAAGGCAAATATGCAACAATGCACAAAACTTATTGTAAATGGCATCACCCACTGAACCAGAGCCACTGACAACTTTTTGGTTGACAGGTTCAGCTCAAATTTCTCCCCTCACTCCTCCCGATAGTCCAAAGGAAATACTCCATACCACAATGCCCTAACCATTACTAGGGAACATATCTTCAATGAAATTTCAAAGGACAAAAACACTGCAATGTTGGGCCCCAATAACATCTCGGGATGCTTACCATACAGCAGGAAATATGACCACTCTGGACCACTTGAAGCACTTTACAACTGGAACCTACAGTCAGGTTTTGTGCCCAAGGAATGGAAGATGATGAACAGTCATTCCCCTGCACAATGGAGGTCCAACCACCGATCCAGGTAACTACAGGCCCTTAAGTCTGCCAGCCTCATATGCAAGGCAAGGGGAATAATCATCATGGATGTAAATAAGTAAGGACATAGGTACCTGCAAATGGTGGACCCATCACACTCTGGCTTTGTTAAAGGAAGGTCATGCCTACTAAATCTGGTGGACTTCTTTGAGAGGGTCACCACAGCAATGGATGAGGACAAGACTGTACAGACAGCTTACCTCGACCTGGCCATGGTTTTTGATACAACACCCAATCTGGCATTACAGACAAGTTCAGTAAATTATGTATAAACCTTTCTATCATCTGCTGGGTAGCTAAATGTCTCACAGGTAGGGCCTATGAGGAAAAAACAGAGGAGGCTACCTTCACGGAGGGGCTCGGCACTGCTCCCTTTTGGCATCTATTTCTAAGAAGTGGAAGCAAATGTAGGAGTTTTATGGCTCACTAAGTTTGCAGATGAGTGCAAGCTTGGGGCCATCATCGACTTCCCTGCAGACACTAGTATTCATCAAAAAGGCCTATTTCAGACTAAAAAATTGTGCCAAAGCCATTATCTTAAACTCAACATTAAGAAATACATAACTGTTCCCTTCATGAAGTCAGCCATCCTGATTAATTATTTTGTTGATAATGCACCCTTAAGAGTTGACCCAGTGGTCAGGGATATGGGTATGCACATAGACAGTAGCCTTACCTTGGACCAACACGTGGCCACAATGGTGAGGAAATCATTTGGTGAGGAAATCATTTTATGCTGCACAATTTTTAAGGTAAAGAAATGACATCAAGGTCCAAAGAGATCATTATCCCACTCAACTCTGCCCTTATCAAACCAATCAGAGTACAACGCTCCCTTCGGTATGCACATGAACACATATATGCAGTAACTACAGTGACCTGGGAGGTTTGTTACAAAAATACAAGACGTAATAAACCTGCCTTATACAGAGCAACTTAAAGCCCTTTCCATCCACTCGGTCTCCTATAGATTGGTGAGAGGATCTCTATGCCTGAGCTGTCCCATTTATGAATCTCCTGAATATTCATTTGTCACACAGCACCAAAAACACAAGGTCTAAGGACCTGAAGTTTGTCTGTGATGTAAACAGAACATGCTGGAGAAACAGACACGAGTCACTGAGACTACCCCTCCCATAGAGCAGGCATCACATCTATGTGAAGCTGAGTTAAACTATTACCCAATTTAACTTCAACCTACACTAATGGATGGGGAACAGAAAATTTGCACCAGACTTGGCACCCATGTCCCTTATGGATAGAGGTAGCTTTTGAATGCCTGGTGTTCAATTTTCTATTTGGATAGAGAACGTCATTAATCTTTCTGTAAAAGCTTGGCTAGGCTTAGCAAGGACAACTGGATCATCAGCCTAGTAACAATCTACAAATCTATAAATCTAACCACACGGGCATGTTAGTGACTGACTGCACTGTTGCCAGCTGAGTGTCAAGTGTCATTTGCACCTCCTCAGACTGCTGGGTCTTCACCATATTTGACACTTATGACACCAAGCCCTGCTGAAGCCTTATCAAATGAGTCAAATAATTTAGAGCTCTCAACTCAAAAAATTGCTGAAGGGTATGTGCACTTTTCCATACCATCCAGTGCCTCGGATTCCCTGTTCAGGGGATGGACCGAGTAACTCTTCTGAGATGTTCTCTTTGGTGGTCACTGCCACCACAATTGCATCCCATGTGGGACCCTAGCTACACTGTGGTCAGTCTTTAGGTGACGGAAGGATCCTGTCTGGCTTTCTTGTGCTTGGTTCCACTAAAACAGGTTCTCTCTAAAACATCCAAGTCACCAGGTCAATAAGTGGGTCTGGAGGGGGGACTACACAGGATGTGGTCAGGTCACACTAAAAGCCTGCAAAAACACAGATTTTTCCAGGGAAGACGCTTCTGCAGTCCACCTCCAGCTCTATTTCAACAGTTCTAAAAGACTGCCAAAGGAGGCACCATTGTGGAAGGTTTTGGGGGAGCCTTACTCTTTCCATCCAGGTTGGTATCCTCTGTGGGGCATTCCTCAAGGATTCCATATGCTTCTTCTTTCAACTCTTACTATGTGCCTTCTGGCCCAGAGACTCCAGAAGAGACATAGAAAAGGCAAGGATGTTGAAAGCAGGGACTCCTGGAAGCCAGATGGAGTGGGCTGTCCTGGAGTGAGTTGAAGGGCATCAGCAAGCCCAGATATGGATGAAAGGAGAGGATTTGAGGATGCTGCAAAACAGACCATTTCTGAATAGGAGAAAATCTTTTCCACAGCTTGGAAAGCCAAGGCACAGGCCGGAAGACCAGAAATGGCACTCCTTGGACCAGATGATCAGAATGAAAGTCAGTCCCCATCACAGACCTGACCTGCTCGAGGCAGAGACTGGGACTAAACTGTTGAATGCCAAAGTCTCGAGGGTAAGGGATGACTTCGAAACCAAGAGTGTAGACTCTGACCCTGAAAACACAGCCTCAAACTCTCAGTTCCTAGGAACACTCAACTCCAACACTGCAGAGCCAAGAATACCAAGAAAGGGGTCAGTGCATTAAGTGGCCAAACCTTAAGAACCAACCTTTGCGATAGCAACACAACTGCATCCACAAACCATGGAGCCAAAGGTTCTGGAGGACGAAACATGCAGGAAGGAACCAAAACCTCCTGCATTAGGACCGAAGCAGCTGGGAGGATCCCTAACTAAACTTGCAAGAAGAGGTTCAACAGCTGCTCCAAATTTGATGGTGTCATACTCCCAGTGACTGGCCAGAATTAACTGAAGAGATGAACTAAAGAGGACTGGATGTCCTCTTCCCACTGTTGGGACCCAACACGTGGATCTGAACCTGAAAGCTCAGATTTGGGGTAGAGAAGATGACTCAGGAGAAACCTCTGTCAGTATCAACTGGGAAAATGGGGTATGCAACCTACATGCACTAGCAACCTCCTTGGCTAAGAATGGGCTGGGTATGCTATAAGCAAAATAGTTGGGTATGTCACCAATAACATGGGAGAGTGGGCATTGTCTGGGAAGAGTTGGCTTTGGCACAGTAGACACCAGCGGCACTGAAGGAAGGTGGACATTTGGCTCTGGCTGGTCAGAAGCTGAAAATAAACACTGTTTATGGTCTCCTTGGCCCTTAACATGGGACTTCAGGACCTTGTCCATAGTCCAGTTCCTACCCACCATCTTAACTTCTTACAACGGCGTGGGAAAACAGTAGCAGTAGTAGTTGTTGCCTGCAGCAGCAAGCCTTTAAAGATCAGCTTCTCCTAACTTCCTTTAAGCATTTGGGTCCCAAAGGCTGCACAGATGGAATACTCCAAAACGAGGTGAGCTGCACTGAGGCACTAGATGTAGCAACTGTGGGTGTCTTGAGATGGCAGCTTTTGGCCATAAGCTACACATTTCTTAAAACTTTTGTCCTTTTGCTTTTCCACCTAAAAGACAAAAGGAACCAACACAGCAAAAACACTAAACACACCCTAACTACCTAGCTACTTAAACACCTAAAAATTAATCACAGACAAAACAAACCTATACAAACATGGCTTCTACCTTTTTTAAAGACTGAAAGATAAGAAAAAGGGGTTGGAACACCCAGACTGTGAAACAAACCCAAGCAACAAATTCACTAACCACTTACACAAAATTACACAATGTTAATAATACTTCTACAGAAATATTCCTAAAACTACATTATCTAAATCTAATAAAGGGTGGAAGACAGCACAGATTACAAAATTACACATAACATGATACAAGAGTGGAGCTTGTGGATCATGATGCAGTCTTCAAAAGCAGAAATGGAGATCTGAAGTGGGTAGGGGCAAGCAACACATTACGGGTAAAGAAGGTGGAGTTCACGGACTGAAGTCTCTGAAAAAGGCCTGCTTCGGATCAGAGTCGGATCCGATAATCCACAAACTGTAGCCGGTTGGAAAAGACACCATCACATCTAGCTTTAAGTTAACAGATGCTCAATGTTTTACACTACAATAATTGCTGCAATGTATACACACACACACACACACACACACACACACACACACACACACACACACACACACACACACACACACACACACACACACACACACACACACAAATAAATTAAGAAAAAAAAAAAAAACTTAGCCAGAAAGAAAATGAGCTAGAAAAGGTGAAGAGAAAATACCGACTTGGAAGAATCCTGCCGCTGTTCAGTAGTTTAAGCTCCAGCTTTGGTGGAAGAGATGGCTTCCAGTAATTTAGAGGAAAAAATACAACAAATGTGCTCAGAGCTGATTAAAATAAATCAAACATTTAAAACAGCATATCACTTCAAACAACAAAAGACTGGAAAAATTGAAGATGCTTTAAACAGCTATTCAGATGCACTGATAAAACTGCAAAAATCAGAGGTCAAAATGAAGAGAAGACTGGCCGAGTATGAGACTGTTTAAGAAGAATCATTTCAAAAATGTCAGAGTTAGAGGACAGAGCACAAAGAGAAAATGTGTGATTTTCTACTGTACCAGAGAAACTGGAAGGAACACACTGTATTACATTTATGAAAGCACAACTAAGAAGTTGGACTGGTATTCCACAACAGGATTTGTTAACTGAAAGGGCACATCATATATATGCTCCAAACCTGACTATGACAAAGCAGCCAAGTAAAGTACAGATGCAATCATACCAGCAGAAACAGATGACCCTGACAAACTTGTGGAAGAAGGGCAAAGTATTAAAACTTGGAAACAGTAGAGTGTTTATTGAAAATGGTTATTCACTGTACACCAGGCAGAAGAGAAGCAAATTATCCCAGCAATCAAAGAATGTGAGAAGCAGGTGTGACACTCAAGATGCTGCATCTAGCTTTCTTCAGAATATTTCTTCTTGGAGGATCAAAGTCATTTTTGATGCATATCCAGCTAAGAAGGAAATACAAGTCTGTCCAATAAAAAGTGAGACATCAAACAGAAGGGGGCTCAGTCTGTCATTCTTATGATAATAAAGCTCATAGGGAAACTGCCATTAAAACTTTTTTCAGTGCTCCAAATGAAAATGCTTGAGACAAAGAAAAAAAGCACAGGAGTTGACTAGAAGAATCGGGAGGAGTCTGGAGTTGGGAGATGGAGATGAACAGTAAGACAACCAGCAACACTGAAATACTTAATAAACGTGAGACTATAAAGCACCAATCACATCTGTGAAATATGGTTTTACAAGAAAAAGTAGCTGTGAAAATTTGGACTTCTGCTGACTTTGTTAAACACACAGGGGACTAAAAGCCATATAGTCCACTTCATGTCATTAACACTAAAATGAAAAAAAAAAATGGATTAAGTAAAAAAAAATCTGTTCTTAATATTTGTATAAAACAGTTCATGATATAAATTGCATGTTATATAGTAAAGCATTTTCGGTAATTGCTGTAACAGATAAAGATAATAAAGTAAAAAAGTACTTTTTCACTCTCTTTTAGTTTTAAGAAATCTAGGCATTACATTGTAAACAAAAAAGGAAGGCAGGAGAATGTCAGGATTAATGCCCATGGCTTAATCAAATAAGTTTCTTTTGTAAGTATAGGGGTGGTTATAAAAAACATTGTAAATGTAATGAAAAGTTTTCCATAAGCAAATAAATGTTCAGTGTGAATTGAGAAGTCTGCAGCTGTAGGCAGATGAAAGTACAGTTGTGTACACTTAGCATAAATGTAGATGTTCGAGTGTATTCACTGTTGCAGTCATTACATTTGGGTAATCTGCTTGCAGGTTGCCCTCAGTTGACCAGATTAACAAAGTCTTGGGTCCTGCGTCGGTTGCTGTCCCTTCTTCCATAACATCAGGTCATCAGGGGTATAAAACATGCAGCCGACGTCATTACATCAGTTTTTCTTGCTCCAGATGTCAGGTCCCCCCCCCCCCACCAATGGGGAGCAAATAAACAAAAACATAAAGGTATACCCTCCAACAAAAAGCAAATACAGCAAAAAGGCTTTTAAGCACAGTAAAAGAAAGCAGACATATAGCCAGTTGTTAGGGGGCTGGAGGGAGGGTAACCAGGACTGCAACAGTGAATACACTCGAACATCTACATTTATGGTAAGCGTACACAACTGTACTATGTTCTTCGTGTTTCACTGTTGCAGTCATTACATTGGGTAGATTCCCAAAGCCATGGTTGGGAGGAAGAGTTTATATAGCAATAGGGCCAGCAATAAGGCCCTGCAAGACAGCAGTGGAAAAGCCAGCTCTGGATTTAGAGAACATTGTGATAATGCTTGATGAAAGTATGTACAGAACTCCAAGTAGCAGCTTCTAGGATGTCCCTGGTAGGAACACCTCTGAGAAAGGCTGCAGGAGTAGATGCAGCCCAGGTGGAGTGAGATCTGATCCCCTGGGAGACAGGTTTTCCATGGTACTTATAGCAGAAATGAATGCAATGGCTTATCCATTTAGAAATGGCTTGTTTTGAAATAGCCTTCCCCTCTGCCCCTGCAGAAAATGCTACCAGCAGTTGTTCCAATTTTCTTCGAGGTTTAGTCCTGTCCAAGTAGAATCTAAGTTGCCTGTGCACATCCAAGGAATGCAAAATCCATTCCCCTTAGTTCTGTGGATTAGGAAAGAAAGTTGGCAAATAAGAGCCACACTGGATACCACCTTGGGCATGAAGGATGGATTGGTCCTGAGTGACACCCTGTCCGCATGAAAGATGATGAAAGGCTCCACTGCCATAAGAGCCTGCAATTCAGATATCCCTCCAGCTGAAGAGATTGCTAAAAGGAAAGCTGTTTTCCAAGAAAGAAATTTTAAGTCTGCAGTAGCAGCTGGCTCGAAAGGACGTAGAGTGAGTTTTCTCCAATACAAAGTTAGGTTCCCAGGCAGTGGTTGGAGCTCTCCTGGGTGGTTTCAAGTTTTTGGCCCCTCTGAGATACTGCTTGAGCAGAGGATGAGAGAGGAGGGGAGGTTCTGTGACATAATGAGCTGAAATGGCTGAGGCGTGGATTTTAATGGAAGAAAAGGACAGGCCCTTGTGAAGCATCTCAGTTAAGTATTGCAAAATTTGAGGTAAACTGGGCGCTGCTGTGCTCATCCCTTGAGATTGGTTCCAGGCACAGAATCTTTTCCATTTTTCAGCTTAAGATTTTCTAGTACTAGGTCTCCATGCCTCTAAGATGACATCCATCACAGGTTTGCTGAGGGATGATAAGGGTGAATTTAAGAGATTAGCCAGACTGCAAGGTTCAATGTTGGAAGCTGAGGGTGCAGAATTTGGTTCTCCTGCTGAGACAGCAGGGAAGGGGTCTGAGGTAGGTGCCATGGAGATAACTGCGACACACTGCGCCAGAGGGGCTACCATTGTTGGCGTGGCCAGTCTGGAGCAATCAAGATCATCCTTGGTTTGTCTGGTTTGACTTTTAGTAGAACTTTGGAGAGCAGAGGCAGAGGGGGGGAAGGTGTAGACTGATAGGTTTTTCCAGCTAAAGGACAGAGCATCCACTTTCCAGGCTTGTTTGTGGGGAGTCCTTGTGCAAAACTTGTCCAACTGATAGTTCTGGGGGAGGCAAATAGATCTATGTCTGGGCTCCCCCATTCACTTGTCAACATGTTGAAAATCTTTGGTTCCAGTTTCCACTCGTGTGGGTCCATGAGGTTTTTCCTTAGCCTGTCTGCCAGTGTATTTAATTTTCCTGGCAGGAATTGAGCTTGTAGGTGCACTTTGTAGCAGAGGCTTTGTTCCACAATGCCATGGCTAGTCTGCAGAGGGGGTAAGAATGAGCACCCCCCCCTGCTTGTTTATGTACCACATAACCGTGGTGTTGTCCGTCTTTACCATTAGTTGTCCTGGAAGAATGTAGTCCTTGAAGGCTGTCAAAGCATTCTATACAGCTAACATTTCTTTTTGATTGATATGTAGGTGAATTTGACCTGGGTTGCATTTGCCCTAAATGCACTTCCCTGCCAGGTGAGCCCCCCCATGCATAATCTGATGCATCTGTAGTTAGGATTTGGGTGGCAAGGGGTAGTGTGAATGGTAGTCCCTTATTTTGGTGGCAGGCCTCTGCCCACCAGAGGAACTCTAGGCGTAGGCAAGGTATGAAAGGAATCATTGTTTCCAGGCTGTGAGAATGTTGACTCCATAGACTTTTTTAGATACCACTGTAGTTTCCTCATATGCAGTCTTGCATATGGAATTAGAAGAATGCAGGAGTCCATGAACCCCAAGGCTTGCAGTATTTGTCTTGCAGATAGCAGGGTTTTTGTGGCCACTTGTTTGAAATAGGTTACCAAATTAATTTGCTTTTCTGGCGTGAGGTAAGCCATCTGGGCAGTAGTATTCAAGCTTGCTCCCAGGAATAGGTTCATAGGTTCATACTAGGCTATCTGCCCGAGGGCATTTATAAGCCTAGCCCATAGTTTTGTGGCTTACGCCACCCCTTTAGTTTGGAGAAACTATGCCTATTATTTAGCTGTGCCTCTGTCGAGCAGTGACACTGAGGTAACCCCTGGGGTGTATCTGCGATCTCCCATCCATTGGTCAAGATTCCTCTTGAACAAGGCCAGCGAGGTGCTCTGCCTCACATAAACCGGGATTTTGTTCCACAGCATAGGGAGTCTTTGGGTGATGAATCTATCCCCCCAGCACGTCCTATTAATAACCGTGTCGAGGTTTAAGTCTCCCGCCCTTGTGGCTCTGAGGGATCTAGATTTTTTGAGATGAAGCATGTTCATCAAGTCTGGGTTTGACATGGCCTTGTATGTCAGGCATAGGTCACCTCTGAGCAAGTGGTACGCAACGGAATATAACTGGAGTTCTTTCAGTCGGGCAGCATAAGACAGATTTTTGAGACCCTTTATCCTTTTGGTGAGGAACTTTTGTGGCCTCTCCAGCTACTGCAAGTGTCGGGTCAGGTACATTCCGAATGGGGCATTGTACTCGATCATTGGTCTGATGAGTGATGAGTATAGGGAGACTATGACTTCCCTTGATCTGGATGTGAATCCCTTCATGATAAGGTGGGCAATGTAGAAGGTCTTCCTAACTACTTTAGCAATATGAGTGTCGAATGAAAGGCTACTGTCAACCTGGGTTCCCAGGTCCCTAATAACTTCTACTGTGTTCAGGGGATTGCCACCTATTTGGTAGCTAGGGGTAACCTTATTTTTCCCAAAGGGTATGACTATGCATTTCTTGGCATTTAACTTAAGGCCATGGCTCTGGCACTAGTTATCCGTTTCTGTGAGACCCTTCTGAAGGATATCTGTGTCGGATGTGTTTTCAACTACGGCGCCCAGTTTGCAGTCATCTGCAAACTTTGTCAGCCATAACCCTCCTGTGTTTGCTTGTACTTCAGAAAAGTAGATGCCAAACAAGAGTGGGCCCAGGACTGAGCCCTGTGGGACACCACTTGTGACAGGCTTTGAGTCTGACATGGCGCCAGCAACTCTGACCCTGTGGGTTCTGTCGCTCAGCCAGTTTGCAACCCATCTTGTAATGTATGGGTTTACATTTAAGTTGATGAGTTTTTCAATGATACCCGAGTGGGGTATTGTATCGAAAGCCTTCGCCAGGTCTAGGTAGGCTGTATGGACTGCCTTGGCCTCATCAATGGCCTTGGTGACTGTTTCGAAAAAGTTGACCAAGTTTAAAAGGCATGATCTGCCTTTGACAAAGCCAAACTGGGTTGGATCCAAAGTCTGCAAATTCCCTATGTCTTTATTTATGAGATCCATTATGATCCTCTCCATGGCTTTGCAGATAAGGCTTGTCAAGCTAATGGGACGGTAATTTCCAGGGTCGGTGGAGGCCGCCTTTGTGGAGTGGGACCACAGTGGCTGCGCCACTCCTGGAGTGCGTATCCGGAGGCGAGACTAAGATTAAACAGCTGTCCTAACTGTAGGTTTAATTCCTCGTTGAGTTCATGGAGCACACAGCCGGGGACACCATCAGGTCCCATGGATGCTGTGTTCATTGCCTTGGAGAGAGCAGTTCTCACCTGGGCATTAGAGATGTTTGGTGGGGCTACAATCATTTGGTATAGATATCTCTCCTTTAGGGGGGGAGAAGTTTGCACTGAACCTGTCAGCCAGTATGTTGGCAATGTCTGTAGGATCAGTAATCTTCACATCATTTTGAACTAATTCTGAGCATATCTGGGAGTTTCCTCCTAGGTTTCTGACATAGCTAAAGAATGCCTTATGGTTGTCTTTAGAGTCCTTAGCTATTTTTTTCTCAAAATTAGCTTTGGATGATTTTATGAGAGCTCTCAGCTTTTTACTTATAGTGATCAGCGGTGTCTTACCTTTTAAGGATTTTGCTCTATCTTGTAGTAGCTTTCTCCTCTTGTTGTAGAGTTTGTTTATGGCTGGGGTCCACCAGATTGGACGCTTGGCTTTGGTACAAAGAGTCTTTGTTTTGCTTGGGATTGCCTGATCCATGCAGCCCTGCAGGTGCTGGTAGAAGGCATTTGTAAGTGATTCAGCGGTTTGAGTAATGTTAACCGCCGGCTCAGGGGCCTTAAAGGAGACCACACTAGTCTTTAGAAGTGTGAAGTCGGCTTTCGAGAAGTTCTTTACTGTGGTCGTTTTCATTTCGGGTGGGGGCGGGATGAGGACCTCCAGCGAGATTAGTTTGTGATGAGATCTCACCAGTGAGGGGTATACTTCTGGCGTTGAACATTGTGCTCCCATGTTCGTGATGATGAGATCAAGTATGTTCTCTCCTCTTGTGGGGATGGTGACTAGTTGTTCCATGGCATTTGAGTTTATGAATTCCAGGAACTTTTGGGCTAGAGTGTTTGGGCTTGAGTAGTGTTCCCAGTCTATATTAGGGTAGTTGAAGTCACCTAGTATGATGGTGTTCGGAGATACATTTATCCCCTCCAGTGTTTTCAGGAAGGCCATATGAGGTTCCTGAGTTTGCGAGGGTGGCCTGTAACATGCTACAAATTGCAGAGCAGTCTTGCCTATGGTTAATTGCACCTGGATGGTTTCCGATGCATCGTGCGATGCCACCAATCTTGAGGTGTGGGTGTCCTTGATGAATATGGATACCCCTCCTCCTTTCTTGGTGTTGTCCGGGTTTTGGGGCCGGAACGCATGATATGAGGTAAAACCTGATAGTGCTGGGGTGCTCTCAGGAGCCTTAAACCAGGTTTCTGTCACAGCACAGACATCGATGTTCTCCATACTGAGAAGGGCCTCGAGTGCGTACATCTTGAGGTTGAGACTTCTGGCGTTGAGCAGCATTACCCTTAGTTTTTTTTCTTTGTTTTGTTCTAGGGTGGTAGGTTTAGAATTTGAGCCTTGCCTAAAAAAGGCACTATGGGGGTGGCAAGAGCCTTTGCCAAAATCCAGAATCCCAGGGGTGACAAGTGCAAGCCGTCCCTTGCGAAGCAGCGTGGCTTGTCCAGCATGTCATCCCAGGCAGACAGACATTGGATCCCCCTTTGAATGACACCAGAGTTTAAGCCAATTGTTAAAGCTGATCATCTTATCTCTGTATTTTGGCATCATTCTTGGTGAAGGTAGGATACTGCTCAAGGTCAGGGTCATACTGGGTACCAGTTGTGATTTCTTTTCGATTATGGTGTACCCCAGACAAGTTAGAAACCTTTTTCCAAATGCCAGATGATTCAAAAGTATGCCCTGGCTTTCTGCCTGAATTAGACAATCGTCCAGGTATGGGTATATCTGAATACTTCTTTGCCTGCAAAATGCAATAACTGGAGCCAGGCACTTTGTGAAAACCCTGGGCACATGAGGGAGCTGAAAGGTGGGGTATCGGCTCCGATGTTCCGACGATTTGAGCCCAAACAAGCTCCGGCTCCGAACACGGTAGTAGAGTCGGAGGAGGAACTGTTGAAGAAACAGGGATAGCCACAGTCTGTTGAGAAGGGCTAGTCAACATTTTGGCCAGTGCCTGTGACTTAAGGAGCCTACTGACCACCCTCTCTAAGTTATGATCAGATAGCCTGCAGGACCGAAAGGAATGGGATCTATGGCTCCGCTCCGATTGTAGTAATGGGGACCTGGGAGTCGAGCAAACTGACTCTAAAGAGGGGGATCTTGAACGCTTTCGGCTCAGAGAAGGCTCTGATAGCAAAGTCGGAGAGACTGAGGTCTTGAAGTGTCGGTTCCAACGAGGAGGCAGAAGCTCCGCTCGGCGACGGCTCCGAACAGGGAGCCAACAGTTTGGCGGGCTTTAAGGATTTTCCCCAACGAAGGCTTAGCCGGGGATCCTTCTGGCTTAAGTAAGCCTCTCAATATGAGCTTGTTCCTATGTTCCTGCAGGACTCTCAGGCTGAAGGCATGGCAGACCGAGCAAGAGTCCTGCAGGTGTAGGGGACCCAAGCAATAAACACAAGTGTGACCGTCTGTCAGAGACATCTTCTGACAGCACGAGTCACACTTCTTGAATCCTGAAACTTTGGTATCTTTAGACATTTTAAAAAAGGGATACCAAAGGGAAAAGTTAACTAGTGCTTAATCAAGGCACACACACGCACGCACTAGGTAAACCCAATAATAATAACTATAAAACTATAGCCACACAACTACCTTACTACTAACAAATATATACAAGAAAAAACTAGCTAATTGTAGTTAAAGCCCAACACTACCCTAAAAGGGTGGAGGGGGGAGGGAAGAAACTCTCAACAACAAAAAAACGAGTTTCTAAGTGGGATGCCACTAGCTAATTGTAGTTAAAGCCCAACACTACCCTAAAAGGGTGGAGGGGGGAGGGAAGAAACTCTCTAACAACAAAAAAACGAGTTTCTAATTGGGATGCCAAGGGGTACACAGTCTAATTAAACTAAGACGAAAGGATTATCTAAATATAAGAAAATATCAAAGTTAATAATAGAAGAAAAGATTTATGTGACTTGGAGCCGGTAAAATCACAACCTCGTAGCTGAAGCGGCAGACGAGATCTGGGTATCTGACACCTAGCATTGTGGGATAAGGGGAGGCCTTGAGCCGGTAAATAGCTCTTGAACTTTAGTAAAAGGCCGAGTCGGAGCCGAGGATCGGCTCCGAACTCATCCAGCAAGAATGAAGGTGAGATAGACGACTTAATATTACTTCTTTGCCCGCAAAATGCAATAACTGGAGCCAGGCACTTTGTGAAAACCCTGGGCACAGTAGACAAGCCAAAGGGCAGTGCAGAGAACTGATAATCCGTGTAGCCTGCTTTGAAGCATAGGTATCTTCTGCAAAATTCCCTGATTGGGATGTGCAGGTATGCTTCTTTTAAATCTAGTGTTGCCAACCAGGCGTCTTTAACTAGCATACGAAGTAATCGGTGAAGAGTCAGCATCTTGAACTTTGGAATCTCCAGAAAGGTGTTTAGAGTAGACAGGTCCAGTATTGGATGACATGATTTGTCTTTTCTGGGTACCAGAAAAAGTCTGGAGTAGAAATCTTGTCCCTTTTTGTCTTCTGGTACCAGTTGAATAGCCCCTATGCTTAAGAGGGAAAGCACTTGTTTTTGAGCCTCTGCCCATTGTTTTTGGAGAAGGTCTGGCCATCCATTTGGTGTTGGCAACGTGTGGAAATGAAATCTGTATCCCTGGGACACTATTTAAAACCCATTTGTCCTGGGTTATGAGTTCCCAATTCTTTGCGTGAAGAGCAATCTTCCTCCCCAAAGGGGCGGTCAAAAGATAAGTGCTTCGGAATTTTAAAAGGAAGTCATTGAGACTGTTTACCATAGGGGGTGTCGTATTTCCAGATCTGGAAGTGGAGGCCCCCCACTGCTTAGTTCTGAGAGATCCCTGGGACTGAAACCTGGGGGTTTTGCTGTATCTGGGTTTAGCCTGAGAGGACCTGGAAGGGACTGGAAAGGACCAATTCTTAGTAGGCCAGTGCCTACTAAATCTCGGAGGTTGCACTTGTAAAAAATCTTTAACAGTTTGCAAAGATTTAGCTTTATCTTCCATCTTTTTAAGAAATTCTTCAGCCTTGTTGCCAAACAGACGGTCCTGATTTAAAGGAACATCCAACAATTTAGCTTTAACATGATCAGGCAAAGATTGCTCCTTAAGCCAAGCATGCATTCTAAGCACAGACCCAGTAAAAGCAGCTCTGCAAGAGGCCTCTAAAGAATCAAAACCACATTGAAAAGTATGTTTTCCAATTTGTTTAGCAGAATGCATTAAAGTCCTGTAAATCTTTATTTTCCACACAGTCAAGAATCAACATAATTTTCTGTTCAAGCAGTCCAATAATATGTTGCTGATATTTTAACATATGAAATTGGCAGTTTAAAGCTCTGATTGCAAAGGTTGCAGAAGTATAAACCTTTTTACCCCATCTATCCAGTAACCTGGAGTCTCTATCAGAAGATGTAGGGTTTTTAGCAGTAGAAGCCTTAACCCCCTTGGGCCCCTGGGAAATGGTTTCTGGGTCCGCAACAGGATTTTTGAAAAGGAACTTGTGGGACTCTGGAACCCTGTAGCATCTGTCTGGTTTACTAGGAGCCGGAGGCAGGGAATCTGGGGCCAAACTGGATTCTGAGAACACATCAACAATGTCTAGTACAGGAGGTATAGTCAAAGACCTATGCTGAGGTAGAAGGAGGAAATCCCTAAGCCTCTTTTTTGAATCAGAAAATTCCTGGCTTTCCCAGTGGAAATGCTCCCTTAAAGTATGTAAAGTTTCCCCAAAAGAAAAATCCTCAGGAGGGGAAGCAGAGGGAATACAATCCTCTGCATCAGAATCCTCATAAGTAGGTATGGACAAATCCAGGTCATCGGAAGAGTCAGAAGAAACAGAATCCTGATCAGAAGATTCATAATCAAGCTCAGCCCTAGGCCTCTGGGGGGGGGGGTTGAGTACCCCTAATTAGAGTTATTAGATCTTCAGTCATTTTTGTTTGTTTTTTAGGCATAGGGGCCTGAGCATGTGGCCTGGGCGTCCTTTTTTTAGACATGGATTGAGATTTAGGCCTTAGTAATGAAGGAGGTGTTGATTTAATATGCAAGTCTGTAGGACTGAATACACCCTCAGAAGCCGGTGCCTGCACAGCAGCTACAGACCCATCCAAGGTAGAGACATCCGCGGGTTCTATAGTTGAAGTATCTCGTGGCATACCGGACTCCGAATGGGTCTCAGCAGAGGCCTGTGAATCAGAAGTAGCAGGTATCAGGGGCTGCGAAAGCACCTCACTGAGTACCAGCGAACTGGCGACTGGCTTAGGAGAAGCATCGCCGGCAGTTTTGGACCTCAGCGGCCTGTCTCTGTCTTTACCTTTGCATTTTTTCGGAATCACTGTAGTTGGATGGCTAACTGATGACGTTTCTGTATAATTAAACTGAGAAATGAAATATTTAGAGGCAAAAATATACCGACGATAGCGTGCTGATTAAATAAAGCACAAAACTGACAGCAAGGTACGTTGTGGTCAGGGCCTAGGCAAGGAATACAGTACCAATGAAAATCTTTATGAGGTATTTGCTTTCCACAAGTAATGCAATTATTAACTTTTACTGACATCGGTAAGGAGCAAGAAAAAGTTTTCCCAATGGGGTACTGAGCTTTAAGTTGAAGACTTCAGTTCTGTAACTCGAAAACCAAAATTTCAGGAGTCGGCCGACTGGCACTTACAAACTGCTTCTGCTTCAGCCACCGCACGGGCAAGAAAGACTGATGTAATGACATCGGCTGCATGTTTTATACCCCTGATGTCATGGAAGAAGGGACAGCAACCGACGCAGGACTCAAGACGTTGTTAATCAGGCTGACTGAGGGTAACCTGCAAGCAGATTACCCAAATGTAATGACTGCAACAGTGAAACACGAAGAACATCACTCTGTTCTTATATATCCATGGAGACAAGATGACTACAAAGGCTGCTGTTAAAAATGAATAATTAGTAGAACATACAAAATATTGCATGATAACTATAAGAATCAATAAGAGGATGTTAGAAAGGACTGGGAAAAGAGATTGGATAATCAATTCATGAAGAAACCAATGGGGGTATGTATATCTCCCATATATGCAACAAATTTAGGATGTTTGCTTGGAAGTCTATACAAAATATTTTTAGACCCCAAGTAAAGAATTTTTCCTCATGCAAACAGCAATTGTTGAAGGTGTGATGGGGAAGAAAGAGGTAACAGGGAATATATTTTCTGGGAGTGTAATGAATTGGCAGTATTTAAAGATTGCTTGCAGATGACTGTGCCAGAGATACTGGGTGAGCAAACTGGTGTAACTAAGGAAATTTTTTTTTTTTAATTTTTTTTTTAAGATATGATACAGAATTGGAATTGCTTAGACATGGCAAGATCTTGCTGAGTCTAATTATGGTGGGTGTGAAAAAAGCAATAACTACAAAATGGAAATCAAAGTATAAACTAGCTTTACTAGAAGTAGTGAATATAGTAACAGAGAGAAAACAACTCTAACTGGATCTTTAGAAAAGGCTTGAAGCAAGTTACACAGAAAAAAAAAATGGGAATTGTGGGAACAATACATACAGAGGAGCAACGAAGTTTAAAAGGCGGCAGGATGTGAATGAGCTATGTAATGTTTGACTAATAATGACTGTAAAGATAAGTGATATATAATATTCACAACTAAAATTAAATCAATATGGTTTGTTTTCATGTATATAAATGTATGATTGCCTATGTCATATGTGATAATGTGGGTCCCTATTAATTTGATGAAACTAGCTTGTCGAACTAAGAAAAGATCGACAGCTAAAGATCAAAACGTCCAAACCGCGAACAATCAGCTAAGCAAATTTTTTCCCATGCAAAACAGGATAGCCACACAATAACTAAAAAAGGAGTCAAAACGGCAGAAGAAGCTGAAACGGGAAACAACTTTAGCGTATAATGAATTTAATATCCGCTTTCGTTAAAACAAACTTCATCAGAAAACAATGAAAGTGAACAAACAAAGTATTTAAATACAATAGTCAATCAAAACGTCATTTAGTTAATCAAACAAGTAATTGACATTTAAAAGGGAATGACCATGTGTAGAAATACTACAAAAACATTTAAAAACACAATTGTAAAAACACAATCATAGTAGTAGTTCTAGTAAACTACGCCTGTCTATTTGTTTAGACAAAGTTAATTTACGATGTTTTAAAAAACATTTCAAATTAACAGATTCATTCAGCCCTGGTGGATGGTCTGAGTGTAATCTAATCTGCCATAAAGTTTCACGTTGCTCTACAAAATTCCTAAAGTCCCCAGCTCTCCCATCATATTTACACTTTTCCAGAACAGTAAACATAAATTTTTTAAAAAGGGTGCAAGATGTAGAATGTTTGTATAAAGAGTTATTAAGATTTTTTGTCTTTATTGCGTATAAATGCTCCTTGATGCGCTTCCCCAAGCTCCTAGTGGTCATACCCACATAGAAAGCTGGGCACAGAGCATAGCAATGTATGGAAGCCCACTGCTGGAACAATTCACAAAACCAGGCACCTCTAAAATTCTTTCAGAGGTGGCAACATTGATACAGGGACCTTCAAAGATAAAACGGCAGACTGTACAGTTGTCACATTTAAACATACCCTTTTTACTACTAATAGTAGACGTTGTGTTATAAGTATTAGCTTTCTCCAAAATCATTTTCAAGGTGTTGTTTTTTCAAAACACGAAATTTGGTTTAGGGCCAACGGCTTTAATGATATCTTGATTACCTTGAAGGACTTTCCAGTTCTCTTCTAAAATCTTCCTAATCCTAAAACAATCAGAACTCATCTCAAAAGAACAATAATGTTCAACACTAGCTGAGTGGCTGGACCGAATGTCACCTTCATTTTCTTTTTTATGACTTTCAATAAAACCTTTTATCAAAATTGGTGGAAAACATTGTGACCGTTTGTTAAAAATCTCAGTACCAGTGTCAAATAAGTACTTCTCTTCATATCCCCTGTGAATAAACAAGTGCACAATATGATGAAATTCATGTATAGTGTCAATGTCCCTAGTGGTCATGCGGCTAGCTCTTATAAATTGTCCCCTAGGGATATTTTTGGTGATGTGTTTCAGATGACCACTAGTAAAATGTAGGTAACCATTTGTGAAAGTTCTTTTCCTGTGTATTTTACTATGAAAACAGTTGTCAGTAAGATCCCACCAAAGGTGTACGTCCAAAAAATTGACGGCTAGTCCTACATCACCTAGTGTGAATTTAAGGAAACCCGACAAAGAGTTAATTTCATGAACCATAGTGTCCACAGTCTCACTACTTCCTTCAATAACAAAAATTAAATCATCAATGTATCTACCAAAGAAAATAATATTAAAACTAGTTTGTAAAATAGGTAGAAATTCTCCCTCCCACCACGCCATGACGGTGTTGGCATAAGCCGGAGCTGCTGGGGACCCCATCGCAACTCCTCGTTTCTGCCTATAATATATGTTCTTAAATAAAAAGAAATTATTTTCCAATATAATGTCTAAGAATCTACAAATTAAAGAAACATGAGAGTTGTTAAAAAATTTGCCTTTCACCAAAAAACTCCGTACCGCTTCTACTCCATCAACATGGGGGATACAGGTATACAGAGAAATGACATCCAGTGTGAAAATAATGTGTTTTGAAGGATCAAAGATCCTTTTTTCTTGAAAAGTTCTTACTTTATCCAAGAAGTGCCATGAATCTTTAATGTAAGACACCTGGTTTTCCAACAAAGGACCTAATAGGGCATCAATCATTAAAGAAATACCCTCCGTGACTGAGTGGGGGGATGAAACAATTGGACGTAAAGGTGGATTTGTAACATCTTTGTGGGTTTTAGGAATCCCAAAAATAACACCAATTTTTGGGTTTTCAACCACACAGAAATTATATAAATTGAAACTAATTTCACCACACATTAAGGCATCATATACATGAGAGTGCACAGCACTGAAACATTTCAAAATGTCAAAAAGCAATAGTTTGAATATAAACTACAATGTTAAAGCCTTTATCAATTTTCATAATCCTAAATGTTTTCATAAATCTAAATGTTGCTGTAAGCTCTTTTAAATGTTTTTAAGTCTTTCCTTTCTAATGAGTCTAATTTATCATGATAAAATTGTTACTTTTCTTTAACAGGTTCACATCTTAAACACATAGCTCTCACATTTTGTAAATTTGGATAACTTTAGATTTGAACAGTAACATTTTGTTTTTGTCTCTCTCTTTTCATGTATGTCGTAAATTTCAAAGAAAAGTTCAATTGTGTATGTCAATAAATATGTCAATAAAATCAATGCTGGTCAATAAATCAGCTTTTGACTATGAAATATTTTAACCATTTTTTAATAAACATCATTAAAACAGTAGTAAAAGTCAAGTAGGTTAGTTATAAAAAAGTCAATTATTACTCCACTTACTTAAGCCTCGTCCCGATGGCGCTTCGATCCAAAAAGTCCTGCTAGTAAAGTAAGCAGTAATACTTCTACCAAAGTTGTAGAGAACAGTTTTTTTTAAGTAAACGTCAGATGATAGGAGTAGAAATTTTTAATCAGTATTATCGCACTGGTAGCCCCAAGTTCAGTCAAAATACTGTCACGTTTCGTTGTTTGTCACCTACTAGTGGCAGTAGTTGGTTGGTCTGGTACTTCTATCTCAGTACCATTTAAAGGAAAACAGAACAGCCAGAACCACGTGCAAAAAGGGGAAAGGAAGCGTCATAGAAGGACTACTTTTAGTAAAAAAGAAACATTATCAGCTCAACTTTGTGGGCTTAGATGATGGAAAAAATAGACTGGTTAACAAAATTTAAAATTCAACCTACTAGATTGCTGAACCGTAGAATGTGCCAAATTAGTGTGGAGTGATTTGTTGCTGTCTTATCTTATTATCATAAACCAGTCCGTCGGTCAAGACCTTTTCCTACTAGTGTAACGTTTGACATGTAGTTCCAGCTCTTTGTTTTTAAATGAACAGAGACAGATTTAAACTGATTTGCCGAGCCGATTCCTGATAAAATCTTCGGCTTCCTTGATGTCCTTGGTTAACAAAGACATTTTGTTAACGTTGTTTTCAATTAATAATTTTAAAAAACGAATACCTTCCTCGTTAAAGAAACTTACTAAAGAACTGAACATTGGGTGTCCCACATTAATACCGTTGGGACATTTGAAAAAACGGAGACCCTTGGGAACCACACCAAGTTCAATACATCTTGAAAAATAATAATCTTTAACGAGGCAGGTATTCGTTTTTTAAAATTATTAATTGAAAACAACGTTAACAAAATGTCTTTGTTAACCAAGGACATCAAGGAAGCCGAAGATTTTATCAGGAATCGGCTTTCCGACAATCAGTTTAAATCTGTCTTTGTTCATTTAACTAAAGAGCTTGAACTACATGTCAACGAGGTTACTAGTAGGAAAAGGTCGAAACTTGACCGGGACATTGTGGTTTATGATAACAAGACAGCGTATAATCACTTTGCACCAAGTTTTCGTAATTCTACGGTTCAGCAATCTAGGTTGAATTTTGTTAACCAGTCTAAGGGCACTACTTTTCCATCATCTAAGCGTTTTCCGGACAAAGTTGATAATGTTTTAACTTTTACTAAAAGTAGTCCTAATTATGACGTTTCTTTCCCACCTTTGGCACGTGGTTCTGTCAGTTCTAATTTTCGTACTAAATCGGATGAAGTACCAGATAACCATACTACTGCCACTGTAGGTGAACAAGTTGACAACGGTGGTAGTATTTTGACTGAACTTGGGGCTACCAGTGTGAATAACACTGATAAAATTGTTACTCTATCATCTGACGGTTTACTTAAAAAGAACTGTTCTAACAACTTTGGTAGAAGTACTGTGCTTACTAGAAGCAGGACTTTTTTGGGATCGAGTTCGTCGGGGGACGAGGCTTAAGTGAAGTAATGGATAATTTTGGTATCATTAACCTGACTGACTTTACTTTTACTACTGTTGAAATGACTTTATTAAAATACGGTTTTAATTTCATTCCTAGTCAAAAAGCTGATTATGGCAGGACCATTATTGACATTAAGAAATTTACTAGACAACTGAATTTGTCTTTTTTAATGCATGACATACATGAAAAGAAAAATGTTGTGAACAAACCGTCCTGTTATGTTCCAAATTTACACTATACCATCAAAGCTTATGAAGAGCTATGTGTTAAAGATGTGAACCTGTTGTTTAAAAGTAACAATTTTTATCATGATAATTTAGACTACTTAGAAAGGAAAGCATTAAAACATTTAAAAGAGCTTACAGCAACATTTAGATTTATGAAAAGTGATAAAGGCTCGAACATTGTAGTTATGAAGCACAATGATTATTATCAGAAAATGTTAGAAATTTTAGGAAACACCTTTGAGTATGAAACTATTGCTTTTTTTGACATTTTGAAATGTTTCAGTGCTGTGCACTCTCATGTATATGATGCCTTAATGTGTGGTGAAATTAGTTTCAATTTATATAATTTCTGTGTGGTTGAAAACCCAAAAATTGGTGTTATTTTTGGGATTCCTAAAACCCACAAAGATGTTACAAATCCACCTTTACGTCCAATTGTTTCATCCCCCCACTCAGTCACGGAGGGTATTTCTTTAATGATTGATGCCCTATTAGGTCCTTTGTTGGAAAACCAGGTGTCTTACATTAAAGATTCATGGCACTTCTTGGATAAAGTAAGAACTTTTCAAGAAAATCTTTGATCCTTCAAAACACATTATTTTCACACTGGATGTCATTTCTCTGTATACCTGTATCCCCCATGTTGATGGAGTAGAAGCGGTATGGAGTTTTTTGGTGAAAGGCAAATTTTTTAACAACTCTCATGTTTCTTTAATTTGTAGATTCTTAGACATTATATTGGAAAATAATTTCTTTTTATTTAAGAACATATATTATAGGCAGAAACGAGGAGTTGTGATGGGGTCCCCAGCAGCTCCGGCTTATGCCAACACCGTCATGGCGTGGTGGCAGGGAGAATTTCTACCTATTTTACAAACTAGTTTTAATATTATTTTCTTTGGTAGATACATTGATGATTTAATTTTTGTTATTGAAGGAAGTAGTGAGACTGTGGACACTATGGTTCATGAAATTAACTCTTTGTCGGGTTTCCTTAAATTCACACTAGGTGATGTAGGACTAGCCGTCAATTTTTTGGACGTACACCTTTGGTGGGATCTTACTGACAACTGTTTTCATAGTAAAATACACAGGAAAAGAACTTTCACAAATGGTTACCTACATTTTACTAGTGGTCATCTGAAACACATCACCAAAAATATCCCTAGGGGACAATTTATAAGAGCTAGCCGCATGACCACTAGGGACATTGACACTATACATGAATTTCATCATATTGTGCACTTGTTTATTCACAGGGGATATGAAGAGAAGTACTTATTTGACACTGGTACTGAGATTTTTAACAAACAGTCACAATGTTTTCCACCAATTTTGATAAAAGGTTTTATTGAAAGTCATAAAAAAGAAAATGAAGGTGACATTCGGTCCAGCCACTCAGCTAGTGTTGAACATTATTGTTCTTTTGAGATGAGTTCTGATTGTTTTAGGATTAGGAAGATTTTAGAAGAGAACTGGAAAGTCCTTCAAGGTAATCAAGATATCATTAAAGCCGTTGGCCCTAAACCAAATTTCGTGTTTTGAAAAAACAACACCTTGAAAATGATTTTGGAGAAAACTAATACTTATAACACAACGTCTACTATTAGTAGTAAAAAGGGTATGTTTAAATGTGACAACTGTACAGTCTGCCGTTTTATCTTTGAAGGTCCCTGTATCAATGTTGCCACCTCTGAAAGAATTTTAGAGGTGCCTGGTTTTGTGAATTGTTCCAGCAGTGGGCTTGTATACATTGCGTTATGCTCCGTGTGCCCAGCTTTCTATGTGGGTATGACCACTAGGAGCTTGGGGAAGCGCATCAAGGAGCATTTATACGCAATAAAGACAAAAAATCTTAATAACTCTTTATACAAACATTCTACATCTTGCACCCTTTTTAAAAAAATTTATGTTTACTGTTCTGGAAAAGTGTAAATATGATGGGAGAGCTGGGGACTTTAGGAATTTTGTAGAGCAACGTGAAACTTTATGGCAGATTAGATTACACTCAGACCATCCACCAGGGCTGAATGAATCTGTTAATTTGAAATGTTTTTTAAAACATCGTAAATTAACTTTGTCTAAACAAATAGACAGAAGTAGTTTACTAGAACTACTACTATGATTGTGTTTTTACAATTGTGTTTTTAAATGTTTTTGTAGTATTTCTACACATGGTCATTCCCTTTTAAATGTCAATTACTTGTTTGATTAACTAAATGACGTTTTGATTGACTATTGTATTTAAATACTTTGTTTGTTCACTTTCATTGTTTTCTGATGAAGTTTGTTTTAACGAAAGCGGATATTAAATTCATTATACGCTAAAGTTGTTTCCCGTTTCAGCTTCTTCTGCCGTTTTGACTTTTTTAAATTTTTTCCCATGGAAAGAATTCGCTTGGCCGTTACACAAAACAAAAACCTTTCAACCTGAATTAAGTGGGGGGCTTCGCTCCTACCCCCTAACTAAATATACTAACTCTGAGATTGCTCCACATCAGGGAAAGGGCAAATTCCCATTGACAGCCAAGCAAATTCTTTCCCTGAGAAAAAAATTTGCTTAGCTGGCCATTTGCGATTTGGCTCTTTTGATCTTTAGCTGTCGATCTTTTGTAGTTTGACAAGCTAAAGTTTCGTCAAATTAATTGGGACCCGATAACTGAATAAAGATGTTTCTTGTTAAAAAAAGCATTTACTAGAACAATGTATACTTCTGTTTTATTTAAAGACAGCCAGTGCACTTTTTCTTAAGGCTAAAAGCTAATGTTTTCTGAAAGCATAAAAGCTGTTTTCATATCTGGGAGGGGAATAAAGATGGATTAGTTAATATCTATCCATGCAGCTGTTGATTTGGGATAACTGTTTCTATCAGGTGGGTTAAACTTTATTATCTGAATATGTACATAGTTTGTGTGTTTGTTTTATTAGGTTATGAGGGTATTCTGATTTTTTTTATTACAAGTCCTATAAAATGTGACCGGTTCAAACAGAAATGACAAGAAACCACTGTATAAAGGATAAACCTGCCAAATATTATTGAGTGCATACAACACAAAAGCTGGAAACGTGAATAACAACTTCTTACCATAATGACTACACTATCCATAATATTTAGGAATGTGAATGGCCTCCCAGATATAGACAAAAAGGCAAGAGTATTGAATTATATTCAGAAAGGTAAGTGCAAATAGCAATGCTACAGAAGACACTTTTGAAAAGAAATATGCATGTGAATTTAATAAAGAAAGAATTTCAGGAAAGATATTCAGCAAAATACCAAGGACAAAGGAAAAAGGAAGTATGTGTACTAACTTGCTAGTAGCAACAGTGATAAAACAGGGTAAAAAGATAATAATGGTATATTTGTAGAAGTAAGTTGCTACTGGCAAGGGAGGAGGAGGAGGATTACACAGGCATGTATTTATATTCCACCTAATACTGCTACTATGGCGCTTAAGAACATTTTGGGAGAAATAATTAGCTTTCAGCAGGAAATATTACTTATAGGTGGTGACTGTAACTTGATTTGTAGCAGTAAGGATGTATCTGGGGAACCCATCAGGGAAAATATAACAAAAGATGACAGATGTTTTGAATTACATTCAACATATAGTCCATTTGGCACCAAAGTTGCATATTTCAAAATGTAAATTGTTTCCTTGAATAAAAGTTTATCCTTAAATTGAGCCAAATCACCCACAAATAATTTAACTTGTTCCAAGATACACCCTTTTACTGAAGTAGCATTACTATTGTGAAATTCTTTAAAATGAACAGCCAGTGAACTCTCACAACATACATTTCTGTTATCTCTGATATGTTCTTGTAGTCTAATCTTAAAGGGACATTTTGTTTCCCCTATACAGGATAAACCACAGGGGCACTTCAGTGCACAGACAACCCCTATGGTGTTGCAAGAAAATTTTTGATTAGGCCTAAAAGTAGTACCATTAATAGTAGTAAAATTTTCTATATGACAACACATTGAACAAGTGCCACATGGAAAGGTTCCCCTTAACATTGGCATTTGTCTCCCTAGCTGATGAATTGGCAAAATAATCTTTTTATGCACTAACATAGCCACTAAGCTACGTCCCTTCCTGAGAGAGATTTAAGGATATCTAGTAATACTATGTGAAAATTCACTATCTTGAAAAAGCATGGGCGAAAAATAATGTAGCAACTTGCTCATCTGTTCACTTAGAAAATTATAAACCGTAACAAAGTAAACTTTATCTTCACTAGTCTGTTGTTGTAACCCACCTGAAGCCACATCATATGTAACCCACCTGAAGCCACATTATACTTATGAAATGGAAAAATATTTCTATCACAAGCATATGTTTCACTTCATGAGCTTTTTCATCTATTAATGCTGAACCATATCTCCGTGTTTTAACTTTGCTTAAACCATTTTGCACATATTTTGACCTGTAGCCTCTGCTCAAAAACATTTTTAAATGTATATTTCACTTCTCTATCAAAATCCTGATCTAAACTACAAAGCCTAAGAAGATGTAGAAATCCACCATATGGCAAGGAGGAAATAATATGTGGGGGATGACAACTTTCTCCATGTAAAAATGTATTTCCCCGTCTAATTTCTATGGATGGAGGTATTAATATTACCAACTCCTGTCCCAGTCAAAGTAAGATCTAAAAAGTTTATTGTTTCCCCAGTTGTAATCCATCAAATTCAAAATGAAACATATTATTCAAACCATAAACGAAATCATGTACTAAATTATTATCCCTTTCATAAATAAAGTTCAAATCATCTACATAACGATAATACATAATGTCTTTTAAAAAACTGATGTGTATATATATATATATATATATATATATATATTATATATATATATATATATATATATATATATACACATATATACACACACACATATATATATATATATATATATATATATATATATATATATATATATACACACACACACACATATACACACACACTCCAATTCAAACTTAGCCACAGTGATATTTGCATACATGGGGGCAAAAGGTGTTCCCTGTATTTGATGAAATATTTCTTCATTGAATATAAAAAAAATATTTTCAAGACAAAATGAAACCATCTCTATAACATAATATGAAAGGGGGCCATCTCCTAAAAAATAATACAGAGATTGAATTCCCTGTATGTGTCATGCACTGGTGTATAAACTTTTTACATCCAAGGTTAACCAATACAAATTATCTTTCCATCTCACATTTGAAATTTTATTCATAAAATTATATGCATCTCGAATATATGATGGAATCTTTAGAACACAGGACAAGATATATTTATGTAAGAATAATCCTATATTATGAAGAAAGTACTTATGAGCCGCAGCTATAGGTCATACTACCAAATTATCCAGACCTTTGTGCATTTTAGGCAAACAATAAAATCTTGCTAAGCTACATCCACCGATAGAATACTTTTTTCAACATAATTTTTACTGAAATATCTTAACCTTAAGCCTTTATTCAATAAAACTTGATAATTATCAAGTGCATCATAATTATTAATAGTACATTGTTCATATGCCCCCTCATTAAGATGGTTATAACACATTTTAAAATATTGTTTATAATTTAAAACTATTTTATTCCCTTTATCAGGAGGCTTCAAAGCAAGTTCATTATTATTACACAATTCCTTAAAAACTAACCACTGTTCCTCTGTCAAATTATATCTAATACTGTGTTTAGATTTAAGAAAATCCACATAAGCTTGCTCAAGTGAAAAATTAAATGCTGCAGAAAACTGTTGTATAAAACATTCGTAAACCGAGGAATAAATAAGCTCTTATAACTTTTTTCTGAAGTATCCAATTTCACCATTAAGCTCTTCCTCATTAGAAATACATGAGAAAAAGCTTTTATTAGAACTAAAATCATCATTTTCATCCTTCTCATTGCTTCTACACATGCAATCAAGGTAACACTGTGGCTACATACTTAAGACCCAGATTAAGCACAGACAACATTTCAGACAATTCACAATTTGAAAGATTAAAAACAGGTGAAAAACAATTCACTCCATTATAAACAAAGTTACTGCCATCTACCTTTCTTGTTATACTTAAATTGTCCCCCATAGTTTGAAATCTGTCCATATCAATTTCTGGCTCTTTTTCTCTCGTTAAGAGGTCCTCCAAAATGTAGCTTCATGAGCAGCTGGTTCTCATGCTGCTGTCAAAGGAGGATAAAGTACAGTTGTGTACACTTACCATAAATGTAGATGTTAGAGTGTATTCACTTTTGCAGTCATTACATTTGGGTAATCTGCTGGCAGGCTGCCCTCAGTCGGCCTGAATAACAAAGTCTTGGGTCCTGCGTCAGTTGCGGTCTCCTCTTCCATGACGTCAGGTCGTCAGAGGTATAAAACATGCAGCAGACGCCATTTAATCAGTTTTTCTTGCCCCAGATGTCAGGTGCCCCCCAAATGGGGAGCAAAAATATATATAAATAAACTGTAAATATATAAATGCACTTTAGAAACATAAAATTTACCTTCAGCTAAAAGCAAATACACCAGAAAGGCTTATGAGTATAGTGAAGGAAAGAAAAGGTATAGAATGGGGGATGGCGGGTGGGTACCCCAGACTGTAACAGTGAATACACTCTTAACATCTACATTTATGGTAAGTGTACACAACTGTACTATGTTCTTCATGTTTCACTGTTGCAGTCATTACATTTGGGTAGAATCCCACAGCTATGGATGGGAGGATGGAACTAAACAGCATTAGGAGTAGTTATAAGGCTCTGCAGGACCTGCAGTGGCAAAGCCTGCCCTGGATTTTGAGAAGAGAGGTAAATGATAATGTTTTGTGAACGTATGAACAGAGCTCCAAGTAGCAGCTTCTAGAATGTCTTTGGTTGGGACCCCTCTGAGAAAAGCTGCTGAAGTAGAGGCAGCCCTGGTGAAATGGGATCTGATCCCCTTGGGCACAGGTTTACCATGGTGCAAATAGCAGAAACGAATGCAGTGGCTTATCCATTTAGAAATAGTCTGCTTTGATATAGCCTTCCCCTCTGATCCTGCAGCAAATGCTACCAGTAGTTGCTCAGATTTTCTTAGAGATTTTATCCTGTTTAAGTAGAATCTTAGTTGTCTGTGTACATCCAATGAATGCAGAATCCGCTCCCCCTTGTTCTGCGGATTTGGGAAAAATGTTGGCAGGTGAATGGTCTGGTTAAGAGCCACACTGGATACCACCTTACCACTGCCAGAGAGCCTGCAGTTCTAAACCCCTCTTGCTGAAGTGAGATGACAAAAAAAAGCCGTCTTTCAAGATAGAAATTTGATATCCGCAGTAGCTGCTGGTTCAAACATAAGATTTTTCTAGTACTAGGCCTTCTGGCTTCCAAAATGACATCCATCACAGGTTTACTGAGAGATGTGGTTTGAATAATTAGTTGATTAGCCAAGCTGCAAGAATCAGAGTTTGGAGCGGAGTATGCAGAAATTGAAAGTTCTGCTGAGACAGTAGATGAGGTGTTAGAGACAAGTACCACGGAGGAAGCTGTGACATATTCCTCGGAAGCGGGTACCAGTGCTGGCGAGGCCAGTCTGGAGCAATTAGGATCATTTTTGGTTTTTCCTGTCTGACTTTTAATAAGACCTTGAAGAGTAGAGGCAGAGGGGGAATGCATAGACTGATAGGTTTTTCCAGCTGAAGGATAGAGCATCCACTTTCCATGCTTTTTTGTGATGAGTTCTTGTACAGAATTTGTCCAACTGATAGTTTTGGGGAGAGGCAAATAGATCTATGTCTGGGCTCCCCCATTTCTGTGTTAACATGCTGAAGATTTGTGGATCCAGTTTCCATTTGTGCGGGTCCATAAGATTTCTGCTTAGGTCGCCTGCCAGAGTATTTTGGTTTCCTGGCAGGAATTGTGCTTGAAGATGTATTTGGTAAGTCAAGGCTGTATTCCACAAGGCTATGGCTAGTCTGCAAAGGGGGTAGGAATGTGTACCCTCCCCCTGCTTGTTTATGTACCACATAACTGTGGTGTTGTCCATCTTTATCATTAGTTGTCCTGGATGAAGCAAGTCCTTGAAGGCTGTTAGAGCATTCTGAACAGCTAACATTTCTTTCTGGTTGATATGCAGATGCATTTGGTTTGGGCTCCATTTGCCCTGAATGCATCTCCCTGCCAGGTGGGTTCCCCAAGCATAGTCTGATGCATCTGTAGTTAGGGTATGGGTGGTAGGGGGTAGAGTGAATGACAGTCCCTTGTTTTGGTGACATGTCTCTGCCCACCAAAGAAACTCCTGTTGCAGGCAGGGAATGAGAGGAATCATTGTTTCCAGGCTGTGACAATGTTGACTCCATAAACTTTTTAGGTACCATTAAAGTTTCCTCATATGCAGTCTCGCATATGGAATTAGTAGAATGCAGGATGCCATGAATCCCAAAGCCTGCAGAATTTGTCTTGCAGATAACTGGGTTTTTGTTGCCATTTGTTTGAAGTGTGTTGTCAATTGCCTTTGTTTGTCTGGCGTGAGGTAAGCCATCTGGGCAGTTGTATTCAAGCTTGCACCCAGGAATGTAATTATTTGAGAAGGTACCAGTTGTGATTTCTTATCGTTTATGGTGTACCCCAGTCATGCTAGAAGCCTTTTTACAAATGCCAGATGATGAAGAAGAGTGTCCTTGCCCTCTGCTTGAATGAGACAATCGTCCAGATAAGGACAGATTTGGATGTTTCTTTGTCTGCAGAATGCAATTACTGGTGCCAGGCACTCTGTAAAGACCCTAGGCGCAGTAGATAAACCAAAGGGCAGTGCAGAGAACTGGTAATGCAAAAAACCTGCTTTGAAGCGGTGGCATCTTCTGCATGATTCCCTTATTGGGATATGCAGGTATGCCTCTTTTAAGTCTAGAGTTACTAACCAAGCATTCTTGCCTAGCATAGGCAGTAGCTGTTGTAAAGTCAGCATTTTGAATTTTTGAATGTCCACGTATGTGTTCAGAATCGTTAAGTCCAGTATTGGACGCCATGAATTGTCTTTTCTGGGTACCAGGAAAAGTCTTGAATAAAATCCTTGTCCTTTTTCCTTTTCTGGTACCGGTTGAATAGCCCCCATATCCATGAGGGACATGACTTGTTTCTGGGCCTCTGCCCACTGGTTTTGTGGCAGATCCGGCCATCCATTTGGAATTATCAAAGTATGGAAAAGAAATCTGTACCCCTGGGATACTATGTTTAATACCCACTTGTCCTGGGTAATTAACTGCCAATTTTGAGCATGAAGTGCTAGTTTTCCCCCAAAGGGGGCTGCCAGAAGATAAGTGCTTGGAGATGGTAGAGGAAAGTCATTGAGACTGCTTACTCTAGGGTTGTGCTTCGTTTCCTCCAGATTTGGAGGTGGAGGCACCCCATTGCTTTGACCTGCAAGAACCCTGTGATTGATATCTGGAGCCTTTTGAGTGCCTGGGTTTGCCCTAAGTGGCTCTGTTGGACACAGGAAAGGACCAATTTTTAGTAGACCAGTGCCTACTGAACCTGGGTGGCTGCACTTGCAAGAAATATTTTACAGTTTGCATAGATTTAGTTTTGTCTTCCTTTTTCTTTAAAACCTCTTCTGCCTTATTACCAAACAGTGTATCATGCTGCAATGGTGCATCCAACAATTTAGCTTTAACATGATCAGGCAGATTTTGCTCCTTGAGCCAGGCATGCCTTCTAATCACAGATCCAGTAATGGCGGCCCTACAAGAGGCCTCCAAGGAATCAAAACCACATTGCAAAGTATGCTTTCCAACCTGTTCTGCTGAATGCAATAAATCCTATAACTATTTTCCACACAATTAGAAATCAACATCATTTTCTGTTTCAGTAAGCCCATAACATGCTGTTGATATTTAAACATATGAAACTGGCAATTAAAAGTCCTGATTGCCAAGGCTGCAGACATATAAACCTTCTTACCCCATCTATCCAGCACCCTGGAATCTCTATCAGAAGGGGTAGGATTTTTGGCGGTAGAAGCCTTAACAACCTTGGGACCCTGAGAAATAGTCTCAAGATCAGCAGCTGGATTTTTGAAGAGAAATTTGTGGGAGTCAGGAACCCTGTAATATCTGTCTGGCTTACTAGGAGCCGGAGGCAAGAAATCAGGAGCCATGCTTGATTCTGAGAACACATCAACAATGTCCAATACAAGAGGTATTGCCAAAGGCCTATGCTGAGGAAGAAGAAGGAACTCCCTAAGCATCTTTTTTGATTCAGAGAAGTCCTGACTCTCCCAGTGAAAATGTTCCCTTAAAGTATGCAAAGTCTCTCCAAAAGAGTAATACTCAGGAGGAGATGCAGACGGGATGGATTCCTCCGCATCAGAATCCTTATAGGGTGGAATAGAAAATTCCTGATCAAAAGAGGAATCAGAAGAAATGGAAACCTGATCTGAAGATTCATTATCAGTGCCTTGCCTAGGCCTCTTAGCGCGGGGGGGGGGGGGGGGGGGTTGGGAACCCCTGATCAAGGTAATTAAATCCTCAGCCATCTTGATCATCTGTTTTTTAGGCATACGGGCCTGAGCACGTGGCTCAAGTGTCGGTTTTGTAGACATAGAAGTTGTTTTTGACCTTGTTTTTGTTGCTGGCGTCGGTTTAATATAAAAATGTTGAGGCCTGAAAACACACTCAGAAGCCGGTGCCTGCTCAGCGGCTCCAGACACATCCAAGGGAGAGACATCCACGGGTTCAATACTTTGCGAATCTGCAGCATACCGGACTCCAAATGGGTCTCGGTAGAGGCCTGCGACTCAAAAGTAGCGGGTATCAGGGGCTGCGCTTAGTCATCGGTTTTGGACTTCAACGGTCTGTTTGTCTTTTTCCTTGCATTTTTTGTTAACTCCGGTAGTGGGATTGCTAACCGACGACATTTCAGGGTAGTTAAATCTTGAACCAAAATATTTAGAAGCAAAAATATACAGACGCTTAATAGTGCATTGGTTAAATTTAGCACAAAACCGACAGCAAGGCACATTGTGATCAGGGCCTAGGCAAGGAATACAGTACAAATGAAAATCTTTATGAGGTATTTGCTTCCCACAAATAATGCAATTATTAACTTTTACTGACATCGGTAAGGAGCTAGAAAAAGTTTCCCCAACAGGGTACTTAGCTTCAGTTTGTAGACTTCGGTTCTGAAACTCGAATACGAAAATTTCAGGAGTCGGCCGACCGGCACCTGCGAACTGCTTCTGCTTCGGGCACCACGCGGCAAGAAAGACTGATTAAAATTGCATCGGCTGCATGTTTTATACCCCTGACGATCTGACATCATGGAAGAGGAGACAGCAACTGACGCAGGACCCAAGATTTTGTTATTCGGGCCGACTGAGGGCAACCTGCCAGCAGATTACCCAAATGTAATGACTGCAAGAGTGAAACACGAAGAACATCTGTTATCACTTTCCCCTCAATACTTGCTTCTACACCATCTAAAGAGGGAAACAAAACAGCCAATATTCTCTTATAATCTCGGCCTGAGTGTGAAGACAGAGGGCCCGCGAGATTTGTATAGTCACAGGAATGCCCTATTATCATAATCCCGGAGATCTCTCTTAAATTTGTATTTCTTTTTTTCTATCAAATCTTGTTCAAAAGATTTTAGTTTGTTATTTTTATCAGAAAGCAAAGAATCATATTGGGAGGAGCTGACACATGATGTTAGACCAAAACACAATGTTTGTACCTCCTGAAGTTTCCATTGTTTTAGCACATCACGTTCTACTAATATCTTAACCCACTCTAATGAGCACTGATGTGCCGCTGCAATCCAACAGGCTTTAAAGCCCTTATCTTCTTCACTTTCTGCATCAAAAGGTGTATTAGGGTTCTTAAACACCCGGAACCCATGGGGTGTGATAATAGTTCTAGGTATCTATTCAAGCCCAAGATGTTGAAATATGCACTGGTCTCTCTCTAAACAATGAAGGTTCCAAATTTTTACACATTTCTTGTGCTTCCACGGGCAAGTTGGAAGCATGACTCATACCTACTGAAGAAAATGGATTGGCCACCTTTCGATTTCCTTTTCATTATATTTATCCTAGAACTTCATGGATGCATTTGTACCTCTTGCAGAACGCTCATCTGTATGAAACACAAACTGTTCCAGAGACTGTTGTGACAAATCACTCGGATCATTCTGAAAAATGCATGGGAAATTAGAAGAAAGGTCCATGGCCATATTTCATTTCACACCATGAAAAGTACGTAAAATAGTACAACAACAAACACCACAGATGTAAAATAAGAAAAAGGGCTTTTAATACCTCTAGTGCCTCGGCAAAACTGCCTTCAAGGAGTACAGTAACATAAAAAAAAAAAAAAAAAATCACACACACACACACATATGGGTATACTTGATATGGCCAACATTTCAGAATGTCAAAAACCATATGGCCAAGACAATGACTGACATTCAAAACGTCGACCATACAAAAAAATAAATAAATTCTTACCTTCACATTCCCACCCCCCGGAACTTAAATATACCAACTCCGAGATCACACTACAGTGTGGAAGATGGAAATCTTTCCATTCCAAATTGTTTGGAGATGCCGGTTCCACATGGTCGAAATTTCGAATGTCCATCATATGGTCTCAGCCATATGGTTTTCGACATTCTGAAATGTCAGCAATATCAAGTAGATCCATACACATACATATACATATAGATATATATATATATATATATATATACAGCCAAACTATACAATTATAAAATCAATCAATTAATTACATACTTCCAGTTACAGTCAACATTCAGTCCATTTGGCATCAAAATTGCACATATCAAAATGTAAACCGTTTCCTTGAATAAAAGTTTATCCTTAAATTGAGCCAAATCACCCACACATAATTTAACCTGTTCCAAGATACAACCTTTTATCGAAGTAGTATTTCTATTGTGAAATTCTTTAAAATTAACAGCCAGTCAGCACTCACATCGTACATTTCTGATACCTCTGATATGTTCTTTGTAGTCTAATCTTAAAGGGTCATTTTGTTTCTACTATACAAAATAAACCACAGGGGTACAATTTTCATATTATTCCCCAATGTACAACATAGAGAAATTATATTTCACAGGAACATGAACATTTAATTAAAAGCTTTGACACATATCCAATAACTATTTAAGATCATGCACCAATAACAACTATAATGAAGGAAAAATTAATTACTGGTGCTTCTCCACCAAACTGTTAAAAACAGTTTAATTTAAGGAATAGGTAGTGTAAATTTTCTGAGGGTTATTAGGGAAGACAGAAATTTCTTCATACGTTATAGCTAGTCACTGGGGTAAAATGAAAGGGGAAGTAAAAAGCAAAAGAGATGTGGTTAAGAATTAACGAGAATTACTTAGACAGGCTGACAAAGCTTGAAGTATTATGCACTAAGGGAAATCTTCCAAAAGAAGAGGTGCAACTCCACAGGGCTAAAGGGTTAAAAAGGGATTATGTGGATAATATGCATGAGTTCAGAAAGACTGATGTTAAGCAACTGTTCTTTTTTATAACTCACGAACAAAAAAACTCTTGACACAGACTTAAGCAGTAGCAGTGATAGTTTCCAAACGTATTTTTACTTGTTTATTTATTTTACATTTGTTTACCGGGATGGTCTGACTGGATATATGTCCATTTTCAGCGGAGGCCCAGGGAGAAAAGCTCCAAGTTAGTAGCTTACATTAGTACCATTTACACATTAACATAGTTTACAGTCTTCAGTAAGGTTACAAACATTTATAGACCATGGTTGACACAATTAGTATCGGCAACCGAGTGTCTCATACAGGGTTTCACATAGATAAGGAATTTATCCCTTAACAAGCTCTAGATATGCCACAAAGCAAAGTCATACATTTTAGAGTCAAATGATAGATTTAATTAGGCACAGTATCCAATACCAGCGGGTGGGTGTTAGTCAGGTTTTGAACAGGGACACTGCCAGTGCATTTGAAAGTGTAGTTTGAGGCTTTTTTGAACTAGATTAGAAAGGGCTGGAGAGGAAGTTCAGCAGGTAGAGAGTTCCAAGTTATGCCTACAGAGTTGGGAAATAGAGAGTCACCAGCCACATTTATGATTTTGGCTGTTTGAACCAACAGTTTGCAGCAGAGCGCAGTGACCTCAGGTTGCTGTACAGATTAATGATCTTATTTAGTGCCAGTGTCATATTGGGGTGGTATAGAAGTTTATGGGCTACTATAAGTTGGTTGTATTGGAAAAGACTAGTCCATTCAAGTCAACCTAGTTAAGTTGAGACAGTGGTGGGTCCTAAAGGTCATACCTGTAGCAAATCTAGCAATATGGTTGTAACAGCTAGCAAGTTTGCTAAGAGTGGTTTTATTAAAGTCAGTCAAAAAGGGGAAAGCATAGAGAAGAGTGGACAGTAAGTGGGAGCGAGCGATAAAAGTTCTTTCAAATGGAGTGAGGAAAGGTTTGATCCTACAGAGGGGAGCCCAATTTTTTCTTGACGGTTTTGATAGTTTGATTGACATGGGTGTCATATTTTAGGGTATTGTCGACTGTGATCACTAGGAATGTGGTGTGAACATCTGGGGATATCAGTGTGCCATTAATGGATCTTATAGTAAAGAATGGTGAAGAGGACTTACAAGTGGAAGAAAAATTACCAGCTTAGTTTTGTTGGGGTTTAAAATAAGCTGACTGGTTCCAAACAATTTTTAAACATCACTGAAAGTATTCTGGGTTAGAGTCATAACCTCAGTTGGGGGGGAGGCTGCGCAGATTAAAGTTGAGTTGTTCGCATATTGGATGCAGGTGGCCTTGGGAGTGATTGTGGGTAGGTCACTGACAAAGTCTTAGAAGAGAACTGGTCCTTGTATGGTGCCTTGGGGGACTCCTAGTGTGATGGGTAGAGGGGCGGATAGGGCATTCTGCCATAATACTGCTTGTTGTCTTCCCATCAGATAAGATTGGAACCATTTAATCGCATAGTTATTTACTGACAGTTTCTATGGATAAGTAGTTGGTGGTTAACCATATCAAAGGCCTTAGAGAGATCTAGGAAGAGAGCTCATGTAAATTTGTTACTGTTTTGGTTGAGGTTAATGGAGTTAGAGGATAGGAGGGTTGAGGTGGTGCTGTGATTTGGCCTAAAGCTGTGCTGAGAGTTGGCCAGTAGTTTATTCTGGGTGAGATAGTGGATTGGTTGGTTATGGATGCATTTTTCCATTATTTTGGCCAGTGGTGATAGTATGGCTATTGGTCTGTAGTTTGAGAGGTCTAATGAGTTCCCTCCTTTATGGAGAGGAATAACGTGGGAAACCTTCCAGGTAGAGGAGATGGTGGCTTCGGACAAGGTTTGGTTTATAATAATAGAAATAGGGTATGCAATGGCATCTGCTGCTTTCTGTAGATATTCTGGTGGGAGGAGATCAGATGCTAGGGTAGCGGGTTTTAGTTTGTTAATTATAGATCTGATGGTTGATGTAGATACAGGCTGGAAGTTTAAGGATAGTGGGGTAATGGTCGAGGAGGAATCTAGATTGGATCAACTGGGAGCCAGTAGAGTGACTGGATGGTCTTAGTAAAGAAACTGTTAAGACATTTGCAGTTTCCTCTGGAGATTTAGGTTACAAGCTGATTGGGTGGGAGTGGTGGATTCTCCAGGGTGGAGCAGTTTGTTTATTCCTGCCAAAACCTTTCAGGTTTGTCCTGATGTTTTTGTTGAAGGTGTTAACAGAATTTATTTTTGTATAGCAATATGGCTTTCTTAGTACCATTCCTTAGCTGCCAGAATTTAACATGGTCAAGTGTGGGTCTTTTGAGGTACGCCATTTGTCCCATGCTTTACTTCTTGCTATGATTTTGGTTTTGGTTACTTTAAAGAGCCAGGGGGCAGTTTTAGTTTTGGCTCTTAGGGTGTGGGCAGGAGCGTCGGAATCTAGAATGGTAAGAAATTTTGAATTAAAGCAGGCTACAGCATCATCCAGTGGAAGATGTTTTAGGATGGCCCAAATGCATGCTTTGAGTTCATTCTGAAAATCAGTGGTGATGAAGTTCTTGTTATTTCTAATAGATTTATGGAAAATTTGGTGGAGGTTATCTACTTTATGCTTGATGATGTAAATGAGAAAGTGGTTACTTATATCATCTGGGAGGGTACCAGCGTTGTACAGGTCTGGGTGATTGTTGATACGAATCCAGTCCAGGATACTACCTTTGTTGTACGGATTACTTATTCTGGTGGATGAGGATCAAGAGCACCTTGGGAAGGAGAGGCAGAGGAGGAAAGGCATAGACGTGAAGATTGTTCCAACTGAATGATAGAGCATCTACTTTCCAAGCTTTTGGATGAAACATCTTTGTGCAAAACTTTGGCAACTGGAAATTTAGTGGAGAAGCGAACAGATCTATGTCTGGAGACCCCAAATCACTGTCAACTTTCGAAATACATGAGGATCCAACTTCCACTCGTGGGGATCCACCATCTGTCTGCTCAAAACATCCGCTAAGGAGTTCTGTGCTCCTGGCAGAAACCTTGCCTTTAGAGTGAGGTGCAAAGTGAGAGCAGTCTCCCACAAAATCATAGCTTGCCTGCAAAGAGGGTACGAATGGGTTCCCCCTTGCTTGTTGATGTACCACATGACAGTTGTGTTGTCTGTTTGAATCAACACTTGTCCTGGGTGAAGTAGATCCTTGAAAGCCATCAAGGCAAATTGGACTGCTAACATCTCCTTCAAGTTGATATGCAAATGTTGAAGTCTGGCAGGCCACGTGTTTTGAACCCATTTTCCATTGAGGTGTGCTCCCCAAGCCTTGTCTGAGGCATCTGTCGTTAAGATCTGACTCGCCTCTGGTCGGGTCACAGAGAGTCCCTTGTTTAGGTGACATTCCTGAGCCCACCACAAAAATTCCTTTTGAAGGCAAAGTATTATCTGAATGACAATGTCCAAATCGCGGCAGTGTTGAGTCCATACACTTTTGAGATACCATTGTAGCTTCCTCATATGCAGTTTGGCATTGGGAAGCACCAGAATACAAGATGCCATGAACCCCAAGGCTTGAAGGACTGTCCTTGCAGTCAGCCTGGACCGTAGAGACAATTGTTGGAAGTAAAGGGTAAGATTTCTTTGCTTGTCCGGGGTCAAAAATGCCATCTGAGAGGCTGTATTCAGTCTCACACCCAGAAAGCACATGTCCTGAGAGGGTACTAGACTGGACTTTGTTTCGTTCACAGAATACCCCAGGCACCTTAACACTGCCATAACATACTGTAGATGGTGAAGTAGCTTGTCTTTGTCTTGAGCAAGAATCAGGCAATCATCCAAATAAGGATAAATTTGTATTCCTCTTAACCTTAAGAAGGCTATCACCGGAGCCAGAACCTTTGTGAACACCCTGGGCGCAGTAGATAAGCCAAAGGGCAATGCAGAGAACTGATAATGTAAAGTCCCAGCCCGAAAACGCAGGAATCTCCTGCAGCTGGGCCTGATAGGAATATGAAGATAAGCCTCTTTGAGATCCAGAGTTACCATCCAGTGATCTTTGCCGAGCAGAGGCAGAAGTTGTTGCAAAGTCAACATTTTGAATTTTGGAATGTCCAGGTATGTGTTGAGGATAGACAAATCCAGAATTGGCCTCCAAGCGTTTCCTTTCTTTGGTACAAGAAACAGGCGAGAATAAAATCCTAGGCCCACTTCTGACAGAGGGACCTGCTGGATAGCCCCCATTTGAAGAAGTAAAGAAATCTGTTTGTGAGCCTCCACCCTTTGCTGAGGAGGAACGTCTGGCATGCCTTTGAAAGGAGGCAATGAGTGGAAATAAAACTTGTAGCCTCGGTCTATAATGTCCAACACCCATTTGTCCTGGGTGACTAAAAGCCAATTTTGCCTGAAAAGTGCCAACTTTCCTCCCAGAGGAGCTGCCAGACAGGAAGGATCTGGCAGCTGAAGATGCAGGTCATTGGGTCTGTTTACGAAAGGACTGGCCCCTGCCCTCACCTGTAGATTGTGCAGGGGAACTCCACGTCCTAGGCCTGAAAGAACCCTGAGCTCTGCCCCTACCACGTCTAGATCTGCCCCTAGACTGTAAATCAGAAGAAGGATAAGCCCATCCCTTAGTAGGCCAATTTCTGCTAAATTTAGGGGGCTGCACCTGCAAAAAATCCTTAACAGTCTGCATAGACTTAGCTTTGTCTTCCATTTTCTTCAAGACTGACTCCACAGGAGAACCAAACAAAACTTCAGACTGAAGGGGAGCATCCAAAATTTGAGCTTTAACATGCTCTGACAAGTTCTGATCCTTAAGCCAGGCGTGCCTACGAATAACTGATCCAATGGCAGCCACCCTGGAAGAAGCCTGTAAAGCATCGAAACCACACTACAAAGAATGCTTACCCACCTGATCAGAGGCATGAACCAAATCCTGTAATTCCTTACACTCTATGCCCTCTGCCAAAGCATCTACCTTAGATTTTAACTGAGTAAGGAGAAAATTCTGGTACTTCAACATATGAAACTGTCATTCAAAGCCCTCATTGCTAGAGTGGAAGAGGTATACACTTTTTTACCCCACCTATCCAAAGCTCTAGAATCTTTATCCATAGGAACAGGATTCTTTACAATAGAAGCACTGACACCCTTAGGTCCCTGGCTAATAGTTTCTGGGTCAGCCCTCGGGCTCTTATACAAATATTTATGAGCCTCTGGCACTCTATAATACCTGTCTGGTTTAACCGGGGCAGGAGGCAAAGAGTCTGGATTAAGGGAAGCCTCAGAGAAAACATCCAAAACAGGAGGTATAGCCAAGGGCCTATGTTGAGGTAAAAACAAGAATTCCCTAAGCCTCTTTCGGGAATCTGAGAAATCCTGACCTTCCCATTTAAAATGCTTCCTCATAGAATGCAGGGTTTCTGAAAAAGAAAAATCCTCTGGAGGGGAAGCAGAAGGACTAGAATCCTCTGCGTCTGAATCAGAATAAGGAGGAAAATCCTGAATGTCTTCAGCCGAAGACTCTGAGTAATCTGAAGAATGTTCCAAACCTTCCACCTCTGGCTCCACCCTAGGCCTCTTATCTGGAGGGGGCATAGAACCCCTGATTAAAGTAATCAAATCTTCTGCCATTTTTAGCATGTGTTTTTTAGGGACAGAACCTGCAGAACTAGGACTGACGCCAGAGGAAGACAAACCAGGCCTGACCTTGGAAGGTACCTTAGAGACAGAAGGGGAAGGCCTAACCACCTTATGCAAAGAAGGGAGTACAGTGACCTGAGAGGCCCCCTCAGCCTGACCCGACTCCTGAGAGGCCACATCTTGCAAAATTAAAGGCTCCCCCTGAGACTCAGCTGAAACCTCGGCTGGATCCACAGATTCCACCGTAGTTTCTAAAGAACCGGCGTCCGGAACGGACGACTCATCCTGCTTGGACTTTAACGACTTTTCCTTGCACTTCTTAGCGGTAGCAGGCGTCGGAGGATCCGACAGCATATTGTAATTACACCGCTTACCGAAGACAAGCCTAGCACAATCTAACCTACGTTTAATGGTGCGCTTATTAAATCTAGCACAAAAGCGACACCCGACTACGTCGTGCTCAGGCCCCAAGCAAGGAATACAGAGAGAGTGGTAATCCCTATGAGGTATCTGTTTCCCACAAGAAATACAATTATTCACTTTTTCTGACATCCGGATTAAACTGAGGCAAGAAAAGACAAAAATATTCCCCAACGGGGTACTTAGCCCAACTTGGTTTTCGGTCTGAAACTCAGAATACGAAAATTTCAGGGCCTTGACGGCACTTGCAAACGCTGCTTCTGCTTCGGACCATGCGGCAAGAAAGACTGAGGATATGACGTCGGTCATGTGCTTTAGTACCACGGCGTACTGACGTCAGATCTGAGCGACCATGACCGACGCCAGCCTAACACTTTGGTATTCGGGCCGACCGAGGACAGCGGACTACCCCACTGGTTATGACTGCAGCAATGTGAGATGAAGAACATGTTCTTGTTATTTCTAATAGATTTATGGAAAATTTGGTGGAGGTTATCTACTTTATGCTTGATGATGTAAATGAGAAAGTGGTTACTTATATCATCTGGGAGGGTACCAGCGTTGTACAGGTCTGGGTGATTGTTGATACGAATCCAGTCCAGGATACTACCTTTGTTGTACGGATTACTTATTCTGGTGGATGAGGATATGAGTTGTGTATAGCCAAAAGGTTTACATGGGTTGTGGGAGATTCAGAGGAACAGTTGTTCCAATCGACATTAAAATCCGCTAACACCATAGTTTCATGGGGGTACGTGTTGGATAGCCATTGTAGGAAGTCTTCTAGGGTATTTGTATTATTACCTGGGGGGATATAAATGCAGGCAATGAATATAAATTTAACTTTGTTAAGCTGTAGTTTGATAAGAGTTTCAGCATTACTGAACAGGGGAGGTTGTTGTGGGGCTGATGTGGCATCTAGTGTATTTTTAAAGAGAACTGCTACTCCCCCACCTTTCCCAGACTTGCTGTTTAGTCTGAGTATGTTGTACCCTGGTGGTATAACTTCATTGTCTTTAGTTCTCAGTTTTAGCCAAGTTTCTGAGAGACATAGCACATCAGGTGAGTAGGCTGCTAAGAGGGCATGGGGATTATGGACCTTGTTGTTTATACTCCTGATGCTTTAGTGACAGGTCAGGGGAGAGTTAGGGGTCCTTGTAGATGGCCAAATGTTAGAAGGGGTAATGGGCTGGGAGCTAGAGCTTGTGGGGGGGGGGGTAGGACCAGAGTTTGGGTGGCTGTCTCAATCCCTTATCAGACTGTACTGTACAGTAATTATTAGTTTCAGGGCTTTGCTAATTATTTTATTTTATGATAATATCTGGTTTTGGGGGAGATCGACCATAGTCTGGTTAGTTGGTGGTTAAGAGTGGAATGTCAGGTTTGTAGAGAGCTATGAGTTGATCTGTTTTATTTAAAGTAGGAGGAGTAATGCTAGTTTGGGATATGGGGTGGTGAAAGCCAAGGTAAGGCTTACTTTCATAGGTGGTGAGGAGATATGGAATGAGCATTATTGGAATTAGTAACATTATTAGTCTAATTTTGAAAGTTAGCATAGCACTAGGCTGAGGTATGTTGAATAGGACTTTGGAGGAGAAGAGGATTAGGAATACAGAAGGATTAGTGGTAGGAAGGGGTGGTGTTTGGAAGTATGGGCTGTCTATGATAGGTTGTGGAAAGGGGGTGTGGTTTATTGTGCTTTAAATTTAGCACCACTGGGGGCGGGAGGTATTTGGGGCCTGGGAGGGGCATGCAGCGAGCCAGAGCGGGGCTAATCTAGACCACGAGGTACCTTATGTGTATGCCTGCGAGGTAAGGATTAAAGGCTTTCCTTTTTATGAATCCAGATCACGAGGTTCCGTACGTGTATGCCTGCATGGAAAGGATTAAAGTCTTTCTTTTTTCTGAATACTTTTTATTTGACAAATAATTTTTAAGTTCAAAGAGCCTATAACAAGAAAAATAACCAGACAACCTGTACATGTATTACAGACATGTTGGAAATTTTATGAAAATTTGTATAAAACAGAGAAATGCAGAAATCAAGAAAGAACACAAATGTAAATATTTATGGAAGACTTGAGTATTCCAAGGTTAGAGTTAAATGAGGCTCAATAATTAACAGTTAAGATAGGAGGAAATGAGATAAAACAGTGACATACAATCATTCTCAAGGAAAGTCTCCAGGAAGAGATGGCATTCCTGTAGAAGTTTGGAAGCTAGGAGGCAAGCGATAAAGATCTGGAAGGTTTTGTTCAACAGTATTTTAAGATGAAAAGCACCAACATCCTGAAAGAAAGCTGTGGTGGCTGTAACACCTAGATCAAGTAAAGACCACCCCCTCCCAAAAGAAACTAGCTGCAAATAGCCTATTTAAATGTTAAATCATGAATATAAAGTGCTTATGTCTATAACAGCTAAACAAAAGTGGCAAAGTTTTTGTCAAAACTGAAAGACATGGATCAATGTGGCTTTGTGGAGGGGAGGCAAATATTTGAAAACATTAACAGAACAATGATGATCCAGAGGGAAGCAGAATGTACGAAAATGCCACTGTTGCTGGTGGGTCTTGATGCAGAGAAAGCATCCCACAGAGTGACCTGGGATTTTATGAGGACAATGGAAGCATTTGCCTTTTCTGATACAATAATAAGGTTAAATGGGAAGATATATTAAGGACTGGAGACAAAAAAAATGAAGTGGTAGTGTTCCTCTTTCATAAGCTGTGTCTATACAGAGAAACCAGGCAAGGGTGTCCTCTTTCCCCTTTGTTATTTGCATTACATTTAGCACCACTGGCAAAGAAAGTAAAGGGTTCAGAAATTCAGGGATATATTTGGTATGGTAATCAAGAAAGGTTGGCTTTATTTGCAGACTATATTATTTTGTACCTAGTAAAACCAAAAAAGGACATTCAGATACAATTTCAAATCTTTTCGGGATGAAAAAATACACAAGGCATAACAAAGGCTATAGCTGTAAACTGTGCACCTACACAGGAATTGGTTCAGCAATACCCATATTTATGGGGAAATAAAATGAAGTACTTAGGAGTATTGATTAAAAAGGATACTCTTATGGCAGCTACGGACACGTAGGAAGAAACTCAACAAAGACAATACAAATATTGAGAAACTGGAAACTCGTGTTTATGGATAGCAAGATACAACCTGTGGAAACTTTCATAGTCCTTTAAAAATATGCCAGAGCTGTGCATAAAAATTATCAGAGAAGTTGTGGGCAGTAACGATTAAAGAGTTGAAGGTTTTTATCTGGGAAGGGAAGAGGGCAAGAGCCAAGTGGGATAAGCTGATCCTTCCAACAGAACAAGGTGGTTTAGGAATATTTGATTTGTATAGATATTTTACAGCTACTTAGTTAAGGCTCATAAACATAACGCAAGCAGAAAGCTATAATTCAAAGAGGAAAAGAGTGATGATTAAGTGGGAGGAAATTCAAGAAGTTAGAAGATAAAGAAGTTATGTCTTACCAAAACATTCCATCTGTGTTGTAGATCTTTACTCATTCATTACTGATAGGACTTCAGTTCTGTCCTCGGAACAGACACGGCCGTTTCCAAGCTCGCGCCAGCCAAAAACTCTCAGCTAAGACCCACCCATAATGCCCCTCTCATAGTCTCTTCAGATCGAGTTTGCCCGCCCCTATATTATAGAGATAATAAGAGAGAGTAGGAGGCTCTGTCTGAGCAAATACCTTAACCAGGAGTTCCTGAAGTCCACCAGGAGTCCAGTCAGGGGGGAAGGAGGGCAGGAAGTAATGAATGAATAAAGATCTACAACACAGATGGAACGTTATGGTAAGACATAACTTCTTTATCTGATGATGTAAATCTTTATTCATTCCTTACTGATAGGACCGAGTCTCCAGCTACTTGAGTCCTGGGTGGCCCTAAGGAAGGCTATTCCTTAGCTCCAAAGAACCAAAAGATGCTCATCCCCTGGAGGCCAAATCTAATTTGTAATGAGTGATAAAGGTATGAGGTCTTGCCCAAGTGACTGCTTCACAAATATCATCCATAGTGGCTCTAGAACGAAAAGCCACTGAAGTAGCCATCGATCTAGTGGAATGAGCCTTTACTCCTGAAGATAAGGATAGTTTATTCTGATGGTAGATGAAGGTAATGACATTTCTAAGCCAGGAGGATAGAGTCACTTTGGAGACAGGTTTACCCAATTTGGGTCCCACAAAGGCCACAAATAATTGATCCATTTTTCTGAAAGATTTAGTTCTGTCAAAATAAAAACAAAGCTGTCTATGAACATCAAGGGTATGCAAAAGATACTTCCCTCTGAGTGCTGAGGGAAGAAAACCAGCAGGTCAACAGATTGGTTAACTAAAAATCCAGAAATGACGTGGGGAAAGAAGGAAGGGTCAGTATGTAGGGACAATCTATCCCTGTGGAAGTTAAAGTAAGGTCTCTTGACACTCAAGGCATGCAACTCAGACAATCTTCTCGCTGAGGTAAGTGTTCTAAAAGTAGAGTCTTCCATTATAAAAATTTTATATCACATGAATCAGAAGATTTGAAGGGAGGGCTGGTTAACGACTGAAGTACCAAAGTCAAGTCCCAGGGTTCTATGGGGGGGGGGGTTTGACAATAGGTTTAACATGTAATACTCCTTTCAAAAAGGTTTTGCACAGACGGTGTGACATAACAGAAGAATTATCAAAGCCGTTATGAAAATTTGAGATAGCTGCTAAATGTACAGTAATTGTCGATGGTGAGGCTCCTGCATGTAGAAGAGTAGTCAGGTACTGTAGGACCTTCTGAATAGGCATAGAAAAAGGGCCTATGTTCTGATCTTTGGCCCACGTAGTAAATCTAGCCCATTTACTGGAATAAATTTTCCTGTTGGAAGGTTTGTGTGAAGCCAGAAGAATCTCACAGACAGGAGATGAAATATCAGGAGGCCTGGCAAACATCGGAAGTTGAGGAACCACGCTGTGAGCTTGAGGCTGTGGAGATTGGGGTGAATCAGTCCCTGAGGGTGAGATAGCAGACCTTGGGATTGATCCAGGATCCATGGGCTTGGATCAGATGAGGCTATAGGAAAGGAAACCAGACCTGATGGGGGCAATGAGGATCACTTTGCTTCTCAACCTTTGAGCTTTCTGGCGGAATTTCAGGATGAGGGGAAATGGGGGAAAGGCATGCAGTAGACCCGGGGGCCAATCGTGCGTTCGAGCATCCCTCGGTGACGACTCCTGAGGGGGGATCAGGGCAAAGTAGCTTCTGCATTTGTTGTTTAAAGGGGAAGCAAACAGATCGCAGCAAAGCCTGCCACAACGGCGGAAGATCCGATCTGCAATTACAGGATTGAGGTACCACTGGTGAGGCATCAGGATGTTCCTTCTCAGGTTGTCCACAATAAGGCTGGAACTCCCGGGAATGTGAAAGCGGTTGGAAGCTATCGCCCAGTGCCAAATCCTCATGGCTTCCCGACACGGGGGTAAGACCTGGTTCCACCTTGTTTGTTACCAAATGAATGACATATTGTCCAATTGAATTACAATGGTCCTGGAAGAGAAAGATGTATTAAACACTTGCAATGCTAAGAGAACCATCCTCAATTCCAAGACATTTATGTGCAAATTGGCCTCCATGGGGGACCAGGTGCCTTGGACCATCTTTCCCTGGAAATACCCCCTCCCCACCCTAACAGGGAAGCGTCTGTGGTCACCATGGCCCTGAGCTGGGGGAGACAGAACGGTCGACACCAAAGATTTGATTCTGGCTTCATCCACCATAGCATTTCTTTCCTGCAAAGGTTTGTAAGGCGAATCATGTGGTCGAGTGGGTGGGTTAAGATCGACCATTGTGATGAAAGGAGCCAATGTAATAGTCTCATGTGCTACCTCGCCAATGGTACTAGGGTAATGGCTGCTGCCATAGAGCCTAAAAGTTGCTGTACAAGGCGTGCTGGTACAAAAGTCTGTGGAAGAAGGACTTGGATCTGCTGTCTTATTTTTGAAAGTCTGTGAGGAGGGAGGGAAGCTTGACAGAATGTTGTGTCGAAGATTGCCCCAATAAATTCAAGTGTTTTTGTTGGGAACATTTGAGATTTTTCCTTGATCATAATCCCCAAGTGGAGAGCGAGGCCTTGAGTGTAAGAGAGGTTGTGGATGAGAAGGTTCCTGGTCATGGCAGTAAGGAGCCAATCATCTAGATACGGAAACACCTTTAATCCTTGTAGTCGAAGATGAGCTACTACAACTGCCATACATTTGGTGAACACTCGGGGGGGGGGGGGGTATGTCGAGAGACCAAATGGCAGTACCCTGAACTGGTAGTGATTGGCTCCCAGCCGGAAGCGGAGAAAACTCTGGGAGTGCTGATCCATCTTTATGTGGTAATACACGTCCTGGAAATCTATAGAGCACATCCAGTTGTCCTTCCCTAGAAAAGGGAGAATGGACTGTACCGTAACCATCCAGAATTTTTGAGGTTTCATAAATTTATTCAATAGGCTGAGATCCAGGATTGGTCTCCAGTCTCCTGTCTTTTTTGGCACTAAAAAGAACCTCAAGTATAACCCGGAACCTCTCATGTCTGGTGGGACTGGTTGGATGACTCTTTCTTAGCAGCTTTTCTATTTCTAAGGCTGCTACCTCCCTCTAATTGGGTGGCACATCGGGGATTCGTCTGACAGGTCTGGGAGTTAGAGCGAATGGGATATGGTAGCCTCTGGATATTATTCTCTGCACCCAAACATCAATAGTAATAAGTTGCCAGGCTGGTAGGTGCAGAGAAAAACGACTCCCAACTGCTTCCAGAGGAAAGCAATTGGGCCGCTGCTCAGGAGCACTGATAGGGTCGGCCAGAGAAGGAATCTCTAGCGCCCTGGTTACGCAGACCCCCTCTGCCCCGAAATGGGCGTCTTCCAGATGAGTTGCCCCCTCTGCCCCTGGGGAATTGCTCACCACGAGTGTCACAAAAAAATCCTTGGGACTTTTTGAACCACAATTTCCCTCCCCTCTGGTTCCTGGAATAGGACCGCTGGGGGGTGGAAAAAAGTATGCCCAAAGCAGACAAGGTCTTTCCGTCTTTCTCACTTCGTGCTAGTGTGTCTCGTACTTTGGGACCAAAAAGTGAAGATTCGTTGACAGGCATGTTGATGACAGAAGATTTAAAACGGTCTGCGAAATCACACAAACGCATCCAAGCATGATGTCTCATGACGATGCCTGATGCGGCTGTTCGAGCTGCCCCCTCAGTGGTGTGAGATATCAAAAGCATAAAGGAGTTAGAGATAGATTCTAGGGTAGCTAGCTGCGAGGCGACAGTGTCATGCACCTCATCAGGCAGTACCCCCGCCAAAGAGGTAGACATTTCAGAAATTAGGTCTCTTTGGAAGTGAGTTAAGTGTGCCAGATAGTTCAGCGACCGAACGGCAAAGGTCGCTGAAGAGTAGGTCTGCTTCCCCAGTCTGTCCATGACCCGAGACTCCCTGTTTGGGGATGGACAGTGGAACTATTTTCTGCCAGTTCTATCTTGGTGGTCACCGCTATGACCATGGAATCAACTGCTTGGACCAAGTGGGCTGAACTTTGGGGGAGGATAAAATTTTGTCCGACCTCCGGGGGACAGGTTCTATGTTGTCCGGGGCCTTCCAGGCACTCTGCACGATCACCTTTACAAGCTCATCCACAGGTGGGGTCACCGAGGAAGTAGATGGCCGGGGACGGAAGGCCTGCAGCAACACCGATTCCTCTGAAGGGTTAGAGGACTTCCAGTCTCCCCTCTGCTTGAGGATTTTGAGAATCTTTCCAAATGAGACGTCTTCTGGGGGAGACCGTGGGGACCCTTCTCCCTCATTGCAAGCAGTGTCCTCAGTGGAATCAAGGTGCTTCCTCTTGCACCGTTTCTTCCGGGGTGACTCCCCAGTGGAATCTTCTGAGGAAGACTCTGGAGAAAGAGTTCCCTTCAAGGGAAGGTCTTGCGGCTCCCATGCCTGGGATCCTAGCGTAGGGGGTTGGGACAGCTGCACGCTAGAGGGGGGTTCTGGTGTCGATACCATTGGTGATAACTGTGAGCCTGTGGAAGCAAGGACCCTCTCCATCACCTGGAAAGCAGGCCCACCCAAGGAGAGATGAGAGCCCGGAACAGAGAAGGACAACCTCGGAACCGGGGTCACACCTCACCCTGAGGAGCCCGCCTCCAGGTAAGGAGCTCCAAGAGGACTGGTAGCTGTCAGTGGAGCTGTGGACATAGATGGTGCCAGCGAAAAAATTGGTGCCAGCGAAAAAATAGGTGCCAGACTAGGAACCATGGTGCCAACAGCCCAAACACTGCTCCGAGGGTGTAACGGTTCCAACAGAGCCGATGCACCAAGGGAGGTCGGTGCTGACAGGGAAAACTCTACAGTCGGAGCCAAGACAGTATCCACCGGGGTGGTCACTGGTACCGAGATCTCCGGAAGCTGGGAAGAGGCCACAGGAGGATATACTGATGAGTACGCTATGAAGGTTTCCATGTTAAAGGAAACGGAAGGTCTAGCCGGGGTCAGCAATCCTCTAGCTGCCAGAAGCTGGTCCATAACCCGCACTACATCTAGTTAAGAAAGGCTCCGGGTGGACCTATAGGAGGCTGCTGAAGGAGAGTCAGGTCTTTCAAGAAAGGGGCTAAATTGGTGCCCCAAAAAGGGTTGTACGTTGGAGACTATCTGGTTCTTGGGAGGTGTTCGACCTTTGGAACTAAGGTCATAGTCTGTGGAGCCAAATAAGCTATCGGCACCGTGGCAGAGGATGGTGCCAAAGCGGGTATGGTCATCAAAGCTGGTGTCAGGACCAAGGACGGCACCAACGACAATGGTGCCAAAGCTGGAACCGTAAATGGAGTCAACCTCAGAGATGGCACCGAGGGAGAATACACAGGGCCTGGTGCCGAAGTCATCTGTGCTGAAGGCGCAAGAGAAGCTTGGTGTCAATTCAGTTCCATAACGGACAGGGATGTAGGAACCGAGTGACTCAGTTTCTCCTTGTATTTCTTGGTCTTAGGAGGTGGTGAGACCTCCGTCCCAGACAGCCTCAGAAAAAGGCATTTTTATTACACCTTTCAAAATCAGTTTGTGTGCTCGGCTAGAGTGCGATTACTGAAACTACAGCAAATGTCACATGAAGCATTTGAACAATAAACACACCGAGCATGACCGTCTGATTTGAGCATCTTATGCCCACACTTATCTCACTGCTTAAACCCCAATTTAGCTTTTTCTGACATACTGTACAATGACAAAAAACTACCAAGAAAGGAAACAACAAAGTGAAAGGAGAAAGTTTTTTTTTTTTTTTTTGTAAGGTATAAAGGAGAGAGAAGAGTACCAACAACTGTACCTAGAAATACCACAAGTGATAAAAGGAGGGCCTACCAAAGGTAGGAGAGAGGGTCAGTACCAACGATGGTATAAGGGTAACTATCAAAGGTAGAGGGTAGGAAGTAGAAGCAGTTTAAAGGCGAGAGGAGAAATTAGCGAGACTGACTAAAAAAGGAAAAATTTTGAGAGAAACTACACAAATATACACAAATTTTCCACTTAGCTTTGAGAGAGAAGGCTTGGCACATCTGACGAGGAACGTGGCAAATGAGATCTGAAGAGATTATGAGAAGGTCATTATGGGTAGGTCTTAGCTGAGAGTTTTTAGCTGGTGCGAGCTTGTAAATGGTCGTGTCGGTTCCGAGGACAGAACCAAAGTCCTATCAGTATAGAATGAATAAAGATTTACATCAGATAGTGGGTTTTTGGATTTAGATCCTTAAGGAGAGTAATTCAACCAAACAGAATACTGTATTCATAAAATAGCAGAAAGTATTCTAAGAATTAATCCAACATGAAAATGGAGAAAGATTTTGCCAATGCAGATGATTGAAATCTGGGGTACAGGCAAGATATGAATAACTAGCAAATATGCAATAAAGTCTAGAAGACTTAGGGTTTTTGCTTGGAAGTGCTTCCAAAGGTATTTCTGTAGCCCAAGCAGATGCCAAAGAATTTTTCCACAGGTAGATGCCACTTCCCTTAGAGTACTCTTGTCAAATATATTCAGTGAGCAAATGGGTGTAACTAAGGAAATTTTTTTTTTTGAGCTGGGATACAGGACCTGAATTGCCCAGGCATAGTAAGGCCTCATTAAGTTTAATTCTGGTGTCTGACAAAAAAGCAATTACTAGAAAATGGAAATCAAAACCTTCATTAACTGTATTTCAAGTACTGAATACTGTTACAGCAATAAAAGAACTGGAAGTGGGATCTTTAGAAAAGGAAAAAAGAAAAATGTAACGTGTGGGAAAGATACGCGCAAAATAATGTTTCTGAAGAGGAGGGAGGTTTAAGGTAAGGCACAAACTAATCAATTTATGTAATGTTGGACTGATGATAATCATAGAAAAGTATATATATATATATATATATATATATATATATATATATATATATATATATAATGTATAATGTTTATAACTAGGGACATGATAATATGGTTGTTTTCTTTTAAATAAATGTTTGTCTATGTCTCACGTGATAATTCAATATAGGTGTTAAAAAACTCAGTGCCACATTTGTGCATTTATTTTATTTAACGTTTGTTTACTGGGATAGTCCAACTTGGAAGTTTTCCTTTCTCAGAGGAGGCCCAGGGGGAAGCCCCCGAGTTTACAAATGATAAAACAAGTATACAGCAAAGCAATACAAATATATACAAAGAAATAACTCATTGAGTTGTTTGGAATAACAAAGTATAATATGTTAACAAGGTTCTTACAGTTTCTACAGATTCAGTGAAACACAAGTTATTCAGAAGAAAGTCACAGTACAAGCTGAGATATACGAGAATACATGTTGCTGGTGCATTGTTTACAAAAATAACATTTACAAGAATTCTTATAAGTCAATTTATTATTGGCTACATACAGGCGTAAAGTCTTGTAGAGTGGAACTTTACTTAACCAGGAGTTAGACAGGTGAGTGGAAAAAAAAAGAAGCTCCACACATTCCAGGAAAGTCCTGGTTACAGAAGGTTAGCTACCATGCAATATCACTTTCCTTGCAGTTCTATATCTAATGACTGAAACTTAAAAGGCAGGATGCAGTAGAGTCTGAATGCAGAACTGCAAAGGCAGAATCCCAAATGTAAAAATGATGACTGAGATGAGTAATTCAGGCACCATTTTCAACATAAACATAACAAGTCCCACACTTTAAACATACACTTACTCTTGTACAAGATGTAGATATTTAAATGACACACAACTTGCATACGAAAGTACCTGTGAGCCAGACTTGCAAAATTAAGGCACTTATGGAGAAAAGTACAAAATTACCAAGGACTGCAAGTTTCTTAGCTATGTGGTAAAGAAGGATGGAGCAGGGACTTTGACCAAGATGACCCAAGAAAGATTTAGCTGTTCAGTTGCCGGAGAAGCCAGGAAGGGCAGAGTAAGGAGTAGTATTTTGTCAGCTCACCACTTCTGAGAGGGTAGAATGCAAGTTATATCTGCAGTCTGGCACTCCTCAAGTGACAGGTATGGCATGATCACACGACAGATGGCCATAAAATTCTGCATTAGAGAGTAAGGCTGGGCTAACATTAAATGCAGTGCAATGAAAATGAGATTATGTAAGCATGGGGTGTAGTCTCAATATTAAGGAGTCTGTACCCATATACTATTAATTCTTCTATTTCCACACACACACACTGCTCCAGTGCCTGCCAACCACCAGTCCTCTCTCCAGGCCAATCTGCCAATTTGCTCCTCATTACTGAGGCAAGGGTTGGACTAGAAGGGATAGTTATTTAGTCAGTCATTAGGGGTGATTCAATGTTTTTTTTGCTTAACCCTATGCTCCCTGCAGATGCCCAACTTGCACAGATGGGTTGTCCCCGATTTATACAATGCATGTTATCAGAAAGCAACCCACCCTCAGAAGAGATGAACGGGCCATATCCCTTCATTGCTACGTTGAAAAGTAAACTATATCCTAGTCGCCTGGATTGCAGTAACAGCTCATTCCCTCTGGGCCAACGAGCCAAACTAACAGTCAGTCTTATAAATTTGTCATTTACGCATTCAGTCTTCAGACACAGAACTGTTCCCTATGCACAGTTCTTGATCTTCTGTCAAGGAAGCGCTATGGAATGGTTCTTGCACAGATACAGTACCGGTCATAGCAGATGACTGGGTAAGAAGACATGCGAAATGGGCAAGAACTAAATGACATTACTGCAAATTTGTCCAACAAACAACAAACCTCAAAGGAAACTGAATAACTGAACAAACAGCAGGCAAGGCAAACAGATTACGGAGAATCGGACACCAAATTAGCGCTTCCGTTCCTTTTAATAAAACAGAACTTCATTTAATCAAACCACACTATCATACATTTAAATAAAAAATGAAATCATGTGAGACTGAACATCCAATGAACTTCACAAACTAGTTACATTTTAAATAAATAATCTATACTGAAACTTAGTAAAAACCATAAACAGTGTATCTATGTCAATGTAAATACACTTATGTATATATGTATACAAATACAAACTTAAACAGAATCTAAAGAATACAATTTACGTACTTTGAAACTGACTAATTTCTGTAACTGCAAAAAGCATCTGATGTTAATGATCTCATTGAGACCAGGTGCTTGATCAGCCACCAACAAAATCTGCCACAAACTTCGACATTCCAATAAAGTTTTGTAATCACCACTGAGCATGTCTGAATTCACCTTTTCTAAGACAAAAATGAAAATTTTTTGAAATTATTACACCCAATAGCTTGTCTAGCAAGGGCATTGGATAAATCCATCTTCTTAATAGCTAAAACGTGTTCATAAATCCTTTTGTTTAAAGTACTGATTGTCTTCCCCACGTAAAAATTGTCACAAGAATTACAAAATGCAGAACAAACATTTACAGTACTGCAGGTACAACCGTCTCCAACACAAATTTAAAGATTTTGAATGAATGGTTAAATGAAGGCTTTATGTATAAAGAATTATGTAGTAGAACACAAATTCATACGGAAGAAGGAAGACAATTAAAAGAAAACTGGAGACTGATAGTTGTTGTTTGTCTTTCGGCTTTTCCCGGTAAGGGGTCGCCACAGCAGAACTCCGGTCCGCTAATGATTGGCAGTAGATTTTTACGAAACGCCAAGGTGCTAGCTCAACACCCAACCTTCAACAAAGGCACGCCCATTTACGTACGCATGTCTAGTACGGAATAATAATTGTTATAAGATCTTTATGACAATAATACAAAAGAGATTCAAAACTAAAAACAGAATGTGTGTGTGTGTATATATATATATATATATATATATATATATATATATATATATATATATATCTATATATATAGATATATATATATGGGTCTACTACTAATGCCCGAAGACGATTCCCGACGGAAAACTCACCGACGCCAGATGACCGACAGGTAAGTGTACCGACAGGGTGATTTGCCGACAGCGGAAAGACCGACAAGGGAATGTGCGATCGCGGCGTAAGTGTGCGATGGTGACGGAGTTAGGAGCGGTCAGGTAAGTGCTCGAGATTGTGGGATGTCGGGTTAGGCTGTGGGAAAGGTGAGTGTGTGTTCGTGTCGGAGGTATGGTTCGGGTAAGGTAAGTGTGTGCTAGTGAGGGACTGTAGTTTAGGGACGGGTTAAGTGAGTTAGGGTTAGGGTGCAGGTAGGTGATGTGTGCGTTAGTGTCGGAGCTTGGGCTAGGGGTGGGTTAAGTGAGTTAGGGTTAGGGTGCAGGTAGGTGAAGTGTGCGTTAGTGTCGGAGCTTGGGCTAGGGGTGGGTTAAGTGAGTTAGGGTTAGGGTGCAGGTAGGTGAAGTGTGCGATAGTGTCGGACCTTAGGGTTAGGGTTTGGGTCAGGGCTAGTGTGTATGCTATGTAGTGTTGCGTGTTGTTTACGTTCCGTGTGTCGGTGTAATGGTGTTCGGTGTTTTGCGTTGTCGGGTTTGTGTGATGTCGGTCATCTGGCGTCGGGGAGTTTTCCGTCGGGGAATCGTCGTGTCGGTAATTAGTAGTAGACCCATATATATATATGGATTCACTTCAGAAGCTCGAATTACCAAAATCTCGAACTGCAAATAACCGAAACCAAAAGATCGAGTTTCGGAAACTCGAACTTCTGAAGCGAAACCAACAAATAAAAAAAAACCTTGCTTTTGCAGGTGGGCTTCGCCCCCCCTGCACCCCCCATGTAAGGGGCTGTGCCCCCCACACCCCCCCTACTTAAATATACCAACTCCAAGATCGCGCTACAGTGAGGAGATCGGAAATCTCCCATCTTGCGCTGTATGCGGAAGCGCAAAACGGGAGATTTCTCATTTCCTGTCAATACCGCAAAACAAATAAAACATTACGTATAGACAGAGCGTACAACAATACTTGCCTCTGTGTGCACGTAACATATTAAGGTAATTAAACTCTTATTTTTGAACACTACATATATTCGATTTACTGAAATCTCGATCATATGGTCTCGACCATATGAAATTCGAGATTTCAGTCATTCGATTATGTGAAGTGTATCTATATATATATATATATATATATATATATATATATATATATATATACACATACATTTTTATATTTATATATATATATACACACACACACACACACACACACACACACACACACAGAGTATAATGAGGAATGGTTGTCAAGAATTTTTAATAACAGAGACATTTTGGATGATATTAATATTATGAATAGAAAAGAAGTAAAAATCATGACAGGAGACTTTAGTAAGGCATCTGATACAACTGGACATGAAATCTTATGGGTAATAATGAAAGAATATAACTGAGAAAATTAGGAAATTATGTATGTCAGTATATAGCAATACTAAAGTCAAAAATACTTGTAAATGGCTTTTTAAGCAAGAGGTACACATGAAGAGTGGTGTAAGACAGGGATGTCCAATGAGTTGTAAACTCTTTGCATTAGTTAAGAATATGATGGCATATGAAATAAATTACAAAATGAAGGAGATGGGGTATATAACTCCTAAAGGGTTAAGAATTCCAGTTCTGTTAACATATGCAGATGACATTCTAATAATTGCAAAAAAAAAAAAAAAAAAAAAAAAAATTGGGTAAAGGAAGTAATAATTTGAACAAATTAGTGCCTAGAGGAGATAGGGACGGACTTAAACAGAAAAGTAAAGGTTTAGGTGGTGTATTAAGATAGGGGGTATATATTTACAATGAATTAAATTTCTGTGTTAGGTATAAAATTTGGGAATAAAGATGGAAGTAGAATTCAATGGGAAAACACAACAGAAGAAATAAAACAAGCTTGCATTTTCTGGAGAACATAGAAATTATCATTCAGAAAAAAAGCTTATTTGATAAATTAAGTACTGATGGGAAAATAGCATAGTTATCAAGTGTATTTATGTTATCAACAGTATTTAAAAAGGAGTTACTGCAAATAGTTTTTTTAATTTATATCAGGTTATAGACTAAAGCCAATTAAAATAGAAGTGCTGCATTGTAAGTAAAGATAAAGGAGGTATACGAATTAACCCAGTGATAAGTGCTGCTTCATTTATATTGGGTTACAGACTAAAGCCAGTTAAAAGAGAAGTGCTATACTGTAAGTAAAGAGAAAGGAGGTATACGAATTAACCCAGTGGTACATGCTACTTCATTAAATTTGTACAAAGCGTTAATGTGGATAAATGAAATAGATTAGTAGTAAAACTGCATAAATATACGTAAGATACATTTTGGAGTAAGGTAAAAAAATGTGTACAAATGAAGAAATAAAACATTACCAAAAAAATATTTCTGTGGAAAATGAGGATTGATTAAACAGAAAGACAGAAAAGTATGGGATAAGAATGTAATGAAAAACACTATGTAAAACCATGGGAAAATCTAAACAGTTGAAAAAATGAAAGCTATAAAAATAAGAAGCAAATGGTGTAATCAGAAAATAGAATGGACATTGGTAATAGATGCATTGCTGGTAAAAGGAAATATGTCAGATACAAAGAAAAGCGACAGAATGTCTTTACACTGTCAAGAAGAAGAAACTTCAGAAAGTACAATTGTGTACACTTACCATAAATGTAGATGTTCGAGTGTATTCACTGTTGCAGTCATCACATTTGAGTTATCCCTGTCAGGGTAGCTCTCAGTCAGCCCGAATACCAGAGGCTTAGTATTTCTGCGTCGGCTGCCATCGCTCCAGGACTGATGTCAGGTCGTCAGTGTTATAAATTAAGGCAGCCGACGCCATTACATCAGTTTTTCTTGCTCTGGCAGGAGCCCCCAAGAGGGAGCTAGGTTATGGTGGAAGAACACCACCAGTAGAAAGTAAATACCAAAAAATCCTTGTAAGTGTAGAGAGAGAGAGAGAGAGAGAGACAAGGGGGATGGAGGGAGGGAAACCAGGACTGCAACAGCGAATACACTCGAGCATCTACATTTATGGCAAATGTACACAACTGTACTATGTTCTTCATGTTTCACTGTTGCAGTCGTAACATTTGGGTTGATTCCCAAAGCTGAAGAAAAGAGTGGAGGCAGTCAAGAAGACAAGGGGCTGGTTAAGATGCCCTGCAAGACTGCTGTGGCAAAGCCTGCCTTGGACTTGGAGAAGATAGGCAGGTGGTAATGCTTTGTGAAGGTATGAACATATGCCCATGTTGCAGCCTCCAAATGTCCCTGGTGGGGACCTCTCTGAGGAAAGCTGCAGAGGTGGAGGTTGTTCTGGTAGAATGTGTCCTGAATCCCTTGAGGGGAGGTTTCCCGTGCTGCTTGTAGCAGAAGTGGATGCAGTGTGCTATCCATTTGGAAATGGCTTGTTTGGATATGGCCTTGCCCTCTGCTCCTGCAGCAAAGCTGACTAACAATTGATCAGTCTTTCTAAAAGATTTAGTCTTGCTTAGGTACAATCTGAGCTGTCTGTGCACATCTAGAGAGTGCAGAATCCTTTCCCACTTGTTTTGTGGGTTAGGGAAAAAGGTGGGCAAATGAATGGATTGCTTGAGAGCAACACTGGACATGACTTTTGGCATGAAGGGCTCTACAGCCATTAGTGCTTCTAGCTCGGACACTCTTCTAGCTAAAGTGATGGCCATGGCCAGAAGCAAGGCTGTCTTCCAAGAGAGGAACTTTAACTCTGCTGATGCTGCTGGTTCAAAGGGAGGCAGGGTGAGTTTTTGCAAAATAAAGTTAAGGTCCCATGCTGGGGTAGGTGCTCTTCTGTGTGGCCTCAAGTTGTTAGCCCCTCTTAGGAACTGTTTGATGAGAGGGTGGGAGAAAAGAGGTGGCTCGGTGCTGAAATGAGCAGAGATGGCAGAGGCATGAATTTTAGTGGAAGAGAAGGATAGACCCCTGTGTAGTAGATAAGCCAGGTAATCCAGGATGAGAGGTAGGGAGGGCTGTGCAGTTCTGGATCCCATAGCCTGGATCCAGGTGCAAAACCTTTTCTACTTGTCAGCACAAGACTTTCTAGTGCTAGGGCATCTGGCCTCGCGTATAACATTTAGAACTTGTTCACTTGGATTGGCAGCTTGTGCAGTGGTCAGAGAATAAGCCAGGCTGCCAGATTGAGGGTGTGCAATTGGGGATGCATGAGTTCTCCATTCCTCTGGGTCAGGAGTGCTGGGATTGGAGGGAGATGCCATGGTGGCAGTGGTGACAGGCTGCACAGCAAAGGGTACCAGTGCTGGCGTGGCCAGTCTGGGGTAATCAGGATTGTCCTCGGTTTTTCCTCCCTTATTTTGAGCAGTACCCTTGTAATGAGTGGTAGAAGGGGGAATGCATAGACCAAGAGGTTGACCCACCGGAAGGGAAGAGCATCCACATTCCAGGCACTGCTGTGAGGTTATCTGGTGCAGAATTTGCTGAGCTGATGGCTGGAGTGGGAAGCAAAGAGGCCGACCTTTGGGGTGCCTCATTTCTGGGTTACAAGGGTGAAGGTTCTTTGGTCTAGCTTCCACTCATGTGGGTCCAAAAGATTTCTGCTTAGGTTGCCTGCCAGAGAGTTTAAAGAGCCTGGCAGGAATTGTGCTAACAGGTGTAGTTGCATGGCTGAGGCCGTGTGCCAAAGGGTCATGGCGAGCCTGCACAAAGGGTACGAGCGAGTCCCTTCCTGCTTGTTGATATACCACATCACAGTGGTGTTGTCTGTTTTGATCAGTAGAAGCCCCGGGGAGAGTAGGGGTCTGAAGTCTGTCAGAGCTTGCTGAACAGCTAACATCTCTTTTTGGTTGATGTGCAGATGTATTTGGTTTGGGCTCCATTGACCATGAATGCACCTGCCGTCCAGGTGTGCACCCCAGGTATAGTCTGATGCATCTGTGGTGAAGATCTGGGTGGTGTGGGGTTGTGAGAAGCTTAGTCCCTTGTTGTGGTTGCATGCTGCTGCCCACCAAAGGAGATCCTTCCTTAAACAAGGTATCATTGGTACAGAGAGTTTCCAGGTCATGGGAGTGTTGACACCAAAGGCTTTTTAGGTACCATTATAGTTTCCTCATATGCAGTCTGGCATATGGAATGAGTAGGATGCAAGAAGCCCAGAGTTTGCAGGATTTTCGTTGTAGATAACTGGGTCCTGGTGACTAGTTGTGAGAAGCAGGTTGTCAGGTAGGTTTGTTTTTCTGGTGTAAGGAATGCCATATGGGATGCTGTGTCCAGGCTTGCTCCCAGGAATACAATTTTTTGCGTGGGTACTAGTTTGGATTTCTTTTCACTGATAATATACCCCAGGGAGCTCAGTAGGTCCTTTACAAAGGTCAGGTGCTTTAGCAGATTTTCGTGACTGTCTGCCGGAATCAGGTAGTCATCTAAGTATGGGTAAATTTGAATATTTCTTTGTCTGCAAAAAGCAATGGCTGGAACCAGGCACTTTGTGAAAACTCTGGGAGAAGTGGATAAGCCAAAGGGAAGTGCAGAGAACTGAAAGTGCAGTGATCCTGCCCTGAAACGGAGATATTTCCTGCAAGATTCCCTGACTGGGATGTGTAGGTAGGCCTCTTTTTAGTCTAGGGAAGCTAACCAAGCATCCTTGGAGGGCAAAGGTCGAAGTTGCTGGAGGATGAGTATTTTGAATTTTGGTATCACCAGGAAGGTGTTTAGAATAGATAGATCGAGGATGGGGTGCCAGGTGCCCTCTTTTCTGGGAACCAGGATAAGTCTGGAGTAGAAACCTTGGCCTACCTGCTCTGCAGGAACATGCTTTATTGCCCTCATCGAGAGCAGGGAAAGGACTTGCTTTTTGGCCTCTGCCCACTGGTTTGGGGTAAGATCTGGGAACCCTTTTGGGGTTGGTAGTGTGTGGAAATAAAATTTGTATCCCTGGGATACTATGTTGAGGACCCAGCAGTCATTGGTAATGGTGGCCCATGTGCTTGCATGAAAGGAGAGTTTTCTTCCTAGGGGCAAGAGCAGGTGGGCAGGGAGGGGGGTGGAAGTACAAGTCATTGTGAGTTCTTACCATGAGGGGGTGGCTTAGCACTTACTGGTTTAGAAGAGGAGGAAAGTACATTTGTGTACACTTACCGTAAATGTAGATGTTCAAGTGTATTCACTGTTGCAGTCATCACACTTGGGTTATCTGCCTGCAGGTAGCCCTCAGTCGGCCCGAACACCGGAGACTTAGTATTTCTGCGTCAGTTGCTGTCGCTCCACGACTGCCATCAGGTTGTCAGGGCTATAAAAACAGGCAGCATTACATCAGTTTTTCTTGCCCTAAATGTCAGGAGCCCCCCCATATAGGGAGCTAAGTTATGGTGAGGAAAACACCACCAGTAAAATGTAAATACCAATACCCCTGAAAGGGGTGAATAATAGCCATAGAGAGGAGAGAGAGAGACAAGGGGGCTGGGGGGAGGGAAACAAGGACTGCAACAGTGAATACACTCTAACATCTACATTTATGGTAAGTGTACACAACTGTACTATGTTCTTTGTGTTTCACTGTTGCAGTCATCACACTTGGGTAGATTCCCAAAGCTGAAGAAGGGTGGAGACAGTCAAGAAGAGTTGGGGCTGGCTAGTATGCCTTGTAGGACTGCTGCTGCAAAACCCGCCCTGGATTTGGAAAAGAGAGGCAGGTGGCAATGCTTGGTGAAGGTGTGTAAAGAACTCCAGGTAGCAGCTTCCAGGATGCCCCTGGTAGGGACTTCCCTGAGGAATGCTGTAGAGTTAGAAGTTGCCCTAGTGGAATGTGTTCTGACCACCCTGAGGGGTTGGTTTCCCATTGTGCTTGTAGCAAAAATGGATGCAGTGTGCTTCCATTTGGAAATTGTTTGTTTTGAAATGGCCTTGCCCTCTGCCCCTGGTGCAACGTTGATTAATAACTGGAGAGATTTCCTGAAGGGCTTAGTCCCATCAAGGTAGAATCTGAGCTGTCTGTGCACATCTCCTTTCTCCTTTATTCTGAGGATTAGGGAAGAAAATTGGCAAATGGATAGATTGGTTGAGAGCCACAATGGACACCACTTTAGGCATAAAGGAAGGGTTAGTCCTGAAGGAAACCCTGTCATCATGGAAAATAATGAAGGGCTCCACAGCCATAAGTGCTTGTAGCTCAGACACTCTTCTAGCTCTAGTGCTGGCCAGAAGCAAGGCTGTTTTCCAAGAGAGTAGTTTTAACTCTGCTGATGCTGCAGGCTCAAACAGGGGAAGCGTGAGCTTTTCCAGTACAAAGTTAAGGTCCCAAGCAGGGGGTGGGTGCTCTCCTTGGCAGCCTTAAGTTGTTTGCCCCTCTCAGGAACTGTTTGATAAGAGGATGAAAGAAGAGATGTGGCTCAGTGTTGTAATGAGCCGAAATGGCAGAGGCATGTATCTTAATGGAGGAGAAGGATAGGCTTCTGTGGAGTAGATCTTAGGTTCATAGGTTCATACTAGGCTACCTGCCCAAGGGCAATTATAAGCCTAGCCCATAGTTATGTGGCTTTCGCCACCCCTTTAGTTTGAATAAAAACTATGCCTATCATTTTGCTGTGCCTCTGTCAAGCAGTGACACTGAAGTAATCCCTGGGGTATATCTGCAATCTCCCATCCATTGGTCAAGATTCCTCTTGAACAAGGCCAGAGAGGTGCTCTGCCTCACATGTACCGGGATTTTGTTCCACAGCATAGGGAGTCTCTGGGTGATGAATCTGTCCCTCCAGCACGTTCTATTTATAACCGTGTCAAGGTTTAAGTCTCCCGCCCTTGTGGTTCTGAGGGATCTAGATTTTTTGAGGTGAAGCATATTCATCAAATCTGGGTTTGACATGGCCTTATATGTCAGGCACAGGTCACCTCTGAGCAAGCGGTATGAGACTGAATAGAGCTGGAGTTCTTTCAGTCGGGCAGCATAAGACATATTTTTGAGACCCTTTATCCTTTTGGTGAGGAACTTTTGGGGCCTTTCAAGCTGCAGCAGGTGTCTGGTCAGATACATTCTGAACGGGGCATTGTACTCAATCATAGCTCTAATGAGTGATGAGTACAGGGGGACGATGACCTCCCTTGATCTAGATGTGAATCCCTTCATGATCAGGTGGGCGATATAGAAGGTTTTCCTAACTACTTTAGCAACATGAGTGTCAAACGAATGGCTACTGTCAACCTGGGTCCCCAGATCCCTGATGACTTTTTCTGTGCTCAGTGGATTGCCTTTTCTGTGCTCAGTGGATTGCCACCTATATGGTAGCTAGGGGTAACCTTGTTTTTCCCGAAGGGTATGACTATGCATTCTTTGGCGTTTAACTTCAGGCCATGGCTCTGGCACCAGTTATCCGTTTCTGTGAGGCCCTTCTGGAGGATATCTGTGTCAGATGTGTTTTCGACTATGGCGCCCAGTTTGCAGTCATCTGCAAACTTTGTCAGCCATAACCCTCCTGTGTTTGCTTGTACTTCAGAAAAGTAGATGCCGAACAAGAGTGGACCCAGGACTGAGCCCTGTGGGACACCACTTGTGACAGGCTTTGAGTCTGACATGGCTCCAGCAACTCTGACCCTGTGGGTTCTGTCACTTAGCCAGTTTGCAACCCATCTTGTGATGTATGGGTTTACATTCAAGCTGATGAGTTTTTCGATGATACCTGAGTGGGGTATTGTGTGAAGGCCTTTGCCAGGTCGAGGTAGGCTGTATGGACTGCCTTTCCTCATCAATGGCCTTGGTGACAGTCTCGAAAAAGTCAACCAAGTTTAAGAGGCAGGATCTGCCTTTGACAAAGCCAAACTGGGTTGGATCCAAAGTCTGCAAGTTCCCTATGTCTTTATTTATGAGTTCCATTATGATCCTCTCCATGGCTTTGCAGATAAGGCTTGTCAAGCTAATGGGCGCGGTAATTTCCAGGGTCTGTGGAGGCACCGCCCTTATGAAGTGGGACCACAGTCGCCGTGCGCCACTCCTTGGGTACGTATCCTGAGGTGAGGCTAAGATTAAACAGCTGTCCTAACTGTGGGTTTAATTCCTCGTTGAGTTTGTGAAGCACACAGCCGGGGACACCATCCGGTCCCATGGATGCTGTGTTTTTTGCCTTAGTGAGGGCAGTTCTCACCTGGGCGTTGGAGATGTTTGGGGGGCTACAATCCTCTGGAATAGATATCTCTCCTTTTGGGGGGGAGGGGGGGATCTGATCAGTAATCCAGGATTAGAGGCAGGGAGGGCAGAGTTGTGTCCTATCCTTTAGAATGAATCCAGGAATAGTACCTTTTCCACTTATCAGCATAGGATTTTCTTATACTGGGTCTTCTGGCTTCAAGGATGACGTCCAGCACCTGCTTGCTTAGGCTAGTTACTGGGGGGGGGGGGGATTCAAGGAATAAGCCAGGCTGCAAGATTTATGGTTTGCAGTTGCGGATGCAAAATCTGTCCTTCCTGATGAGAGACCAGGGTTGGGTTCTGGTGTAGGTGCCAGGGTGGCAACAGTGACAGGCTGAACATGAGCGGGTACCAGTGCTGGCATGGCCAGTCCGGGGCAATCAGGATAGTCCTTGGTCTGTCCTGTCTTATCTTGTGTAATACTCTTGAGAGAAGGGGCAGAGGGGGAAAGGCATAAATTGATAGATTTACCCACTGAAAAGATAGGGCATCCATTTTCCAGACCCTGCTGTGAGGAGTCCTGGTGCAGAATTTGCTGAGCTGGTGATTGCAGGGGGAGGCAAAGATATCTACCTCTGGGGTTCCCCATTTCTGAATCAGAAGGTTGAAAGTGCTAGGCTCTAATTGCCACCTGTGTGGGTTTAGGAGATTTCTGCTAAAGTCATCTGCCAGTGAGTTTTGTTTGCCTGGCAGGACTTGAGCTTGCAGATGGACCTGCATGTCCAAGATAGTGTTCCACAGGGCCAAGGTTAGCCTGCAGAGTGGGTAAGAGTGGGTACCCCCCTGCTTGTTGATATACCACATAACTGTGGTTCTGTCTGTTTTTATAAGCAGGTGTCCTGGTGAGAGTAGGGATCTGAAAGCTGTCAGAGCATGCTGCACAGCTAGCATCTCTTTTTGGTTGATGTGCAGATGAATTTAACTTGGGCTCCAGTGGCCCTGAATGCACTTGCCATCCATGTGTTCCCCCCAGGCATAGTCTGATGCATATGTGGTTAGGGTCCGGGCGGCGTGGGGTTGAGTAAAAGGCAGTCCCTTGTTGTGGCTGCATGCTGCTGCCCACCAAAGAAACTCTGACCTTAGACAGGGTATGATAGGAATGACTGTTTCCAGGTCTTGAGAATGTTGGCACCAAAGACTTTTTAAGTACCACTGAAGTTTCCTCATATGCAGTCTGGCATACGAAATTAGTAGGATGCATGAGGCCATGAACCCTAGGGCCTGCAGGATTTTCCTTGTGGATAGCTGGGTTCTGGTGGCCATTTGAGTAAAACAGTCTGTCAGACAGGCTTGTTTTTCTGGAGTGAGGAATGCCATCTGGGATGCTGTGTCCAAGATTGCTCCCAGGAATACAATATTTTGACTGGGGACTAGTTTTGATTTCTTTTCGCTGATGGTGTACCCCAGGGAGGTTAGAAGGTTTTTTTTACAAATGGCAGGTGCTGCAACAGCATTTCCTGACTGTCTGCCTGAATCAGGCAGTCGTCCAAGTACGGGTAAATTTGAATATTTCTCTGCCTGCAGTAAGCAATGGCTGATGTAATGACATCTGCTACCTTAATTTATAACACTGACGACCTGACATCAGTCCTGGAGCGATGGCAACCGATGCAGAAATATTAAGCCTCTGGTATTAGGGCCGACTGAGGGGTACCCTGGCAGGGATAACGCAAATGTGATGACTGCAACAGTGAAACACGAAGAACATCTTGTGTTGTCTGAAATGTAAGAGTAAAATGTTTTGGGGAAAACTATGCAAAGAAGATTTTTTGAAGATATAAAAGAAATGGATAAAATAAACATGGATATTATAAGAATAAAAGTAGAGAGTAAATAAGTTATTTTATGTCAATATGGATTATATGGAACAAAAGAATAGATGAAACTATGTTTAATGGTAAAAAGAAGTTATGTACTCACCATAACGTTCCATCTGAGTAGGTAACTTCAATTGTCAACAACCTGTGGGTATTGGATCCGAATCGGATCCGAGCCGGCAGCTTTATTCAGCTAAGATCCGAGCTCCAAGCTCCTCCCCCTTACCCATAACCTCCTGCCATCCTTCTCTGTCCTCAGATTGAGTTTGCTTAGCATTAAAGAATACTACAAGCAAAGGATCAACTAAACATCCTAACCTGATGTCATCTGATACTGGCAGCACAAAGATCCTAAAAAGGACGAACTACAGGTTAGGGGGACGGAGGGGGGGGGGTTGGTTGCTGACAAATGAAGTTACCTACTCAGATACAACATTATGGTGAGTACATAACTTCTTTATCTGAAGTAGTTAACTTCATTTGTTCATCAACCTGTGGGACAGAGTCCCCAGCTACCAAAAAAAAAACTTGGGAGGTCCTCATGGAAGAATATTCCAGAGCACTGCAGAGCCAAAGGACGCCCTCCCTCTGGAAATTATATCCAGCTTGTAATGGGTAATAAAGATATGGAATGAAGCCCAAGTGACTGCTGAACAAATATCATCCAAGGACACCCTGGACCAAAAGGCAGCAGAAGTGGAAATCGATCGGGAACAATGGGCGTGAACTCCGACAGGTACTGGTCGGCCAGAACTCTTATATGCAAGAAGTATACATTGTGAAAAACATCTGGACAATGTAGCTTTTGACAGAGGTTTACCCAAAAAGGGTTTAGCAAAGGATACAAGGAGTTGCTCAGATTTCCTATAATCAGCAGTCCTGCGTAAATAGAACCATAATTGTCTGTGCACGTCCAAAGAATGTAATTTGTATTCACCTTTGTTTTGATAATTTGGGGAAAAAAACGGTAAATTCATAGATTGATTAATGTTGGACTCAGAGGCGACTTCAGGTAAGGAGGGATTGGTCCTGAGGGAAACTCTATCTTTATGAAAGACCAGATATGGGGGTTTGGCGCAAAGGGCTTAAAGGTCTGAAACCCTTCTAGCCGAAGTGATGGCAATGAGAAAGGCTGTTTTCCAAGATAAATATTTTAGATCCACCGAAGCTGCAGGTTCAAAGGGAGCCTGAAGAACAAGGGTTAAATCCCACGGAGGGACTGCATCCTTAACAGGAAAGTACCTTTCACAAATTTTTTCAGATCTTGGAAGAAGCTAAGGAGCCGAGATCACTTCCCACATGAAAGTCTGAAATTGCTGCTAATTGGACTTTGACAGTGCAGGAGCTGGCACCTTGATCAAATAAGTATGACAAAACTCTAATACAGCTGGTATCGAGGCTGTAAAGGGATCCAAATGTGTATGTTCCGCCCAGATCGAAAAACATTTCCATTTGCTCTTATAGACCTTTCTAGTAGAAGGTTTAGGAGTGGCTACTAAAATAGCTTTAACGGAGGAGGAGATACCAGGAGTCCTAGCTATGATGGGAACTGGATCAACCAAGCTGTGAGTTTGAGATTGTCCAGGTTTGGAGTTGTCAGCTCTAGGGGGTGAGAAATCAGATTCGGAGTGGGATCCAAAATCCATGGAGGATTGACCAGATGAGACCATAGGCAAGGGAACCACGATTGACGAGGCCATAATGGGGCTATGAGGATCACTCTGCTCCCCAACTGACGAGCTTTCTGCAAAAATTTTACCATGAGGGGAAGAGGTGGATAGGCATAAAGTAGACCGGATGGCCAAACATGGACTAGAGCGTCTCTGGGGGACTCCCCTGGTGGGGGAAGTAGAGCGAAGTACTCGCTACATTTTGTGTTCGAAGGCGACGCGAATAGATCGCAGCAAGGTTAACCCCACTTGAAGAGGTTTCGCTACTCTCGGGTTCAGAGACCACTCGTAAGGTGAGAGGATGGTTCGACTCAACCTGTCTGCTAAAATGTTGGACCAACCCGGAATGTGCGTTGCTACGAGAAAGCGGTTGGTGGCTATCGCCCATTCCCAAACTCTCATGGCCTCTCAACACAGCTGATAGGATCTGGTTCCCCCCCGCTTGTTGATATACCAGACTACTGACATGTTGTCTGATTGAATCGCAATTGTCCATAAGGGAAGAAGGGCATGGAGTGCTTGCAACGCTAAAAGCACCACCCTCATCTCTAGGACACTGATGTGCAACAAGGTCTCAGAGTGTGTCCACGTGCCTTGGATGGTTCTGCCCATGCAGTGCCCCCCCACCCGAGGTAAGAAGCGTCCGTGGTCACCGTGGCTTGGGGTGGGGCGGTAGAGAAAGGGTGCCCTTCCCGGAGAGCCGAGGATTGGATCCACCAGAGTAGGGACCTCCTGCAAACCTTGCTGAGGGAGATAGATGTACTTAGCGGATGTTGCAGGATGGACCATTGGGCATGCAAGGTCCATTGCAGGACCCTCATGTTTAGGTGAGCTAGAGGTGACAGATTGATGGCTGCAGCCATGGAACCTAGCACCCTCAGGACCAATTCCGCTGGGGGAGCTGGGGATTGTAAGAGGGCCATCACGTGGAATGTCAAGGTTCAAAGCCTGTCCGGAGTTAGGAAGGCCCTCAACAGGTTTGTATCTAGCCTGGCCCCTATGAAATCTAAGGTTTGAGTTGGTTGAAGGGAGGATTTCTTGAGATTGATTGAAATTCCCACATGAGAGGCCAAGTGAAGGAAGTAATTCCTGACTGAACAGAGTAGATGCCTGGTGGGGGCGGTCAGGAGCCAGTCGTCTAGGTATGGAAAGACCTGTATTCCCTGAAGCCTCAGGTGGGCCGCTACAACTGCCATCACTTTGGTGAACACCCTGGGGGCTGTGGTGAGACCAAAGGGAAGGACCCCGAACTGATACTGGCTGGCTCCCAGCCGGAAGCGGAGAAACCTTCTGGATCATCTGTTCATCAAAATGTGGTAGTACGCATCCTTGAGGTCTATAGAGTGACCATCCGGAACTTTTCTTTGGCAACCGACAGGTTCAGAGTGGACAGGTCGAGGATTGGTCTTAATTTCCTGTCTTTTTTGGCACCAGAAAGAACCTGGAGTAGAAGCCTGATCCGGACTGATCTTGGGGGACGGGCTGGATTGCTCTTTATTCTAGCAGCTGCTTTATTTCTGTGGCTGCTGCCTCCCTTTGATTGGGTGGGACATCGGGGGTCTGTGGGGTCTGAGAGGGAGATTCACAAAGGGGATAGTGTAACCTCTGGATACGATTCAAAGCACCCAGCGATCCACTGTGATGGACTCCCAAACTGCTAGGTGCCTCGAGAAATGCCCCCCCCCCGACTGCCTCCAGAGTGGAGCAGTCGGGTAACCCCTCAGGGCTGCTGGGCAGGCCGATCCGAAAAGGGTTCTCTCGACCCGAAATTCTTCGGTCTCCCTCTGCCTCTGGGCCGGCGTCCACCCTATCCTCCTCTGCCTCTGAAGGACAAGGGGTCCAGAGCGAAACGGGGCTGTTGAGATTTCCGGAACCACATCTTCTTTTGTCCCCTTTGGTTCCTGGAGAAGGACCTCTGGGGAGCTGAAAAGTGGATCCCAATGACAGACAACGTCTTCCAGTCTTTCTCGCTCTGGACCAGCGGGTCGTGGACGGTCTTGCCAAACAGTGAAGAACCGTAATAAGGTGCATTTGCGAAGGACGCCTTGAAGAGTTCCGCAAAGTGACAGAGCCAGGCATGCCACCATAAGACAATGCCCGCTCCGCTAGCTCTAGCGGCACCTTCCGTGGCATGGGAAAGAAGCCGCATAGAAGTGCTCGAAATGGACTTAAGAGTGGCCATTCAGGCTGAGAATGTTTTCTTGTCCTCGGCCGACATGGACTCTGCGGGCGACCCTGCGTATTCTTTGATGAGATCCCGCTGGAGTCGTATCACATGTGCCATGTAGTTCAGCGACCTTACTGAGAAGGTGGCTGAAGCAAACATCCACTTCCCTATGCGGTCCATTGTCCGAGACTCCTTGTCGGAAGGGTGGACCGAGGAACTCTCCTGGGCTAGTTCCTTCTTGGTGGCAGCCACCACCAACATGGCATCTACTGGAGCACCCTTGCTCCAAACCGTCCTATCTGTGGGTGGACTGAGAATTTTGTCTGGTCTCTTTGGTATGGGCTCCACAGTGTCCGGTTCCTTCCATGCCCTGGTAGTGATCAGATCTACCAGGGGATCGGCGGGAGGGGACACCCAAGAGGTATATGAGCCTGCGTCAAACGCCTCCAGAAACACAGACTCATTGGAGGAACGTTTTTGGGATGACCACCCCCCTCTAATACGAAGCATTTCCATAATGTCTCTGAAGGAGACGTCCTCGGGGGTGACCTTGGGGAACCCTCCCCTTCCTCTAAGTCTGTGTCCTCTGTCAGGGACTCGGGCGAGTCCAAGTGCCTCCTCTTGCACTTATGTTTGTGAGGAACCTCCTCGGGGGGGCTGTCCAAGGATGCCTCACCAACCACATCCTGTTCCTCTAAGGGAACCATCTGGGACATAGGCGCAGGCTGTCCCTGGGGCCGGGTGATGGAAGGTAGGCTCGTCTGAGAGGGAGTGATGGGTGGAACCGCAGCAGGTGCCTGGAGTGTCGAGTCCCATGACAAAACCCTCTCCACAATATCGAACGCCGAAGGGGAACTGTTCTCTCTAAGATCCGAGAGCAGTCCCTTCAGATCGGAGGTGCAGACCGGAGCTGGCGCCGATGCAATCAGATCTGAAGGGCCAGTATGCTCCAACCGAGATGGAGCCGAAGACACACTGACACTTCCAGATCCGAAGCTCAGCTCACAGCTCTGAGAGCTCGGATCAGAAAATGGACCCGACAAATTAGAAGGCACGGTCAGAGCCAAAGTAGGGTGTACTATCGGCGCTGAGCCTCCCCCGGCTCCGATGCTGCCTGGATCCGACGGCTCCGAACCCCGGAAGTGGGTCGGAGAAGGAGCAATCGGAGCGAATAAAAGGGGTCGAGCTCCCCCCCCCGGAGGGGAGGGAGGCAGGAGCACTCTCATCTGCAGTTGGGCCTGAAGAAACCTACGCATCATCCGGTCCATATCTGCATCTGACAAGCTCCGGGTCAATCTAGATGAGGCCACCAAGGCAGGCCTGGAGTGATGCCACGAAGACCTCGCAGGCGACCGGGTCCCCTCCTCCTCCGGCTCTGGGGAAAAGCGGGGTGAATGGAGCCGGGAAGGAGAAGGCCCGGACGCCCTAGGAGAGACTAACTGCTTCACTGGCGGAGCTGAAGAGGAAGCTTCAGCCCGCCGCTTGTGGTGCTTCTCCTTCCTTTTCTCCCTCAGATTCCCTCTCCTCCTGAGCCACGGTGGGAGGGTGAGTCCCGGCCAGGGGAGCAGGGATGGAAGGCAGGAGCGCTGCGGTAGCTGCCGCCGAGGGAGAAGAGGACAAAGCCGTGTCCGGGGGCAGAAGTCCCGCCAGAATCAGCTTCGACCTCCTATCCCTCACAGCCCTGGGGTGGAAGGCTGCACAAATTGTGCAGCCCGAAGAAAGATGGTCAACCCCAAGGCAGATAACACACCAAGTGTGGCCATCCGCCGGGGATAGCTTATGGCCACACTCGGTGCATTTAGAAAAGAAGGTTTTAGGGGCCTCAGCCATAAGTAGGCCCAACCCACACACACCTTCACACACACTGGGAAGAGGGAAGATTAGACTAACTAAAAAAACAGAAATTTTACCAACAAGACTAGCAAATTAACTAAAAAAGGGAAACACTCACTCGTCTAATGATTAAAGTAAAAAACTAGATCAAAAAGGTAATTTTTTTGTGAAAACTCACGAAACCCTTCACCTGGAACTCGTTCTAGGTGCTTAAATAAGCCGCGGCAAATGAGATCTGAGGACAGAGAAGGATGGCAGGGGGTTATGAGTAAGGGGGAGGAGCTTGGAGCTCAGATCTTAGCTGAATAAAGCTGCCGGCTCGGATCTGATTCGGATCAGATACCCACAGGTTGATGAACAAATGAAGTTAACTACTTCAGATATAGAGTTTACCAACAATATTAAGTAAAATCAGATGGTGGTAATAGAAAAAAGAAATGGGGGTCTAACAGGGATGAACATTTTGTATGACTGTAAAGGAAATTATGAATATGTGTAAACAGATTTTGTATATCTATACACTTGTAAATATTTGTAAATATGTTGTAAATAAGAGTTTATTCTGTATGTAAATAAAGAACCCCTACTCTTTTTAATAGGTGCTGTGGCATCTTCTACAACCACCCTAGCTGCTCAAAATAATACACAACATAAAATACAAACAGTCTGGTCAGCCTACTTGTGGATGTTAGGGTGTAAGCCCAAACCATCAGTGATATGGGTTCAAACAGCAGGCCAAATATAAGGGCATCTTGCTAACAAGGAGACAGAAATGAGCATCAAAATTTGGATCATTTTCTGTGTAGTGTGTGTGTGTCTGTGTGGGGTGGGGGATGATATCAGGGTCTCGGCAGTTCCACAAAATGGACCAATATGGCTATCTGCAGGCATACAACTTTAAGGATAACTAGGTGTAACTAATATCAAAGGCAGTGTGGGGAAAAAGCAACCAGCAGTTAGACGATGGGGGGGGGGGGGGGGGGTCAAAGTCCTGCAATATTATGACAGACAGCTCCTTTCCTCCCTTAACTTCTGCCATATGCTGGAGCTGGAATAACTAGGTCACAATAGGGCAAGGATGGAAGGCAGTTCCCTGTTAGTCAGCTGGCATGTGTAGGACAAGGAGAAAACAAAAACAAAGATAGTCTATTTGTTCTGCAGTTTGGCACCAGATGTAATCCTAAGCAATCTGCCAATATTAAGGAACTAAAGCAAAACACCAGTATGACAGAAAATAATATATGACCGGAAATAACATACTTACAGATGCCATAAAAACAACCATAAACTAGTAAGATAATCAAGTAGTATTAGATTAAGGTAAAAGTCTGGTGAAGGATTTAAATAAATGACATTGAAAAGTGGGTAGGCAGTAATGGAACGGTAAAGTTATGTACATCAGTCAAAGAATCCTAGGCCTACATATGTCCTAGAAAACTGTTAGTGGAGTGCAAAAAAGACACTTTATGGCTGGCATTATATTAATAAATAAATACTCACTGTAGTACAGCATTTGTGTTTACACGTCCTTATTTTTATGAGTACAGCAAAACCATAGTGCTCCACTCATAGTAGTACTGTACAGTGTGGATACTGCTATTATCCCTAGTGTGCAGGAATGAGCAATACAATTTAGAAACTTACTGAACTGCTTGATGTTTTGTATCCATCCCCGTCTACATTTATGTAGGATCTGTTGTTGCTGTCCACGCTATTAACCTGACTTTCCATCAGACTGTCTCTCCTGGCTGCCATTTGAACTACTTAGGAATGTTAGCTACAGATCAAAAGAGTAGACCATCTTCATAGCTTCATGAAGTAAGAACATTTGTTCAGCAATGTTTAAGCAAACTTCTGCAGGATCTAAAGTGTTTCTATTTTTCTAATTTTTTTGTTTGCCTTACATTACATTATTTTTTTCACCAGTGAAAAAGGCACATCTCACTCTCTGCACACACCGACGGTCTCAATTTACTTTAAGCCCATTAACCATCTTCTGTTTTACTAATAATGCATAAAAATCTGCTCTGTGGATTTATCACCTTTTATTAAGGATGTAGTTTGCAATGCCAGCCTTAAAATGTCCTCTAGAAACTTGCAACCTTGTCCTTTTCTGACATCCATGTCCCTTCCTTTTCTCCTTGCATATACTTGCATTTATAAATTGTGTGCACATTCTGCCATACCCTAGCTTTCTTACTTGCATTATACATTAGTGATTTTCTTTGTATCTTCTCAACCAGTCTTGTTCCTTGTCAAAATAAAATTTGTGAAACTATACACTCTACTCAAGTTGTCATTTCCTCAAGGTCTTTGTCTGTGTACGTCCAATGAATGTAAGAGCCTTTCCCCTTTATTTTGAGGATTTGGAAAGAAGGTAGGAAGGTGAATGGTCTGATTTAGAGCCACTTTAGAAATCACCTTAGGCATAAATGTAGGATTGGTCCTCAAGGAAACTCTGTCTTGGTGGAAGATAATATATGGTTCCACAGCCATGAGTGCTTGCAACTCTGAAACCCTTCTGGCAGAAGTCAATGCTAATAAGATAGCTGTCTTCCAGGATAAGAACTTGATATCCGAAGCCGCAGCAGGCTCAAAAGGAGGCAAAGTAAGTAAGTTTCTCCAAGACATAATTAAGATCCCAAGCTGGAACAGGAGGAGTTCTGGGAGGTCTTAAATTCTTAGCCCCTCTCAAAAATTGTCTCACCAGCTGGTGAGAAAAGATGGGAGGATCAGTGTTGAAATGAGCCGAGATTGCAGAAGCATGAATTTTGATGGAGGAAAAGGAGAGGCCTTTAAGCAAAAGGTCTGAGAGGTAAAGTAAAATGGAGGAAATATCAGGTAAAAGAGGATCTGAACCTCGATCCTGAATCCAAATACAAAATCTTTTCCATTTAGAAGCATAAGATTTTCGAGTGCTAGGCCGCCTAGCTTCTAAAAGAACATCCAAAACTTGTTTGGGAAGATAAGAAGGAATCAAAGGCCCTTGTAGAGCCAAGCTGCCAGGCATAGAGTCTTGATTTGAGAGTGTAGCATCTGACCCTGATGCTGAGACAGAAGAGAAGGGATCAGAGGTAGAATCCATGGAGGTTCCAAGAATAGGTGTTTTAAAGTTGGATACCAAAACTGCCGAGGCCAATTTGGAGCTATCAAAATGATAATCTTGGGTTTGTCCTGTTTTATTTTCAGTAACACCCGAGGCAGAAGAGGAAGAGGAGGGAAGGCATATCCCGAAAGATTCCTCCAGCTGAATGACAGGGCATCCACTCTCCAAGCTGTTTTGTGGAAGGACCTGGTGCAAAAGAGAGGCAACTGATGATTGAGATGGGATGCAAACAGATCTATCTGAGGACAACCCCAAACTGCAGTAATCCTGCTGAATAAGTTGGGGTCCAGCATCCATTCATGAGGATCCAAAAGGTTTCTGCTTAGGCTGTCTGCCAAGAGGTTCTGTTTTCCTGGAATGAATTGAGCTTGAAGATGCAGATTCAGATTTAGAGCTGTGTCCCATAAACTCATGGCTAGTCTGCAAAGGGGGTAAGAGTGAGAGCCCCCCTGCTTGTTTATGTACCACATAACTGTGGTATTGTCTGTACGAATCAGAAGAGGCCCTGGTTGCAAAAGATTCTGGAAGGCTAGAACAGCATTTTGGACCACCAACATTTCCTTCAAGTTGATGTGCCAGGGAAGATGCTTCTTTGTCCAAGAGCCCTGCTGGCAAATGTCTAGAAAATGAGCTCCCCAAGCATAATCCGAAGCATCCGTGGTTATGATCTGAGAAGGTTGAGGCAGACGAAAGGGATTCCCTTCATTTAAAGCACAAGCCCTGGACCACCAAAGGAACTCTTTTTGGAGGCAGGGAATCAGTGGAATCATTGTGCCCAGACTGTGGTAATGCTGTGACCATACACTCTTTAGGTACCATTGAAGTTTTCTCATATGAAGCCTTGCATTTGGAATCAACAGGATGTAAGAAGCCATGTAGCGCAATGCCTGCAGGAATTTCCTTGCAGTGAGCTGAGTTAAAGTAGCCAAGGTTTTGAAAATTGAGGCCAGTTGTAATTGTTTTTCTGGAGTGAGGAAGGCCCTTTGCAAGCTTGTGTTCAGAAGAGCTCCCAAAAAGATCATTTGCTGAGAGGGGATCAAATGTGACTTTTTTGTGTTCACTGAGAATCCCAGTAGTAGGAGAAGATGTTGAACAAACTGCAGATGTTGAAGTAAAAGGTCTTTGCTGTCCGCCTGAATAAAGCAATCGTCCAGATAGGGGTAAATTTGAATCCCTTGGAGCCTGCAATAAGCTACTACTGGAGCCAGACACTTGGTAAAGACTCTGGGCGCAGTAGATAAGCCAAAGGGCAGTACAGAGAATTGAAAGTGCCTCGAACCTGCCTTGAATCTGAGGTATTTTCTGCGTTTCTGCCTGATGGGAATGTGTAAGTAAGCTTCATTTAAGTCCAATGTCACCATCCAAGCATCCTGGGAGAGCATTGGAAGAAGTTGTTGTAGAGTAAGCATCTTGAATTTTGGAATTTCCAGAAAGGTGTTTAATACTGAAAGGTCCAGAATAGGTCTCCATAAGTTTTGTTTTCTTGGGACCAGAAATAGTCTTGAGTAAAAACCTTTTCCCATCTCTGAAAGTGGAACAGGTTCTATGGCTCTCATGGCCAATAAAGCGTCCACTTGATTTAAGGCCTCTGACTATTGATGTTTTGGCAGATCTGGCCAACCGATAGACCTTGGCAGGGTATGAAAGTGGAATTTGTAGCCTCTTAAAATCACATCTAAAACCCATTTATCTTGGGTAATATGAGTCCAATTTTGGTAGAAAAGAGAAAGTTTTCCTCCGAGAGGGGCTTTCAGGCAAGGAAGCCCAACAGAGAGAGTCATTGGGTCTGCTTCCTTTGTGATTGAGATCTGTCTTCTCCCCTTCTAGGTGATGAAGCAGTCCATTGTCTGGACCTGTAAGAGGCCTGAGCCCGACCTCTGGAGCGTCTATATCTTCCCCTTTGAGGCCTGTCAGACGTGGGAAAGGACCAATTTTTGGAGGGCCAATTTCTAGAAAATCTAGGAGGCTGAACTTGTAAGAAATCTTTAACTGTCTGCATAGATTTCACTTTATCCTCCATCTTTTTAATAACCTCCTCAGCCTTAGATCCAAACAAAACATCATGCTGAACAGGGGCATCTAACAATTTAGCCTTAACTTGCTCAGGTAAATTCTGCTCTCGAAGCCAAGCATGTCTCCTGATAACAGTACCAGAGGCCGTGGCCCTACAAGAAGCCTCCAAGGCATCAAAACCACAATGTAAACTATGTTTGCTAACTTGTTCAGCTGCATGCAATACATCCTGTAATTCCGTGTCCTCTGCACATGCAGGAAAGGTAGAAAGTTTTTGCTTTAAAACAGACAAAAGAAATTGCTGATACTTGAACATATGAAACTGGCAATTTAAAGCTCTAATAGAAAGAGTAGCAGAAGTATACACCTTTTTGCCCCATCTGTCCAAGGCATGAGAATCCTTTTCAGAGGGAATTGGATTTTTAGATGAAGCGGCCTTAGCAGCCTTGGAACCCTGAGAAATAGTTTCAGGATCTGCAGAAGGGTTCTTGAACAAAAATTGATGGGAATCAGGGACTCTGTAAAATCTATCCGGCTTAGAAGGAGCATGCGGAAAGGAATCAGGATTCAGGTTAGCTTCCGAGAAAGCATCATCCACAATATCAAGAACAGGAGGAATAGCCAAAGGTCTGTGTTGAGGGAGAAGGAGAAATTCCCTAAGTCTCTTCTTGGAAGCGGAATAATCCTGACCCTCCCAATGAAAATGCTACCTCATCTCATGCAAGGTTTTCCCAAAAGAAAAATCTTCAGGGGGAGAAGCAGAGGGAATAGAGTCCTCTGCATCAGAATCCTCATAAGGAGGAAAAGAATAATCCTGCTCAGAGGAAGAGACTGAAGACACAGAAGCCTGATCAGAGGAATCATAAGGAATATCCTGTCTAGGCCTTTTTTCAAGAGGGGGGTGAGAACCCCTAATCATAGTAAGCAAATCTTCAGCCATCCTTAATAATTGTTTCTGGGTCTTGGGAGCTGAATCTGAAGAAGCTTGAGAAGCAACCCTTGGCTTAACAGGAGTCTTTGACTTTGCCTTTGTCTTTGTAGTAATAGTGATATGAGAAGGCCTGAAAACCCCTTCAGAAGCCGGTACCTGCACAGCGGTTCCGGACCCATCTTAAGGAGCGATGTCCGAAGGTCCTGCAGCAGATAAAATACTAGGCCTAGTTGGCTCCCCATGGGGGTCCGTGTCGGCCATCGGTTCCGAAGTGGCTGACTACAGGGGATGCAAAAGCGCCTCACTGACGACCGCCGAACCCAAAGCTGGCTCCGGCTGCAAAGTATCCTGTTTGGACCTCGGAGGCCTATCCTTGTCCTTGCGTTTTTTGTGAATTCCAGTTGTTGGTAAAGTATCTGACGACATCCTATAATTGAACCGTCTACCGAAATAATTCAAGGCCCAATCGTACCTACGCTTAATAGTGCGAGAATTAAACCTGGCACAAAACCAACAGCAAGAAACGTCGTGGTCAGGGCCTAAGCAAGGAAGACAGTAAGAGTGGAAATCTTTATGAGGTATTTGTTTTCCACACGATATACAATTATTAACTTTTTCTGACATCGGAGGAGCAAGAAAAAAGTTTCCCCAACGGGGTACTTAGCTTGAGAAGAGAAGAAGAAAACTTCGGACCGACGACAATCAAAGCACGTTGTTCGGAATCCGCCAACCAACAACTAGCGAGCTGCTTTCCACCGCACGGCAAGAAAGACTGGAGAAGATGGCGTCGGCTGTCAGCTTTATACCTCCACGTTCTGACGTCAGGGTACTTGCTGGTACAGCCGACGCCGGACCCAGACCTTGGAATTCTGGCCGACCTCGGGCTGCTTGCCGGCAGGATCACCCCTACAGTTATGATTGCAACAGTGAAACACGAAGGACATCAGGGAAGGCTCACATTCCCTTGCAATGGAAAGGAACAAATAGACCATCTATGAAGCTCAGCTTGGGTAGATCATATCTGAAAACCATCCACAATTATAAGGGGACCCAGAGGACAATCCCAGGGCCAAGGAATCTAAAAGGAAGCCCTAAAAAAGTTCCTCACCCTCATTCAGACATCAACCCTTACAGGGCTGGATACAGGTGGAAAGCATGAGCTGCCTTACGTATTGCAAACTTTTAGCATGAATTAATCTCAAATGTCAGGAAGGACAAAGTCCACCAGTCACCTGAAACCTTTGCCCAGCCAAGTAGCAGGTTGTCCATGCACCCCAAATGATGGGCAGCCACCTAGAAGCAAACAGCCTGGGACACACAACTGGAAACCATACTGCTTCTACGCCTGCACTAACAAGCCTGATGTACAGCCCTCCACACAGAAAGGTACAACTGGCATAAGGAATTAAAGCTCCCCATTTACAATAGATGGATCACTGGTTGACGGCCTAAACAAACTTCATATTTCAAGCAGGCCATCTCAATGGACTGTCAGCAGTAAGCCATGATCATTTCCACAAGGAGCCCTCTTGATCTCAGAATACTAAGTAGGGAGTCACAGGGTCCGTATTCCAAGAACAGGACCCAGAAGTCTGTACCAGTGGTGTAGAAGAAAGCATGACTACATCCAGGGTGACTCAGGTTCAAACAGTTCAGGTGCTTGGAAGAATAGGTGTGCTCATCATGGGTGGGGGCGTGGAGGGAGATGAGAGCTTAAAGCACACTACTGTGGTTCAATTCACATGTTGAGGACAGGGAAATAACCATAAGGTACTGCATAAGGTTGAGTGGGGCATTCTGCTGATTTAAGTCTCTTTTGGAAGTGAGGGGTGGTTCAGCACTGAACCCTCCCAAAATTGCACATTCCACCGAAAAAGGTATTAATAAGTACACGTTAGGGATGGGGATAAATAATCAATTAAAAAAATGCCCTGAAATTATGATGTAGAGCCCCAGCATCCCTGATCTTCTTACCAGCCTCAGACAAGGGTAGGGTATACCCCATAAGGAGGCTAAGAGAGGTCTGATAAGCCCAGTGGATAAGGAGATATACTGGTGATAGCTTACCGTCAGCTGTGGGGAGCCAAAAAGAAGAAAAGCAATGGGGCACAGAATGGATTCTTTTAAAAGCTAACTTTATTTCCAGTGGTCAACAATAGGAAGCTTGGAGGAGTGAGGGACCTAAAGGTTACTCCCACTTGTAGGTCAGTGCTAGCACAAAATAAAAGGGATCACTTAAGTGACCTCATCCATACAAAGGAAAGCGAAGAGTGAGCATCCCAGGAGTCACTCCACTATTTTGGAGGCAGGGACAAGAATTAAGGCCACTCCCTACTTGAAGTAAGTTAGGAAAGTGTAAAGGCGGTCTCAACCAGGTAGATTATCTCACCAGAAACTACACGGTGCATTCTACAGAGTGAAGACAGGGTGCTCCCCCTGCTGCAGAAGGAAGTCGCAGTTCACAAAAACTGATAGCCCAAAAAAGAGCCATAAAGATGACAGAGTGGACTATTGAGGATAAGAAAGATATTATGTTTTGTTACTATTATGCATGAAGTTCAGAATTTCCAGACAGAAAATATACAAAAAGATTAAGGCAGAAATTAGAGGAAAGATAAATACTTCCACAAGAAAAACTGTCAGAAGCTTCAAATAAAAATGTGCATTCACTAATGTAACAGATTTATGAAAAACATTATATAGACCAACAAACCTTGGGCTGTTTGGAAAAAGAAGCGACTGAGGAAGTGTGAAAATATAAAGAACAAAATCTAGAGATTTTTAAAAGGTATATGAAAGAAATATGGGCAAGGGAAAGAAAGAGATCTGATATGGTGCAATATTTATGCAAAGAAGAAAGCTAAATTAATCAACACAAAAAAGGCAGCCCCAAAGATATTTGAAGAGAAATATAAGCAAAGGCATCCAGATATGGAAAAAATTCACAATAAAAAAATAAGATCACAAAGAGGGAATGCAGAACAGAAGATTAGTAAAGTAGAAGTTAAAAAAATAGAAGTTATGAAATAATGGAACAGTGGTGTAACGGTAGCGTTGTCACCTCACAGCAAGAGGCTCTCCAGTTCGATTCTCAGCTAGGGTGCCTTCTGTGTAGAGTCTGCATGTCCTCCCTGTGTTCATGTGAGTTTCCTCCAGGTGCTCTGGTTTCCTCCCACGTTACAAAGACATGCATCTGGAGCATTTCTCCCTGGACCACTGCTGAAAATTGGCTTAGTTCCAAGTCGGACTTTCACGGTTAACAAATGTTAAATAAAATAAAATAAATACTTGCAGAGCACAGGATTTAGTGCAGAAAATCCAACACATGTCACATCACAGAATGATGAAATGAATCCCCAAAGTAAGGAGAAACAGAAGGAGCAGCAGATATCTGAAGAAATATGGACATGGGAAAGAAAACGAGATTTAATAGGGTGCAATATTTATGCAAAGCAGAAAGGAAAACTAATCACTACGAAAAGAGGAGCATCACAGATATTTGAAGAGAAATACAGGCAAAGACCTTGAGACATGGAAAATCTTATAATACAAAAAATAAAAAGAAAATGATGAAAAGCAGAAAAGAGGATTAGAAATGGAGAAGTTGAAGAAACAGAAACTGAGGTTATGGCTTACCTGCAAAAATCACAGCAGGATACAGCAATGGATCCCCAAATTAATGAAAAACCAGTGGATCGGGAAACATCTGATTAGTTGCCATATGAATATGCTTTGGAGCATTTCATAGGAAACGATGCAACATTCAGTTGAAGTTGCACAGCAAGTGAAGAAACAGGAAACTGTGGCAACTCTCACGCAGTCAATGTTGTGGAGTGACAGGCCAGTGAGCTTCCATACGAAAGAGCAATGGATGACACAGGATAAAACTGAATGTTGCACGGGAAGATGCTCTGGAATTTTCTACAGAATGTCCACAAAAAATGCAGAACAAAGAATGTGCCCTCAGTTTAGAAGAAAATGATCTAAGGGAAGAGTTGTTTGATTTAATACAAATGGGCAGACGTATTAAGATCAATGAAATAATTAAACTACAGAAAGTCAATACAACCCAAAAAGTTAGAAGTTTGATAAAACAAACACAGTAATTAGGACTGTCTATACAGATTCATGAGATGTAACAGAAGTAAACAGTATCCATTACTGTGCAGCTAAATTAATAACAGATAAAGTCTTACCACAAAAGCACGGGGTAGTAAGGGAAAGGAAAGTGCGAACGTGAATGCCATCATGGAAGTATCAAACAGAGACAACTATAGAGCAATTAAGACAAGAAGTGAAGAGTACAGGAGAGGGAACAGAACAAAAATACTCAAAAACAGATGTGATAAAAAGCCATGTGCAGTATCAGAACAGATAAGGATCTATTGCGCACTATTGTAATTAATAAACTAATATATCAGCACAGGCAGAAAAACTTAGAAGATATGCAAATAAATATAAAGGAAAAGTACAAAATAAGCAATTTACTGATGAGCCAAAAAGTTTTATACAGAATTGGTAAACAAGGTAAAAAGAACTGCAAAATCACCAAAAAAAGAAGAGACGGATGAATTTTACAGAAAAATCTATGCAGATAGTGTGGAACATAAAGATGATAAATGGAAAGAAGAAGTAAAAGAAATAAGAAGTTCAAATGTATGGGATATGAAATGGAATGAAGTAAGGGCCACAGAGATTGAAACAAAGTTGAGAAAACCCCCCAACTGGAAAACCCAGGCTCATATGCAGTACCTAACGTCTGGCTAAAAGTACTAACATTTTTACATAAAGATTTAGCCATGAGTAACAACTACTTATATGCACACCCCAAACTGACACCAGACTGGTTAACAAAAGGAAAAACAATACTCCTATTTAACAGTGAACCTTCAAGCTATCCTAAAAACTATAGATCAATAACTTGCCTTCCATCGACGTATAAACTATAAACTGGAATTGATGCCAATAGATTTTATAGTCATCTAGAAGAAAATTCAATCATGGCAATGCAGAAGAATGGTAATAAAAGAAAGTCCTATGGAAAGAAAAGTTGTGTAAAATCTTACCATAACCATAGATGTCCTTCTCTTCCATGATGCAGTATTCTGCGCATATGGGTTTTCTCCTCTTGCTACCTGAACGTCCTTGCCAGTATAGAAAAGATTTCAGTCACTGTATGGTGCATGGGACATATGACATGGCCAGCACAGCATGGGCCACAAAAAGGACGTCTTCACTCACCAGATGTCAGAACTGAGCACCCCAGTCAGAACCAGTCCCAGAGAAAGTAATGCAAGTCCTGTGCCATCCAAAAAGGGAACTGCCAGATAACTGGAGAGGTAGGTGGGAGGGAAAGAATACTGCAACACGGAAGAGAAGGACATCTATGGTTATGGTAAGATTTTACACAACTTTTCAATGTCCTTCTATTCACATGTTGCAGTACTTTGCACATATGAATGACTGCCAAAGCTCACTGTGAGGAAGGGGGAGGTGGCCTAGTAGACTTCTCCAGGAATCCATGAAGGATAGCCCAAGCAAATCCAGCCCTGGACCTGGAAATCTGGTCTACCTTGTAATGCTTTGTGAAGGTGTGCACAGAAGACCAAGTGGCTGCTTTAAGGATAGTGGAAGTGCCCAAGCCTTTAACTCATTACATCCGAATGACACCAGGTGCATATGCAGTTACCTCCTACTGCTCCTCTAGGCGTCAAATATTACTTGTTCATATTTGCATTAATAATTCCAAAATCATGCTACATACAAGGTTTCGGAATATTTTACCTTGAAGCATACATGATGGCAAACACAATTCTATTGATATCTGACCTCTGTCAATTAGTATTTTTTAGAATTGTAAGGTGATAACCTTATTTTTAAAGGCTCATGCCACACCCACTAGGAGTGAAAGGTACACACTCAAAAGAATTTTAAGAAGCCATTGCCCTGGTGGAATGTGCTTTAATACTGCCTTGCAAGTGTTTTCCTGTGGTGTTTGCAGCAAAAGGTGATAGCTTTGGAAATCCAGGCTGAAATGGTTTGCTTAGATACTGCTTTTCTTAGGGCCCCGTGATGGAATGAGATAAACAATTGGTCAGCCTGTCTGATAGGCCTGGTTTTGTGCTGATATATTCTGAGCTGTCTGTGCACATCCAGGAAATGTAGTACTCTTTCACTGTCTCCCTGTGAGTTGGGAAAGAAAGTGGGTAAGTGGATGGCTTGGTTTAAGGAAAGGTCACGGACCACCTTGGGCATAAAGGATGGATTGGTCCTAAGGGTTACCCTCTCTAAGTGGAACATGAGAAAGGGTGGAATAGTCATGAGGGCTTTCAACTCGGACACTTTCTAGCGGAGGGCCAGACCACTAGAACAGTTTTCCATGTGCAGTGTTTTAGAGAAGCTTTGGATGCTGGCTCGAATGAGGGGAGTGTGAGCTTCTCTAAAACATAGTTCAGGTCCCAAGGAGGGCGAATGGGCTTCCTTGGTGGCCTGAGATGAAGTACCCCCTTGAGGAACAGTTTTGGAGACAATCTGGAAACTAAGGTGGGTCCAAAGGGAGGCATGCAGAAATAGCAGACAAACTGGCCTTAAAAGATGAGAATGCTAACCCTGCCTGCAAAGGTTCACACAGGTAGGATTGTACTAGAAGAGTTTCACTTTGCAACAGGTCCAACTGCCTTTTAAGACACCATATGGAGAATCTTTTCTACTTGGATATTTAAGAGCTCCTGGTATTGTGTTTCCTGGCCTCCTGCAGGGCAGTGAGCATGTCCTCATTGTAAAGGTGTGTGAAAAAGATCAGAATCCTATCACCCAAAGAGTGAGGTGAAGAGATTGCCACTGTTGGTGGATTTGGGTTCCCTTGCCCTGTGTGAGAATGTCCACTCTGAGGGGTAACGTGGTGATTGCCCTTGGATAATTGTAGGAGGAGGGGGAACGAATGCTGTCTTGGCCAATAGGTAGTCACTAGCAGGATTTTTGGTCTGTCCTGCGAGATCTTCAGCAGGACCTTCTAAACAAGAGGGGGGAATGCATACAGAAACATCCCCTTCAACGAAATTGAAAAGGTATCTGTTGCCATAGCCAGTTGTTCTGGCAGCCTGGTGCAAAAGGAGGGAAGTTACCTGTTGATGGTGGAGGCAGGTCTATTTGAGGTGTACCCCACTGGTGGACCAAGTCCAGGAAGGCATCCCTGTGTAGCATCCATTCATGGGCCATAGTCATGGACCTGCTGAGGGAATCTGCCTGAGAATTCTGTTGGGAAGATATGTATACCGCCTGTAGTTCAACTCCCTGACTGGTGGCCAGTTCCCACACCAGGAGAGTTAGTCTGCAAAGTAAGTAAGATTTGGTTCACCCTTGCTTGTTTAGATACCACAGCACTGTGGTATTGTCTGTAAACAGCTTCAGGGGGTCCTTGTTGAAGTCTGGTTTGGAAGGCCTACAGGGCCAGTAGTATTGCCCTCATTTCTCTCACATTAATGTGTTCTTCCCTGCATGGTACTGGCCACACTTCCTGCACTTTTAGGTGCCCCAGAGACATGCCCCAAACGAGGTCTAAGGCATCTGTGTACATAATCTGTTTTGGTTGAGAGGGTTGGAGTGGAAGACTCGGGTTGAGCTTCACCTGATTCAGCCATCTATCTCTTGCTTGAGGCAGGGCAGAAGAGGCACCCTGTACTCTACCGGGTGGGAATGCTGCGTCCAAACAGACCTGAGGTACCATTGCAGTTTCCTCATGTGAAGTCTTGCTAAAGGCAGCATACGTACAGTGGAAGTCATGTAACCCAGGAGCCTGAGGTACTGCCTTGCAGTCATTTCTTTGGTGTGAAGAACCAAAAGCAGATAATGTGTCAAGCTTTCCACCTTTTGAGGAGGAAGGTAGGTATTCATGATGTCTGTTCAAATCTTGCATCCAGAAAAACTATGTCTTGTGTAGGTGCCAGTTGAGATTTTGGGTAATTGATCTGAAACTCTAGGGACTGTAAGAGTGCAATGTTTTTTTAAGTGTAGCACGAGGGACTGTCTGCAGTCTGCCTGAATGAACAGGTCATCCAAATAGAGGAATATTTGCATCCCTTGTGTCTTGCAGAAGGCAATCACTGGTGCCAGACATTTGGTGAAGACCCTGGGTTTAGTGGAAAGTCCAAAGGGGAAAGCAGAGAATTGAATGTGAAAGGAAGCCACTGAGAACCTTAGGTACTTCCTAAAGCTGGGCCTTATGGGGATGTGGAGATAGGCATCCTTGATATCCATGGTGGCCATGAACCCTTGAGGGAGGAGGAGCGGGAAGAGAGTTAGCAATGTAAGAATCCTGAAAGTGGTTACGTGAAGGAAGAGGTTCAGATGTGAGAGGTCTAGAACTGGCCTCCAGGGTCCGTCTTTTCTTGGAACTAAAAAAAATCCTGGAGTAAAAGCCTTTTCGCAATGCAGACTGTGGGACCGGCTGGATGGTACCTTGAGCCGTAAGGCTGTCTAGCACTGGTTTTAAGAGAGGAAGTTGTTCATTTGGCTGCTGGGAATTCCCTTTCTCTTTGGTGGAATGATCCAGGTCATGAAGTAACCATGTTCTGTTATTGAAAGAACCCACTTTTCTGAGGTGACAAGTCTCCACACTTGGAGACAGTGAGACAGACGTAAGGAGAGAAGCATAGAGGGAGCGGGTGGGGGTTTCAAGGTTGGCAAGTAGTTACACACTACCTGTCCTGTCTTGAAAGGGCATCTTCTGGCAGGTAGATGGTGTGGCTCTAGCAGAAGTGGATTGCTTCCTGGTGGTTTTCCTATTCCTAGATGAGGGAGCAGGCCATGAGTGCTTTCTGATTAACTGAGTTTTTGAAGGATAACTTCTTTGAAACTTTGGAATTGGGTATACCAATACATGCTTTAAATCTTGCATCTCTTTCTCCTTTTGTTGCAAGGACTTGAGCTAGTCTGCAACCTTTGCTCCAAATAGGTTTGAGTTGTCCAAAGGAGCATCTACCAGCTTAGCCCGAAAATCATCTGGTAGGGGCTGAAGGTGCAACAAGGAGTACCATCTTAGAGCAGATGCTGATGCTGCTGACTTGGCTGAGGCCTCAGCAGCATCATAGCTGCACCTGATAAGAGTGCCTGGTAATCTGAGAAGTCAGGGAAAGAAGGGAGCACAGTTGATCTTCGGCTGCTGAGTCTGGGGAGTCAGATAGTTGTTTGGAAATATTCTCCAAAAGGGACACAGCATATTTAGACATGTATGTCTGGTAACGGATTACTGTGAAAGCCAGAGTTGCAGATGTGTACATCATCTTTCCCAAATGCTCTATGGTTTTGCGGTCCTTGTCAGCAGGGAGGATGGTAGTAGAAGGCAGTAGTTTTGAAGCCTTGTCAGTGGAGATACAAATGATGGCTGGGTCTGCAGCTGAGCATTTTACTAGAAATTGTGCTGTTTCAGGGACTTTACAAAACCTATCAGGTCTGCGTGGAACTTGGGGTTGGGAGTCTGGGTTCAAGGATGCTGCTGAAAAAGCATCCAGAAAGGCAGGAAGAATGGGAGGAACAGCAGGGGCTGGGGAGTCCATCTGGATGAGGCCAGGATACCTTTTTTGTACCTCAGTCAATTCAGATGATTCCCACTTAAAATGTTCCCTCATTTTAGCTATAATTTCCCCAAAGGTTAGATCTTCTGCTAGGGATTCTGCATCAACAGATTCTTCCTCTGGGGAACCATATCCAAGTGGGGAAGGGAATTGAGAGGTGTAGGGGAGAGCTTCTTCAGAAGAAGAATCTGAGTACTCTTCCTCTTCCACCTGAGAGGGTTCTGAGGCCTAGGGCTCAGAATTGGAGGAGGGATTGTGGATGTCCCAGGTGCAGTAGGCTGCAGGGTCATGAAAGTATTAAATAGGGTTTGAGAGAAAGCCTGCCAATCCCGTAGACTTTCTGTAGCACGGGATATATGCTTCTTCTCCTCCTTTTTGAGTAACGACCTAGCAGGTGACTGAACAGAGGAAGGCCTAGAGTTGGATGACTGCAAAGGGACAGACTGATCAGACTGTCATGCTGAGAGCCCTGGTTCCCCCTCGGCGTCAGAGACTGATGTCCATAAAGTCTCCGTAGACATGCCTTCTGCATGATATTGTGCAGCTTCCAGAGAGGTACCCACTACATCCTGGGTGGCGGAGCCCAACAGTTCAACCAGGCTAATGTCGGCTACAGGCTGAGCGTCAGATGGTGGAGGCGCAGCGACAGTAGTAGGGTTTGCAGTCTTGACCTTCTTCTTTGGCTGTTCGACAGACAAGTCGGAAGATCCCTCCATAACTAGCGCTGTTTAAGACGTTGGTTCTCCAAGTATAAGTTGAGTGCGTGGAGTCGGCTACGTAGAGTTTTGGGAACAAAAGCCTGGCAGATAGGGTTGGCCTTCTAGTGGTGCAATTTACCCAAACAAAACAAGCAAAGATCGTGGGCATCTTTGTGTGGTATTTGACAACTGCACTTACACTTGCCCTTTCTGGATGACATGAACAAGCATTAGAAAACAACAACTGAAAAGAAGGTTCCCCAACAGGGAACTTATCTGAGTTCTCGAGAATCCGACAGCAGGGAAGGCAGGAACACCTGACGTTCGACTGGCAGCTGAGAGGTTCTGAGGTCTGGGGTGTGCAGACGTCACTTTTATGGCACACGCTCTGCTCGCCACATCAGACATCCCATGCACCATACAGTGACTGAAATATTTTGTATACTGGCTGGATGTTCAGATAGCAAGAGGAGAAAACCCATATGTACAGAATACTGTAACATGTGAACAGAAGGACATCAAAGAATAATTTGCTGTTAAATAAAGTCATAACTAAAAGTCATGACTCATCTCCCAAACATATCCTATTCTCTTATCTGGCTTCTAATTCTGTGAAACCCTACCTTTCTCCTTATCTCTGTTTATTGCAACAATGCTACTCATCTTGCCTTCCTCGCTGCTTCAATCCTGCACTATTACGGATTCCTTTCTTACTTGACTAACTCTTCTCCCACTTACAGCCAGTCTGACTTTTTCTGTAAAAACTTTTCAAAAGTTAATGTCTAGCTGTATATTTTCTTGTTTCTCTCCTCTGTATCTCCTAATGCTCAAAGATATATTCAAATTGCTATGTTTGTTAAACTTGCTATTACTTATGTCTATGTAACTCTTTTGGACTATTATACGTTTTTTGGACTATTATATGTCAAATTAATTGTATTTTTTTTTTTTTTTTTTACTGTGGGGCTTTTCTCCCCGGGTCTCGAACGAAAAAGAGCTTTGTCCCAGTTGGACTATCCCGGACAACAAATGTCAAATAAATAAATAAATAAAGAATGGAGAACTGTAAAAAGGGGAAGAATCTAAGTATGGCATGGATAGACTATAAAATAGCATCTGACAGTATCCCACATTCATGGATAAAAGAGTGCTTAAAAATGTATAAGATACACCCTACACTGATCTATTACATTGCAGCAACCATGAAACATTGGCTAATCACTTTGCAGTAAAACCATGATAAAGGACAAATTGTTATTCCATATTCCAGGGATAAAAATTCAAAGGGGAATATCCAAGGGTGACTCTCTGTCACCACTGCTCTTTTGTCTTGTCCTTAATCCATTAAGCTGTTTACAGATTAGGTCATGGCTACAATTTAGCTCCCAGAAAACAACAAAGTGATAACACTTCTCATCTTCTTTTTGTAGATGGATTTAAAAATTTATCAGATGAGGAACTGAAAGTACAGCTGTAAGTGATCAAAACATTTTCAGATTACATAAGTGTGTCATTTGATCTTGATAAATGCGCAAATGCAACCTTTAAAGCAGGAACGATGCAGCACCAAGAAAACATCAGTTTGGGACAGGAATGTGATTTAAAAGAACTTAATTAAGAGGCAGTGTATAAATATTTGGGAAATTATAAAGAATCAACAATAAAACATGAACAAATGTGAATAAAACTTAGTAAGGAATATTTTAGAAGACTAACATTTATACTGAGCATAACACTGACATCTAGGAACAAAGTCCAAGCTATAAATCAATTTGCTTTTCCTGTCCTAACTTACACTTTTGGAGTGATTAACTAGCCCCAAAATGTGATGGATAGGTTGGACAGGAAAAGAAGAAGAATGCTTCATGCTCATTAAATGTTTGTTTGTGTCTTTCGGCTTTTCCCGGTTAGGGGAACTTTGGTCCGCTAATGATTGGCAGTTGATTTTTTCGTATCGGCTTGCCAGGCCTGACGCACAACCTTCAACGAAGGTACACCCATTCACGCATGTCTCCACGCAGAAGACGCTCTAGCTGAGAATCGAACTGGACAGCGTCTTACTGTGAGGCGACAATGCTACCGCAGCACCACCACCGCTTCATGCTCATTAAATAATTTATAAAAATCAGTGCATACCAAGACTATATAAATTCCCCATTGGGAAGGAGGTATGGGCCTCCTTGAAACTGATTACATGTATATATCTGCAATCATGGGACTGCATGGCTGCATACATATCTGCTGACCTCAAAGACCCAGAAGCAGTGAAAGTTTTGAAACACGAGGAAAACAAGTTTAAGATGACTTCCCTGCTTAGTGTAGCAGAAGCATATCAGCGTTACGCAGGAATGCAAATCAAACCAGAAGTAGATAAAAATCAGGCAGCAACTCAACGTGCCAAAAAAAAAACAAAAGAAAGAATATAAGGTGAAGGATCAGATGAGAAGGCAAGAGGTATGGCTGCTTAAGCAGCACTTGACAAGGAGATGGGCAATACCTTGAGAGCATAAATGGTCCAACAGGCACAGCACTTTAACTTACCCAGTAGTGCTCAGCACTGTATCTGGGTAAGAATGTATAAACATATGCAGCTGTAACATAGCACTGCAGACCCTACCATGACATTGTGCATGGTTGTCAAGAGAAAGCAAGAAAAGTGAGGCATAAAAAATAATTTCTAACTAGTAAAGGACAGCAAGTATTTGCTGGCTAACTCACTCTATCCAGCCAGCTTTGAAAATACAAGGGTCTTTTAGAGGTGAAGCCCCACTAGGAAAACGGACTTCCTCTCAGTACAGTGATGCTGCTGTACTGTGCTCAAGTGAAATAAGGGGATGAAAGGGTCAGTCACTGGAGGTGGCTACACTGCTAGGTACTGGAAGAGGGGAAACAAGTAAAATAAAAAAATGACTTCAGTTACTTTAATACTACATCTTCTGATTATGGATGAAATATACACTTACACTCTTAGCCTTTTCTCTTCCACAGTCTTCATCATGCAACCTGTCACTAATTAAATAATAAGTTTCCAAATTCCATGTTTTCCAAACCTGATCACAACTATACATTATACAGTATTAGGTCTGAAAAAAACATAATAAACAAAGCACATCTATTTTCTTCAAATTATTGTACTACACACACTGAATTTTGACTTTCTTTTATTTTTTTAAAGAAAGGCAGTAACTGGGTAGAACACTCGTCTGTATGGACCATTTACAGATTCAGCCTGGAAGCACAAAATAAAATTGCACATACAACACAACAAAATATGGGATCACATATTAAGATATTTAACAAAATTATAATGAGACAATTAAATATACAGAAGTTGTCTGAGAAGTAATCAGTACAGAAATACTGGAGTATAAAGAATAAAAGGATTATCACCACCAGCAGCAGAAGTAAAATCTGTAATAAATTATGCAGTGTCTTCAGTATGTTCACATGAGAAGGGAATGCCAAGCACTGATTTTCAAGACCTGATGTGACTTTTTCCTTACCACATGATGCAAAACATCTACAAATTACTTAAGTATGGGATCTGCACTTTTTTTCACTATCAAAAGAGGAAGGGCCATAATCTCTTGACAGTATAAGAGACAATAAGGAATCACAGGAACTTGCAGCACCATTAGGCACCCTATTCATCCAATGCCTGAGTACCTTAAGTTTTGTTCCAGCTGAGTGGAGGACAGCCACTGTCATCCCTTTACACAAAGGTGGAGAGTCCACTCATCTGGGAAATTATAGACCCATAAGCCTAACTAGTTTGATCTGCAGGGCCATGGAATGGATTATCATGGACCTCATAAACGACACTGGCAAACTCCAAACCCTCGATCCCACACAGTTTGGCTTCGTCAAGGGGAGGTCATGTCTGTTAAATTTGGTTGACTTTTTTGAGACAGTCACCAAAGCCATGGATGAGGGGAAGACAGTGCACACTGCCTACCTTGACCTGGCCAAACCCTTTGACACTATTCCCCACTCGGGCATAATAGATAAACTCTCTCAACTAGGCATCAATCCATATGTTACCATATGGTAGCCAACTGGCTCACTGATAGAATACACCTAGTCAAAATAGGGGAAGCCACCTCAAGCAGTAGACCCGTATTGAGTGGCGTACCCCAGGGTTCGGTCTTGGGACCTCTGTTATTTGGGATATACTTTTCTGAGGTACAGACCAAAACCAGTGGGCTATGGCTAACTAAGATTGCAGATGACAGCAGGTTGGGAGTGGTCATCAATTCCCCTAGTGACATGGGCATCCTCCAGGAGGGTCTCACCCAAATGATTGGTGCCAGAAACATGGCCGCAAGCTGAATACAAATAAATGTATCATCCCCTTTGGGGAGAGAGATGTCCCCATAAATTATCACATTAATAACAACGTTCTAAGCACACCGTCAGTCGTGAGGGATTTGGGCACCCAGACTGATAGCAACCTGACTTTTGACCACCATGTTGCTTTGACTGTATGGAAAGCTTTCTACATGGCCCACCTCATAAGTAAGGGTATCTCAACCAGGGACAAGGAAGTCATAACATACCTGTATTCTTCCCTTACAAGGCCCATTATTGAGTACAATGCCCCACTCAGCATGTACCTTGCAAAGCACATGCAGCAGCTGGAGAGACCACAGAGGTTCCTCACCAGGAGAATCCAGGGCCTTAAAAATCTAACATACACAGATAGGCTAAAAGCCCTATGCCTCTACTCTGTTTCATACAGACTCCTCAGAGGTGACCTCTGTCTGGCATACAAGGCAATCTTGGACCCTGCCTTGATGGGACTGCTGCATATCCACAAGTCAAGCTCCACTCGAGTAACAAGCGGTCTCAACCTGGTCTGTGACATCAATAGGACTTGCTGGTGGGACACAATTGTGTCCCAGAGACTCCCCATCTATGGAATAAAGTGCAATCTGGATAACTGGATGGGAAATAGAAAATACATACCTGGGTTTCCACCCGTGTCCCTGCTGGACAGGGGCATGGGGTGCTGATTTCTCTATACATGGCTAAACTCTTCGCTAGTCCTATATGGGCCTCAGGGCCAATACCCTAGTAACTTCCTATGATCCTATAATTTTAGTGTGGTTTTTCAGTACTCAGTCTAGGTAGATGACAATGTACAATCACTTGAGATATAAATGTGAAGTAATAAATAAGCCCAATTCCTACAAGTGGGACTCATCTGTCACTGAATGCCTCTCAACCATTCTACACACAGGGAAATAGCACTAAGCTAAAGCAAATGTTTTAAGAGGAGAAAAATGACAGGCTGAGTAAAGCCTGGAAATGTCAAAGTTGAAAAAAGAAAGCTGTGTTAAACTGAATTAAATGCAATCTTTTATAAAAGACCAAGTAAAATTCACATTCATTTTGCAGAATGTAAATACATACAGAACAAAATATACACTTTTGCTTTCAGTGAATTATGGATGTGCCCACTGGGGAGGGGTAGCGTTCGAGGGAGACTAGACCAATATTTGACTTACTGTACGGGGAACCACTAACTGGGTTTTTGGTGTGCCAGAGTGGTTTAGCCGAGGGCAGCATTACCATAAAGACAGGGAAAGGAGTGTTGGTACTGAATATATACTATTAACTCCTTGTGGAAAGCAGTGTGTGTGTGTTTGTGGAAAAGTTTGGAAAGTTTCCATTTACTGCTGGTAAGACAGCCGTGGAAGGCACTTGGATGAAAACAAGGTGGATGAGATTCTGGGGAGCCAGTGACTGCAGTTCTGATCTGCAAATCCTCTACGTGAAGCTTTCTTGGGAATGGTAGGAGATGGCAGCATTCCACATATACCAAACACTCCTACAACCAACTGCCCTTTACATACTGTTTAGTAATCAGTAGTGCAGATCATGAGCCTGCACATGTAAGTAGGTGCCAGTGGTGTGGATTAAAGGCTGTATCACAGCATAAAAACAGGTTCGCAGAAGTCTGGATATTGTGAGCTGAAAATGTATGGCATGCAAATCAGTTTTGTGCATCCTTGTAGCTGCAATGTAAGCATACAGTAGTATATTCTGCACACATTTGTTTTACATTTTAGACAGATAAGTTAGGAAAAAGCCAAGACATGCTCTATTGAGTATTACAAAAATGTCAACATCACTGCTGACTAAAGAATGCAAAATCAAAAGAAATGCAGCCTGCTAGTTTAACCAAGGGTGAGATGATAGCCACTTTAACTGCAGCCAAGATTCAGTCCACTGAACACAGAGACCACATTGCAATAGCTGCAAGTACACAGCATACAGCACAGCAAATCAGACTACCCCCTAGACAATCCCACAATGCACCCTTAAGTGAAAATAAATGGAGGTGGTAATGACATGCTTTAAAGCAGTCGAGAGAATGAGACATTGATGCTGCAGAGAGGAGGAGCATAGCCATGAAGGAGAGTGAAACTCCAGCCCTGGGTGCCAACCTCAGTATTAAACTGTTTGCTCATAAACAGGGCATGAATCTGATACCAAATGTTTAAATGCCCAAATAAAACTATTAGCAGTTATTAACAGCAAACTAACCAGGGTCAAGGGATATACAAAATCTTTTCTCCCTTGTTTTTTGGATCAGGATATAACACAGAGATTGATGTCTTAATTCAAGGTAAATTCAGAAACAATTTTAGGCAAAAAAAAAGGATTAGTGCATAATATAACCCCTATCACTGTGAAAAATTAGACAGGGTTAGCCCACGATGAAAGCCTGCAGGTCAGAGATTCATTTTGCAGATGTCACAGCAATGAGTAAAACCATCTTCAAAGTAAGTCTTCATGCCTAAGAGGCAGGTTGGATATCAGGTAAGGTTAAATTTTCAACAAAATTGAGATCCCAGTGAGGAGGATTTTGCTTCTGAGGGGGGCCTCATGTGCAACACACCTTTCATAAATTGACCATAAAAAGAGAAGAAAGGGAAGGATTCATGAGCAGACAAGCTGAGATGGCCATAAGATTAACTTTGACAGAAGCATATGACAAACCATCTCTAAGTAATTCACAGAAATATTTTAAAACTAGAGGGGTCAAAACCCTTTCGGGACCTCAGTTACTGGATAGGCACAATGTAGAAAACCTCTTCCACTTGTAAGCATAAGATTTTCTATTTGCAGGTTGGCTCCTTATATACCTGATACCTGGTGCATATCATTATGAAACAAATGCATCAAAAGTATCAAAATAGAATCTTTCAGGCTGTCAGATGAGACTGCACTAAGCTGGGGTGTACCATTTGCCCCGATGCAGATCCAGTCTGTGAGGAAGTTGGTATCAATTGTGCTTGGTCAATTCTAATACAATGGACAGCCACATCTGCCTGGGCCAAACAAGGGTTACCATAATTATCTTTGTCAATTATTTCTCAATCTTTAGGAACACTTTGGGAATCACTGGAGAGGGAGGAAATGTATACAGGAACATTCTTGCCCATGGGAAAGACAGAACATCTAATACTGGACTGGTAAAGCAAGACAGTTAAATGGTAAAGGAAGACTCTCCAATGGGGCACTTACCTGATATACTGAACCAAAGGCACCAACGTCCAAAAGACAATCAGTTAAACACATATGCAAATGGTGTTCAGGCTGGAGGTGAGATAGTCTGAGGAATTAAGCTGATACATCCATCTATGTACACCTGCACTTGCGAAGTGATGTCACATGTCAGACACATGATCCCAGGAAGGTGAAGCTTTGCTACCAAAGCCAAACGTCATTGGTGATAACCCACTGGTTAAGAATACAGTGATTTCAGTCAGGACATCAAGTACTTGCCTGAAAGACAGCTGGGATTTTGACAGTTTCAGAGTTAGCCCTAGTCTTTGGGAGCAGGTCAAGGTAAATTGCAAAGCTAAAAAAGGAAGAAAACAGGCAGCAGCCACCATGCTGAACAGCTACAAAACTTTTACTTAAAACACAATTAAAAACACAAGGAATGAGCGCTTTCAGGACCAAGCCCTTCTTCAGATAAGCTCAAATAAAATTGCAGTTTTTATAGCTCTTTGACTACTAGTCAGTACTGCACCTTCCTCTTTTTCAGTACAGGTTTTAAAGGTATAAACCCATTTAAACCTAGGGTTTTATATACTGCTAACTCAATGATCCATTTTGTCTCATTTAACTCTGTTTCATTAACCAAATCACCTCCCCTTTTGTTCTTGTTCATACATTGTATAACAATAAATTTAAACTTATGTTTCTCATACTTAGAAATATGCTGGAAAGGTGTATTACGTTCATGTCTTAACCTAATAGATGACAAATGGTTCAAAATTCTATTTAACATGCAGTTAGGCTTTCCTAGTTGCAGTCCTGAAAGACAGCCAGATAAACAATATTTTTTTGTTTTACAATCTGCATACAGATCAAAACAATACTGCTTTCCTGATACAGGATGTCTATATGATCTTGCTTCCTCGATGTACTCACATGCTTTGCAGCTTCTACATTTTCGTGTACCTGTACATTGTGTAGAGATATTCCTGTTCCTACTTTTTTCTGTCTTCCCTTAATGACATAATAAGTCTTTTAAATTTGTATTCCTTCCAAGAGGATTTTTATTCTTTCTAAGAGATCTGGGAACACAGGTTGACAGCAACCTCTCTTTTGACCACCATATTGCCACTGTGGTCAGAAAGTCCTTCTATGTGACACATCTCATTACTAAGGGTTTTGCACCTAAGAAGAAAGAGGCCACTGTCTCCACTACTCTTCCCTCATTAGGCCAATCGAGTACAATGCCCCATTTGGCATTTACCTCACTAGACACCTGCAACAACTGGAGAAGCCACAAAAGTACCTCACAAAGAGGATCCTAGGCTTTAAACATTTGTCCTATATGGACAGACTCAAAAAACTCCAACTATTCTCTGTCTCATATCACCTAGTTAGAGGCGATCTCTACTTGACTTACAAAGCCATGCCTGACCCAGCTCTGTTAGAAATGCTACATCTAAAGAAATCCCAATCCCTCCGCACCACACGCTCCAGAGACCTCAGCCTCATTACTACAATCAATGGAACGTGCTGGGGGGACAGGTTTATAACCCAGAGACTGCCCATGCTATGGAATAGACTTCCCATACATGTTAAACAGAGCACCTCATTGGCCCTCTTCAAGAGAAATCTTGATGAGTGGATGGGAAATAGAAAATTCACCCGAAGGATCCCTCCAGCGGCTCTACTCGACAGAGGCACTGGGAACTAAGATCAGGTGGCACGATGCCAGGGTAATCCTACAGGCCAGGCCTGTTGAGGTTCCAGGGCCATTAGCCTAGTACACACCTATGAACCTACAGCTAAATAGTGGTCTCAACCCACCCCCCACCCCCAAAACCTTGCCTATTCTTTCATCTGTTAACAGAACATTCCAGTTCTGTTTTATTATATCACATATTCCCCCTATGTTGTTACTCTATGTTAACATCAATCTAGTATTATTCATCTGTGGGGGTCTAGGCTGACTAGATATTCCATCCTGTTGTCTGTGGGAAAATTAAGGCCTGGATCTATTGTTCCTGTGCTGTTTTCTCATTGTACTGACATCTTTAACTTTATTCTCACTATATCCCCTTCGACAAAGGTTGCTCTCTAACCTAGCTATCTCTTGTTCAAAATGTGTATCCTTTGTACATATACGTGAAATCCTATCAACCTGCCCTCTTATTATACTGTTAAAGGTGTATCTAGGGTGCATGCCGTCATAAGATAGCATGCTATTCTTCCAACTCCACTCTTCCCGATTAATGTTGGCTTATTGGGAGGAGGAGGTTATACATGAAGGACTATACTTTTCTACGTGTGTTTTGTAGATGACTTTTTTTGCTTTGGGGAGGGGATGTTGTTGATCTGCAAGGATTTGTAGAATATTTGGAATCTACAACCACATTCCTTAGGTTTACTATGCAGTACTCCGGTGAAGTTTTGGACTTCCTGGATGTAAAATTGCTGAGGGATGAGAATGGGGTTTTGGATATGACCCTATTCAGGCCTTGGTTTTCCCAAAGACAACAGGAAAGCAGTATTGTTTTGATCTGTATGCAGATTGTAAAACAAAGAATGTTGTTTATCTGGCTGTCTGTCAGAACTGTAACTCATTATATGTAGGAAAAACTAACTGCAAGTTAAAAAATAGAATTTTGAACCATTTGTCATCAATTAGGTTAAGACATGAATACAATGTACTTTTCCAGCATATTTCTAAGTATAAGAAACATAAGTTTAAATTTATGGTTATACAATGTATGAACAAGAACAAAAGGGGAGATGATTTGGTTAATGAAACAAAGTTAAAAGAGATAAAAAGGATCATTGAATTAGCAGCATACAAAACTGCAGGTTTAAATGGGGTTATACCTTTAAAACCTGTACTGAAAAAGAGGAAGGTGCAGTACTGACTAGTAGTCAAAGAGCTATAAAAACTGCAGTTTTATTTGAGCTTGTTAGCTGAAGAAGGGCTTGGTCCCAAAAGCACTCATTCCTTGTGTTTTTAATTGTGTTTTAAATAAAAGTTTTGCAGCTGTTCAGCGTGGTGGCTACTGCATGTTTTCTTCCTTTTTTGGCTCAATTATCATGGGCAGATATCCTTTGGTGGAGTATCTACAGCTGTTCTGGTTTGGCTAAATTGCAAAGCTGTTTGCACCTCTCCTAGATCTGGAGCATTTGGTGTCTTAATCAGGCAATCGTCCAGGAAGGAGGTAAATATGTGGTTCTAAAGCAGAAATTACTGGTAAAAGGACTAAAAAGGGAAGCCTGGGGCACTTGGGGATTAAACTTTTTAGTCGATGTTTTGCATTCATTGTGTTCACAAAGTGCAAGGAAGTCAAATGGTAGCGAGAACTTCCTGTAATGAATCTAAGATATTACCTACTCATCTGGCTAAAGATGTATGGAGGTAGGCATCTTTTAGGAAGGCTTGAGGAAAGCAGATAGGCAGAAGTGCCTTCAAGGTTAACATTTTGCATTATAGGACTTTTAGTTTTTACAAGACGAAGACTGACCTCAGGTTTCTTTGGACTAAATTAGTCTTGAGTCAAATCATTTGCACTGTTCTGGAATTCACTCTATAGTCCCTGCTTTATATGGTCTAGTAATAGGGGATTTAATGAGATGTCTTTGTTATTAGGGTACTTGCAGAATACAGAGAATCTTGATCTTTCCTTTAAAATCTCTTTGATTCTGAGGGTCAAGTGTTCTGAGTGATTTTATCCCAGTCTTTTACTAACAGTCTCAAGACAACCTGTTGTTTTTGTGTGGGAATGAGTAGTGGTAGTAGTGGAGGTAGACTTGGGGTTGGTATGGGGAGAGAAGAGATTTGCTTACCAAGTGATCTTTGTGTAGTTTAATCCCCCAAAGCAGACTTCCCTTTTTAGTTCTTTCACCATTTTCTCATGAACAAACCTTTCTTCCCTTTTGTCTGATTGTTTTTCTCTTGCCTCTGGTGAAAAGGCCATCCCTTGGTATGGTAATTCTAATATACTTGGTAGGGGAGTGAAACACCTATTTCAGAGACTGCATTTTCTTCAAATTCTACTCAGACTTCTTATACACTTGTTCGGCAGGGGGGTCCAAGACATCAGCTTCTTCTCTAATGGGGTATTAAGGAGCTGGGCTTTCATATAATCTGGCAAGGGCAGGGTCTTTAGCTGGGTTTGTCTCATAATAGACTGACCCCAATGATGTCACACTGCATGACGTATCTACAGCATCATAACCACAAATGACACAGCACTTACCAACATGGGAGCTTCGGTTGCATACATCTAGCACATTCTGTCTCCTAAGTCTGGCCTTCAGTTGGGACAAGAGAGTCCCCTGACAGTTTACATACAGGTTGGTCTTTAGAACCCTGAAGGCCAGAGTGACAAAGGTGTAGGCTTTCCTTCTAAACTGGTCAAGTATCTTACTTTCCCTTTCACTGGAAAAGTGATTCTTTGCTACAGCCTCAATAGACCCCCTTCCTGGAATCAAAGGGCACCACTCCTGGATCAGCAATAGTATTCTTATACAGATACTTGCAGGAGCTTTCAACACTGTAAAAATAGTCAGACTTCCTGAAAGCAAGGGGTTGAGAAGCTGCCTCCAGAGATGTATTGGCAAATGCATCATCTACGGCCTCAGTTACTGAAGGAGCTAAAGGCTTTGGCAACCAAGGAGTTCCCCAACACTTTTCTGGTCATTAGAGCTATCCTTTGATTCCCACTTGAAGTGATCTTTCATTTTACCAAGGATACATTCAAATGAGAAATACTCTGATTGAGAAGGCAAAGGATAAGTCATCCTCAGTGTCTGACTCACAGCTAAAAGGACAGGACATCTGGTCAACAAAGAAAGTACAGTTGTGTACACTTACCATAAATGTAGATATTAGAGTGTATTCACTGTTGCAGTCATCACGCTTTGGTTATCTGCCTGCAGGTAGCCCTCAGTTGGCCCAAATACCAGAGTCTTGGGATTTCTGGGTCGGATGCTGTCGCCTCTTCCATGACATCAGGTCGTCAGGGGTATAAAACATGCAAATTATGCCATTACATCAGTTTTTCTTGCCCCAGATGTCAGGAACCCCCAAAATAGGAAGCAATTAAATGGTGTGGAACACCTCCAGTAAAAAGTAAATACCATAGCCATAAGAAATGGCCAAAAAGAGTAAAGGTAGAAAGCATAGAGAAGTTAGGGGGCTAGAGGGAGGGTAACCATGACTGCAACAGTGAATACACTCAAACATCTACATTTTTGGTAACTGTACACAACTGTACTATGTTCTTCGTGTTTCACTGTTGCAGTCATCACACTTGGCTTGATTCCCAAAGCTGAGCAAGGGTGGAGAGCAGATAAATATTAGGGCTGGCTAGCAGGCCTTGTAAGACTGCTGTGGCAAATCCAGCTCTGGATTTAGAAAAGGAAGGTAAGTGGTAATGCTTGGTGAAGGTGTGTACAGAACTCCAGGTTGCAGCTTCCAGGATGTCCCTGGTAGGGACTCCCCTGAGAAATGCTGTAGAAGTTGAGGTAGCCCTAGTGGAATGAGTTTTGATCCCCTGTGGGATAGGTTTTCCATTGTGTTTGTAGCAGAAATGGATGCAGTGTGCTATCCATTTGGAAATGGTTTGCTTTGAAATGGCCTTGCCCTCTGCCCCTGTAGCAAAGCTGACTAGCAGCTGGTCAGTCTTTCTGAAAGGCTTAGTCCTGTCAAGGTAGAACCTGAGCTGTTTGTGCATGTCCAAGGAGTGCAGGATCCTTTCCCCTTTATTCTGAGGATTAGGGAAGAAGGTTGATAAATGGATGGATTGGCTTAAAGCTACACTGGATACCACCTTGGGCATAAAAGATGGGTTAGTCCTGAGGGAAACCCTGTCAGCATGGAAAATAATGAAGGGTTCCACAGCCATTACTGCCTGTAATTCAGACACTCTTCTTGCTGAAGTGATGGCTAGAAGTAAGGCTGCTTTCCAAGAGAGGAATTTTAATTGTGCTGTAGCAGCAGGATCAAAAGGGGGAAGCGTGAGCTTCTCTAGTACAAAGTTAAAATCACAGGCAGGGGTGGAAGCTCTCCTCAGGGGTCTTAAAATGTTAGCTCCTCTCAGGAATGGTTTGACCAAAGGATGAGAAAAGAGAGGTGGCCCAGTATTATAATGAGCTGAGATAGCTGAGGCATGAATTTTAATTGAAGAGAAGGATAGGCCTTTGTGTAGCAGCTCTGCTTGGTAATCTAGGATTTGAGATAAGGTGGGCACACCTGTGTCCGCTACTTGAGACTGGCTCCAAGAACAGTATCTTTTTCATTTTTCTGAATAGGATTTCCTAGTACTAGACCTTCTGGCCTCAAGGATGATGTCCAGCACCTGATTGCTGAGGGTTGCTGGTGGTGTATTCAGGGAATAAGCCAGGCTGCAAGGTTCTGGGTTTGCATCTGAGGATGCAAAATCTGTCCCTCCTGCTGGGACAGCAGAGAGGGGGTCTGATGTAGGTGTCAGGGTGGCACTGTTGTCAGACTGCATAGGAGTGGGTACCAGTGCTGGTGTGGCCAGTCTGCTGCAATAAGGATTGTCCTTGGCCTGTCCTGTTACATCTTGCGTGGTACTTTTGAGAGGAGGGGCAGAGGGAGAAAGGCATAGATTGACATGTTTTTCCATGTAAAGGATAGGGCATCCACTTTCCATGATTGACTGTGGGGATTTCTGGTGCAAAATTTGCTCAATTGATGGTTTTAGGGGGAAGCAAAGAGGTCCACCTCTGGTGTCCCCACCTGTGGATTAGAAGTTTGAATGAGTTGGGTTCCAATTTACACTCGTGTGGGTCCAGTAGATTTCTGCTTAAGTAGTCTGCCAGTGAATTTTGTTTGCCTGGCAGGAATTGAGCTTGCAGGTGCACTTGATTGCTCAAGGCTGTGTTCCACAGGGCCACGGCTAACCTGCAGAGTGGGTAGGAATGAGTTCCCCCCTACTTGTTTATGAACCACATAACTGTGGTGTGGTCTGTCTTTATCAAGAGTTGTCCTGGAAGGATAAGGTATTTGAAGGCTGTCTGTGCATTCTGTACAGCTGACATTTCTTTTTGATTGATATGCATGTGAATTTGTCCTGTGCTCCATTTGCCTTGAATGCATTAGCCTGCCATGTGAAACCCCCATGCATAGTCTGATGCCTCTGTTGTCAGGGTTTGGGTGGCGAGGGGTTGAGTGAAAGGAAGTCCCTTGTGGTTGCAAGCCTCTGCCCACCAAAGGACCTCTGTCCTTAGACAAGGAATGATAGGAATCCTTGTTTCCAGGTCTTGAGAATGCTGACACCAGAGACTTTTAAGTACCACTGAAGTTTCCTCATATGCTGTCTTGCATATGGAATTAGTAGAATGCATGAGGCCATGAACCCTAGGGCTTGCAGTATTTTTCTTGCAGATAGCTGGGTTTTGGTGGCCAGTAGTTTGAAGTAATTTGTTAAATAAACCTGCTTTTCTGGAGTGAGGAATGCCATATGGGAAGTTGTGTTTAAGCTTGCTCCCAGGAATACAATCTTTTGGCTGGGTACCAGATGTGATTTCTTTTCGTTGATGGTATACCCCAAAGAAGTTAGGAGTCTCTTTACAAACGTCAGGTGCTGAAGTAGCAATTCCTGACTGTCCACCTGAATCAGGCAATCGTCCAAGTATGGGTAAATTTGAATATTTATCTGCCTGCAGTATGCAATGGCTGGAGCCAGGCATTTGTGAATACCCTGGGAGCAGTAGATAAGCCAAATGGAAGTACAGAGAACTGATAGTACATAGAGCCTGCCCTGAAACGTAGATATTTCCTGCAAGATTCCCTTATGGGGATGTGCAGATAACCTTTTTTAAGTCTAGGGCGACCAGTCAGGAGTCCTTGGCTAGCATAGGAAGCAGCGGAGTGTAAGCATTTTGAATTTTGGTACCACCAGGAAGGTGTTGAGAATGGACAGATCCAGGATAGGGCACCAAGAGTTCTCTTTTCTGGGCACCAGGAACAGTCTGGAGTAGAAACCCTGTCCTCTTTGCTCTACTGGAACAGGCTGAATAGCCCTGATACTGAGAAGAGAAAGTACTTGTTTTTGAGCCTCTGCCCACTGGTTTGGAGGAAGGTTGGGCAACCTGCTTGGGGTTGGCAGTGAGTGGAAGTAGAATCTGTATCTCCGGGATACAATGTTTAGGACACATTGGTCCTGGGTAATGTACTTCCATTTTTTTGCATGCAGGGCGAGTTTTCCTCCTAGGGGTGCAAGTACTTGGGCATGGCTGGGAAGAATGATAGACAAGTCATTGTGAACTTTTTCCATAAGGAGGTGGCTTACCACTCCCTGTTTTTGAGGGGGGAGCACTCCATTGTTTAGATCTCTGCAAACCCTGAGACTGCAGTCTTTGTGGTCTGTTGCCTCTGGGTTTGGACTGAGAAGGTCTGGGAGGGACTGGAAAGGACCAGTTTTTAGAAAGTCAATGCCTACTGAATTTAGGTGGCTGTACCTATAAGAAATATTTAACAGTTTGCATAGATTTAGCTTTTTCCTCCATCTTTTTCAGAACAACTTCTTCTTTTGGGCCAAACAAACATTCTTGGTTTAATGCAGCATCTAGTAATTTTGCTTTGACATGGTCTGGCAAGATTTGTTCCGTCACCCAAGCATGCCTTCTCAGTACAGACCCAGTGACAGCAGCCCTGCAAGATGCCTCTAAGGCATGAAAACCACACTGCAAATTATGTTTACTAACTTGGTTTGCAGAATGCATTGACTCCTGTAAATCTTTATTTTCTGCACAATCAAGAATCAACAACATTTTTTGTTTAATTAGTTCCATAATATGCTGCTGGTACTTCACCATGTGAAACTGGCAATTTAAAGCCCTGATGGCAAGAGTTGCAGAGGTATATACCTTCTTACCCCATCTGTCTAAAGCACTAGAATCCCTGTCCGAAGGGGTAGGGTTTTTGGCTGTAGTAGCCCTAATACCTTTAGGTCCCTAGGAAATGGTCTCTGGACCGGCAGTGGGATTTTTAAAGAGCAATTTGTGAAAGGCAGGTATTTTGTAGTACCTGTCAGGCTTTCTAGGAGCTGGTGGTAAAGTATCAGGGGTAAGACTGGATTCCATGAAGACATCTACAATATCCAGGACAGGGGCTATAGCTAGAGGCCTGTGCTGAGGCAAGTCTAAAAATTCTCTGTCTCTCTTTCTGTACTGTGGGTAGTCCTGGCATTCCCAGCGGAAATGGTCTCTTAAGGTATGCAAGGTTTCACAGAAAGAAAAGTCCTCTGGAGGGGAGGCAGAGGGAATGGAATCCTCTGCATCTGAATCCTCATAGGTAGATAAGGGTATGTCCTGGTAATCAGTGGGATCAGATTCATTGAACTCATGATCTGAAAAATCAGAAGGAAAACAATTCTTTGTCTTTTAGAGGGGGAAGGCTGGCTTCCCCTAATTAAAGTACTAAGGTCTTCAGCCATTCTAAGAATTTGCTTGTGTGGCATGGGAGCTTGAGGATGCGATTTGGTCGTCGGTTTCCTAGGCGTAGTGCGAACTCTAGGCCTGAGAAAAGTACAGTTTTGTACCTATCATAAATGTAGATGTCCGATAGATATGCAACTGCAGTCGTAAAGTACAGTTTTGTACCTACCATAAATGTAGATGTCCGATAGGTATGCATCTGCAGTCCTAACATATGGGTTGTCCTGCCTCAGGCAGTCCTTCGGTCGGCCGGATTCCAAAGTCTGGGTCAGGCCTCGGCTGATGTCGCACTTCACCCGACGTCATAGCTGCTGTTTATTGGGTATAAAGGCATCAGCCGACGCCATTTTCCTCAGTGTTTCTTGCCCCAGATGCCAGGTGCCCTCTATGAAGGCTAAATTTGGATAAATGCAAATAATTCCAAACAGTAGAGAGCAAACAATATATATACAAACAAATACACCATAATAGATTCCCCCAGCTAGCTAAAAGAGTGGTAAATACCCTAGGAATACCACAGAGGGGAAGGAGGGTGGGTAATCCTGACTGCAGATGCATACCTATCGGACATCTACATTTATGGTAGGTACAAAACTGTACTATGTCCTTCAAGGATGCATCTGCAGTCCTAACATATGGGTAGAATACCATAGCCAAACTGGGGGAGGAGGCACTAAGATAAAGATGGTGTAGTTAAGATCCCTTGCAAAACAGCAGTTACAAAACCTGCTCGGGATCTAGAGTATAAGGGAAGATTATAATGCTTGGCAAATGTATGCACGGAGCTCCAAGTAGCAGCTTCTAAAATGTCTTTGGTAGCCACTCCTCTTAGGAAAGCTGTAGTGGTGGCTGTAGCTCTTGTGGAATGAGGTCTGATATTTTCAGGAGTTTTCTTTCCATGAAAAGAGTAACCAAATCAAATGCAATTTCCTATCCATTTTGAGATTGTCTGTTTTGAAATTGCTTTTCCTTGCATTGCTGTTGCATATGCTACCAGAAGCTGGTCAGTTTTTCTGCTGGTCTTAGTTCTGTCCAGATAGTAGCGTAATTGTCTGTGCACATCCAAGGTATGTAGCAGTCTTTCCCCCCTGTTCTGTGGGTTGGGGAAGAATGTAGGTAAATGAATCGCTTGGTTCAATGATACTCTGGAGACCACTTTTGGCATAAAGGTAGGGTTAGTTCTCAGAGAGACTCTATCCTGATGGAAGATAAGGAAGGGTTGTACTGCCATTAATGCCTGTAACTCAGATACCCTTCTTGCTGAAGTGATTGCTAGCAGGAAAGCAGTTTTCCAAGACAAGAACTGTAATTCTGCTGTTGCTGCTGGTTCAAAAGGGGGAAGTGTTAACTTTTCCAGCACAAAGCTGAGATCCCATGTAGGTAAAGGTGGTTTCCTTGGAGGTTTTACATTTTTGATTCCTCTCAAGAACTGCCTGAGTAGAGGATGAGAGAAGACAGGAGGATCCATGTTGTATTCTGCTGAAATTGCTGATGCATGAATCTTAATGGAGGAGTAAGACAGGCCATTGTGGAACAGTTCTGCTAAATATTCCAGGATGTGTGCTATGTTTGCCAATGAGACATTTTCTCCCTTTGTTGCACTCCAAATGAGGTATCTTTTCCACTTGGCTGAATAAGTTTTCCTTGTGGAGGGTCTGCGTGCCTCCAGGATAATGTCCTTAACCCTCTGAGATAAATCTGGGTTATTTGGTTTTATGCAATATTCCAAGCAGCCAGCTGCAGTGTTTTCAAGTTTGAATGTAGGATCTTGTAGTTGTTCTGTGTTAGAAGTAAGGGACATAGAGGTAGAGGCCATGCGTGTGTCCGAGACATGCTTCTCAGTAGCGGGTACCAATGTTGCCTCGGCCAGTCTGGAGCTATCAGGATTACCCTTGGCTGATCCTCCCTGATCTTCAGTAGAACTTTGTACATCAAAGAAAGAGGTGGAAATGCATATGCTGTCAGGTTTTTCCAGCTGAAGGAAAGGGAGTCCACCCTCCAAGCAAGTGGGTGGTATGCTCTTGTGCAGAATTTCTTCAATTGGTGGTTGTGTGGGGAGGCGAACAGGTCTATCTCTGGTAGTCCCCATTTCTTTGTTATGGCTTTGAAGATATCTGGATGCAGCATCCATTCGTGAGCATCCGTGGTAGTTCTGCTTAAGGTGTCTGCTAGAGAATTTTCTTTTCCTGGTACAAATCTGGCCTGAAGTTGAATGTTGAGATTCAGGGCCACATTCCACAGGTCCATTGCCATCCAGCATAGAGGATATGAGTGTGTACCTCCCTGTTTGTTGATGTACCACATGACTGTGGTATTGTCCGTCCTTATCAGCAGATGACCCTGTTGAAGGAGTGGTCTGAATGCCTGGATCGCATGTTTCACTGCCAGCATCTCCTTTAGATTTATGTGTAGATTCAGCTGGTCTTGGGTCCATAAGCCTTGTATACACTTGTCCACCATGTGCGCTCCCCAGCCTAGGTCTGAGGCGTCCGTGGTGATGGTCTGGCTTGGATGAGGTTTGTGGAAAGGCAATCCTCTGTTCAACTGACAGGCCTGAGCCCACCACAGGAATTCTTGCTTCAGGCATGGAATTATTGGAATCTGGGCTTCTAGACTGTTCTTGTGTTGAGACCATACATTCCTTAGGTACCATTGTAACTTTCTCATATGCAGCCTGGCATGGAATCAATATTATGCAGGATGCCATGTAACCCAGGGCTTGCAGGACTTTCCTTGCAGTAAGCTGAGTTTGTGTTGTTAATGTCATGAAGTAGACTGGTAGTTGCTTTTGTTTTTCTTCTGTGAGAAAAGCCATCTGAGTTGATGTATCCAGTTCTGCACCCAAGAATGTTATCCTTTGGGATGGTACTAGTCTTGACTTTTGCATGTTGACTGTGTATCCCAAGGCTTGCAACAGTTGTATGACATTTTCCAAATCTTTTGTTAATTTTGTCTTGTTGTCCGCTTGTATTAGGCAGTCGTCCAGGTATGGGTAAATTTGAATTCCCAGAAGCCTGCAATGAGCAATTACTGATGCCAGGCATTTCGTGAATACTCTGGGTGCAGTAGATAAGCCAAAGGGCAATGCTGAGAATTGATAATGCTCTGATCCTGCAAGAAATCTGAGGTGTCTTCTGCAATCTGGTCGTATAGGGACGTGCAGGCATGCCTCCTTGAGATCTAGAGTCACCAGCCAAGACTCCTTGCCCAGCATGGGAAGAAGCCGCTGGAGGGTCAGCATTTTGAATTTTGGAACAATGAGGAATGTGTTCAATGCGGACAAGTCGAGAATAGGTCTCCATTGATTTTCTTTTCTTGGTACAAGGAAAAGCCTGGAGTAAAATCCTTGGCCTTGTTCCATAGGTGGTACCTTTTCTATAGCTCTCATCCTTAATAAGTTGTTGATTTGTCTTAGAGCGTGTGTTTTTTGGCTTGGTGGTAGGTTTGGCATTCCTCTCTTTTTTGGTAGAGTGTGGAAGTGAAACCTGTAGCCCTTGTCTATTGTTTGTAAAGTCCATTTGTCTCCTGTAATGTAATGCCAGTTGTCGGAAAATAAGGCTAGCATTCCGCCCAAGGGTGCTTCCAGTTGCTCCCTGGTAGGCGGAACCAGAGCCAAGTCATTGTGTCTGCCCTGTGGAAGTGGTTGTAGTTGAATCTGTGGCAGCACTTCTCTGGTTGGTAGGTTGCCACTGACGTTCCCTGTAGGCACCCCTAGATTGACCTCTGCCTCTTGGGCGTCTATTTCTGCCTCTCTGTGCTCTGGAGTTATCTGGAAAGGACCAATTCTTCGAAGGCCAATTTCTGCTAAACCTCGGAGGTTGGACCTGTAAGAAATCCTTGACTGTTTGGACAGATTTTGCTTTTTCTTCCACCTTCTTTAGAACCTCCTGTGCAGGGGAGCCAAACAAACTTTGTTTCTCCATGGTAGCATCTAGGAGTTTTGACTTAACATGGTCTGGTAAGGATTGTTCTTTTAACCAGGCATGCCTTCGAATCACTGTTCCAGTCATAGCTGATCTAAAGGAAGCCTCCAGTGCATCATAGCCACATTTTAAGAAATGGTTACTGACCTGCTGAGAGTTATGTACCAAATCCTGAAGGGACTTGCAGTCTATAGATTCAGGAGAAGATAGTTTTTTATTTAGCTGGTCTAACAAAAATTCCTGGTACTGAATCATGTGAAATTGACAGTTTAAGGCCCTGGCCGAAAGAGTAGCAGAAGTATAAACCTTTTTACCCCATCTCTCTAATGCCCTAGATTCCCTTTCAGAGGGAAGAGGGTTTTTGGCAGAGGCAGCTGCCACACCTTTAGGGCCCTGTGAAATGGTTTCAGGGTCTGCAACAGGAGCCTTATACAAATGGTAGTGTGTGTCCGGGACCCTGTAATATCTGTCAGGCTTGGCAGGGGCCGGAGGAAGAGAATCAGGGGCAGTACAGGCATCATTATATGCATCATCAACAACTGTTAGTACTGGAGGAATGGTTAAAGGCCTATGCTGTGGTAAGTGTAAAAAAGTCCTTAGCCTTTTCCTTGAATCTGAAAAATCCTGGCCCTGCCATTGGAAGTGTTCCCTCATAGCATGCAAGGTTTCCCCAAAGGAAAATTCTTCAGGAGGAGAAGCAGAAGGAATGGAGTCTTCTGCATTAGAATCCTCATAAGGAGAATATGGGCCTTCCTGAGGGTCTGAAATGTCTGAGTCATCTGAGGAATAATCTGTAGAGACAGGTTCCGGGGGTTCAGTCCTAGGCCTCTTATCTAGAGGGGGCTGAGAGGCCCTGTCTGGGTGAGGTTGGGATCCCCTGATCAAAGAAATGAGATCCTCAGCCAGGCTGAGTATTTGGGAACTAGAGGCAGGCCTATGTGAGGGAGTTTTAGCAGGTAAGGCCTTAGAAGATTTAGCTGCTTTAGCCCTGGCAAAAGCCTTGACAGACATAGAAGCAGGGGGTCTAGCAGCCCCACGTGCAGGGGTAGATATGTCTAAAGGAATAGTGTCTGACAAATCCTGGGTGCCTGCTTCTGTAGCAGTAAATTCAGTAGCAGATTCAGCCATGCTCTGTGAGGGCTCGGCTATCGGAGGCATGCTTTTGGCCGAAGGAAGAACCGGGGACTCGGTTTCAGCTGAAACCGAGACACTCGCGGTTGGCCTAACCGTGGTTTCAGCCGAAACCGCGGGCCGCGAATGTCGGTCCTTTCCCTTACACTTTTTAGCTAATTGTGTAGTCGGAGTCTCCGACGGCATTTTGTATGCAAAAGCGGGACCAAAAAACTCCTCTGCAAACTCTGTCCGACGTCTAAGTGTCCGTCGGTTGAAGGAAGCACAGGCTAGACAAGCTGATACGCCGTGGTCTGGGCCTAAGCAAGGAAGGCAGTAAGAGTGGAAATCCTTATGAGGTATTTGTTTCCCACAAGTTAAACAATTATTTACTTTGTCTGACATCGGCTGAGGCAAGAAAGAGTCCCCAACGGGGTACTTAGCTTTTTAGAAGTCTTTGGTAGTAGAAATCTCTGGATCTGACCGGCCGGCACTTGTGAACAGCTTCTGCTTTGGGCACCACGCGGCAAGAAAGACTGAGGAAAATGGCGTCGGCTGATGCCTTTATACCCAATAAACAGCAGCTATGACGTCGGGTGAAGTGCGACATCAGCCGAGGCCAGACCCAGACTTTGGAATCCGGCCGACCGAAGGGCTGCCTGAGGCAGGACAACCCATATGTTAGGACTGCAGATGCATCCTTGAAGGACATCATATGGGTTGTCCTGCCTCAGGCAGCCCTCGGTCGGCTGTCCTGCCTCAGGCAGCCCTCGGTCGGCCGGATTCCAAAGTCTGGGTCCGACGTCGGCTGATGTCGCATTTCTCTCCGACGTCAGAGCGGCTGGAGTACATAAGCATCAGCCGACACCATCTTCTTCAGTGTTTCTTGCTCCAGATGCCAGGTGCCCTCCAAGGAAGGCTGTAATCAAATTGGAAGATAAAACAGATTTCCAGACAAATAAATAAGCAATAAACAGATACACCATAACAGATATCCCCAGCTAAGGGTAACAGGTATAGGAGTGGACCCAAGGCATAGAGGGGAAGGAGGGAGGGAAAACCCGACTGCAGTTGCATATCTATCGGACATCTACATTTATGGTAGGTACAAAACTGTACTATGTCCTTCAAGATGCAACTGCAGTCATAACATATGGGTTGAATACCATAGCTTAGCTGGGGGAGGTGGAATGCTCTAAGAAAAGGATGGTGTAGCTATCAATCCATGCAGGACTGCAGAAGCAAAGCCTGCTCTGGATCTGGAGTATAGAGGAAGGTTGTAGTGTTTGGAAAATGTATGCACGGAGCTCCATGTAGCAGCTTCTAGAATGTCTTTTGTAGGCACCCCTCTTAAGAATGCTGTAGAGGTGGCTGTAGCTCTGGTGGAGTGTGGTCTGACATTGGCTGGCACACTCTTTCCATGGAAGGAATAACAGAATCTGATGCAATGTCCAATCCATTTAGAAATTATCTGTTTTGAAATTGCTTTTCCTTGTACTCCAGGGGCGTAAGCTACAAAAAGCTGATCAGACTTCCTACTGGTCTTGGTTCTGTCCAGGTAGTAGCGAAGCTGTCTGTGAATGTCCAAGGTATGCAACAGTCTTTCCCCTTTGTTCTCAGGATTGGGAAAGAAGGTAGGCAGGTGAATTGCTTGATTTAGAGATACCCTAGATACCACTTTTGGGAGAAAGGTAGGGTTGGTTCGTAAAGAGACCCTGTCTCTGTGGAAAGTTATGAACGGTGGTATAGCCATTAGGGCCTGTAATTCCGAAACCCTTCTTGCTGAGGTAATGGCCAACAGGAATGCTGTCTTCCAGGAGAGATATTGTAAATCCACAGAAGCTGCTGGCTCAAAGGGAGGTAAAGTCAATTTTTCTAGGACAAAGTTGAGGTCCCAAGCTGGTACTGGTGCCTTTCTTGGGGGCTTTATATTCTTGATTCCTCTAAGAAATTGCCTTAACAAAGGATGTGAAAACACAGGTGGATCAGTGTTGTATCTAGCTGAGATAGCTGAAGCATGTATTTTACAGAGGAGTATGAGAGTCCATTATGTAGCATATCTGCCAAATATTCCAGGATGAGTGGGATGCTCAAAAGTGATGCATCATGGCCCTTGGTGGTATTCCAAATGCTGAATCTCTTCCATTTGGCTGAGTAAACCTTTCTGGTGGATGGTGTGGCTTCTGTCAGTATCCGCTGAACTTCTTTGGAAAGAGGTAGGTTGAGGTTATTCATGGGATCTCCCAAGCTGTTAGCTGTAGAGTCTGGATGTTGGGATGAACTGTCCTGAAGTTGTGTTGAGTCAAAAGTTGGGGCCATTGAGGGAGGGCCCATGTTTTGTTGTGACATATGCTCCGTAGTAGTGGGTACCAGTGCTGTCTTGGCCAGTCTGGAGCTATTAGGATCCCCTTGGGCTGCTCTGCTTTGATCTTTAGTAACACTGTGGTCATCAGTGGCAGAGGTGGAAATGCATAGATTTTTAGGGAGCTCCAGTTGAATGAGAGAGCATCTATTTTCCATGCCTTTGGATGATATGTCCTTGAACAAAACTTCTGTATTTGATGATTGAGGTGGGAGGCAAATAGGTCTATGTCCGGCCTGCCCCATGTTGAAGTGAGTCGTATAAAGATTTCTGGATGTAACCTCCATTCGTGGGGGTCTAGGAAATTCCTGCTTAGACTGTCCGCCAGAACATTGTCTTTGCCTGGAACAAACTGGGATTGCAACTGTACGTTTAGGCTCAGTGATTTTTCCCAAAGATTCATTGTCAGTCAGCAAAGGGGATAAGAATGAGTGCCCCCCTGCTTGTTTATGTACCACATCACAGTGGTGTTGTCTGTCCGTATTAGTAGGTGGCCTGGTTGTAGTTGTTGTCCGAAGGCCTCAATGGCATGCATTACTGCCAGCATTTCTTTTTGGCTGATGTGCAGATGTGTTTCCTTTGGAGACCATTGTCCTTGAATACATCTGCCCTCCATGTGCACCCCCATCCAAGGTCTGAGGTGTCTGTGGTCATGGTCTGTGTTATCTGAGGCTTTTTGAATGACATACCTGTGTTTGACTGGCTTACTGAGGCCCACCATAGAAATTCCTTTTGAAGACATGGAATGAGTGGTATGGTTGCTTCTAGGTTGTTGCTGTGTTGAGACCATAAGCTTTTTAGGTACCAATGAAGCTTTCTCATGTGTAGTCTTGCTAATGGTACCAGGAGAATGCAGGATGCCATGTAACCCAGGGCCTGTAGGAATCTCCTTGCAGTCATCTGGGTGAGCTTTGCTAAAGTTTTAAAGTAAAGAGTTAGCTTCTTTTGCTTGTCTTCTGTCAGGTAAGCCATTTGAGAGGCTGTGTCTAGTTTGGCTCCTAAGAAGATAATTTGCTGGGATGGCTGAAGTCTTGACTTTTGAAAGTTGACTGTGTATCCCAGAGCCTGTAGCAAATGTATGACATAATTCAAGTTTTTTGTCAAAGTTAGTTTGTCGTCCGCTTGTATGAGGCAATCGTCCAGGTATGGGTAGATTTGAATCCCCTGGAGCCTGCAATGAGCAATTACTGAAGCCAGGCATTTAGTGAATACTCTGGGCGCAGTAGATAAGCCAAATGGCAATGCTGAGAATTGATAATGCTCTGGCCCTGCAAGAAATCTGAGGTATCTTCTGCAGCTGTGTCTGATAGGGACATGCAGGTATGCCTCCTTGAGGTCCAGAGTAATCAGCCAAAACCCCTTGCCCAGCATGGGAAGGAGTTGCTGTAGAGTCAGCATTTTGAACTTTGGTACTATGAGAAAAGTGTTTAAAGCGGACAAGTCCAGTATTGGTCTCCACTGAGTTTCTTTTCTTGGAACAAGGAACAGTCTTGAGTAAAATCCCTGACCTTGTTCTTGTTGTGGAACTTTTTCTATTGCTTTGATCTGAGCAAGCAGAGAAATTTGCTCGATAGCCTCTGCCCTCTGGTTTTGTGGCAGGTTTGGCATACCCAGTTTTCTTGGCAAGGTATGAAAATGGAACCTGTAACCGTGGTCTATAATGTCCAAAATTCATTTGTCCTTTGTCAGTTTGTGCCAATTTCTTGCAAACAGAGATAATTTTCCGCCCAAAGGAGCTTCTGCTTGCTCCTTGGTCAGCGGACCTAGAGGAAAGTCATTGAGAATGTCCCTGTGGGGCGGGAGAAACCCCTGTGTCACTTATTTGGTTTCTTGGTTGCCATTGTCGTCCCCTGTAGGATCCTCTGTATTGGCCTCTTCCTCGGGCATGCCTGCTTTTGTCCCTTTGAAATCTTTCAGGATTAGGAAAGGACCAGTTTTTAGAAGGCCAGTTCCTGCTGAATCTAAGTGGCTGAACCTGGAGGAAATCTTTGACTGTCTGAACTGACTTGGCTTTTTCCTCAATGGACTTTAACACATCTTTAGCATTAGCACCAAAAAGATTGTTCTTTCCAAGGGTGCATCAAGAAGTTTTGCCTTAACATGATCTGGTAAAGGTTGATCTTTTAACCATGCATGTCTACTTATGACCGCCCCTGTCATGGCTGCCCTACATGAAGCTTCCAATGCATCATATCCACACTGCAGAAAGTGATTGCTAACTTGCTGAGAATTGTGTACAGCCTCCTGCAAAGACTTCCTATCTAAAGGTTCAGGGGAGGCCAATCTTTTCTGTAAATCATCTAACAGGAAATCCTGATATTGAAACATGTGAAAGAGACAATTGAGAGCTCTCATAGATAAAGTAGTGGAGGTGTAGACCTTCTTCCCCATCTCTCTAAGGACCTTGCTTCCCTGTCGGAGGGCAAAGGGTTTTAGAGGTGGTAGCTGAAACCCCTTTAGGCCCCTGGGAAATTGTTTCTAAATCAACAGCATGGGCCCTAAAGAAATGAGAATGGGTTTCTGGGACCCTATAGTATCTGTCAGGCTTGACAGGAGCAGGAGGAAGAGTATCAGGGGTAACACTGGAGTCAGAGTATAAATCATCCAAAACATCAAGCACAGGAGGTATAGCTAAGGGTCTGTGTTGGGGCTTTTTAAGGAAGGTTCAAGGCTTTCTGGAATCTGAATATTCCTGGCCTTGCCACTTAAAATGCTCCCTCATGGAATGCAGAACTTCCCCAAAAGACATATCCTCAGGAGGAGAAGCCGAGGGGATAGAGTCCTCTGCATCTGAATCCTCATAGGTCTGGAAGGGCTCTTCCTGGCTTTCGGAGTGAATAGAATCCTCAGAATCTTCATCTGTGGGGAGAGGGTCAGGGGGTTCAACCCTAGGCCTCTTATCAGGAGGAGTCTGGGATCCTCTCTCAGGATGGGCCTGGGAACCTCTAATCAGGGAAATTAAATCTGCGGCCATAGCCATGATTTGAGTTTCAGGAGTAGGCTGAGGTAAGGTCTTAGCAGAAAGATGCTTGGACTTGCTGGCTGCCTTGGCCCGTGTGTAGGCCTTGATAGACATGGACATGGGAGGCCTAGCCGCTCCACGTGCAGGAGTGACCTTATCCACAGCAATGGTCTCGGGCATTTCCTCGGTTTCAGTATCCGGAGGAAAGTCAATAACTGGCGTCGGAGTGGCCTCCGGTATCGGAGGTATCAGTAATGTGGTGTCTTCAGTTCAGAGCGGTGGAATAACCGCCTCAGAGGGAACCGGAGCACTAGCGGTTAATTTTGGCATGGTGTCGGTGGAAGACGCAGGCCGAGGATGTCGGTCCCGGTCTTTTCGTTTCTTAGGAGTCTGCGTTGTTGGTTGTTCCGACGGCATCGTATAATCAAATTTATCACCATAAAAGTCTTCAGCGAACTCCGCCCGGCGCCTGAGGGTGCGCTTGTTAAAGCGAGCACAGGCGGCACAGGTCGAGACGTCGTGGTCTGGGCCAAGGCAAGGGAGGCAGTAAGAGTGGAAATCCTTATGAGGTATTTGTTTACCACAAGACAAACAATTATTTACTTTTTCAGTAATTTCTGACATCAGCTGAGGCAAGAAAAGGTCCCCAACGGGGTACTTAGCTTTTTTGATGACTTCGGATTCGAAGAATACAGGAGCTGACCGACCGGCACTTGCGAACTGCTTCTGCTTCGGGCACCGCACGGCAAGAAAGAATGAAGAAGATGGCGTCGGCTGATGCTTATGTACTCCAGCCGCCCTGACGTCGGAGAGAAATGCGACATCAGCCGACGTCGGACCCAGACTTTGGAATCCGGCCGACCGAGGGCTGCCTGAGGCAGGACAGCCGACCGAGGGCTGCCTGAGGCAGGACAACCCATATGTTACGACTGCAGTTGCATTCTTGAAGGACATCTCTGTAGTTTATTCAGAAACAAAGTAGTCGGTTTAATATAAACATTGAAAGGTCTGAATACACCCTCAGAAGCCGGTGCCTTCACAGCGGCTCCAGACCCATCCAAGGTAGAGACATCCGCAGGTTCCACAGTCTAAGAAGCATCTCGCGGCATACTGTTTTGAAATGGCTTTTCCCTGTGCTCCTGCAGCATATGCTACCAATAGTTGCTCAGATTTTCTGAAAGCTTTGGTTTTGTCCAAGTAGAAGCGTAACTGCCTGTGAATATCCAAAGAGTGCAGTAGTCTCTCCCCTTTATTCTGTGGTTTAGGATAAAAAGTTGGCAGGTGAATAGTTTGGTTTAGAGCCACACTGGATACCACCTGTGGCATAAACGTAAGGTTAGTTCTTAAAGACACCCTGTCCTGGTGGAAAATGAGGAAAGGTTCCACTGCCATTAGTGCCTGTAATTCTGAAACTCTTCATGCTGATATTATTGCCAGGAGCAGAGCAGTTTTCCAAGAGAGATATATTGTAATTTTGCTGTGTTAGCTGGCTCAAAAGGAGGTAACGTTAGTTTTTCCAAAACAAAGATGAGGTCCCAAGTTGGAGTAGGTGCTCTACAGGGCGGTGTTATGTTTTTAGCCCCTCAGAGGTACTGTTTTAACAGAGGATTAGAGAAAATTGGTGGATCCATGTTGTAATGAGCAGAGATGGCAGAGGCATGGATCTTGATGGATGAGAAGGAGAGGCCTTTGTCCAGCATCTCAGTTAAGTATTGTAGTATCTGAGGAATGTTTGGGACAAGATGGTCAAGGCTGTGAGCTTGGTTTCAGGCCCAGAATCCCTTCCATTTATCAGAATAGGCTTTCCTAGTACTTGGCCTTCTGGCCTCCAGAATGACATCCATAACAGCTTTGGAGAGAGGCATTGCTTGCTTGACTAAGGAATCTTCCATGCAGCTAGGTTTAAGGTCTTTAGCTGGCTGTGTAGTATTTGATTGTTGGGCTGAGTCAGCAGATGTGGGATTTGAGGCAAAATCCAGGGTGGTTCTTGTGCTAAGCTCCTTAAGACTGGGTACCAGTGCTGGCGTGGCCAGTCTGGTGCAATCAGGATCATCTTTGGCTCTTCTTGCCTGGCCTTTATGAGTACCTTTGGCAGGAGAGGTAGTGGTGGGAAAAACTGTTTCCAAACTTTGACAGTGTTGAGACCATACATTCTTTAGGTACCACTGCAGTTTCCTCATATGCAGTTTGGCATATGGAATTAGTAGTATGCAGAATGCCATGTAACCCAAGGCCTGCAGAATTTTTCTTGCAGGGAGTTGGGTCATTGTTGCCATCAATTGAAAGTACTGAGTCAGTTGTCTTTGCTTGTATGGCGTGAGATAAGCCATCTGGGCTGTTGTGTTCAAGCTAGCACCCAGGAATATAATCTCTTGTGAGGGCAGTAGTTTTGATTTCTTTTCGTTTACTGTGTACCCCAGGCAACTTAGTAACTTTTTTACAAACACCAGATGCTTTAAAAGAATGTCCTTGCTCTCTGCTTGAATCAGGCAGTCGTCCAGGTACGGATAAATGTGAATTCCTTTCTGTCTGCAAAATGCAATTACTGGTGCCAGGCACTTTGTGAAGACTCTGGGCGCAGTAGATAAGCCAAAGGGTGGTGCAGAGAATTGGTAGTGCATTGAACCAGCTATGAATCTGAGGTATCTTCTGCAGTTTTGTCTGATAGGGACATGCAGGTATGCCTCTGAGGTCCAAAGTCACGAGCCAAGCTTTCTTGCCCAGCATGGGAAGAAGCTGCTGTAATGTCAACATTTTGAATTTCGGAACATCCAGGTAAGTGTTTAGAGATGAAAGATCTAGAATGGGCCTCTAGGCTTTGTCCTTTCTTGGTACCAGAAAAAGTTTTGAGTAGAATCCTTGTCCTTGCTCCTGTGATGGTACCTTTTAAATAGCTCTCATATCCATGAGTGCTGTAATTTGTTTTTGAGCCTCTGCCCATTGATTTGGTGGCAGATTTGGCATTCCTTTTAACCTTGGCAGTGTGTGAAAGTGGAACCTGTAACCTTGAAATATAATGTTGAGAACCCATTTGTCTTTGGTGATCATTTGCCAATTGTGGTAGAAGAGTGCCAGTTTTCCTCCCAAGGGGGCTGCCAAGAGGGATTTGTTTGGCAGCTGTAGTGGGAAGTCATTGGAGCTGCTTTTTATATGGTTGGGGCCTGGGGCCTGTCTTCCCCTTCTTTCCGGCCTGATGCAACCCATTGTCGAGGCCTATAAGGACCTTGTGTTTGACCTCTACCTCTTGGACATCTGTATCTTCCCCTTTGAGGTCTGTCTGTAACTGGAAAGGACCAATTCTTAGTTGGCCAGTTTCTGCTAAATCTAGGAGGCTGAACCTGTAAGAAATCCTTCACCGTTTGCATAGATTTTGCCTTATCCTCCATTTTCTTTAATACCTCTTCTGCCTTAACTCCAAATAACACATCCTGCTACAAAGGTGTATCCAATAATTTTGCTTTAACATGATCTGGTAACGTATGTTCTTTTAACCAAGCATGTCTTCTAATGACAGAGCCTGTAACTGCTGCTCTGCAGGAGGCCTCTAGAGAATCAAAACAACATTGTAAAGTATGCTTTCCCACTGTTCAGCTGCATGCAATAAATCCTGCATCTCTTTAAAATTAGGAGGATCTGATTCTGGTAGCATTTTTTGTTTTAACTGAGACAGTAAAAATTGCTGACATTTTAGCATGTGAAATTGGCAATTTAAGGCTCTCATTGCTAAAGTTGTAGACGTATATACTTTCTTTCCCCATCTGTCTAATGCTCTGGAATCTCTGTCAGAGGGAACTGGATTCTTGGCTGATGAGGCCTTAACTACTTCGGGTCCCTGAGAAATAGTTTCAGGGTCAGCTACAGGGCTTTTATACAGAAATGTATGAGAGTCAGGGACTCTGTAGTATCGGTCAGGATTAACAGGGGCTGGAGGTAAGGAATCAGGATTTAAGCTGGATTCAGTATACACATCATCCACAATATCTAACACTGGCGGAATAGCAAGGGGTCTGTGTTGAGGTAATAAAAGGAAGTCTCTGAGCCTTTTCTTGGATTCTGAGTAATCCTGGCCTTCCCAGTGGAAATGCTCCCTCATGGTATGTAGGGTTTCCCCAAAGGAGTAAGTCCTCAGGCGGTGAGGCTGATGGAATTGATTCCTCAGCATCAGAATTCTCATAAGGGGGTAAGAATTGCTGTTTAGAATTGTTTTTACAAAACTGAACATCACTTGGGGGTGGCATATTGGGAACTAGTGATGTTTTCTAACTAACAGTTCCTTTAGTGTTATTCATCAAATACCCCTATATATACATAGATTTATATCTATTAATTTAGTTTTTTTTTATCTCATTTTTTTGGGATTTGTTCATATATTTATCAGCATCTATATTCAACAATTTTTTTGATAGGTTGCCATTTTTCCCTTTAAAACCAAGTCTTTTATTTCTATATATTTATAACTGCCACCACTATTTTGACAGCTATATTTATAATAAATCAATGTGTTCACAGAATTGGGAACTATAAGGTTATTTTGGCCATATATATATTTTTCATACATTTTTTATATGTTGTTGCATATATTTTATATGGTCGGTTTTCTTAATTTTTCTATTTGAGGCTTATTTATTCTTTGAGCTCGTTTATATTCACCAAAGATGGTGAGGATACAAATACGCAGCGGTGCGACTAGGCAAGTTTTATTTATGTCGCTGGGGCTGCACATGGTATTTGTCAACTAGTTTGGAATTTATATCTTTAGGGCAGATACACAGTATGATGTTATATTTAACATAAGGACTGTTTATAATATGACTGCCTTTTCAGTTTCATTTTTGATGAATATATGGGATTTTCTATGAGCCATACATTTGGGTTTTGCTTTTTATATATTGCCATTCTGTGATTTTTATGGTATTTTTTCCATAGTTTGGTTTATAATTAGCTGTCTGACTACTGGTGGTTTTGTTTGTACAAACATATATATATATATATATATATATATATATATATATATATATACACACACACACACACACACACATTTTTTTATTTTGGTTAAAGATCTGTTTTTTTTGGGGTTAAGTATGGCACTGTCACCATTGATCCAGGTGTTGTCATCGGATATGGACGATTTCTCCATTTTCGGTTTGGGGGCCCGAGGTTTGGAACAAACGTTGGAGAGAACCAGTTCTGATTTAGATATACAATGTGAAACTTTTTTTAGTCGATTAAATAAAAGCATGAAGACTGTCCGGACTAATGTCTGGCATTTATGCCTTTTCAAGGCATATCAGCATAAAAATATTACTCCACATGGCCTAAGGGTTAAGGTGCAACCCTTGGTGTTTAATATTGATGATAAATTGATAGAGGATTGGGGCCATATTCAACAACTAGCATCTTCTAAATTTGTTGATGCTTTGGCTGATTTTTATGAACGTAAAGTACAGACAGGGGTTAAGGATCTAGAGACTGTCTGTTTGGATTCTTTTTCATCACGAGTAAAACAACTAACAATGGATTTATCCAAGTTGGAACAGAGTCTAAAAGAAAGAAAGCTTAAAAATTTTTTTAGGGATGTAGGTGATTATGAGAGAGGAAAACCTTTTGATACATCTAAAAATGTTTCCTTTAGATTACCTGGTGATAATAAAAAAATTTCGACTCCCAAGAAAAAGAGACCAAAATCTATACTAAAGAAAAGCTTTGACTCTTCCAGTTTTACTTCTGGGGAGGATACATCCTCTAATACTGAAGGTGAAGGTGAGGGGAACCATTTTGATGTTTCACCTAATGCCAAGAGGAAAAATTTGTCCCACCCTCTGGGTTCAGATTCAGACGAGGAGGGCGGAAACACAAAAAGAGACAAACCCAAACAGGGTCTGGAGGCTCTTTTGAAAATGATGACAGAACACTGATTATTAATTCCAATGTTCACAATATTTCCTCTGTGGAGCTTACTAGTACACAAATTAAAATACTTAATAAAGGATTAAATTTTGTTCCTGGTTTCTTTGTTTCTGAATACTCCTTAGCCCAGGATGTGGCTAACTTCTGTCGGTTGTTAAATTTGAAATTGTTTTACACTGACAGTGATTCTTCCCTATCCCAAGAATTTAAGTTCAAGAAATCTACTTTTAATCCGCCTATGACACATTTGGTAGGAGTTTTTCAAAACAATGTGTTAAAGGATTTACATTGTTCCTTAAAGGATTTTCCTGTATCGTATAATAATTTGTCCAAGGATGTAGCACAGAGTGTGGATGAGCTTGTGAATAAAAAGAATTTAGTTAGAACTCAGGCTGACAAGGGTGGGGAGGTTGTGGTCCAAGATAAGGTTAAATACGATAAGGAGGCCATGAGACAATTGGGGGATAAAGGATACTATATGCACATGCCCTTGGATCCATCCCCTCACCTCCAATTGAAAATTGGACCATTTTTGACACAAGCAGTAGATGAGGGTATTATCACACAGGCTGTGAAAAATCAACTTATTGTTTCATCTCCTAAGCAACAATATTTTTATTTGTTGCCTAAGATACATAAACATGCTACCAATCCACCAGGTAGACCCATTGTCACAGGACATGGGTCTCTTACCGAACCATTGTCTGAATACCTTACTCATTACTTGAAACCATTGCTCTCTTCCATCCGAGCAAGGATTCAAGACACAACTCAATTTTTGGACATAATTAATGATTCACAACTTGAACCCCATTGGCTATTATGTACTCTGGACATCACCTCTCTCTATACCAATATTCCACACTGGGCGGGCTTACAAGCCTTGGATTATTGGTTGGCTAGATCTGGTCTCTATCAACCTGGATTTAACACTTTTTTGGTATGTCTGACAGAATACGTTTTGACCAGCAATGTTTTTTATTATCAGAACCAATGTTTTTGGCAAATTAAAGGAACAGCTATGGGTGCGTCTTTTGCACCCATTTATGCGGACCTATTTATGGCCTATATCGAGGAGGTCAAGATTTATGACCCCAATCACAACATCTATATGTGCGAGATGGACATCTGGCGACGTTATCTGGATGATTGTTGGTTGGTGTGGAAGGCTGATGAGAGTGATCTCCAGGAGTTTGTTGATTATCTCAATGACAATATATGGGGAATTGAATTCAAGATGAACTATCATAGATCTAGGATGTTATTTCTAGACGTGGAAGTTAATAGGAATGTGGATGATACTTTGTCCACTACATTATTTAGAAAATTTCCTGAGTACAATTCCTTGTTACACACTACCAGCTTCCACCCACAACATATCATCCAGAACATACCTAAATCCCAATTTCTTAGAGCCAGAAAGATTTGTTCTAGCCAACAGTCTTTTGCAGCTATTCGGGATGATCTTACTCGTAGATTTATTGAGAGAGGTTATCGTCCAGGTACGGTCAACTTGGCTAAACATTGGGCTTCCAATTTAAATAGGCAGGATTTATTATGTTATAAAGATAAGAACAAGGATGTTGTTCAACAGACTTTATGGCTGGTTACCACTTACGGACGAAATTCCAGGGGCTTTATGAATATTATCCATAGACATTGGAATATTTTGATGGCAGATGAAAAGTTATATCCCTTCTTAACAGACAGATGTTCTTTCTCTTTTAGAAGGGGACGTACATTGGGTTCCATGTTCAGTCACTACAAGAGGCCTTTTTTTTTTATTCTATAGGTTCTATACAACTATCTCTTACTGGTAGACCGGTTCTGGGTTGTATTCCCTGTGGTCACTGTTCATGCTGTGCACGGGTCCAAAATACCCGGGAATTTAGTAGTAGGAATACTCCTGAGATTTTTTACATCAAATTTTGGGCTAATTACAGCACTGAGTGGGTCATCTATTTGGTTACTTGCACCTGTTTTTAATTTTATGTGGGGCAAACCTCTACACCTTTTCGTTTAAGAATTGGTGAACACCTTAATGACATCAGAAACAAACGCCAAAACAATGCTCTATATAAACATGTTTTAAAGCATACATCAGCTTCTTTCAAGTTTGTTATTATTGATTGTATTAAGGGTACATGCAGGGATAAACATGATTGGCATGAGTTACTCAATTTTAAAGAAAGGAAATGGATAGTTAAACTTGGAGCCCTTTTTCCACCTGGTCTTAATGACCAATTTTGAATTATCTATTATCTGTTTTCATTGGTTCTTATATTACACTCTAGATATATATATATATATATATATATATATATATATATGTTTATTGGTTGTTCCGACTGTTTTTCATCCACTGAAGAAGGCTTTTTTGTAGCCGAAACCGGTTTGGATATGTGCGGTCAGGGGGGTTATTCCCCCTTGTCTTTTTGTCAATAAATTTATACTTATATTTATGCATTTTCCACCTTTTGCTGGCTTTTTGTTTTTGGAAGTTTACATTATCATAGCCGAGCAATGGTCATACGTGCACCTTTTTTGTTGCTGTTTTGGCTGGAGGTAAGGAATCAGGATTTAAGCTGGATTCAGTATACACATCATCCACAATATCTAACACTGGCGGAATAGCAAGGGGTCTGTGCTGAGGTAATAAAAGGAAGTCTCTGAGCCTTTTCTTGGATTCTGAGTAATCCTGGCCTTCCCAGTGGAAATGCTCCCTCATGGTATGTAGGGTTTCCCCAAAGGAGTAGTCCTCAGGCGGTGAGGCTGATGGAATTGATTCCTCAGCATCAGAATCCTCATAAGGGGGTAAAGAGTATCCTAAGTCTGAGGATGAATCAGAAGAGATAGACACCTGGTCGGATGAGTCATAGTCTGCATCCTGTCTAGGCCTTTTATCAGGAGGGGGATGGGACCCCCTGATCAGAGTGATTAGGTCTTCGGCCATTATGAGCATTTGTTTCTTAGGAATGGAGGCCTGCCCTGGAGAATGCTGTATTTGTTTCTTTGATTTTAAAGGAGGCTTAGACTTAGCTGAGGGTTTAATGCTTAACTGAGTAGGTCTGAAGACACCCTCTGAAGCTGTGGGTTGCTCAGCTACTCCGGATCCCTCTGAAAGGTTAGTCTCGAAAGGCTGAATAACTCGTGCGTCCGAAGGCCCAGCCATCTTCATGTGGGAGTCAGAGGCGGCCTGTGGTTCTACAGAAGCGGTCGTCAGGGGCTGCGAAGGCACCTCGCTGAAAACCGGAGAACCGTCGAATGGCCTAGAAGAGGCTTCGTCGTCAGTTTTGGGCCTCGGATGCCTATCCTTGTCTTTGCGCTTTTTGTGTATTCCAGTCGTCGGAAGTTCCGACGGTGTGGTATAAATGAATTTTCTAGCAAAATAATGTCAGGCAAAATCAAACCGACGTTTAATAGTGCGCTTGTTAAACCTAGCACAAAACCGACAACCAGTGACGTGGTCTGGGCCTAGGCATGGGATACAATAGGAATGGAAATCCTTATGAGGTATTTGCTTCCCACAAGAAATACAGTTATTAACCTTTACTAACATCGGTCTGAGGCAAGAAAATGTTTCCCCAACGGGGTACTTAGCTTTGTAGAAGACTTCAGTTCTGGATTCGGAATGAAAATCTCAGGAGACGGCTGACCGGCACTTGCAAACTGCTTTTGCTTCAGGCACCGCGCGGCAAGAAAGACTGAAGAAAATGGCGTCGACCGCATCTTATATACCCCTGTCGCACGGACGTCAGGGAGAAGGCAACAGCAACCGACGCCGGACCAAGACTTTGGAGCTCAGGCCGACTGGAGAACCACCTGAGGACAGGATAACCTAAGTGTCCGCATGACGGCAGGATAACCTAAGTGTAATGACTGCAGCAGTGTAACACGATGAACATCGTCATGGTCTAGGCCCAAGCAGGTGACGCAGTAAGAATGAAAATCTCTGTAAGGTATTTGCTTTCCATAGGCAAGACAATTGTTAACTTTTTCTGACATCGGTTAGAGCAAGAAAAAAGGATCCCCAACACTGTACTAAGCTTTGGAAGACTTCAGGTTTGAAACTTGAAAAATGAAAATTTCAGGTAATGGCCGACGGCACTTGCGAACTGCTTCGGGCTCCCGCGCGGCAAGAAAAGCTGATGTAATGGTGTTGGCTGTATGTTTTATACCCCTGACGTCATGGAAGAGATAACAGCATCCGACGCAGAAATCCCAAAACTCTGGTATTTGGGCCGACCGAGGGCTACTTGCAGGCAAATAACCCAAGTGTGATGACTGCAACAGTGAAACACGAAGAAGATCAGTAGTTCATTTACCTCCAAAATCTAGGACGTCTGAATCCTCAGGAGAGATGCTACCTATAGGGACCCTCAACACTGATGCCTGCTCTGATAATGGCTGCAGACTGCAGCCAAAAAGTATAAAATGTCCTGTAACAGCTTCATCTGATATTATAAGTGGGGTTTGTGGGGGGGGGGTTGTGGAAATAAGGCCAGCCCAGCTCAAGCTAAGTTAAGATGGCAGATGTCCAACACTTGGATGCCTTGGTACCACTTCTGGGAGTGGTGACCATGTTAGAGGTCCTCCATCCCCAATCTCGGGCAGGAATGGATGACCTTTATTTTAAAATCACTGATATGTCTGCATATCAGAACTAAGGAAATACTGTTCCTCACATTCAGTTATCAGACTACAGGTGCCAGAACTAGACGCCCATGGAAAGGCATCTGGACTAACTGTTGATGGTTTCAGCTCAGGAAACTGTGCCATCTGAATAAGTGACAGCCTCCTGAGGGACACTGCCAGAATCCTTGGCCCAAGCAGGCATCAGAGTCAGGGACTACAAAAGTGCCTCTCCAAACTTAACGCTCTAGGCCTAGGGTGGCCTTTAGATTACATGGATATGTCACTGGCTTCCTGAACTTCTGAGAAGCTTTTCCTTTCATTTTTTGAGCAAAACATCTGCAGACAACTTGTCTGATATAGTGGTGACCTTAAGCAAGGTAAACAACATTTTCTGGTTCAAACAATTCTGGAAAGGTTTACTCTCTACTTAATGGTTGGTAGCCCACTTGGGATCAGGGAAACATTTCCCTAGTCTCCATCAAGAAGTGCACAGACTGCAAAAAGTGCCCAAGTTCCAGCCCCAACTCCAACCCCGGATGGGTGAGCCATTTAAGCTACTCACTTCCATCCTTCCAGATGGCTCCTGCGGCACCCAGGCAGTTAAGTTATCACAATGTAGACACAGAAGGTGACATCATGCTCTGATCCCAAGCAGAATACATGCTAACTGTGAATGCTTTTGTGTGAGACTTGCTTCTTACAAGTAATGCAGTTATTAACTTTAAATTTTGATATCTACTGTACCTTTATACTTAAAATCTACACAAGCTACAAACACGCATGGAAATGCATTCAATATTTGCCCAACAGGGTACACATCTGTACCTCGACACCATGCCAAACTAAAGACTGATAATGCTTAGTAACTCGCATCAAAAATAACTCCCATAGTGCAATAAAGAGAAACTAAAGATGGTTCAGCAAACAACCGTCCTAACACAAATGTGTACATGTCCAGGTGGGATGGCATCCACCCAGCGGGACAGATAAGGGTGGAAATCTCTGGAAGTCAGGCCACACATTAAGCTTTTTACAGCAGACGTGTTATCACTACTGCAACTGTCAATACTACAATGAAAATCTACTTGTAGTGCTGCATATGAATAAGGCACGTGTTTTGCTACAACTAGTATTTATTTATTATTTTATTTTACATTTGTTTACCAGGATAGTCCGACTGGATACATGTCCATTTTCAGCGGAGGCCCGTGGAGAAAAGCTCCACATAGTCAAACATACAAAAGGTTACACAAGAAGTCAGAAAACAATCAGAATATATATAAATAAAAAGTGGTAATATATCTTATGTACTTTGGTTTAGAAGTGTTCCCTAGTAGGGACTCACAGTTCTCATACTAGGTGATGATTTTTAGAATACTGGACTTTAAACTGTGAATTATATAACCAATATTTAGTTTTCTTAGCATGGTCCCTACTATAACACTGTTTTTAAAATATTACACATAAACTCTCAAATGCATTGACTGATACAATGTAAGCTTCACATTGTGTTCCAAACACCAATCCTCCTCCAAAGCTCATAATCCCATCTACTTCTATTTGACTATATGGCCCCTTGCATAATTCTGGCAGATCATTGTGATCATTTCTGACTGATATCATTTTTCGTTTTCATTTGATTTTACCTACGCAGTATGTTGTTTCTCTCTGATTTGCCAAATACCACTCACTACCATTCCATATTTCTTCACGTTCCCATATCACCCCTTCTATTTAGTCTCGTACTTTGTTGAAGTTTTACTCAAGGCTTGGGCATGTCATATAATTTTCATAAGCCCTTCTACCAACGCTTATAATTGTCCCATTATGATTCAAGCAAAGCCCGACTCTGGACTTAGTTGTGCTATTAAGACTTTCTGGTTGTAAATACAGTGTAGTTACTACCACTGCACCCACTGTAGATGTCATGTGTACACACACAACTGTAATAATCTATAGCAGTCTGCAACAACCTCATATTTCTTGTGTTATAATTTTTTGTTACTAGAATAATACGCATTTGACTTTATTAAGCAAGTATACAAATGATCTCACACTGGTAAAATACAAAGTTATTGTATTTTGTATCTTTGAGCTGTACACCATTTACTCAAGTTCATAATGTACTATTTGCCTTTGGTTTTGCCCCCCACAAAAAAAAAAAAAAAAATCCTCCAATGCTGTCATATGCTCTTCCCCATCAAATAAATTAATTTCTCACTTCCCAAAGCAAAATCCTGCCAAAACCTGACACTTAAAGATTATGTGCACACTGACAAAACAGAGTACGGAACCCACTTTCAGTTTCATCCATTTTAAGATGTTAGTGACTAGTGCCCCTTCTAACTCAATTTTCATATAAAATTACATATTTTACCATCCCAATGTCACAGAAACAGGACATCTGTCTGCACTGTTGGTAACCAAAGTTCACAAACAGACTTAAGCTGCTAGCAGAGCTGTCCAGTGGGGGATAGGATGCACAGGCCAATGGACAGCTTTCCTATCCCATAGGGAGGGTGAGTGAAAACATCTGATACCTGGGTGACCCCCTGGCAGAACCAGGAGCCTTGCAGGACATCTCAGAGGGTGGCCACAATGACTTGATGCCACTGCATTAGCTGCCACCATAGCTAGGGTAACTGACTGTCTGCTACAAGAATGATGGCTCCCATGTTCCCTTTTGTTGCTACTCATTAGATCCTATACTTCCCGGACTTAGCAATGAGTACAAGTGAGATCTACTTCCCTAGCAGTCAAGGGTATACTCGGTAAAGGGTCATGTCTGGGATATCCAGCAACAAGCAAATAAGGAACTTCAGAGACAGGCAAACATGGAAGCTAAGCAGAACAGCCTGAGTCTTTAAGGGGTCAGGAGAGGGTCACAAAGAGGCTTAAAATATCCAAATATTTTATTGAAAAATTGATATACATTTATTTTATTTTTTTATTTTACATTTATTTTATTTTACATTTGTTGACCGGGCTAGTCTAGCTGGACATGTATCCATTTTCAGTAGAGGCTTGGGGAGAAAAGCTCCTATTACATGAAGTAAGCAAACATTAACAACAAAAACATAAGTAAAATACAAAAAGTACAATGGTAGGCTTGTGTAAGAATTTAACAAAAACTAGCAAACACAAGGCAAGTTAACAAAAAACAGCTGGTTAACAATACAAATTTCAGGTATGCAGCATACTAAAGTTAGAATAATAAAAACTGATAAGAAAATCACGAAATGGCATAACATGGAGAAGGAAAATAAAACAAATTTTTTGTAGAGTCAATATAAAAGAAGTAGCTGACATCAATTAAATATGTTATTTAGAGGCACAGTTAGGGGAGAGTGGGGGAAGTTAGGAGTAAGGGAGAAGTAATTTCAGTCGGGTTTAGCACAAGGACACAGCCACTGAGTTTTAAGATGGACACAAAAAAAGAAGACAAAATACCAGTTATGCTATTCAAGTCAAATGGTTACACAAACAAACTTTTAAATACGTTACTATACATCTGCACAATCCAAATGACAACATTTTCACCAGCATGTAAAGGGGGGAATGGAAATTCCAAGAGCTTTTTCCAAAAGACTAAGAATCCTAATCTGTTTTCATACTCTCAAGTTTAATTTCAAGTTACAGATAATGCGGTCCATCGCACATACTCATTTAACATGGCTTGTACATACTCTTCTGTAGGTACAAACACTTAAGTTATTTTCCAAAACAGGTTCAGTCAAAAACATATATACAAAATAATTAAAATCTCAGCTATATGTGAATAAAATGAAGGAAACAAAACAGTCTTCTACTGTGCTAACCACAGATTTGTGGAAATATGAACTGCAAAGTAAAATTATTTATCATTACACAAAATTCCCATTTTAAAAAGAGCTTATGCGAGACTGAGATAGTAATTTAACACTATTTTCCACTGCCTAAATCAAGACCCCCTCTACATAATACTAATGTTTAGATTCTAAGTCTGGAACCAAAGCAATCAACGGAGAGTCACATGCAGATCTAATGAAGTAAATGAACAAGTTATTTTAAAATCAGCTGAATATTCCATAAAATGCAATTGTTTAAAGACAACATACTGTAAGTAACAACATTAAAAAGTACTGGTCCTGACAGGAATTTTCATGGTACACAAAGCTTAAGGGAACCCAGTCAGAAAAAATGTTAAGCGATTCCAAGTGTAAATAGTATTTTAAAAAGCAAACAACTAGAACATATTAATATGCATAAGCCACTCATTAATCCTTTTTAAGTTTGTGGTTGAAATACCTCCTCACATTCTGTACTATTCAGTTTTTACTACTGTGTGGTATTCAGTGCTTACTAGTTTGCATGTACCCCAATGAAACGGTTATTCCTTGTATCTCTCCTGCAAATGGGTACAGTGCACTCAAAGGTCGTCCAGCTATGAAAACACAAATGCTATTTTACAGGCACACACAATTGTAAATAACTACAAACCAATTAAAAGTAAATTTAAACATCAAGTGGATTTTATTTACTGAATATGTGCATTTTTAATTCAAACCATTCATATCACTCCAATGATATGTCCAGTAATGTCTAACCAAACACTCAAGAAAAACATTCTTCAATCTATGCCAGCTTTACCTACCTCTCTTTGCTCCGTTCCTTTATTTTCTTCATGTCAACCATGCCACCAGTTTTCATTTTAAATGGATCATCCTAAGAAAAGCAAATATTTCATTTTAAAACTTCTGGAAAAACACTTGTAAGTTAAAAGAGTACTAATTTTTTTTTAATACATACATGCACTATATAACATACAGTTTCTTTACCACTCAATGGTAGTGCTGTCTATATACTTTAATGTAACTTTATAGAACAGCATCTTTTGTAGTCACTAAGCTTTTGGGGTTTAATAAGTGAGGAATGAAGATTTTTACTTTACATTTGGATTATTATGAATTAAAACCCACCTACATCAATACATAAAACCAGACTGACTAAAATACCCTTTCTTATTATGATAAGATATTGTCATACTTTACATTGCAACACTAACAATCAATTTTAACTTGAAATGCACGCAGTTAGCTTGTGCTTTGGCTGAAATACAACTAAGTGAACAGAAAACAGATTGTATCATGCTGAGAAAAAAGCAAGCAATCTTTTGCATCAAGTAACTAAGGATTCTCAACTAAGTCATGTTTTCTCCTTGCATTAGGTGGATTTTTTAAAGCTATAAGAATATGTTGTGCCATAAAAACACAGAAAAAATATCTACATAAAAATAGCACATATGAGAAAAGAAACAAGGCACGAGGTGGGTAGATGTTAAAAATGGGAAGTATCATAGCAAGTAAGACAAAGCACTGGAACAAAAGAGACAACAGGTTATTAATCCAGAAGTGACAGAGTAACTCTGAGGTTGGCATGGATGACAACAGGCTAAACACCCAGACTTGAAACTATAAACACAAAATTTAAGCCCAAGACTGAAAACTTAAAAAATATGCTGGGAAAGCTTGTTCAAAGACGAATCATGCTTCTGTTGCTAAGAAAAAATGGTATTCTAGGCATATATCACATCGAGCAGATAGGAAACAAAGCTAAGGGGTAGCTGCTACTATAGTTAAGTAAAGTCTCTCCTAAAGTTCTGTCCACACCATAGTATAATGTGTGAATAAAATACTACCACTCTCATTCCATCCTCTATCATTTTATGGCACGTTATAAATGTAGAAAGACAAGTCTGACACTAAGTTTGCTTTAAGATTCAGAGACACCACTCCTATTTTGCAGTGTGCTACCCTAACCCTAAAATGGTTAAATGTTGCATTCTGCTGGAAGTATGATACAGACTGATTATTTAACTGACTCCTTAGTGTTACTGGATGATTTATTTTGTTCTTCTCACTAAATCTCTCATTTTTATAAACAATATTTCTCTTAAAGGGTGTCAGGGCCAGAGTCAGGGTTTTAATTTATGTGCACTAAAAGAAGTATTCAACTATTCCGGGTGTTATTTTTAATACTTGTTCAGTTGTTAGATACATAAGTTAAAGCTTGGTCAATGCAATGCATAAAACTGTAAAATACTGACATTTAACTTTGACGTGACTAGAACAGAGCCCAACAGATCTGGGATTTCATAAAGAAGAACACTGAAGAAGAGTTGGTTTGAAAGGTTCTGAATGTACACAGAGGTAAATGGGGACTGGGAAGATTAGACCAAATGGAAAGAGTAACACCTATCAATTGTTTGAAACTGGAAAATGGACAGTTAAAGGAATACTGTGGTCAGAAATGAAAAGGCAAACTTTTGTCATAATGTGGTCTTTTGTGCAGTAGCAATGCTCCTATATCACCCTTAAAATATTAATAGAAAAAAATTAGGAAATGTGTTGGTCTACTCATAGAAAATTCAAAGACATTCGAACACAGACAAGGTGTAATACTTTTTATTGAACCAATGTAGGTTTTGCAATTATTCAAGCTTAAGAAATAGCAGTTGCCTTTTATTGGGGCAGTTATTAAAACTCACCAAAAAAGGGCTCTGGCTAGACCAAAAAGCTCAAGTAATTGCAAAACCTACGTTGGTCTAATAAAAAAGATTAGACAATGTTAGGGAGTTCTACCTCCAAAATAAGCTGAATGTGGTTGCCTCATTGACATGACCTGATTTTAAAACCAAGCCTTTTCCCCTCAGTGAACTCAGACTCTATACAGCATAACATTCAGTTGCCATTTCTCTTCCTTAAGACAGTGGTGCAGTTAGCATTGTTACCTTACAGTAAGGTCTGGTTTGGTTCTTGGTTTGGTTGTCTTCTGTGCTCAAATGGGTTTTCGCTTGGTGATCCGGCTTCCTTCCAAATTGCATGGATATGCCGTAGGTGAACTGGCAACTATCCAAACTGAGCTTTGGTATGTGTTCATGCACCATGGCAGACTAGCTCTTATGTTGGATCAGTTTACTCACTTTGGCCCTATGCATCTACGGATAAGTATCTGGTAGCTCCACTATGACCCTAAATTAAATAAAATGCATAACTGGAGAATGAACAAATTAATGAATGAATGAATATTTTCTCCATTCACTTAGACAAGGAATAATGTGAAATACTGCTTTACGTGAAAATATCTGCAAAGGTGGTTTGTATTTCTCCAGAAACTCCTTTTGATATGCACACACTGTCATTTCTGAAACAGAACTCTATGTGATATTTTTACTTCATCTTAAAGGTAGTGGCCAATAAATCTGTTGCTTAAGTAGTAAGACTTCATTAGCTGCAAAAACTCCTCCTCACTCAAATTGTCAAGTTTCCCGTATTTCATGCATGAAATGTCCAGTTTGCTATCAAGGACAAATTACAGCAACCATGCTGGCTTGTTAAGTTCTACGAAATGTACTATACAGCAGAAGGTTCTAGCCTGTTTAGATACAGCAAAGTGGGCTTAGAGTCACAGACACTCCAAAGGTTTTATGGGCCCTAGTGGTAGACAAAGAGGACAGGGCTATAAAAATAGCTCCCTACTGAAATCTTGGCAATCATAATACCACACTAAAACAGACTGAAAATACAGCAGGGAAGTGAATACTGAACAGCACTCCTCCTTTAAATTTTTTTTTTGCATGGGGGCAAGTACCTCTGCATCCCCCTATGCGGGGGCAAGCCCCTCCCAAACTTATGCATATACCAGTTCTGAGATCTCCATACCTTGGAGTAAAGGGAATATTCCAACAAATGGCCATCTTGGACTTAGTACATGTAAGTCTGCCTTTTTTGGCAAGTCTCTATACTACGAGACTCAAAGTGGATCCCAACCTTTCAAATGGTTACCTTACAAACTCCTTGTTGCGTGAATTTCTCCTATATCTAAAGTCTGCAGTATACTGGATCACAGGATGAATCATCAGTGAAACAAATCCCTACAGGAAGTAATGCAAGAGTTGACACAAACATTACATAGCAATCTATGAGGAGGCTAATCAAGAAAGAAATGCAAGCAAATGGAGAAATGGTTAAGGCACATTTTAAAATCAATCCCCTTTGCCAGTTATAAAGGAATATACACTCAGGGGTATGTAAAAGTTAGCATCTAGCTGTGCCTGTTCTTGAACGTGACAAACAACAAAACACAAATAGACAAAATACCAAGCTATTATACAAAAATGCAGATCCAGTTACATACAAATAATGAAAAACACCACCACATCTAATAGCCATATTAATCAGCATGAAGACTCTTTAAAGTGTTTTACTTTACAGGAAAAGCTAGATAGAACATGCTGAAGACTACAGAGAGCAGTCTCAGCATATCTGAAACCCAGATCAACCTTGTCCATTCTCTCTAGTTTGGATACTCTTGACAGGTGGGAATTACCTGCACCACAATTCCCACCCAATGGGGCCCTTAGTGTTGTATCTTTGCATGTCTATTTTGCATATTAAAAATAAACTACAATGGTAACCTGGAAAAGCAAAAAAGTCAAATGTGGAGTGGCAGCAACAGAATGGCAATGGCTAGGGTCATGGCAATGGCTAACTAAATAACACAGGAGATTTTGTCTCTGTCTCCCCAACAGGCTGGAATGATGTTTACATTTCTGTATATGTATTACACTTGGTCCATTTACTTTAGACTGAGTACTCTAAGTAAAATGTGCACCAATGGTCAATTCAAAGTGCTGCAGACATATCCTTAATGAAAAGACAGACTGTAAATTAAATTATACTGGTCAGCTGTGTGGTAATCTCTATACCTCACAAAACCTCAAAACAAGTAAACACTGACATCAAAAAGCCAAACAATCTACAGGAAATAACATAAGTAGTCACACTAAGTCTGAAGTAAAAAAAAAACAATCTTTAAATAGCTGAGTGCTTTCACTCGCTTTACTTGGCAAACTTCATCAGAACTAATCCACATGTGAATAGAAAGGACAGGGTTGTAGGTTCCACTAGTAAAGCAGCTGCAGTGAAGACCAGAATATACTTGGTGCATTTAAATTTCCTGCTAGTGGGCATCATCTGTCAGTGATCTACACATCATGGGGAGGTAGCCCGAGAGCCTGCGGGCTTAGGGAGGCAAGGTGGATCACTGCAACACATCAAGGACTTAAAGACCTTCCTTTCTTGCAAACAAAGGTAGCAGGCCCAACAATTGCCACACTAAAGTATGATGAAGAAGGGGAAAAGCCCGGGCAGCTGTACAATACTTCCTTTCCAGAGATGTGTTGCAGCCTTCCTTCCTTAAACCCACAGGGTCTCAGATTACCTCCATTCCCATGAAATACAGATTAACTGTTGGCAATGCCCAATAGCACTAGCAAGAGATTTAAACCTACCAGATTGTTTTTTTACTCCAGATGTGGTGCAACTACTGGCATTATTCCCTGTGGATCTATATACCACATACAGACATTCTTGCGGCTTGCTGCATACATATATATAGGCAGACAGATACACCTATATATGTTACAGTATTACCATGCAAACCACAGGCAAAATCAAGAAAAATTCACATTTAAGGCAGATTAAAACAGTAGAATGTACTCATAAATCCAACTACAGATAAATGAGTCAAAGACTGATGAGAGTAAATAGAATATTTAAGTAAAGACTGCCATGAGGGTGAAGAAGCAATGTTAGCTGGATGCGGGGTTGACATGGAACAATGCCAACAGTAAAATAAATCATAATAGGGCTATTAAAACACTTCAAACTCCATCATTTAATACATTTCACTACTGAAAAGTTTTTTTTTAAGGAGCAGAGCCATCGCAGGCTCCTACCTTAACTTAATAGTTATAAAAGTCACAGCATTTCAGAAGAATCACCCCCCCCCCCCAAACAAAGCACACTTTGCATCTATACAATAATTGTGCTCAAAACTGTGATTTTTATCTATGTGGGGATTGCAAGAAATCCCATTATGACCCACAGGTGATTTTCATATCTGGTAAGTAACAGCGTTTCCAATGGAAACCGCAGAATGGAGAAGAAGTATTAGGTCGTTAGATCCTAAAAGAAAAAAAAAACAGTTAAGCTATTTTATGCACTGGCAAGATAACACATGCATATAATGTGCAGTAAAGTCTAAACCATGGGCTACCTTTCTTTGCACTTTTGAAAGAAGTTAGTGTACTAAAAGCATGCTTCTCACTCACTTTTATACAGGACAGCAGACCTACTAACCTCAATCTTCTAGACCAGAATGTCACATCCAATGGTGCAGGTTTGATTCTAAACCTTGGCCATCAGCATCTCAAACAGCAGACTACTCTCAGATTGACTTTTTAACTAAGCATGCTCTTTGGCACAGCTTGTTAAACAGTGCTGTGAAAACAATGCTACTGAATATTACATGACTAGAGAGATACTCTCTGCATAACCTCTCTCTCTATTCATTTTCCAACACCCAACTTATGACTATTCATGATCTCCACAGCAACCACAACCTATCCCAGCACTCAATGGACATAAGGCAGAGAAACTACTCCTGGAGAAGGTACTGTACTGAGGAAGATGTTTAAAGATATTAACAAGTAAAATAAAATCTTCTACTTTGGGTACCTTTAAGGCTAGTCTTGATAAATGGATGGGTAGACATAAATTTACACCAGGCTTATCATATACTGCCCACTGTGATCTGTAGTGAGAGTAGAGAACAGGTTGAGAAAATCCTGGAGAGGTGGACATATGCTTTAGAGAGGAGAGGAATGAAGCTCAGCAGGACTACGACAGAATATATGTGCATGAATAAGAGGGAGGACAGAGGAAGGGTGGGGATGCAGGGAGTAGAGTTGGCAAAGGTGAATGAGTTTAAATACTTGGGATCAACAGTTCAGAGTAATGTTGAGTGTGGAAGAGAGATGAAGAGGAGAGTGCAGGCAGGGTGGAGAAGTGTGTCAGGAGTGATTTGTGACAAACTGGTACCAATAAGAGTGAAAGGAAAGGTCTATAAGATGGTAGTGAGACCACCTATGTTACATGGGTTGGAGACGGTGGCACTTACTAAAAGACAGGTATCAAGAGCTAGAGGTGGCAGAGTTAAAGATGTTAAAATTTGCATTGGATGTCACAAGAATGGACAAGATTAAAAATGAGTATGTTAGAGAATCAGCTCAGGTTGGACGGCTTGGAGACAAAGTTAGATAGGCAAGACTGCATTGGCTTAGACATGTGCCGAGGAGAGATGCTGGGTATATTGGGAGAAGGATAGGAAGGATGGAGCTGCCAGGTTAAGAGGAAAAGAGGAAGGCCTAGGATAAGGTCTAAGGATGTGGTGAGAGGACATGCAGGTGGTTAGTGTGACAGAGCAAGATGCAGAGGACAGGAAGAAATGGAAACAGATGATCCGCTGTGATGATTCCTAACAGCAGCAGCCGAAAGAAAAAGCAGGTCATATACTGCTCTGCTCAATTTGGCAGGTGAGCACTATAAAGGGCTTGAAAGGAAAGCTAAGTCTGCTTAAAGGTGTTGTCCACTATGTTCCTATATACAGAACAATGTCATAAGCAAAGTCTTAGGGCACCAGGTGTAAAAGGTTATGATCATCAAATGAGGACAGCTGGGACTTAACCTGCGGTTCATAAAACTGCCAGTGTCCACATGCCTATACTTCCAGTCAAGGCACTACAGCTTGCAGTGTGTACAAAAATACCACAGATGGGATATGAATTTAAGTTAAACACATAGATCTCTCTTCTTACTGCAGCACTGTAACCGAAACTGCAACATGTGCAGACTACCAAGTCAAATAATGTTATGAACCCATGAAATTTATCTACAGTACATACAATCTACATTCAGGAATGAACTGTACCAAGTCCTTAACACAGGTAAGTGGAGAATGAAACTAGCTTAATGGCAGTGCCCAAGAATGAAATGAAGCACTAGTTCAAAAGATGGGCAAGCCATATGACAGGGCACAAGGAGCAAAAAACTAGTTTAAAAATATAAAGATTAAGATTATTGTACCGTGTTTACCAGATGTGAAAAGATAAACCTGGACATGACTGCAGCCATTAAAGAAATCTGCCTCAGAAAGTCTCTCAGCACACAGTGCCGCACTCATACAGGCTGCTCACAGACAACTGTCTCCATGACAAGATGCTGCCATGCATACTACCAGAAAGTAGAGCTGTGCAAGTTGAAATTACCAAAACCGTAGATATTCAAATGATCACTGCTGCTGTAGCCTTAGCTATATGGGTTATATGTTGCCGTGGATAACAATAAAACAGCCAACCAGCTTCCAAAGCTGATCTGACTAAAAGACAAGTTTGGACACAAATCCCTTCAGAAATTTTCTGCCAGCACAGAGAGGGAGGCAGAGCCCTGAAAGGACAATGCTAGGAACAACAAAAAATAAATGTCCATGCCCTGGCAAAAAAAAACACACCAAAAAAACAAGGGGGATGGAGGAAGGGGGGTGGCTACTGCAGCAGTGATCTTTCGAACATCTACCGTTATGCTAAGTTCAACTTAAACAACTGTACTATGTTCATCATATTGACCACTCCTGGAGTAGTATTACCTATATGGGTAGATTACCTTAGCTAACTACATTTGGGAGGTGAAAGGAGAAGAGTCCAGGAGCCTCAGGAAAAGAGTCAAAGTTTGATCTGGACCTACAGAAGGAATCAAACTTACAAAGCTTTGTCAAAAGTATGTACAGTGAACCAAGTAGCAGTTTCTAGAATACTTCTGGAATCCAACATTTTCCAAAAGATAATAGATTAAGCCAAAGTCCTGGCAGAGTGGGCCTTCACCCTGTTTGAATATTTTTGTTACGGTGAGTATAACAAAAGGCAATAGCCTTAGAGAAGCATTTGGAAAGAGTCTGTTCTGACATGGGTTGTTCCTTCTTACCTTCACAAGAAGTGAACAACTGATCCAAAGATCTTAAAGATTTACTTTTGAAAAGACAGTGCCTTAGTTGTCTGAGAACATCTAATGTATGGAGTATCCTTTCTCCCTCATTTTTTAGGTTCTGGAAAGAAAATGGGGAAATGGACAGTTTAGCATAAAGTAAACCCAGACAATATTTTAGGCATAAAAGAAGAATTAGCTCTCAAAGAAACCCTGTCCCTGTGGAAAATGAGATAGGGTTGACTCACCAATAAGAGCTTGCAACTCAAGATGCTCTTCTTGCAGAGGGCAGAGCAATAAGTAAAACTGTTTTCCATGTTAAGAACATAAATCAATCAGATTAGCTTGTTCAAATGCAGCACATTTTCAGCCTAACACAAAATTAAGATCCCAAGGAGGAGCTACCAGTTTGCTTGCTGGCCTGTTATGCAAAACCCCTTTCAAGAACATTTTGAAATGAAACGACAATGAAAGAGGAGGATCCATGGATAGACATGCTGAAATGGCTGATAAACGAACTGAGAGAGAAAAAAAGGACACAGGACAGTAATTCACCCAGATATTGTAAATCCAGAGAACAACTAGCCCTGAATGGGTGTTGGTTATATTCTTGACACAGACCTGAAAATCTTTTCTACTTGCTAATATATGATTTTCTAGCAGCAGGCTTTCTTGCCTCCATTACTACCTGCTGCATGTCCTCAGTAAACCTGTGCCTAAAATGAATTAAGACCTTATTACCCAGGCAGTCATTTGAAGATGACTGATATCTGGGTGTATCAAAAAACCCTGTACTTTTTATGAGTAGAACCAGTGTATGAGAAAGCTGGTGGTGACTGTCCCTGGTCATTTCCAACAGAAGGGAGAACCATGGTTGCCTGGGCCAGAAGGGAGTCACTACAATGATCTTGGGGGTTACCCCTCCTGAATCTTCAGCAGTACTCTGCATATTAGTGGAAACAGTAGAAAAGTATACAGAAACATTCCTGTCCAAGGAACAGAAAAGGCATCTGTCTCCTAGACGTTCTTGCATGGAGTCCTGTAACAGAATCTTGCCAGTTGACTGTTCAGAGAGGAGGAAAAGAGGTCTACATGAGGAACTCCCAACAGATGGATCAAATCTTAGGAAGACCCCCGATCTAGTTTCCATTCATGAAGGCCTACCCTGGTCTGACTCAGATTGTCTGTCACACAATTTTGCTCTTATGGAATGTAGGATACCTGTAGAGTGAGACTGTGTTATGAAGTTGTATCCTGAGCTAATATGGCTAGTCTGTAAAGACTGATCTGGTTCTCCCTTGGTTGCTGATGTATCACACAAGAATGGTATTATCTGTAACCACTTGAAGAGGTTTTGGGGACCAAAGATGGCTCACAGAGTTGAGTGCATTTATCAGGGCAAGCACCTTGGATATTTATGTGCTTGCATCTGTCCTTGGTGTCCAACCCTCAACCCCCACTTATATCCTTTCTGAAACTGTTCCCCAGTCAAAGTCCGAAGCATCTATGGTAACTGAATGCTATGGAGTGGGGAGGGAAAAGGGGAAACCTGGATTTAAGTATATCTATTCTTTCCACCAAAAGATTTTTCTACTGTCACACCCCAGTACAGGACTTTGAAAACATAAAGGGCGTTGATGCTAGGACCAAACAGACTTCAGATTCCACTATATTTTTCTCATATTTAATCTTGGCAGGGATATCAGAAGAATCACAGACATTCCCCCAAAGTGACTAAAGCAGGAGTGTAAAACCTTAGAAATAGATGTAAATAAAGATCTATTTTTCCTGTGGAACAAAAACTCTTTGAACTGAGGTGTCTAGTTGACATCTCAAGACCACAATCCTGTGTGAGGGAGTCAAGAAAGATCTTTGAATGTTCTCTTGGAATCTCAGCTTGTGTAAGAGAACTCTCACCCAAGAGGGAGACTCTAACAAGAGAAAAAGACTTTACAAAGATAAGCAAGTCATCCAAATATGGCAAAAAATAGATACGCTGTAGCCTGCAATGAGCTGTAAATGGAGCTAGACACTTTGTGAACACACTTGGTGAAGGGGATAGTCCACAGGGCAAGGCAGAAAACTGATAATGTGATCCTGGCACACAACCTTAAGAAGCATCTAACGTCTGAATGTACAGGAGTGTGATCATAAGCTTCTTTTAAGTCTAATGTTACCAGAAAACTCAAAAGGAGGAAGAAGTGGTAACAGGTTGTGAAGTGACATCATTTTGAACTTGGGCACTAACACAACAGGTTTAGGAAAGAAAGACCCACAACTGGTCTCCAAGCACTTTCATTCTTTGGCACCTTTCATCCTTGAATAAAAAACATTTGCCCACCTAGAAAAGCGGAACTATTTCTATCACTCCTTGGGACAGCATGCGATAAAGAACAAGAGGAAGCAAGAAAGTCCGAGCTGGAGAATGAGCAAAGAAGGAATTTCCACCCACTGCCATCTGTAACCTTGATGAATGATTTTAAGAACAACAAATCTGTTGCCAAACAGAAAAATGGAGATTCAGACTTTTTGGAAGATGAAAGGGGCTGGGGGTGGGGGTGTCGCAAGGTATCCTGAACAGTCATTCAGACTTGTTGGACTGTCTTTAGCTTTGGGAGGTTCAAAAGACTCTTTTGGAACCCCTTGCCATTTCTTTTTAAACTTTTATCTCAATTTTGTAAAAATTGCATATTCTTCCTCTTTCTTTCCTTTTTTTTTCTTTGCTAAAACTGGATGAGGAGATAGAAAATCCCTTGGACAACTTGGAAATGGGGGACTGAAAATCTTAGATACTACCTAGATTAGCTTTCTCCTTTCGTCACACTATCTGATCACGTCTACACAAATGGGGCCAAACACTAAATTACTATCCAAGGGAGAATTTAAAATCTTATTTTTAACATAATCTGGAAGCCTCTGAGAATGCACGCAAGCAACTTGCCTCAGAACAATACCAGTGGCCACAGCCCTGAAAGACGTATCAACAGTCATAAACACTGCAAACAATGTGTAGTTATCTGTGCAATAGAAGAACACAACTTATTTAAAGTAGATTTTTCCTCACAAGTTAGAATAAAAGATTCCTCATACTTTGTTTGTGAACCTGACCGTTCAAAAGTCTGAACATCAAAGCTACAGAGGTATACACTTTTTCCCCCATATCTATCAATAATTTTCTCAACCTTATCAGAAAGAATAGGACTGGAATTAACCAAGTGCATAGCAACAGTGTTATCAACTAAAGCTAAAGCTGCTGGGTTAGGTTTGGGAATAGTGTGCAAAAAGTTAAAAATGACTGAGGAACTTGATACATCCTATCTGCCTTTTAGGGGCAACTGGCTCACTATCAGGAAAACTGCATGCATTAACACATGCAACCTCTAAATCAGAGAGAACAGGAGGAATGGGTGCAGGTTCTGGAAAATCCTTCTGTAACTACCTGTAGTTTCTGAGGGAGTGAGTGAGAAACTTTAGTGTTGTCCCAACAAAAATACTGACACATTCCAGCAACAGCCTCAGAGAAAGTAAATCTCCAAACAGGGAGAATCAGAATCCAAGCTCTCTCCCATGAGTATGAATCAGAAATCTGAGGAAAAAATGTATCCATCTCTGCATCTTCTGGTTCAGATTCAGAATCTTGAATCTCTTCAGAAAAAGAGGAATCCCTCTTTCGTTTAACAGACACTACTTTACAAGAAGGATCAATAGCCTGAATTACACACTGAGCCAGACCTAGTGAACTATTCCTATCCAAGAAAATTTGAGGAGGAGGAGGAGTAGATACATACTATGTTTTCTGTTTCTTTTTGACAGGAAAATGGGGCCAACCGTGTTTCTAATGGCAGCAGCTGCTTCCCCAGGGATGGGCAAAGCATTCTGACACAGCAGGGAAACCTTCCCTGCTCCCTCTCACAGGAGCGAAAAGAGTGGCTCTCCCTTGCCCACTTGAGAGAACCCCATCAGTTACAGAGGACATGGCTAACCCTCCATTCACAGTGGCTGTCTGTGCTACACCAGTATCATCTGGGGTAAAAGATGAGTGGTCTGAGGTACACGAAATGGCCAGCGCAGAGTCAAACAGCTACAGCTGAGGCAAATTGCTTACCTGCTGTGGTGGCAAAGTCTGTTTGCTTAACTTTTTTTTCTTTTTGTGGCTGGAAGACTAGTAGTCTGTTCCATGGTCAAGCCAAAAATGGTGCTTCTTTCCTGAGGAAGGCAAGCGGTAATTACCAGTAAACACTACTAGTCCACAAAAGTCACTTTTTGACAGCATAAACACAGTAAAAAGCACTTTATAACACTATACCATCCCCACAAAAGAAAAATAAACAACTTCTCCACAGGGGAAAAAAAACATTTTCAGTTACTTTTACATTACTTTTAAAATGGCAGAAAAAATGAGGGCTCCATTTAAAAGTAAGTTACAGTCTTGGGACAGTCCATTAAAACAACATTTGAAGATTTAAAATAACTTTCCTAAAGAAGAAAGCAATAAAACATCAACAAAATTAAAAAAATGGAAGGGCTTTTCCACAAAGGGAATTTATCTGCCCAGCAAAGCAAAGCACTAGCTGACCTCCAAATTCTTGAAAGCGTCAGAGAAGCATACTTTTAAGTAGCAGGTGAAGGACTTCATGCCCAAGCCTGTCTTTTAGTCAGCTCAGCTCGAGCTACCTAACAGTCTGTGTGCATGGAAGGTGCTTTGAAACTGTACGAGCTGGCCGGCTGTTACACCGTTATATCCTTGGCAGGATATAACCCACATAGCTAAGGCTACTGCAGCAGTATGATAAACATCACAGGACACTACTGCCTGGGCTGTAAAAAATTATTCTATAGCTCCTCTGCTGGCGTTTTCTCACTTCATGTCCATGTATGATGGCACTACTTTCCAATGTGGGCACATGTTGAACCCCATTAAGCCACATCTTCCACTAGCTATATAACAGCATCATATTTTGTATACCACTTCCATGCACTGTATCATACAAAACTCGCTCGCAATAGTCAGACTAGTGGCATCATTACACGCCCACTGTGAACAACATGTTAACAGCCATGTCTCTACACCATTATTAGCATAATCCAAAATGCCTCCACACCACTAGATGTCATGTTTAAATTACAATCAATTGAACCTCTATTACTTATTTATTTAATGAACGTTTATTACATTTTTCAAATGCAAAGAAAATGGAAAATAAATAACCTGTAAAAATAAAACCTACAAGAAGTAGTGTAGCTAGGGCAGAGAGAAAGGGAAAACTAACCCAGGTGCAAAGTGTTAAGAGGTGCAATTGGCTATCCAACCCTTCATTTCAATCGCTCATTAGTGTATACTGGCTTTTAAAAAATGGCATTGTATTTGCGATCCAACTTGAGAGCTTCAGTGCTCCATCTGAGGTCTAAAAGCAGTTTGCTACAGTTTAAAACTGCAAAAAAAGCTTTTCTCCCCCTAAGTAAAACCTGAACACTGTAGTGCTTTGTGTGGCGTATAAACTGTAGCAACTGCTTGCTAGATTTGTAATAAGCATTTTTCTACAGTTTAAAAGAAAAATCTGCAGGTTGCAGAAACAGGACTTAATTTTTTTTTTTTTTTTTTGCTATTCAACTGAAGAGCTGGGGTAGGAGGGTTAACACTACGGACAGTAGCTCCAGGCACTACTAAAGTCAGCTACACCTCTGCCTGTAAATACAGGTCAGCACAGCTGCAGAAGTTAAAAAAAAAAAAAGCATATAAAACAGTAAAAATCTACATATAACAAATGCTGTAAAAGCTAGCGAAAAGGGTCAAAATATATCTCTAAAGGTATACTGGGGCCTACGTTTAATAAACTACTGCCAAAAATACTCTTGCATAAGTTGGTACATTTATTTTGGCTCAAAGGACATGACTGATGAAAAACACATGGGATAGCCTATGTTACTTAAGAAATAATGCATGTATTCCATATTAAACACAGTAACTAAGTGGAGGTCTGACCAACCAGCACTTCTTAGGCACTTCTACTTCACAGCATAAATGCAAACTGCAAGAGAATACTAGGAAAATGCTAAACTTGCGAGACAAAGTAAGAAACCTTCCCACACTGCTACGTGTTTAGATTCAGTAGGCCGCTTCAACAGCACATTAATGAATCATATTAATTCTATGTCAACAGCACATTAATGAATCATATTAATTCTAAGTCATCCTGTCTCTGTAATTGGCTAACTTGCTTTACTAAACTGTATGAAATAAACAGGGAGCAACAGAATGGTTCAAGTACAAACTGCTGCTTAATTCTATTTACTTATTTCATCTGAAACAATAACAGTAAAACAATGTTCTAAAAATAATTTGTGTGAAACCGTTCACATAGATTAGTGTTAGTATTATCTAGTAAAACTTTTACATTTTCAATCTGGACTGAAGTACATTTGTAATGTCATTATCACATGCTTTATTAAAGCAATAAGGCCAGTTATGTGGGGGCTACACAGTATAATTAATCTACTTTGTCTGATAACAAATGCCCCCTTACCCTTACCAATGACATCTGCAAAAACAAAGTTTACAGGCTAGTACTAGGTAACTGGTTTGAACAACCACATACTGCTTAGCCATGCTTAGCCATTCAGCCAAAGAAGTGTCAGCAGTTAAGTTTACCTCCCCACATGATAAGGCGAACATCCCCTTACAGAAGAATAATAAATTCTTCGGAAAGACATACAACAAAATGTACAAAGTCATAACATCCCACTACGGTAACTTTTTTTTTTTAAACAAAATCAGAGAAGAGACTGTTCAAATTATATCACAGATATTTTTCATTTGTTAGGAGGATGAAGGATGTAAAAACTTCAAATATTTCAACTTACTATATGTCCATCGCAGAACTCACTAACCTTGCCCCCTCCCTCCCCCCAGCAACTACGATATCATTAACTGAAACTGTACCGTAAACATTTTTTTATGGACAGGAGGTTCTAAAAGAATCCCTTGGAAGGCTGTAGCTACACGAGACCAAGGTGGTCTGGTTTACCTAGATTTTTTTTTTTATTAAATTCTTACATTGCTGAATATGACACTGGTACACATAATAGAAAAGAAAACAAAACACCAAACATTTTTTCATTTTCATACATATATGTTTATCTTTTTAACAATTAATACTCACTCCAACATCTGATAACTTGCTCACTTCCTACCTTTACCGTAAAACTCACATTTCCTCCTGAACATTGTTCTGCAAGTACTGTTCCCACAAATTATTACATAGCTTGCTCTGTCCCTTTATTAAAAATCCTATGGCCAGTTATTTTATCTCCTTCACAATATTCAATACTTTATTTACTAGAAAATGGAGATCAAAAGCTAAACCAACTTTATTTTTTTGGCAGGAAATAGCATTATGGTAAATTTCCCACGTCTGGGCACTTCAGATACTATATCCCAAATCAAAAGAATCACTTTCTTACTTATAGCCATATCCTACTCTGAAGTTTAAGACAAAGTACTCTGCTGGGAATTTTTAGAATCTGCCAACTTATTACACCCCCCCCCTCCCGAAAACAAAACACATGTTCATTTTTACCTTTCTCTGTACTACTGCCTCTAGCATTTGCTCTCTACCTGAGAAAAATTTATCTGAAGTTTGTTTGGGGTACAAAATACAGATGTAAAAACCTACAAGTAAAAATTCTATGCCTTCTGGACTTTGCTGCATAATTAGAAGCATAAGATGTACTCCAATTGTACTTTTGTATACTCAATTTCCACTCTCTTTCTTCACAACCTTTTCAAACCTCCTCTGACTTGTTCTTTGTAATTATCATGAAATATTTCATATGCCCTACTAATTATCCTTTTTTGCCAGCAACTTCTAATCTAGTTCCATTAAAAACTCTATCAAGCTGGACTTTAACTTAAAATTCCCATAACTCTTTCTCTTTGCCTATACTCTGTTGTCAATCCCTGGCAGGGAGGGCAGTCTCTAACCTGCATTCCAAACTTCTGCTTGGTCTCATTCCACTCTATTACCGTTCTCACACTAGTTATTTGCTCCCAGTACCTTTGTTCATTTGCTAATTTTCCTCCAGTAAATTCAACCCCCCCTATTGTGTATATGTTATACCCCTAAACATTACTACTGGTAAAGTCTCTTTTCCAGAGCTGGCTCAGTTCTTAGAATACTATTTGCTACTTTATGAATGAAATATACTGTACGAGTGTTGTTACTCTACTTAAGGAATAGCAATCAAAATCATAGTCTCCTAATTTCTTCACCCCTCCCCCCATTTAAGCATCACCCCTTTCCATTCATGGGAACAATACATAAAGAATAATGTTCAGGAGGAGTGAAATCTATGGGAAGGCAGGAACTGAACAACTTATGTAACTTATGCTTGTTTTATGTACATGAGCCTTAACTGCATAGCTGTAAAATATCATTTCAAATCCGGTAATCCAAAACCAACTTCTGTGGGTAGAATCAATTTATACCACTTAATTCTTGCCCACTTCTCCTCCTAAATAAATTATTTCAACTCTTTCTTATGATCTATAACTTCTCCTCTAGCTGAAACATAATTAAGCCTGATCTGTACATAAAACTAAAGGGACTAGAAATATTTTCAGTGCTTGTATCTTAGTATTCATATCCATTTCCGTAATTATGAGCGTCCAACTTTTCATTTTCATTTTTTATGCTTGTTTTAGTCTCTTCCCACATATCATTCCCTACTATAATAGAATCCTTTTTTAATGCCTACACCCAAACACTTAATCTTATCATGCTCCCCATAATTATGGGTATTCCTGAAACAATTCTTGTGTGGGTAACGCAGCTTATCACTACTGCTTTTGTCTTTATCTTCATTTAGTTTATATCCTGCAAAGTCTTGAAACTGCTTCAAAATATAAGATAAAAACGGCTTAAAACATTTTTATTCCAAAATAAAGTCTGTAAGTGCTTTTGTCTTCTCACAAGACTTCTTCAGACTGAATTAAAACCACAAACTTTCACAAAATTTAAAACAACTCAGAACGTCACATGGGAAGTTAACTGATTAGTGCTTTAACCCCTTTCTTTTTCAGGTACACTTTAATTTTTTTTTTTTTGGTATTCAAACCTGGGGGATAATCTCCAGATTACTCCACTTCTGGAACAAGCTCCCCATCCACAAGAAGCAGAGTTTCTCCCTAACCCAATTCAAGTGCAACCTGAACAACTGGATGGGGAACAGGAAATCCATCCCTGGTTTGGCACCTATGTCTCTAATGGACACAAGCAACGTGTAAATGGTTCATCTCCCAGGCCCTAGCTTGTAAATGTTTCACCTCCCAAGCCCCTGCTTACACTTATCAAGGGTATCAGACCTTGTCAGAGATATGGGATGCATGGCTAGGCTTAAAAAGGTTGTTGTGGTCGTTAGCCTTTGAATGTTTATTTAACCATTTTACCTGAATAACCCCTACTTACAAATCTGCTGCAGAGAATATCCCCTTCTTCTAAAAGGTCCTTTGTTAGTCTGATAGCTCTCATTAACTGTCGATTGACTATATTTGTTTTGGTTTTCTTAGTATGCATGCTACTATAATGTAAAACAAAACAGTGCAAGAAATGTCTTTGTGTGGAATATTTTCAATCCATATAAACCTAGTTAATCACTGTATAAAAATAACATCAGATAATGATAGAAGTAGGGAACTTAAACTCGTCCTAAGTCAAAAAAATAGTAAAAAATATCATTTGAAATATTATACAGAATTACTAAGTATTCAAAAGTAATCCAAGCAGGGTAGACAGTCTGTTTCCAGTCGAAAATCCTTTAAGCACCCAGACAAGCAATCCAAGTAGAACAAAAATAACAGAATAGTTTCATCACAAACTTTCTAACTATATATACATATACTTTTTATCAGATATGGGAGTGGTTTAAAGCATTATCCTGTACTTCCCTTTTGTAAATTTTAGTAAGCAAATTTCTTTGTCCATGAATACTATCACACCTAAAAATTAACACTTACTATACTTACCTCTGAGGTAAACTTAAAAAATGTGTTGACATTGCCAATATACATTGGAACTCATTTAATGAATCTGCAACCCCCTCCAAACTAAAAACACATCATCAATAAAATGTTTAAAAAAATAAAATATCATCACTATACAAACTTTAGGTTTAGGTTTATAGGTTAGTACTAGGCTAACTGCCCTTGTGGACCATTTTAAGCCTAGCCAGTTACCCCATGTAAGAACCAAACCCTGCACCTTGCGTCTATAAGGTAAGCACCGTAACCATTATACCAACCTAAAAAAAGAAGTTATGTACTCACCATAACGTTCCATGTTTGTTGTCCATCTCTCTCTTCATTCTTACTAGATGTGTTCAGAGCCAATCCTTGGCTCCAACTCAGCTGAATATACTAGCTCAAAGTCTCTAACTTGGCTCATGGTAGAGTAGGTATCCCATCATGCACTGATGCAATCTCCAGATCTAGTTTGCTGCTAACTATTACAAAGACTAAAATAACCATATGACATCAGGTCAAGGAAAAACAGAGAGAGTCAAAGGAGCTCATTTATGAGAGGAAACAACTTTCCATCAGGTCCTCTAGGAGTCCTTGAATGGGGGAAGGTGGGCAGGTCATAAGAATAAAGGGCAAGATTGACAACAAACATGGAACGTTATGGTGAGTACATAACTTCTTTAGGTTATATTGTCCTATCTGGCCTTCATTCTTAATGGATGGGACAGTGTCACTAGCACCTTTTCCCTGGGTGGCTCAAGGGCGTACACCCTTGAGCACAGTGGAACCAAATGAAGCTCTGTACCTGGAGGCCAAATCAACTTTGCAATGAGTAATAAACATATGAGGATTTGCCACGTAGCAGCAGCACAAATTCTGGCCTGGAAAGCAAGAGGGTGTTGCCAATGCTCTGGTTGAGTGACCTCTAATTATGAATGGCAACTTTCTATTACTAGAGGTGTATATAAAAAAGGGATACAATTTGAAAGCCAATTTCACAGTGTGACTTTTGAAACTGGCATGCCCTTTTTTGCTTCAGAGAAAGAGATGAACAATTGGTATGATTTTCTGAAATCTTCAGTTCTATGGAGATAGAATCTGAGTTATCTATGTACATCCAATTAGTGTTTATACTCTGCCTTGTTGCTATGACTGGGAAAAAAGACTTGAAGCTCAATAGATTGGTTTAGATTGAATTGAGAACAAACCTTAGGTACAAAGGACGTATTAGTTCTTAGTGACACCCTATCCTTATGGAAAATCAAATATGGTGGTTTGATTAATGGTGCTTGCAACCCTGAGACTCTTCCTGCAGATGTTACCGCTACTAGAAGTATAGTCTTCCAAGAAAGAAATTTGAGGTCACAAGATCAGGAGGGCTTGAATGGCACAATGTTACATGAGACAGTACAAAATTTAAATCCCAAGGAGGAAGTGGTTCTTTTAAAGGAGGTCTCAATAAAGAAGTGCCTTTTAAGAATGCTTTACACAATCTGTGTGATATTAGGTTAGGAGAAAATTCACCAATGTGGAAATGTGAGATTGCCGCCAGTTGGACTCTTAACTGTAGCTGCAGCCGAGCCTTGTTGAAATAGCTCAGTAAGAAATTCTAAAATCGAGTGAATTGGAGCAGAGAGGGGGTCAATGCTTCTCGTTTGTGCCCTGTCGGAGAACCTCTTCCATTTACTAGTATATCATTTTCTGGTAGAATCTTTATGAGGGGATATCAAAATGTGTCTGACTGCTGGAGTGAAGTCTTAAAGCATGGCTAAGGTTGGAAGTGGAGCAGCCATGCTGTCAAATTGAGGGTGTAGAGAGATGACGTGTTCCTGACATATGGATCAGAAGGTCTGGAACTGGGTCCAGAACCCACGGCTTCTCCTGCAGATGAGGCCAGAGGAAGGGGAACCAAATCTGTTGAGGCCAATATGGGGCAATGAGAATCAGCCTGCATCCCAAGGATTTTGTTTTTTGGATGACTTTGGGTAAAAGGAGAAACGGGGGAAAAGACATAAAGAAGTTCCGTGGGCCAATCATGAACAAGAGAATCTCTCGGTGTCTCCCACTGGAGAGGGATTAGGGCAAAGTAGCAGCTGCATTTGGTATTCATGGGAGTGACAAAAAAATTGCAGCAAGGCTGGCCCCATTTCTGGAAAATCTCTTCCGCTATGCTCTGGTTTAGAGACCACTCGTGAGGCATTAATATTGCCCTGCTGAGCTTGTCCGCTATCACGGTGGATTTCCCTGGGATGTGCACTGCTGCTAGAAAGCGTTGGGAAGATATTGCCCATTACCAAACTCTCAGAGCCTCTCGACAAAGTGGGAATGATCTGGTTCCTCACTGTTTATGTACCATACCACCAACATATTGTCTGACTGGACTGCAATCACCCCTAGTGGAGGAGAGACATGGAGTGCCTGTAACACCAGAAGCACTGCTCTTATCTCTAGAACACTGATGTGTAAATGGGTCTCGTGGTCTTGCCATATGTCTTGGACTGATCTTCCCAGATAATCCCCCCCACCCTATCTGGAAAATGTCTGTGGTCACTGTAGCAACAGGTTGCTGTGGAATAAAGGGTTTCCCGATGGTCACGACTGGACGGAGTCGACCACCAAAGATGCATCTTGCATGACTCCATTATTCTGATCAGATGGGACATAGGAAGGTCTTGTAGTGACCACTGGGAAAACAGGAGCCACTGAAGGATTCTCATATGCATCCTGGTGAGAGGAACTACAGATATGGTTGAAGCCATGGTTCCTAGAAGTTTCAGAACTACCTTTGCCTTTACCTTCTCCTTGGGAAGAAGGTGGAGTATTTGCTGTCTGAGGGCAGAAATTCCATCAGGTGGAAGACTTGCCATCACAGAAATGGTGTCTAGGTCTGCGCCTATGAAGGTAACATGTTGACAGGGCAACAAGGCAAACTTTTGCAAACTGACTGTTATGCCTAGTTGAGCACAAATTTCCAATGTCACATCCTTGGCTTGTTGAAGTAGATGCTTGGTGGTGGCAATTAGGAGCCAGTTGTCCAGATACGGAAGCACTTGGAATCCAAGACGTCTCAAGTGAGCCATTTACTACCGCCGTGCATTTGGTGAACACTCTGAGGGCTGTACTGAGACCAAAGGGCAGAGATCGGAACTGATAATGACTGGCTCCCAGCCGGAAGCATAAATGACTCCTTGATGCTCTGCCCATTTTTTATGTGGTAGTACGCATCTTGGAGGGCTACTGAGCACATCCAATCATCTTTCCCTAAGAAGGGAAGTATTAACTGCAGTGTCAACATTCGGAACTTGGACTTTTTGACAGATTTGTTCAGTTTGCAGAGATCCAATATGGGTCTCCAGTCCCCTGTTATTTTTGGCACTAAAAAGAATCTTGAGTAAGTTCTGAATCCTATTTGGTCTGCGGGGACTTTCTGGATGACTCTTTTGCCTAGCAGCATTTGAATTTCTAAAGTTGATTGCTCCCTTACACTGGGTGGAACGTCTAGGATTGTTCTGATGTGTGGGAGAGGATGGCAAAAGTGAATGGAATAGCCTCTGGATATTATGCTTTGTACCCACTTGTCTTTTGTGATATTTTGCCAGGTTTCTGGGTGCAAAGAAACTTCCACCAACTGTCTCCAGAGTAGAGCAGATGGGCCTCCTTTCAGGAGCGCTGGTAGGGACGTCCATGAAAGGAATCACGGTCACCCTGATTCTGCAGACCCCCCCTCTGCCTTTAGGATGATGTTTACCATTGTTGCCTCGCTCTCTGCCCCCTAGGGAAGGATTCACCTCGTGCGTCTTGGAAAGCTCCAGGAGATCTTTTGAACTACATTTTCCCAGTCTTCTGACCTTTAGGATAAGGTCTTGAAGGTACTGAAAAACATACTCCAACGGTAGAGAGAGTTTTCCCTTCCTGCTCGTATCTGGTGAGAATGTCTTCAACTTTTGATCCAAAAAGTGAGGAACCATCAAAAGGGGTGTTGGTAAAGGTAGACTTAAAACATTACGCAAAATTATACAAGAGCATCCAGAACAGTCTCCTCAAGGAAACTCCTGAACTCGCTGCCCTACTCGCTCCATCCGCTGCATATATCAGTATCGTGGAGGAGTTGATGATGGAATTTAAGGTGGACAGCTGGGAAGTGACTTTCTCTGTCACCCCTGCAGCCAACGAACCTTGCAGAGCATCTCCTAGCTCCTTCAGGAGATCTCTTTGTAGCTTTGTGAAGTGTGTGAGGTAGTTCAGCAATCTGAGAGTAAATGTTGCTGAAGAAAAGACACACTTCCCGTATCTGTCCATTATTTGGGAATCTTTGTTTGGAGGATGAACAGATGAGGATGTCTTAGAAAGTTCCTTCTTGGTGGCTGCTGCCATCACCATAGCATCTACAGGCACACCTTTCATAAGAAAATCTTTTCCAGTGGGGGCTGACAAAAACTTGTTTGGCCTCCAAGGGACTGGTTCCATAGTGTCAGGGGACTCCCATGCCTTTCAACCGACCAACTGCATTAGTTCATCAAAAGGCGGAGACACCCAGGAGGCTGAAGGTTTGAGATCCAAAGGCCTTCAGGTACACCGACTCCTCATGAGAAGGGGTGATGGTGTACCAGCCTCCTCTCTGTTTTAGGATCTCAATGATATCTGCAAATAAGATATCTTCAGGGGATGACCGTGGGGACCCTTCTGACTCCTCGAGGTTAGTGTCTGAGGTGACAGACTCATAAGGGGAGTCTATATGCTTTCTCTTGCATGTCTTCTTCCAAGGGGGCTCCTCAGAAAGGTACTCTGGGGAGACCTCAGAAGAGTGGGGGTTCATCCAATGGGGATTCCTGAGGCTCTTAATCTCTGCTACCTGATGGAGGGAGTGGTGCCGAGACAGTAGCCAGACCTTTGAGGGGACGAATGCCAGTATCCCTGTGTAGAGCTGTAGGAGGGGACAGCACACTCCTCAGCTCGAAAGCCAAACCCACTGGCTCCAAGAACATTCCTGGTTACGAGGAAACCCCAGGCTCCAGGGGAGACTGGCTCCGAAGCAAATGTAGGAACTGAGCTCAACTGAGCCGAGGCACCGAGGGGTAGACTCGGAACCGAAGAAGCTCGGGTCCGAGCATCCCCCTCGGGGCTTACCGGAGAGCTACAGCTCCTAGACAGCACGGATCGCACAGAGAGTGTCGGAGCAGAGATCGATTCTGGAATATCCAGAAGGGGTCCCAGAACCGAAGGGTCTACAGCAAGTGGTACTTGGCACTCAAGCTCCAAAGATCCAGCTTGGCTTGGAGGAGGAACAACAGTGGATGTAACAGTCTTAGATAGCTCCAAAACCTGTTGGGTTGGAGCAGAGAATAATTCTGCCAGCGCTGGCAACTTCAATAGTCTGCGCACCACCTTCTCCATGTCATCATCAGACAGGCTCCCAGAAGACCTGAAGGATAGGGTTGGTGAACGAGATCTCTCCAGGATGGGAGATCTTAAAGTAGGGGAGACCGGTGGAAGTTCACTGGACCAGCTCCCAGTCACAGTTTCTTTTGGCTCTAAAGATCTTGGAGCCAAAGAACTTGGTTTATCAATGATAATTATCTCCGTCTGTTCCGAAGGCAGTGGAACCGAGGAGGTCGATGTATGAGAAATGTTAGTCAATTTTTCAGGAGGCTCAGACTGAGCCAAAGAGACTGGAGATGGCCTTTGCGTTTGGTTTGTTCTTTGAAAGGGAAGAGGATTTACTGGACGAGGTCGAAGAAGAACTGTGTAGAGTTTCCTCAAAGGGTTGGTTTCAAGAGTCCTTTGACAATCAGTTTATTTTTCCTCTCCTGTAGGACATGGGCGCTAAAGGAGTGGCAGAATGTACAGGTTTTCTGAAGATGGATTGCTCCTAAACAGTAAACGCAAACACTATGTCCATCCACAATGTACATTTTGTGGGAGCATTTTTGCATTTCTTAAAGCCCGAAGACTTACGTTCCTTCTACCTCATTTCCTTGGACATGGTAGGGATGAAGAAATTCTAAAGCAACTATAAGACTAAGTAAAATCACACAAAAAACACACGTCTAGACCAGAAAAAATTATTAACACACAGCACTAGTAAAGCTAAAGGGGAAGGTAAATAACCTGGAGTTTAACTAAACGGGTACTAGGTCCTCTAATTTAAACAGACCTAGTAGCTGTCAGAAAGGCACACACACACACACACACAGAACACATATACTACTAGCCCTCTAACTGAAATGGGCAGTTAGCTCTCTAACTTAAATGAGTTAATGTAAATAATGAACTAACTAACTATAACAATTTAAGCACACCACTACAGTTAAAGGCAACGGGATGCACAATACAGGCCTAGCGAAAAAACGACGGCCAACAAGCAGCACAGCAACAGCGATTAATTAGCTACTAAGACTATGAAAAGCACAGCACTCTCAAGAGTAACTACACTAACTAAACTAAGCAATGCTATAGACTAAATACACAAATATAGCAAAAAGACAAAAACTTAGCTACGGCCAAAAAGAGAACATCTGAACTTTTAAAACAGCAAATGATATCTGGAGATTATACCACTGCATGATGGGATACCTACCCTGCCACGAGACAAGTTAGAGACTTTGAGCTAGTACATTCGGTCGAGTCGGAGCCAAGGATCAGCTCCGAACCCATCCAGTAAAAATGAAGGCGAGATAGGACAATATAACATTATAGGTTTTCTCCCAACCATGTACAAAAATAATTATAGCTCAAAAATAATATGTAACATTTCTATCAATAAACTTATATAATTTGAAAAGAACTTGGAATTGATCAATTCTTACCTAACCAGTTCCATTCCTTCATCACCGGCAATTACTGTGTACAGAGATTTAATATCCAAAATAACTAACAAATCAGTTTTAAGACTAGACAAGGTTTCTAATTTCTTCTTGAAATCAAAGGTATCTTCAATGTATATACTACTTGTTTCAACTACGTTCTGCAAATACTTGTCCACATAAATCGCCATTTCCTCTGTCTTACTTTAATTACTGCTGACAATGGGTCTGAGGGGGGGGGGGTCATCTAACTTCTTTGTGAATTTTGAAAAAACAAAATATTCTACTTATCCTAAGCTTTTCTTAGGATTTAACTAATGGGTAATTCTTCCACAACATAACCATTCTTCAATAAACTATCAAAAATATGCCTTCATAATATCTAAAAAAAAAAAAACTGGTTTATAAAAACAAACTTCTGTTAATAATTCAAACATTTTAATATTATACACCTTTATCTAAAACAACTGCAGTTCCTTTATCAGCTTTAGTGGTAATTATATTTTCATTATTTAATAAATTATAAAAAAAAAATATATATATTTTTGTGAAAGCAACTAATACGCAGACAAAACCTGAATTCTTGAAATTTTCTATGCATGCTTCCAGTGAACAGATACCTTTTTTAGATGTTTGCCTATCTTTCAAGGATGGTACAATCTATACTGGAATATATAGAAAAAGCTGTTGGAAAAACATTTTACTTAACAGATCTAGCATGCATCCAAATTATATTTTTGACAATATTATGAAAGCATTGTTCTTGCATCTTTCACATTTAACAAGTGATGATGAAGTTTTGACTATACCTTCCAGTGAGCTAGTATACAAGTTTGTGGACAGGGAGGGGTACTCTAAGAATGTGAACAATATTTTTATACAATAAGTAATGACAGTCGAGCTAAAGGGAGACCTTATTTTTCTAAAAGACAGCAACAAAACAATAAAAGATCTGCTTCTAAAGTCAAAAGATTGTAAAATGCTGATGTCCTTTGTTTGTGATAATAAAACATTTTAAATATTATTAACAGGAACTGGCATACGTTCTTGGCTAATGACAATATCTCTAGAACTGAAGGTCATCAACCCAAAATAGCTTACAGAAATTGTAAATCCTTCAAGAAAAGGTTACACTACCGAAATATTGAATCTAAACCTTTAAATTACTTCAGATAGAATAGATACTTACAGCTGCAGGCACTGTAGTATGTGCTTTTATAATGCCAACAATCATTTGTTTGTACATCCAACCACTGGGAAAGAATACAGTGTTTTGCACTATGCAGACTGTTCAACTCGTGATTTGGTTTATTTACCATTCTGCACAGCTTGCCCTAGATTTTATGTTGGTAAAACGAACAGGACACAGAGAGAGGGTCAGAGAGCACATATATAAAGTAAACAAGAAGAACGGTATAACAACTGCCACAGCTAAACATATAATTGATGCTGGCTTCCAACATTCATTTAAATTTTTGATACTTGAAACAGTAAAGAAGGGCAGCAGAATGGATGACACCAGGAATAGAAGTGAGACATTAGAACAAAGATGGATTGTAAAACTACAAGCTCATAGACTGCATGGTCTTAATGACAGTGTTTTCTAAAACTGTTTTAAAGGATAGACCACTTATTCATTAAATCTGCTTTTTTCACTACAGATTTAGTTTTTAAAAGATTCTTCCGCGGTGGTGCAGCGGTGGCGTTGTTGCCTCAAAGCAAGAGATTCTCCTGTTCGATTCTCGGCTTGGGTTGGGAGTGCCTTCTGTGTGGAGTCTGCATGTCCTCCCCGCGGTCAAGTGGATGTTCGAAAGACATGCGTTGAATAGGCTTGCCTTCGTTGAAGGTCGGGCTGGCAACTCGATACCCTAAAAACCAACTGCCAATCATTAGCGGACCGGTGTTCCGCTGTGGCGACCCCTAACCGGGAAAAGCCGAAAGACAAACATTTAGTTTTGAATGATATACAAGATTGGCTCTGAATATTACTGATATTCATTTTTACCATATCTCCTTTGGTATTTGGTTCTTCAAATGTTTGGTAACAGGAATATTAATTTATTACTGTTAATTTAATGTGCATAAAATTCTCCTCTGGTGATTGTTATATATGGCTGGGTTTATTTATTTATTTATATAATTAGGTGCTATTTTGTGACATTTAGTACTGATTTGAGCCATTTTTTATATTTAAAGTTTCCATGTTGGTGTTTCTTTCAAAGTTGAATTAATATTAACCCATTGATTAATCTTCATAACTCATATGCATTACTGTCCAGATGACTGTTTTTATTAATTTAGTGTTTGCTATACTCATTACAATATTCTGTCTCAGCTTCTAACATTTATGTTTTGCATCTGAACAATTATTTTTAATGTTTTACTTTTACAGTAATCACGTTTAGACATTTTCCATTAATCTTATAATCTGAATGACATTTTTATTAAACATTAGATATAGTTACACAAGGAAGGCATATGTCCATAAATGTTGAGACTGATTGGTTAAAGCAGAGCAGTGAGTTTGAGTAATATGTATATTTCTGTGTGCTAAATATGGTTGCTTTGGATTCCTACATTTAAAGTATGTTTATTCAATTAAGAAAGCTTCTGGATTTTTATTTTGAATAATTTTAGAAATCTGAAAGTCATATATTTTTATTTGTGTGTGTGTATGTGTGTGTGTGTGTATGTGTATATATATGTATATATATATATATATATATATATATATATATATATATATATATATATATTGGATAAAGCTGAGCAGCAAGTAGAATAATTTGTATATCCCGGCGTGGCAAATATGTTTGCTTTGGATTCCTTTATTCAATTAAGCAAGGTCCTGGATTTTTACTTTTATTTCAGAATGACTATTTTAGAAATTTAAACATTATATTTTTAAGATACCAGCTTAGGTGCAGTCAGTGAACATCACATAACCGTTAATACTGACACTGATCAGTTAATGCAGAGTAGGGGGCTTGCGTAATCTAAACATGGAGAAGCCTCAGCGTGTTAAACACATCTGTTCTTGGTGTTCGAGCTTACAGTATATTTATCTAGTTAGATAAGCCTTCCTAATTTTAATCCTTACTTCAGGAATGACTATTTCAGTAATAAATCATAATTCCATGCATTTACAAATATGTTTACCACATTCCAGTTAATTTGGTGATTGACTTTAGATTTGTTAAACTAGGTGGATTGAACAACTTTTTTAACAATATGTTGTTTGGAGTTATGGAAAGTGGATTATGTTTTTTGATGTAGAAACATGATAATATAGTTTACAGGATTTATGCTGGTTCTATGTGACATATGCATGTAACAGCATTCGAGTGGTTTATTGTAACTTAAATATTTTTGATTAAATGGCAATTTTAAATGTCTGATGAAGTGTCGGTGTCAACCCAAAAGCACTTACTTCTTTTTCTACAATAAATTTGTGGTTTTAAGTGCATCTACTTAGCCATGTTTGCTGTCTCTTGGTGGAGTTTTGTTTCTTTTTGTGAAAGGTTATAATATTTGTTCACAGGTTTGCTTTGCAATAATTTGACTTTCAGACACATTCAAAAAAGCTTCCAAGCCTCCTCTTAAAGGTAATGTGCCAGGTCTCTTAAAGCTTCTAACATTTCGCACATCACATTTGTACAAAAACATTAAATTCAACTTTCTTGCGTAATCTCTGAGGCAATTAATGGTATCACATTTATCTGCTCATCAGGCTGGAACAAAACTCCAGCCTTTTTTAAGAATGCTACATGCTTCATTGTCTAAGAATAAGACAGGTTGACAATTTACAGTACCTATTGTCCTTTGTCATTGTTTCCATGCCCTTTCCAGTTCTGGTTCTAGTAACGTTTTTGAGCAACTCCAGTTTGCTGCTTGTTTCCTGGTGCTGCTGCCTCTCTTCCCAGTCCCTGCATTTTGATATATCAGCACAGGCTGAAAACCCCATTCATTGCAATTTCTTTCATTTCTCAGCTCTTTGCTACTACGTTGCTCTGAAAACTTATTAATTCCTTCGTTCTGAGCTATATACTCTGATCTCCGCACTCCAACTTTGCTTTCTGAAGCTATGATATAATTTCAGAAAGTTCTACAACTCCAAAATGGCCTTTCTGGATTTAACAAGTACAAAAATAATATCAAATGCAAATAAGGATATATTTTCCTTTCTACCATACCAGCTACTGCCTTGAAATTGAGAGTCCTTTATTTCCTTTGTCAATGGCTCTAAATATGAATATAAAAGAATACAAAGAAAATAAAAGGGAATGAGAACATCCCTGACAACCTCCAATCTTCCATATGAATACTGTCTGTTCCTGGAGAGTTCCCTGCTGATTATACATTTCCATGTTTATCTCTTCTCCTCCTATCTTGGCTATCAACCGTTGAGCCTCATATGTTTCGAAAGTTGCCATAATCAAGTCGTCCACAAATATTTAAATGTTTGTATTTTCTTGGTTTCGACATTCCTCTGCTTTATACAGCTTTTCATAAAATGTTTGAAATATCTCAATATCACTATTCCTTTTTTCATTTTTTTTTCTTATAAGCTCTCTAGGTTTAGCAACAACCCCTTTTACTTTGTTTCCTAAGTCAATGGATTTAAAGTTTTTATACAATGGAGATGTTATAAAAATAGTTGCTTAAAAGAAACCATTCCCTCATGAATATTATCCAAAACCTCCTTCATTTTCCCTTTAGCATTTCGCACCTGTTCCTCTTGTGAATTTCCTCTTATTCTGCAATGCTGTAACATTTGTCAACCCCTATAAATAATTCCTATTACTTCCCATATCTTTCTCTTTTATTTCTACCATGTTTTAAACTCAAATTTAATTTTATCCTACTCACTGGATATTGCTTCTTAAACTTTCATCCCTAATATCTCTCGAATCATTTACACAACTCATTCCTTAAATTTCTCTCTCTTCTAATAGGTTTGCAGGACCCTGCTGGTGTCTTATTTTTACTTCACTATTATGTGTCTTTACCCTAGCTTTCATTAGTGCATGATCTGCAATAGCAATCAGATATATTTCAAACTTTTCAATTAAATATATGTGTTCCTGTGAAATGTAATTTCTATCAACTCTAGTGCAGTTATTGTATCTTGGGAATAACATGTAAATTCTGTCCAAGTTTCTACTACTAAATTCACATCCTCCATACCAAACACCCCTGTATATTTCTACAAAAATGTACCCTCTTTTGTTATATTTCTGTTCCATGTACCCCAGATACAACCTCACTATTGCAAATCAGATACAAGTCTCCACTCATAAATATTCACTGCAGAATACCTACTATTTCTCCTCAATTTTTTTCAGCTTCATAATAGCAGTTTTTTAAGTGGAATTTAAATACAAGCAAATGTAATCATCCCCTCCATTGCCAATAACCCCTTACTACCGCAACCCTACCATTACTGTCTTGTGCACTTCTTAAATCACTGTTGGAGCACCTCCATAGTAATCAGTATTACCCCTCCCCTTTCCTTTGTCCCTGACATTTTGCACAATGTCCTCTCTGAAATCCTTCTTAGTCAAATTCACAGGCTTATTTCTATCCAAATTTGTCTCCTGCAACTTTACTATTTGTGCCCTGCACTTCTTAATAAAATTCAGTACTCTGTTTTTTTGTCTATACTTATAAAGCCATTTAAATTACATTGTAATATAGACCGCATGACCTTTATGACAGAAAGCTATTATTCCTATCTGTTATACATGATGGTTCTTTTAAATGTATACTTCCAACTTTTAGCCTACATGTACACATTAATGTTTTGCAGGCTGATGTTTTATATGTAGCTGCTGCTTCTCATCTCCGCTTGAATCTATGCTACATTTTTCAAGACCTTTTGTTTCAAGAGAAAACACCCAAAAAATAAACTTTCAGAACCTCCCCATCCCATTTTAAGTTAGAACACACAGAACTATACACATTTTAACAAATGAAGTTTCTCTCTCCAAATAGCAGCAGCTGCACCAAATTGAGGAGTTCACCCTCAGGTATTAACTAATCTATTAAGATTACCCATCCTAAAACGGATGTTGCAGCCTGTGTTTCCACTTACACTTACTGCTGCATACTCTTTTATCTCTACTCATCTTGATGTGAAAAACAGTTTCATGCTTTCAGTAAACTAACTTTTAGCCCTAAGAAAAAGCTACCATCAAATAAATTAACTATATCATGCAATGATTCATTAAATGCACTAAAATATGAAAACTGGGGAGGCAGCAACTTGTATAAGTTATTCACACATACCGCACTTATGAAAAGTACTTTTCACACTGCACTCCTTGCAAGGTAAGTTAAAGTGTTGATTATGGCGTACCTCATAGAATTCACTCATCACACAGTATTTGGACCTCTCTTATGTAAGTACTTTCACCTACAGGCCTCTCATCTCCAATTAAAAGCAGCCATAAAATAACAGGAACAAAGCAGCTACTAACTTTAAAGATGCATAAAAGAATCATTGTACATTAAACACAGAACACAATGTTCAGCCCTCTCATGATTAAATGCTTATATCAATACTCTTCTAGTCTCCTAAGGTAAGCCTTCACTAATGCAAAAAAGCTAATGACTTTGCAAATAAGAAAATTCCATTTTCCATTACTTTTAACACATTATCGCATTTTCCAAGCCTATTTGTTAAAATAAACACTTCTCTATAGCTTAAACTATGGACATTAATCTAGATATACACCTCTATAAAAACATAGGAAATTAGTATCTTAATGCTACATGTGATCAATACACTTTATGCCCTGGGGACTCCTGAGATGGCTGCACACTCATCAAAAGCTGAATTTCAGCATTCCCAGTGCAAAAAAAGAAATCGAGAAAAAACAGCCAGTAAAATTAGTTTATTGGCTAGGAAATATACTGCCTGGATGCCGCCAGATAAGAAATTTTGAGAACCTGAAAGAAAAATCAACCAGCAAAGGTGAAGAGAAAACACAGGCTGGGAAGAATCCTGCAGGTGCTCAGCAAAAAGCAGTTCAAGAAAGCTTTGGTAAAAAAAAAGAAGGTACTGGCAAAAAATAAATCAAATGAACTCAGAGGTAATTACAATACATGAAGCTTTGAAGGAGTACATCAACTCAAATAACACACTAGAAAAAAACAGAAGCTTTAACTAGTTATGCAGCTGAACTGATGTAACATATGAATTTTGCTGTTTTAACAAAGAAAAGTCTGAGTGTGATGCTTCTCAAGAAGAGCTGCTTCAAAAATGGAAGCTTTATATGACAGAGCACACACAGAAACCTAATATTGTCTGCTGTACCAGAAAAACAGGAAGGGACAGACTTTTAATTTTATAAAAGCAGCATTTGTTAATTGAAAGGACACATCAAGTATATGTTTAGCTTCACAGATTAGTACTAGGCTAACTGCCTTATGGGCCATTTTAAGCCTAGCCATTTCCCTCATGTGAGAATCAAACCCTGCACCTTGTTTCTGTAAGTTAAACATCAACTCAGCCATGACAAAATAACCAAGACCTACATCAGTAAAGATGCAATCATACCAGCAGAAAGAGCGGATTCCTGACAAAACTCTAGCAGAAAGGAAAAGTATTAAAAATTGGAGACCCCAAAATTTGTGGAAATGATTACACCAGGCAGAAGAGAAGCAAATTTATCCCAGCAATCAGTGAATGTGAAGAGGAAGGTGTCTGGTTCAAGCTGCTGTACCCAGATGTCCTCAGAATATTTTTTCCTGGAAGACCACCCATTTTCTGATGCAAAAAAGGTTAAGGAGAAAATAAAAATGTCTACCCAACAAAAATTGTGCAAGCAAGCAAAAACAGACTCAGTCCCTCATTCATTAAATTTTATAGTAAGACTTTGCCAAAAGGAAAAAAGCTTGACACAGAAAAAAAGCACAGCAGCTGACTAGAAGAATCAAGAGTACAATTGACTTGAACCAGAGATTGGTGTAAGGAGATGGACATTATCAGGAAGAAGGCCAGATACACTGAAATTAGTAAATACATGGGAGATTAAAAAGCATCAGTCAGATTTGGGAAATACGGTTTTGCAAGAACAATTGGCTGAGAAAAAAAGAAGTTATGTACTCACCATAACATTCCATGTTTGTTGTCCATCTCGCCAATCATTCTTACTGGTTGGGTTCAGAGCAGATCCTCGGCTCCAATTCAGTCACATACTATACCTCAAAGTCTTTCACTTGGCTCGTGGCTGAACACCTATCCCATCATGCAGTGTGTGATTCCCCAAATCTTGTTTGCTGCTAACCATAGCCATACGTGTATACTAGTCCTATAATAAAGGATACTTAAAATGGATGAAAGCCAGAGACGCTCCTTGTCCAAGGGAGAAATTCCTCCAGGTTCACTAGAAGCCTTAGACATGTGGAAGGTGGGAGGGATTATAAGAATGAATGGCGAGATGGACAACATAAATAGAACGCTATGGTGAGTACATAACTTCTTTATGTTATGCTGTCCTATCTCACCTTCATTCTTACTGGTTGGGACAGTGTCCCTAGCACCATATTCCCTGGACGGCTCATGGGAGTACACTTTTCAGCACAGTGGAACCAAAGGAGGCCCTGTCCCTGGAGGCCAAATCCACTTTGCAATGAGTGATGGTGTGACGTCTTGCCCATGCAGCAGTGGCACAAATACTGTCCATTGATAGTATAGCTAGATAAACAGATGACGTTGCCATGGCCCTAAAAGAGTGACCCTTAACTTTGAATGGTAGTTGTCTGTTATTAGAATTGTAAATAAAGGTAATACAATTTGAGAGCCAGTTAGAGAGTGAGACTTTAGAGACTGGAATGCCTTTTTTGAGTTCTGAAAAGGAAACAAACAATTAATCAGACTTCCTGAAATCTTTGGTTCTATGTAAATAGAAGTGAAGTTGTCTATGCACGTCTAACTGGTGTAGCTCATATTCTGCCTTGTTGCCATGATTAGGGAAAAACACTAGCAGCTCAATAGATTGATGTAAGTTATTTTGTGAACACACCTTAGGTAAAAACTATGGGTTTGTCCAGAGAGATAGCCTATCCTTATGGAAGATTAAATAAGGAGGTCTGTCTGATAAAGCTTGCAATTCAGAAATTCTTCTTGCAGAGGTAATAGCAACTAAGAAAATTGTCTTCCAAGACAGAAATTTGAGGTCACAAGTTGATGAGGGTTCAAAAAGGGGCAAGGTCAGATATGTTAGGAAAAAAAAATCAAGTCTCATGGCGAGAGTGGTTCTTTAATGGGGGGGGGGTCTTAATAGGCAGGTACCTTTTAATAACGCTTTACATAATCTGTGTGACATCAAGTTCAAACTTCCGTCACCGATATGAAAATTTGAGATGGCAGCAAATTGCACCTTGATAGTAGCTGCAGCTGAACCTTGTTGGAAAAGCTCCGATAGGAACTCAAGAATATAGATGTGATCGAGGCAGAAAAGGGGTCAATATTTTTACTCTGTGCCCAGAGTGAGAACCTTTTCCATTTGCTAGAGTATAGCTTTCTAGCTGTAGCCTTATGTGAGGATACCAGGATGTGTTTAACTAATGGTGTAAAAATGTGAAGCCTGACTAAGTTGGGAACTGGAGCAGCCATGCCGTCAAATTGAGGGTTTGTAGGGAGGAGTAGACCATTCCCGATATACGAGTCAGAAGGTCTGGAACTAGGTCCACGGGGTTCCTTCTGAAGATCAGGCCAGAAGAAGGGAAACCAAATCTGACAAAACCAATATGGAGCAATGAGAATTATCCTGCTTCCCAATGAGTAGGCTTTCTGAATAACTTGTGGTATTTGGGGAAATGCATAAAGTAGTCCCAAGGGCCAATCGTGAACAGCTGCATCCCTGGATGACTTGTCCCAGAGGGGTGATTAGGGCAAAATAGCTGCTGCATTTGGAATTTATGGGAGTGGCAAATAGGTTGCAGCAAGGCTGACCCCATTTCCAGAATATCCTTTCCGTTCTCTCTTTCTTTAGGGACTACTCGTGAGGCATCAAAATTGCTCTGCTCAGCCTGTCTACTATCACATTGGACTTCCCCAGGATGTGTGTTGCTATCAGAAAGCGTTGGGAAGAGATTGCTCTTTGCCATACTATGACAGCCTCTCAGCAAAGGGGGTAAGACGTGGTTCCTCCTTGCTTATTTATGTACCAAACCACCGACATATTGTCGGACTGAATTGCAATTGTTCCTAGTGGAAGAGAGTCCTGAAGTGCTTGCAACACCAAGAGCACTGCTCTCATCTCTAGAACATTGATGTGCAAATGGGTCTCGTGTTCCTGCCATATGCCTTGGACTGCCCAGACAATCCCCCCCCCCTCCCTGAGAGGCATCCGTGGTCATTGTTGCCAGAGGTTGTTTGGAGTAAAGGGTCAACCTAACGTGACATGACTGGAAAGGAGCCACCATCTTAGATACTTCTTGCATGACTCTAATTCTGATCTGGTGAGACATGGGAAGTTCTTGTAAGGACCACTGAGAAAAGAGAAGCCACTGAAAAATTCTCATGTGCATCCTGGCTAATGGGACTAGGGTTACCATTAATGCCATCATTCCTAGAACTTTCAGGACTGTTTTCACTGTTACTTTTGTCTTTGGCAGGAGATTGGTAATTTGTTGTCAGAGTACAAAAACTCTTTCTGCGGGTAACTTTGCCATCAGAGACTGTGTCTAATTCTCTCCTATAAAGGTAATATGCTGACATGGCAACAAGGCAGATTTCCCTAAGGTTACTGTTATTCCTAATTGAGAACACATTTGTAAAGTTTGGTGTCTCGACTGTTGTAGTAGATGATTGGTGGTGGCAGTCAGGAGCAAGTGATCTAGGTATGGAAACACCTGGATTCCTAGCCATCTCAAGTGAGCCATAACTACTGCCATGCATTTGAACACTCTGGGGGCTGTAGTGAGACCAAAGGGCAGAGCTCAATATTTGTAATGACTGGCTCCAAGCCAGAAGCGTAAATGACTCCTTGATGGTCTGTCCATTTTTATGTGGTAGTACACATTTGTGGAGGTCTATTGAGCACATCCAATCGTCTTTCCCCAAGAAGGGAAGAACTGACTGCAGTGTTACCCATTCATAACTTGGACATCTTTACAAATTCACTTAGTTTGCTGAGATCCAATATGCGTCTCCAGTCCCCAGTTCTTTTTGGCACTAAAGAATGTTGAGTCAGTTCCGAATCCTATTTGGTCTGCTAAGTCTTCTTGGATGACTCTTGTCTAGCAACTTTTGAATCTGTACAATTAACTGTGAATGAGTGCAACATCCAGGATTCTTCTGAGTTGTGGGATGGGAAGGGAAAAGGGAATGGAATAACCTCTGGATATTATACTTTGTACCCCCTTGTCTCTTGTGATACCTCACCAGGCTTCTGGGTACAAAGATAACCACCACCCCCCCCGACTGCCTCCAGAGTAGGACAAACGGACCTCCTTTCAGGAGGGCTGGAAAGGTCGGCTGCGAAAGGAATCCCGGTCACCCTGATTTTGCGGACCCCCTCTGCCTCATAGATGGAGTCTACCATTATTGCCTCCCCCTCTGCCCCTGGGGAAGGATTCACCTCATGCATCCTGAAAAACTCACTGGGATTTCCTAAATCACATTTTTTCACCCTTCTGACCCTTAGGATAGGGTCTGGAAGGGACAGAAAAATGCAGTGCAATGGCAGAGAGAGGTTTTTCTTCCTGCTCGCATCTGGTGAGTGTCTCTTTGACTTTTGGTCCAAAGAGTGAGGAACCATCGAAAGGGGTGTTGACAAAGGTAGACTTAAAAGATTCCGCAAAGTTAAACAAGCACATTCAGGAGTGTCTCCTTAGGGAAAACTCCTGAACCTGCTGCCCTGCTCGCTCCATCCACTGCACAGGAAATCAGCCTCCATGGAGGAGTTAACTATGGAATTTAAGGTGGATAGCTGAGAGGTCACTTTGTCTGAAATTGCTGCAGCTAGTGAACCTTGGAGAGCATCTTCTAACTCCTTCAGGAGATCTCTGTAGTCTAGTGAAGTGTGCAAGGTAGTTCAGCGATCCAACAGTAAAAGTCGCTGATGAGAAAACACACTTCCCATATCTGTCCATCATTCGAGACTCCTTGTTTGTTGGATGGAGGATCTTTCAAAGAGTTCCTTCTTGGTGGCTGCTGCCACCACCACAACATCTACAAGAATGCCTTTTTTAAGAAAGTCTTTTTCTCATGGAGCCGTTATAAATTTATTCGGTCTCCTAGGGACTGATTCCATTGTGTCTGGTGAGTCCCACACCTTTCAACTAACCAATTCTATTAGTTCATCAAAAGGTGGAGACACCCAGGAAGGCTGACGGTTGAGATCCAAAGACCATCAGGTACACAGACTCCCATACCCCTCAACCTGAAAACATCAAAAATCTGGACAAGGCCCATGAAAAATAGGTACAGATCTGTATGCTGATTAACATAAAATTTACATACATAATTATGTAACCCCGCTCATTCCAATAGGATTGTGGTATACCAACTTTAAAACGTAAAATGAATGACAGACAACCAAAATATGGCACCAGAATCCCCCCTGCAGCCATCCAATGTCCCATTGGCTATTTCACCCCATTTACCATAAACACTAATGTGTGCACACTGCTTTACTTCTACAATGATTACTTGGATTTTATTTTTACATTTTATAGTACAATACACAAACACTATTACACATCTGCTAAACAAAGCAATACTGTCTCACAATGAAAATGGGCTTAGCATTAAAACTTCTCTGCCCTTGAAACTCACATTCATTGAAACAGCACCGAAACCCACACCACATCCAAAGAAAATGCATCTGGCCAGTGATGGATAAAGATTACCTTTGGGCTGTTTTCAAATCACAGGCTCCTTGCACACAAAACAAGGAACACACGTGTTCTCTGATACACCTTCTTGACTTTATAATATATTCCTTGTATAATACAGCACACTTGTTAGACTTAGAGTGCATTTTAAATTTATTGTTTGAACATTTTTCTAGTAGGCAATGAAACAAAATGCATGAACCAATAATGACAAAGCTGCCCAATTCAGAACATTTCCATCATAAAGGTCTACTTACACACACACTATAAAAATAAAATGACAGTGTAAGCCATAGTCATTTTGCACAGCTTCTTGCACATTTTCAATTTCAGTTTTTTTTGTTTGTATTTTTTTTGCGGGGGGGACACAAGGCCAAACACCAGGGACACATTTTAAACATTAGTTGCATAATTTTGGAAAGTTGCTAGAATAAAATGTTAAGTTACCACCATGCATTTCACTGCCAAGTCTTGAACCCAGGACCCTGTGCACTACACTAAGAGCAACATATGATTACGCCAAATCAGCAGTTTCCTAAAGGATAGGAAGACAAGCTTAAATGGCTATCATTGACTGAATTTTTCTCACTTCTCACCACAGCTCTCAAACCTGAACAAACTCAATAATGGGGAATACACCCCCAAAATAGGGACATTTTTCAAATACTGATCTTATAAACTTTTAAAAATTGCTAGAATAAAAGGTTTTGTGCTACCATTTATTTTCTGAAGAACACGAAGTCTGAAAATCAAATGCCTATCATTATTTAGTGAATTCAATCCTTCAGTGATCTGCCACGAGCAGCCACGGTGGGGCAGTGGTTAGCATTGTCACCTCACAGCAAGAGGTTCTCTGGTTCGATCCTCGTCTGGAGTCCTTTCTGTGCAGAGTCGGCATGTCCTCCCTGTGGTTGCGTGGGTTTCCTCCAGGTGCTCTGGTTTCCTCCCACATCCCAAAAACATGCTGTAGATTGATTGGGCACTCTAAATTGGCCCTAAGCGTGGAGTGTGTGCATGAGTGCCTTCCATGGAAGGTTGGGCACTGGGCTGGCAACTTGACACTGTAAAACTCTACTGCCAATCATGAGCAGACAGGTGATTCGCTGTAGCAACCCCTAACCGGGAAAAAGCCGAAAGAAGATGATGAATCCTTCAGTGATCTGCCACAAAAATCCTGAAAAACCACAGATTTTATGAGGAACAGATCAAAAATATAAGGCATAAATTCATGTGGTGTTGGCTAGGACCTTTAGGCTCTTTTTCACTGTACTGAAGGTACAGGGTGTGAGAGCCTGAGTACCTTCTACCCACCAGGTGTATTTCCTTGGGGCATCTTCACACACACACACACACACACACACACACACACACACACACACACACACACACACACACACACACACACACGAGAACAGTTCTCACACACAATAAAATATCCGAAAGCTTCGCTCACAATGTTTCCAACAGTCCCGCTTGCTCTCTGCATTACAGCATCGTTTCCAGCAGTCCTTCAGTCCCAGATGCAGCAAATAAATGCAGTCTGTCTTGCTCTCTGCAGTACGGCATCGTTTGCAGCAGTCCTTTCCACCCACGTCCACACAAATTTCCAGCAGTTCCAGATGCAGCATTAGCAAATAAATGCAGTCCCGCGCGTGCAGATGCAAGTGCACCACCATTCAAATCATTCCTGGTTCCCGTTCCCACATCCAATTCAACAGCCGGAAGCCCTTGAGCTCAATTCCGACAGGCTGTTGGAGCTGACGTCATCACACAAGTGATGACGTCAGCTTAAAGAGCGAAAAAAAAAAAAGTTGAAATAAAAGCTGGGAAAAATTCGGAAATGAAGGGGTGCCACTCGGGAATCAAGTCACCCCATTATTTGGACCCAAAAACATGGTAAAAACAGAGTAATTCGAGATAGCTGAGAGGTATGCAGATTCCTCATCAGAAGGGATGATGGGCTTCCAGCCACCTCTCTGTTTCAGGATTTCTAAAATATCTGCAAATGAGAAATCTTCAGAGGGTGACCGTGGGGACCCTTCTGACTCATCGAGGTCAATGTCTGAGGTGATTGACTCATCTGGTGAGTCCAGATGCTTCCTCTTGCATGTTTTCTTCTGAGGAGCCTCCTCAGAAAGGTATTCTGGGGAGGACTCTGGAGAGTGTGACTCGCCCAATGGAGCTACCGGAGGCCCTAAATCTTCACTGTCCTGAATATGGGATGGTGTTGAGACAGATGCCAGTGTCCGGGAAAGACTACAAGTACCCTTGTGTAGAGCTGTAGGCAGGGGCAGCACACTCCTCATCAGCTGGAAAGTAGGTCCACCTGGCTCTGAAGAAGCAGAAGGAACCCCTGACTCTAAGACCGGCTCCGAGCCCAATGTAGGAGCAGAGCTCACCTGTGCCGAAACCCCAAGAGTTAAGCTCTGAACCGAAGAGACTCTGGCCCGAGTGTCCCCCCCAGAACCAACCGGAGAGCTTCTGCTCCCAGACACCCCAGAAGGCACCAATGGTTTCGAACCAGACAACGGTTTTGAAATCTCCTGAACGGGTCTTGGTACTTAAGATTCTACAGCAAATGGTACCTGGCACTCCAGCTCCAAAGATCCAACTTGGCTCGGACGCTAATCAACACGGATGAAAGAGTCTTAGTTGGCTCTGGAATCGGTTGGGTTGTAGCCGAAAATAATTTAGCCAGAGCCGGTGACTTAAGAAGTCTGCGCACCACCCTATCCACATCATCATCTGATAAGTTTCTAGAGGACCTGGAGGAAAGGGTAGGTGAGTGAGATCTCTCCAGTATGGGAGATCTTAAGGTAAGGGAGACCGGTAATAACTCAGTGGATCGGCTCCGAACGATGTAGAGCTGATGGACTTGACTTGTCCAATTCCAAGATTTCTCTCCGTTCCGAATCCTGTGGAGCCAAAGAGATTGATTTGTCAGAAGAAAGTTTTAATATTTTCTCTGGTGGTTCCGAATGACCAGATGAGGAAGAAGAAGAAGGTCTCTTTGAAGGCTCATCACTTCTTGAAAAAGGGGACTTGGGCTTAGAGGAGGTACTCTGACTCTCTAAAGCTTCAGAGAATAGAGTTTTTAGTAGCCCTCTATCAACTTATTCTTTCTCTCTTGCAAAACTCATGAATTGAAATAATGACAGAAAGTACAGGATTCCTGCAGGTGAATGGCTCCCAAGCAATAAACACAAACACTATGACCATTAGTTAAGAGACATTTTTTGTGAACATTTTTGACACTTTTTAAAGCCAGATGGCTTTGGTTCCTTCATTCCTTCTCTCTACTTTCCTTAGACATTATGAGAAGGAAGCACAACTACAAAACACTATAAAGTGAAAGCATTAACTACAGGAAACACGAAGTTGAAAAATACATGTAATATGTCAAGCCTAATAGCACTCTATAAGAATATAAACTCACAGCACATCTATTTTAAGTGTGTGTGTATAGATATATGTATGTATATATGTGTGTACATATAGACATATGTATAGAAATTAAAGTATAGCTCTGCCCTCTAAATTAAACGGGCGCTAGGCGCTCTAACTTAAACGGACCTAGCACTGCTACTAAATGAGAAAAACTAGCTAAGGAAACAAAAAAATGAGCTAAGCCCTCTAATTTAAATGGGCACTTGGCTCTCTAACTCAAACGAGCCAAGAATCACTAATAATGAATACACACACTAGAAAAATGGACTTCAAAGATTTCCGACGGGATAAAAAAGAAAACAGGCCTGCGACTAAAGGAGATGGCCAACTAAGCAACAATCACATTAATGTAAAATATAAACAGCACAACAACAGCAGAAAGAAAATTATCTATATAAATCAGCTATAACTAAGTGCAGGACAACAGTTACGAAAAATACAAGATATACAAATTTTTCAAAAACTTAGCCATGGCCAAGAAGAAGAGCCGTCAATCTTGTTAAGCGGCAAACGAGATCTGGGGAATCACACACTGCATGATGGGATAGGTATTCAGCCACGAGCCAAGTGAAAGACTTCAAACTATAGTATGCAGATGATCCTTGGCTCCAAACTCAACCAGTAAGAATGAAGGCGAGATAGGACAACATAACATCTGGAGTTTTGCTCACATTGTTAAACTTGTGGGTGGACTGTAAAACACGTAGCACACTGTCATTAATGCTTAGAAGGACACTAAAAGGAAAAGTAACCAAGTAAAACAATTTTTGTTCTTATCAATATTTGTATAAAATATTTCATGACAATTTACATTGTTATACTGCAAAGCAATTTTCTATACTGTGCAGTTGGGGGTATTTAAAAATGTGTGGGGGGGTCTTCGGCGACTTTTGTATTACATTAAGAATATTAAAGTAAACTAGTACATTTTCTTAGCTGTATGAAATATACGCTTTACAATAACAAGATAAAGGCTGGACATAAAGAAGTATAAGTTAATAGAACGCTATGATTTTAGACTGCTGAGATGGGGTGGAGTGTAACAGCGTATTGATTATAAGAAGAATTTCCCTTAGTTTTGTAAACAAACAGGCTTGAAAAATATGACAAAATGATGAAAGGCATGAAACGTTAAGTTTCTTGCATCTACAAAAATATTACCTTATTTCCATTATCAAAAGCTCTCAGTGGTAGTTAAGAAGCCTGCAGCTGAAGACAGTTAACTACAATAATTCTGTACATTGTATTCAGAGTGAAATTTATCAAGTTTCCTTCATGTATCTGCAAAGTTGCTAGCCATTTATTTCTCACTAATGACTAGTTTCACATGGAAATAATCTGTTTACAGGTGGAACAAATTAATTCTGAGAGTTCTGCGCAAACTTTGCTGAGGACAATGCAGAATGTAAATGACACAATGGCAAGGGGTTCATATTATATAAATGAATGTTCATAATTTCGAACACTCTAAAGAGCGAAAATGCTGGCCCTCGAAGTGCTTTTGTGGGATCGCAGTACAGTGAAGGTCAGAATATTTGCCCTTTCCTCACTGTAGTGTGATCTTGGAGTTGGTATATATATTTAGTGGGGGGGGTGAGGGGCACCGCCCCCCGACAATAACGAGTTTGAGGTCCAGCATTTTTGCTCTTTAGAGTGTTCGATATTATGAACATACGTTCATATAATACAAATCCAATGGCAAGCTATGCAATGAAAAACAAAGTTTGTACTTACAAGTGAATAAGCAATAGCAGCTTCTCCAACAGCCTTAACACTTTAATGCATTTAATAGAACAGTACACCTTTACTTAAAGGCAGCCAAGTGCACCTTTTCATAGGGTATAAGTTAACATTTTCTCAGAAAGCACGCAAGCTGTTTTTCACACCTGGACAGGAAATGGATATAAGCAAAGAACCTGCAGCAATCAGTATAAGTTGGAACACAAGCTGTAATGTACACTTTAGCATGGATAAACTTAACTTTAGATTAGGTAATGCCTATGGGTACAGATATCAATTTGCAGCAACTGGTCCTAGATTGAGGATTAAATTTCATTTTTTAAAAATGTATAAAGTTTTGCTTACTTCTTCTAAGTTAATAGGAGATGGAGGTGTCCTGAAAATATATTTAGTTTGATGGTTGTTCATTACAGCAAAAAGTCTTGAGAAAAATGCTACACATGTTCAGGTGGAGACGAGAAGAAACAACTTTATAAACGACCAGCCTTCCAACATTAGTATGTGTATGCAAGACAAAAATTGGAAATACGCACTCCAAAAACTGTCATGTATTGTAGTAGTTGGGAACAATAGCTTTTCATTCTAATGGTTACTCTATCCATATTATGTTGGAATACAAAAGGCCATAGAGGTATAGACAAAAAAGAAACGATGCTGAATTATTTTTAAAAAATGCAGAATGCAAACATCAATGCAGCTACAGACACAGAGAAAGAAATGAGCATATGAATTTCATTAAGAAAGGATTTCAAGTTGGATATTCAGCAGAATATTCCACCAAAAACTGCAATTATGGAGCTTAAGAAAAGTTTGGGAAATACAATCAGCTTTCTTCAAGGGATATTACTTACAGGTGGGGAGTGAAACTTGATGACTTGCAATGGAGAGGATTTATCGGGGGAACCTAGAAGAGAAATATAACAGAAGTGTAGAGTTCTGAAGAAATTTAAGAAAATCTTTGGCATGGAAGATGTGAATTCAGTAGTACGAACTCAGAAATTACCTATTATTCCACAAGGTACAATATCTTCCATATTTTATTACGTTCATCCCTCCTAATACTACTTCAAGATACTTCCCTGCAGATTGATTATACACTACCATTTTTGTCTCATTTCCTCCTACTTTAACTATTAGTTGGAAGAAATAAAACAATGGATAAAAATTATACTCCACAGGCGCATATGCACTTAACTGAAAGCTTTGACAGACACAGAATAAAGGTTTCAGATCATGCACCAATAACCAGTAAAATAAAATGCAGTGCACTGAAGGAAAAATGAGTCACTAATATTTTTGTACCTACCTGTTAGAGAGAGAGAGAGAGAGGAATTTAAGGAATGGGTGATGAAAATTATTTGACTGCTTTAGGGAACAACGAAATTTTTTCAGAAGGAATAGCTAATGAGTGGGATAAAATGAAAATGAAGTTGAAAAAAGGGGTGAAATGAATCCGAAATAGATATGGATACGAAAAAAAATAGGAATTACTTAGAAAGGATGAAGTACTGCAGAATAAGGAGAATCTTAAAGAACAAAAAGAGTACCAACTGCTAAGGGCTAGAGAGAAAATACAGAAGTATTTTTGGATAATGTGTAAGACTTTAGAGAGAGAATACTGTTAACTCCAGAGAGCAAAAAACTTATAGTACAACGTGTTAGGCAAAAAAAAAAAAAAAAAAAACAGAAGAAAGGGTTGACACTAAACTTAGGAAGTCTATGACAAAAAATGATCTCATAGAGATAGTAAGAGATATTTTGGAAATGTTATGAAAATTTTTATAAAGCAATGGAATGTAGAATCCAAGAACGAGCACAGATGCAAATATTTATGGAAACTTAATTATGCCAAGGTTACAGGAGGAGAAGGTGCAACAACTACTAGTTAAATTAGGAGGAAATGAGATAAGAATTGTGGTGTATAATACATCTGCAGGGCGGTCTCTCAGAAAAGATGGTAGTTAGGAGGGATGAAAGTGATAAAGATCTGGAAGATGTTAATAGTGTTTAAAAGCAGAGGAACCGCCAGCACCTTGGAAGAAAACTGTGGAGGCTATATTACCCAAAGAGGGTAAAGACTCATCAGACCCTGCTTCATATAAGTCCATTTCAATTTTAAACAATGATTATTATAAATAGTTTATGCCTATACTAAGCTAAAAAATGGCAAATATATTGCCAAAATTGACAGACATGGAATGTGGTTTTGAGGAGGGGAGGCAAACATTTGACAACATTAATACGACAATGATGATTCAGAGGGAAGCACAATGTAATAATACTGCAGTAGCTGTTATTGGATTTTGATGCAAAAAAAAGCATTCAACAGGGTAAGCTGGGGTTTTATTAGTAGGGAAATAAAAATATTTGCATTCCATGCTGCAATAATAAAAGGTTAATTAGGAAGATCTATGAAAGATCGGAGGAAAGAATTACAGTAGGAAAGTTCTACTCCTATAAGTTGTGTTTGAGCAGGGGAACCAGGAAGGGGTATTCTCTTTTCTCTTTGTTATCTGCTTTACATTCTAAGCCATTGGCAAAGAATATAAGGGACTCAGAAATCCAAGGACATGACTGGTATGGTAATCAGGGAAACAATGGCTTTAGTTGTAAAGGATACTATTTTGCACTTGATAAGTTAAGAAAAGGACATCTTGGTGTTGCAAATATTTTGAGACAGCTTAAAGTCTTTTAAGTATATAAAACTAATGAAGATAAACAAAGGTTACAGCTGTAAATTATGGACCCACATATGAAATGTTTTAGCAATGCCCATATTTATAAGGATACAATAAGCTGAATTATTTAGGAGTATATTATTAAAAAGTCGCTGCTATGAAAGCTGAGGATATGTGGGAAGAGACTGAACAAAAAGAGAAAACAAAAACTGAAAAACGGGCTGCTCTTATTTATCGGCATGGATAGTAAGATACAAGCAGTGAAATTTTTTAGTCCCTTCAGTTTTATGTACAGGTCAGGTATATTTTTATCAACCAGAGGAAATGTTGTGAGCAATAATTAAAAAAAGAGTTGAAGAAATTTACCTGGGAGGGGAAGAGGGCAAGAGTTAAGAGGGATAATCTAACCCTCCAAAACAGAAGAAGGTGGTTTAGGACTACCTGATTTGAAGGGATATTTTAGAGCTGCCCAGTTAAGGATCATACACATAACACAAGCAGAAGATTATAATTCAAAGTGGAAAGGGATGATAATGAAGCAGGAAGGGAATTCAAGAAAGAAAGAATGGGATTTTGAATGCAGATCCTTAAGAAGAACAACAACCATGCAGAATTTTCTATCCATAAACTTGTAGAAAGTATTCCAAGAAATAAGCCAATGTGGGAATGGAGAAAGGAGATTTTGCCAATAAGCATGGCTGCAAGTAGGGGTAGAGAAAATAGGCAATAAGGGGCTGGAAATTACTGAAGAAAACTGGCAAAGGAACCACGGTACTTGGTGAAATAACTAGCAAGGGACAGGTAACAGAATGAGAAGAGGCCAAGAAGTCTGGACTGCAGGTCACAGACTGCCTTCCCTACCAGGGACTGCTATCGGAGTATAGGCAAACAGAAAGGGATAGGGGAGCTCTAAGTGAATCATTGGCTCTAGTAGAGTTTTTGGGCAAATCTAAAATAGCTACTGCAGTTAAAAGAGGGATAAACTGTCAAATAAAACATTGCAGGATAACTATAAAAATATATCAGAGAAGGTTAGAAAAGAATGGAAAAACAGACTAGAAAGCAATTTACAAGAGAACAATGGGAAGACACGAGTATGACTCCCAAGGATGCAACAAAGTTCAGAAGGTTGAGGATTTTTACTTGGAAGTGTTTGCATAGATAATTTAATACCCCAGACAAACTTCAAAGAATTTTTCCTCAAGTAGATTGCAAATGTTGGGAGTTGTGATGAGGAAGAAAGAGGTAACTTATAAACAGGTCATTCTTTGCATCCTACATTCCCTCTCTCTGGAAAAAGACACTATCTCTATATACAAAGAAGGAACTTCAACAGACAATACTAACTTTAGAACTATCGCCATCTTATCCCAACTCTCCAAACTACATGAAAAATATATTCAGCAAAATTGCTAAACTATCTCCTTCAAGAAAAACTCCCATCCCCAACACAACATGGCTACCAACCGTTCCACAGTACTAACACTGAGTGTCTAGCCTATATAGATACTGCCAACAAAGCTGAAGTTAATGGCAAACTTGTCTCCTTATTTCTAGACTTTTCTGAAGTATTTGACACAGCTTGTTAAAGCAGGTGTGCCTCTCAGCCCACCTTTCTATGGTTCAAAAGTTAAATGTCTAATGGGTATTAATCAGTAAAAATGGTACTCCACCCTCTCTCCATACCTCCCAGTCACCACCAGTGTACCACAAGGCTCTATCCTTGGCCCTCTACTCTAACATTCTCACCAACATCCTCCACACATCTGCAAAACAGGCCTGCCTAATACAATATGCAGATGACTCCAAACTCATTTGCACATCTGACAATATGGCACACCTCCCAAAAAATTACTCAGAAGCTTTAACAGTCACTGAAACATGGCTTTGTAACTCACAGCTCATGCTCAGCCCAAATCCCTTTCACATGAAAAAGGGAAATTTAGAGTAATTTCTCTTAATAATGCAAATATTGAAGTCCCTTCTCATACCAAATTCTTTAGAATGATAGTGAATAATAATCTTAAATTCGACCTGCCTATACAAAACTGCATAAAAAAAAAAAATCAAAAACTAGGAATACTTTACGGAGCCAAAAACTCTCTCATCAACGTAAATAAACCTACACTTGCCACTACTTACCCCCCCCCCCCCGACAAATCTTCTCTATGGAGCTCAGATCCTTACTAATCTTCAGGTATCACAAAAATCAAAACTTGAGCAATGTTACAGCAATGTTGCTAAATTTGCAGCAAATACCCCTTTCAGAACACACTACTGTATAGTACAAAAAAACCTAAATTAGTTAAAACTACCACATCAAATAATATATACACAGTTTCTTACCACCCATAAAATTATCCATCAGTCACGTGCTAGTTCGGTAGTAAACACTATTTTACACAACTATGTTCCCAGTCATTTATTATGATCAAATGACCAAAAACTCGTTATCTGTCTACAAACCTATAAAACCTGCTGGGAATTGTCTGTACTCATACCATGTTGCTAAAGCCTAGAACTCCTTATCTATATCCATCAGTTCAATACTCTCCTTCCCATCCTTCCATTCTGAAATACTTCCTACCCAAAAATCAGTCTCTGTTCTTACTCAACACCAGGATGAACTATATCCCTAAATATGAACAAGTATCTATTTATAACTTACACCGCCTTACTCTTCTTCACTCACTTCATTACTTCTATCAATTTCTATCCCCTGGCTTTCTCTCTAAATATACCGTAAGCCTGCTTTTCTCTCACTTCATATTGCAATTCCTGTTTGTATTACACTAACTTACCATTAAATTCTCTAAAAATTGGGTAAAATTTCTCCAAATAATAAATCACTGTGATATAGCTTATATCCATTCTTAACACATTTTCATATTATATTTAATTTGATAAAATCATTTAAACTGTATATGTTTTTGTATTATTTTTGAAGTCTGTAAAATTACTGTTCTTACAAAGATTTTGTAATACTTTTGATTTTTTTTCCCTGGGCCTCTGCTAAAAATGGGCTCCTTACCCACTCAGTCATTCCTGGCAAAAAATGTCAACAAATAAGTAAAAAAACAAACTGTGAATACTGTATATTTTTAGGACTATAATGAGCTGGCAGATTTTAACAATTCCTTGTAGAGTACGCCATCAGAAATAAATGGCTGTAACTAAAGAAATAATTCTTTACAGCTGGGACACAGGATCTGAACTGCCAAGACATACTAGGGGCTTATTAAGTATAATTCTATTGGCTGCCAAAAACAAGTATTAAAAAATGGAAATCAAAATCTAAACCAAATAAATATTGTAGTTTACAAGTGGGATTTTAGAAAAGGGAAGAAAATTACAAAGAAATAAATGGAATTTGTGGCAACAATACATGCGGAATAATGTTCAAGAGGAACAGGATTGAGGCAAAACGGAAGGGAGGAATTCAGCAAATTTATGCAATGTTGGACTGAATGACAGTTATGAAGAAAAAAAAGGAAATCGCTATATAATGTATGTAAATGAAAACAGTTTGTTTTCTTTTCTATTAATGTATGTGTGCCTCTTATGTGATAATTTAATAAATGTGTTTAAAAAATACACTTATTTTCCCTACTCCATAACCCCAAGATCACATTATATTAACTTCTATTTAGCCTTGCTTACCTTGTTACAGAGTAAACAAAGCATGGATATATTATAACTAAGGAAAGAATACTCTCTTGCTTTCATATCTTTAGCATATACACTGGTCAATAAGCCTCCCCAATCCTCACATTTAAAATAACCCCACACTGCACCTTATACAAAACTGCTTTATAACATGCAATTTATATCATAAATATCGATGATAAAAAATGATTTATAGTTAGTTACTTCTTCATTCCCTTCAATGTCCTTCAAACCATTAATGACAAAGTGGGGTATATGCTTTATATTTCACCTACCACTTTAACACAGTCAACACATTTCCAATCTGTCCACGATATTAATTATAAAAACTCAATAACCACATAGAAGAGAAGGTCCAGTCCCTCAGTAGGTAACAAAATTTTTTAATGAACAGGCAGAATTAGTGCTTTTGTCTTGTGTACAAAACTTCATCAGATGCCCCCATTCAAAATGTCATCCTATTTATATTATACTTAATTGTTCCCAATTACACAATTAAAACAATAAAACAATTTACTTAAAATTAAAACAGTGAGCAAAAACACTTGAAAATATCCATTAAACCTGCAAGGATGTTATTATACATTCCTAAAGAACCACCTTAAATAATGTGTGCGTAATGGTGGTTTTATTAAATTTGTGAAGCTCTCAGCATTAATACAGGTTTAATAGTAATATATTTGTTTAAACCAGGATATATATTAGACTTTAACCTAAGTTGCCATTTAAGTTCTTTATTTAATAATACATTCCTTGTATCCCCCCCTCGGGTTAACTTTTGACAACATCTATAATCCCAAATTTAAAAGCACTGAAAGAGGAAAAACTCAATGTGTTTTTATCTAGTGAATTGGTCTCTTTCTTAGACTTAATATCGCGGATGTGCTCATACATCCTATCCTTGAAAGCCCTTTCCGTTTTTCCTTACATAGAATGCAGGGCATCCTCCACAAATGGCCAAATACACTAACATTTTTGTATTACAAATACCTCTACCAAACCCTACTCTACTGTTCAATCCATTTTGTAAGCATACACTTTTATCCTTTATAACGTATGGACACTGCTTACATCTTCCACATGAGATAGTAGCCTTTTTAATGTTAAAGTTATACACATCAAATTGTTCAAATTCACTTTTAAAATGTTTTCCGGTCCTAAAAGAAAGTACAGGCTCCTGTCCTACCACCTCATGTAATTCTTTATTTACCTTAAGCATACTCCAATTAACCTTTACGATGTTCATAAAAGGCCCTGTGAAACCATTAAATTCCGTTAGACATGCTTTTTGGTATTTCCTGTTTTTTCCATGTTTATTAAATTCATCTAAAGACTCTCCCAAAATGGCCTTATATCTGGTACCCCACCCTCTATATACTTCCTCCAGAACACCCTGGATGATGTCCACAGGGTATCCCCTGTCCAAAAACATTCCTCTGAGGTTATCAAATTCTCCTTCAAGATCTTTCCTATCCGAGGTCATCCTAGCAATTCACACTGCTTGTCCCTTAATCAAACTTTTTTCTGGAACATAGGGTGATTACTGGTGTAATGTAAATAACTGTTGCACCATGTATTTTTTCTGTATATTCTAGACTTAAAGCCTTCCTTAGTCTGAAAAATAGTGGCATCCAAATAATTTATACTTTCTTTTTCCCATGTATAAGTAAATTTGAAAAAGGTAGTGCACCCATTAAGATGTCGCATAAAAGAGTTAACACTCTCCTTGCCCCCCCCTCCCAAAAAACAAATATATCGTCCAAAAATCTTACGTACAGACGTATATTGTTTGTGTAGGGACTATTAAATACATAACAATGTTCCCACTCCAATATAACCAGGTTGGCATAAATGGGGGCACACTCTGCCCCCATTGCCACACCACTGATTTGCTGGTAGCGTTCCCCCTGGAAGTGTATATAGTTATGGTCAAGCACCACTTCCATAAGTTCCAAAATCAGTTGAATTTTGTCACTTGACATGGTGGAAAACTTGTTTATACTATCACTAAAATACTGATTGCCTTCATGTCTCAGGATGCTCATAAACAAGTCTGACATCTATGGTAAGAAACCCAAGGTTTTCTTTCCATACCTCCTGTGTTAGTTTGCTTAGAAACTCCCATGAATCCTTTATTAAATGATTTGTCTCACCTACAATTTCTTTTGTCCAATGGTCAATGTAAACTGCCAGAGGATGTGTTTTAGAACCTTTGGCAGAAACACTGGTCTAAACGGTGGATCTTTAACACATCTGTGGACCTTGGGCACCCCAAAGCCGTTAGGAATAATAGGATTGTTTTGTTTTAGGATGTAAAAGGTTTTCCCATTAATTCTGTTTTCTAATAAATACTCCTCTAATAAGGAATCAATGTTGCCATAGGCTATCATGATCTAATTTTTAGAAACTGGGGAATAAGTATCACTGTCCAAAAGAATTCTAGTTATGGCATTGTTGTATTCTTCCGTAACATACAATACTACTCCCCCTACCTTGTCAGGTTTCATGACATGTATACCCGACTCATTCTTCAAATCTTTAAACAACGTTTCTACACTGTCCAAGTTGGGGGGTCCCACGTTGTTCCTGTTTCTATTGTATGCCTCATATATCTCATCAGTCACACATTTTTCAAACATCATTTGGGCAGGATGGAGGGGCGGGTTAATAATACTTTTTCTGTTTAAACCTGTGTCATAACTATTCTCCACTTCACCAGAATTTTTGAAAAGCATCTGCAAATTAAGCTTCCTAAGATCAAGTTTGAAATCCACAAGAATGTTAGCCAGATCACCATAACTAGTAGACACAAATTTAAACCCTTTAGAGAAAATGTTAAAATGTTCCTTTTTAAGTACTAAAGGTGTGTAGTTGAAAATTTTGAATCCCTTAAATTCAACTGCAATTCCCTCAGTTATCAACCACTGGAACATTTTCACTTTCCTTCCTACTTTCTTCCAACCCTGGTTCTCCCCATGTGTCATGTGCCCATGATGCTGCCCAGAGTCCATGTTGTGTCGAGTCTTGTTGGCCAGTCTCTCTGACCTTCTCACTGTAAAAAAAACATTCATTTTGTTCAGAGAAGGAATCTAACTCGTCCAATCCCCTATGTGTTGTTCGACTAATCCTCTCCACCTGTGGATATTCCTTAGCCCCTTCCACTGTGGGTTTAAACTCATTCCCCTTCTTGTTTTTATTTTCATTTCTGCATGGCCCTGTATATACCTTTCCCTCCGCATATTGATTCTGATCTCTAGCCAACTTTTTTTGTTTTTTTCAAAAATATATTACTAATTCTTTTGTTGACCCTAAATAAAACTTTATTCCAATCTGTCTTGGCCATTTCATTTTGGAAAACCCCATTTCACATCTAATCTTATATGCAATTGGAATAATGCCTTACAGTTTCCTATCTGTTCACTAACTTCACAATGTTGCTGGTCCGCCTGATCATCTAAATTCGAAAACTAGCCTATAGTTTAAATCCAAGGTAATTCTGATTCTTCTAATCAACTCCACAGCTTTTGTTCTGTCACTCAAGCACTCTTCCTTGGAAGATGGAAAATAATTCACTGGAAAAGTCCCTCCCATGGGCTTTGTATATTGTCAAAAAATGAAAAGCAGAGTTTTCTTCTGCTTGCTGTCTCACCCTTTGTTGGCTAAACTATCTTCGTTCCTACTTAGTCTGTACTGCATCCAAAAAGCTTTGATCCACCAAGAAAAAGTATTCAGAAAAAAGTTGGATACTGGCTTATCCAGGTAATGAAAAGTATACTGCAGCACACACTTTTTAAAATAGAATACTCACACAATATATAGGGATGACACTAAACATAGGCAGATTTGACAGATATTAGTGAGCTCTAATTGTCCCATTTCATGGGCTTTTATTAAAAAGTCCTTTGAGTTTACGTTATCATCTCCCATTTTCTACATGGGGTAGGGGTGTCATGTCAACTGTCACAATCTCTCTTGATTCAATAATACTGTCATACCTCTTCAAAGGTCATGCTAGACTGTCAAAAGTCATCTCTCACACAACACACCCATCTCTTTGCTGGATGCTCTCGTTTCCACTTGCCATCTTCCTGTCTGTCCCAAATGTTATTCACCAGATTGTCTTCTGCTTTCCAGCACATGTGCCCATGCCACCTTAACCTGTTCTCATTCACCATGTCTGAAACTGGAGATGTTTGACCTTCTGCTTGGATATCCTCTCATCTATTCCATAGTGTGCATCCTGCCACCTGTCTCAGGCTCTTCATCTCTAGCACCTCTAAACTCCCTCAACTGCTCTGCTTTCACTGTTCATGTTTGTGAACTATACAGTAGTACTGGTTGCACCACAGTTTTGTAAATCATATGTTTCAGCATATTTGTCAGTCTTTTACCACATATTACTCCTGGCACTCTGTGCCAGTTAGCTGCAATTTCTCTACTTCTAGCTTTGACCTTCTCATTAAGACTGCCCTTTTCAGCAACCAGTCCTCCCAGACACTTGAAGTTGTTAACCTGTTGCACTATTTGCCCTTCTATCTCGATTCTCAGCTTCTTCTGATTTCCCCATTTATTGCAATTACTACAGTCTTATCAATACTTGGTGTCATCCAGTGTTTTCAGTTTGTATTCCATTCCCCTATCATTTTCTGAAGTTCTTGTTCAGAGTCTGCTTGTAATGCCATATCATCTGCATAAAGCAGCTTTGCAGAACTGTCCCCGCTGACCTTTTGGTTAATGAAGTCCATCAAAAGCATGAACAACTGTGATCTGAGAAATGAACAGTGATGCACACCCACTCCTACCAGTAACCCTTTGCAAATTCAAATACTGTTTGTACTTAAGTCATTGGGTCCTTGTACTGACCCTGCACTAATTCTGTCAATGTCACAGACTTTGAATCATCATAGGTCTGCCCAGAGCAGCCTTCTTGGAACCCAGGCATATGCCTTCTCCAAGCTTAGGAATGCCAGTTGGACTCCTTTCTCATTTCTAGATTCTTCTCAACTACCGGCCTTACTGCAAATGATGACTCAGCTTTGACGCATCCTGATATGAATTCAAACTGCTCATCTCCCATCATACTTTCTACTACTCTGTATATTTATCAATCGACCTCTCCAGAACTTCCATGCAGTCTAACAGCTGTTTTGATTCCTTTGTTCTTGTACACTGGCACTAGAATGTTTATTCTCCCATCATCTTACAGAAACCTTACTTCTCATACTGCTCTAACTGCCTTCTGGGGACATTTCTACCTTAACGGACCCAATATCTTGATCATACATTAACGTGCTGCTTTCCTAGACTTCATTTTCTTAAGTATTGTTCTTACTTCTAGGATGGGCTAGAACGGGCTCTTCTTCTTTCATTATAAGTTGTGCCTGGGGCAGTACTGTTTCTGTGTTTTATTTTTCTTTCAGAAGCTACTGGAACAGTTTTCCATCTCTTCTTGTTATTCTGTGGACTGGCAATCAGGTTGCTGCTGACATCCGTAATGAAGGATATCTGATGACTTTCTTCATTACCTTTCAAGTCTTTGACTTCATTTTCTGAGGCTGGTGGAGTGCCTATGATGCTATTTTGGTCTCAGCCAACTAGTATTCCATCTTCGCCTAGTCAGTCTTTTCCGTCTCCCAGTTTATCCTGCACTCTTTTTTTCATGGCTTCCCTGACTTCTGCATTCCACCTTCTACCACCAGCTTTCCTTTTGTACCATATTTCCATAACTGGCTCAAAGCAGCATATCTGTTATATAGTCTTCACACATGCTGTTTTGAGGCTCGGCTATTCTTCTTCAACTCCACCTATTTCCTCCTCTTCATGAGGTGCTAGAGCACAGATTATTTCCTTGAACTTGAGAACTTTCACTCCAACTGACTTCCAGGTCTCTGTGGACCTCAGAGCTTTCTCTGACCACTCCTTGCAGCTAGCTGAGGTGATCAGTGGTTTATGTTGTGGGCTAACAGTTTCACAGGGGATGACTTGGCATTCACAGATTCTGCCCCAGTGCCCTTTGCTTACTAGCAGTAAGTCTACAGGAGTTGTATGTTGGTCTCTCATGTATGCGAGCTTGTGACACTCTCTCTTGCTGAACCATGTGTTGGCCACCATAAAGCCATTTGCCAGGCAAAATGGCTTCCTGGACTTCGGCACTCCACCGGCTATGTGCCAAACTGGTTATGGATGCCACCAGCCATACTCAACTGGAGGTAATAGTCAACCTGCTAGCTGACAGATTTGGAGATAACTTTACTCCACTGTCCCCTCCAGTCACCCCCCAAAATATACCTGCCACCATTCCTCAGCCTATCATCTCAAGAGAGCAGGTCATCTCAATGTTCTCCAAGGCCAAAAACACAGCATAAATGGGACCAGACATCATCCCAGGTTGTCTTTTAAACAACTTAAAACATGAGCTTGAAGACCGACTAACCACAGCCGAAGAAAGTACAGTTGTGTACACTTAACCATAAATGTAGATGTTCAAGTGTATTCACTGTTGCTGTCATCACATTTGGGTTATCTCTACCAGGGTAGCCCTCAGTCGGCCCGAATACCAGAGGCTTAGTATTTCTGCATCGGTTGCTGTTGCTTCTGGACTGACGTCAGGTCGTCAGTAGTATAACGTAAGGGAGCCAATGCCATTACATCAGTTTTTCTTGCCCCAACTGTCAGGAGCCCCCAAGTGGGAGCCAGTATATGGTGGAAGAACCCCACCAGTAGAAAGTAAATACTAAAAAGTTCCTTGCATGGAGAGAGAGAGAGAGAGAGAAGGAGGATGGCGAGAGGGAAACCAGGACTGCAACAGTGAATACACTCGAACATCTACATTTATGGTAAGTGCACACAACTGTACTATGTTCTTCGTGTCATCACATTTGGGTTGATTCCCAAAGCTGAGGAAAAGGGTGAAGGCAGTCAATAAGACTAGGGGCTGGCCAAGACGCCCTGCAAGACTGCAGTGGCAAAGCCTGTCCTGGATTTGGAGAAGATAGGCAGGTGGTAATGCTTGGTGAAGGTATGAACAGATTACATGTTGCAGTCAGGGCTGCAGCGGTGGAGGTTGCTCTGGTAGAATGTGTCCTGACCCCCTTGGGGGGAGGTTTCCCGTGCTGCTTGTAGCAGAAATGGAAGCAGTGTGCTATCCATTTGGAAATGGTTTGCTTGGATATGGCCTTGCCCTCTGCTCCTGCAGCAAAGCTGACTAACAATTGATCAGTCTTTCTGAATGACTTAGTCCTGTCTAGATAGAATCTGAGCTGTCTGTGCACATCTAGAGTGTAGTATCCTTTCTCCCTTGTTTTGTGGGTTAGGGAAAAAGGTGGGCAAATTATTGGATTGGTTGAGAGCAACACTGGATACCACTTTTGGCATGAAGGATGGGTTAGTCCTGAGGGGCACCCTGTCAGCATGGAAGATGATGAAGGGCTCTACAGCCATGAGTGCTTGTAGCTCAGATACTCTTCTGGCTGAAGTGATGCTTCTGGGTGGCCTCAAGTTGCTAGCCCCTCTTAAGAACTGTTTGATAAAGGGGTGTGAGAAAAGTGGTTGCTCAGTGTTGAAATGAGCAGAGATAGCAAAGGCATGAAATTTAATAGAGGAAAAGGAGAGACCACTGTTTAGTAGGTCAGCTAGTTAATCCAGGATGAGAGGTAGGGCGGGCTGTGCCGTATCGGCTCCCTTAGCCTGCATCCAGGTGCAAAACCTTTTCAATTTGTCACCATAAGACTTTCTAGTGCTAGAATGTCTGGTCTCACGTATAACATCTAGAACCTGTTTACTGAGACTGGCAGCTTGTGCAGTGGTCGGAATAAGCCAGGCTGCCAAACTAAGCATCTGCAATTGGGGATGCATGAATTCTCCTTCCACCTGGGTTAGGAGGGTTGGGATCTGAGGGAGCTGCCATGGTGGCAGAAGGGACAGGCTACACAGCAGTGGGTACCAGTGCTGGCGAGGCCAGTCTGGAGCAATTAGAATTGCCCTTGGTTTTTCCTCCCTTACTTTGAGCAGTACCCTGGTAATGAGAGGTAGTGGGGGAAAACATAGACCAAGAGTTTGCTCCACTGGAAGGATAGGGAATCTACTTTCCAGGCTCTGCAGTGAGGCTCCCTGGTGCAGAACTTGCTTAGCTGATGGTTGGAGTGGGAAGCAAAGAGATCAACCTTCGGGGTGCCCCATTTCTGAGTTATTAGGGTGAAGGTTCTTTGGTCTAAGCTGCCACTCGTGTGGGTCCAAAAGATTTCTACTCAAGTTGTCTGCCAGAGAGTTTAGAGAGCGTGACAAGAATTGTGTTAACAGGTGTAGTTGCGTGTCCGAGGCTGTGTGCCAAAGAGTCATGGTGAGCCTGCACAGAGGGTAGGAGTGAGTCCCTCCCTGCTTGTTGATACACCACATCACAGTGGTGTTGTCTGTTTTGATCAGTAGAACTCCAAGGGAGAGAAGGGGCCTGAAAGCTGTCAATGCGTGCTGAACAGCTAACATCTCTTTCTGGTTGATGTGCAGATGTATTTGATGTGGGCTCCATTGGCCATGTAAGCACCTGCCGTCCAGGTGTGCACCCCAGGCATAGTCTGATGCATCTGTGGTGAAGGTCTAGGCGGTGTGGGGTGGTGAGAAGGATAGTCCCTTGCTGTGGTAGAATGCTGCTGCCCACCATAGAAAATCTTTCCTTAGGCAAGGTATCACTGATATAAGAGTTTCCAAGTCTTGAAAGTGTTGACACTAACAGCTTTTTATGTACCACTGAAGTTCTCTCATATGCAGTCTGGCATATGGAATGAGTAGATGCAAGGTGCCATGAATCTCAGAGCATGCAGGATTTTTCTTGCGGATAACTGGGGTCTGGTGGCTAGTTGAGAGAAATAGGCTGTCAGGTAAGTTTGCTTTTCTGGAGTAAGGAATGCCATCTGGGATGCTGTGTCCAGGCTTGCTCCCAGGAATATAATCTTTTGGGTGGGTACTATTTTGGATTTCTTTTCGTTGACAGTGTACCCTAGGGAGGTCAGTAGGTCCTTTACAAAGGCCAGGTGCTTGAGTAGCTTGTCCTGACTGTCTTCCTGAATTAGGCAGTCGTCTATGTATGGGACGTTTGAATATTTCTTTGTCTGCAAAAAGCAATGGTGGGAGCCAGACATTTTGTGAAAACTCTGGGAGCAGAAGATAAGCCAAAGGGAAGTGCAGAAAACTGAAAAAAGATCCTGCCCTGAAACGTAGATATTTTCTGCATGATTCCCTGATTGGGATGTGGAGGTAGGCCTCTTTTAGGTCTAGGGTGGCTAACTAATCATTCTTGGAGAGCATGGGTAGTAGTTGTTGGAGGGTGAGCATTTTAAATTTTGAAATCACCAGGAAGGTGTTTAGAATGGATAGATTGAGGATGGGGTGCCAGGTGTCCTCTTTTCTGGGTACCAGGAAGAGCCTTAGGTAAAAACCTTGGCCTATTTGTTCTGCAGGAACGTGTTCTATTGCCTTCATAGAGAGCAGGGAAAGGACTTGCTTTTTGGCCTCTGCCCACTAGTTTGGAGGAAGATCTTGTAACCCTTTTGGCGTCGTAGTGTAGAAAGAAAATTTGTATCCCTGGGACACTATGTTGGACCCAGCAGTCATTGGTAATGGTGGCCCAGGTGCTTGCGTGGAAGGAGAGTTTTCCTCCTAGGGGCCAGTGCAGGTGGGTAGAGGGAGGGGTGGAAGTGGAGAGTCACTGTGAGCTCTTACCATAAGGGGGTGGCTTAGCACTCCCTGGTTCTGAAGTGGAGGAACTCCATTGCTTTGATCTACATTCCCTCTGGCTGTTGTCTGGGGGGTCTGCTTCCCCAGGGTTTGGGCTGAAGTGACCTAGTGGGGGCAGGAAAGGACGAGTGCTTGGAGGAGCAATGCCTACTGAACCTGGGTGGCTGGACCTGCAGGAAATCCTTAAATGTCTGCATAGATTTAGCTTTTTCTTCCATCTTTTTAAAGACCTCCTCTGCCTTGGTGCCAAATAAGTTGTCTTTGTTCATGGGTGCATCCAAATATTTGGATTTGACATGGTCTGGCAAGGGCTGTTCCTTAAGGCAAGCATGCATCCTAAGGCCAGAACCAGTGGCTGCTGCCCTGCAAGATGCTTCTAGGGCATCAACACCACAGTGCAAGGTGTGCTTAGTTACTTAACTTGCAGAATGCATTAACTCCTGTAACTCCATTTTCTGCACAAGCAGAAAAGATATTTTTTATTTGAGGAGTTCCATGATGTGTTGCTGAAATTGTAGCATATGGAACTGACAATTTAGTGCTCTAATAGCAACAGTAGCAGAGGTGTATACTTTTTTTACCCCATCTGTCTAATACCCGTGAATCCCTATCTGAGAGGGTGGGATTCTTAGCATAAGTTGCTTTAATTCCTTTAGGCTCTTGAGAAATAAAGTACAGTTGTATACCTACCATAAATGTAGATGTTCGAGTGTATTCACTGTTGCAGTCATTACACTTGGGGTGAAACCCAAAGGTGAGGTTGGGTGGCTGGGTCTAAATAGGATTCGGACAGGCTATAAGGCCCTGCAGAACTGCAGTGGCAAAGCCTGCTCTGGATTTAGAGTAGAGAGGTAAGTGGTAGTGCTTGGTAAAAGTGTGCACTGAGCTCCATGTTGCAGCCTCTAAAATGTCCTTGGTTGGTACGCCTCTGAGGAAGGCTGCTGAAATGGCTGCTGCTCTGGCTGAATGTGACCTAATGCCCTTAGGCACTGATTTGCCATGTTCTGAATAGCAGAAATGAATACAGTGGCCTATCCATTTTGAAATAGTCTGCTTTGAGATAGCCTTTCCTTGTGTTCCTGCAGCATATGCCACTAAGAGTTGCTCAGTCTTTCTGAAAGCTTTAGTTCTGTCCAAGTAGAAGCGTAGCTGTCTGTGTATGTCCAAAGAATGCAGGAGTCTCTCACCCTTATTCTGTGGGTTTGGATAAAAAGTAGGCAAATGAATGGTTTGGTTAAGGGCCACACTGGACACTACACCTTAGGCATAAAAGTGGGGTTAGTCCTCAGAAAAACCCTGTCTGGATGGAAGATGATAAAAGGTTCCACAGCCATAAGTGCCTGTAACTCTGAGACTCGTCTTGCAGAGGTTATTGCTAGGAGCAGAGCTGTTTTCCAAGATAAGAACTTTATTTCAGCTGAACTGGCTGGCTCAAAAGGCGGTAGTGTGAGTTTTTCCAAGAAATAATTAAGGTCCCATGCAGGTATTGGTGCTCTCCTTGGGGGTCTTATGTCTTTGGCCCCTCTGAAGTACTGCTTTAGTAATGTTTGCGAAAAAATTGGTGGTTCCATATTATAATGAGCTGAAATGGCAGAGGCATGGATTTTAACTGATGAAAAAGATAGGTCTTTGTCCAGCATCTCAGTAAGGTATTGTAAAATCTGAGGAATATTTGGTGCAAACGTGTCAATTCCTTGTGCCTGGTTCCAAGCACAGAATCTTTTCCACTTTTCTGCATAAGATTTCCTGGTACTGGGCCTCCTGGCCTCCAAAATAACATCCATCACTGCTTTAGAGAGAGGTGTGTTCTGAATGGCTACATTATCCGCCATGCTGCCAGATTTAAGGTTTTGAGTTGGCTGTGCAGAATCTGATTGTGTCATTGAGTCAGTAAGTGAGGAATTAGAGGCAATGTCCACACTGGGCCCTGAGACAAGCTCTTTAGGATTGGGTATCAGTGCTGGCGGGGCAAGTCTGGAGCAATCAGAATAATTTTTGGCTTCTCTTGTCTGACCTTTAGGAGTACCTTGGGGAGGAGAGGCAGAGGAGGAAAGGCATTATGTTAGGTTTTTCCAGCTGAATGATACAGTGTCTACATTCCATGCTTGCTTGTGATAAGTCCTTGTGCAGAATCTCTGTAGTTGGCAGTTGTGAGGGGTGGCAAATAGATCTATGTCTGGGCATCCCCATTTTTTTGTTATCATGCTGAAGACTTGTGGATCCAGTTTCCACTCGTGGGGATCCGTGATGTTTCTGCTTAGTTCGTCTGCCAGACTATTTTTCTTTCCTGGCAGGAATTGTGCTTGCAGGTGTACTTGAAAAGTCAATGCTGTGTACCACAAGGTCATGGCTTGTCTGCAGAGGGGGTAGGAATGTGCGCCTCCCTGCTTGTTTATGTACCACATGACTGTAGTATTGTCCGTCCTTATCAGTAGTTGTCCTGGATGAAGCAGATCCTTGAAAGCTGTCAGGGCATTCTGAACAGCTAGCATCTCTTTTTGATTGATATGAGGATGCAGTTGGCTTGTGGGCCATGTGCCCTGAATACATTTTCCTGCCATGTGGGCCCCAGGCATAATATGATGCATCATTTGTTATTGTCTGCCTGGCTGTGGGTAGGGTGAATGGCTGTCCCTTGTTGTGGTGACAGGCTTGTGCCCACCATCGAAACTCCTGTTGCAGGCAAGGAATGAGGGTAATTAATGTTTCCAGACTGTGACAATGTTGAGTCCAAACACTTTTTAGATACCATTGTAGTTTCCTCATATGCAGTCTGGCATATGGAATTAGCAGAATGCAGGATGCCATGAAGCCCATAGCCTGCAGAATTTTCCTTGCAGATAACTGGGTCTTTGCTGCCAACATTTTGAAGTAAGAAGTCAGTTGCCTTTGCTTGTCTGGCATGAGATAAGCCATCTGGGCAGTTGTATTTAAGCTTGCACCCAGGAATATTATCTCTTGGGAGGGTAATAGTTTTGATTTCTTTTCGTTTACTGTGTACCCTAGGCAAATTAATAATCTTTTTACAAATGCCAGATGCTTTAGTAGAATGTCCTTGTTCTCTGCTTGAATAAGGCAATCGTCCAAGTAAGGATATATTTGGATTCCTCTTTGTCTGCAAAATGCAATTACTGGTGCCAGGTATTTTGTGAAGACCCTGGGTGCAGTAGATAAGCCAAAGGGCAGTGCACAGAATTGGTAGTGCATTGAGCCAGCTATGAATCTGAGGTATCTTCTGTAAGATTGTCTGATTGGTACATGCAGGTACGTCTCTTTTAGGTCCAAAGTTACAAGCCAAGCGTTCTTGCCCAGCATGGGCAGAAGCTGCTGCAGAGTTAACATTTTGAATTTTGGAACGTCCAGAAATGTATTTGGAATAGACAGGTCCAGTATTGGTCTCCAGGCTTTGTCCTTTCTGGGTACCAAGAAAAGTCTTGAGTAAAATCCTTGTCCCTGCTCTTGCTGTGGTACTCGCTGAATGGCCCTCATGTCCATGAGGGATGAAACTTGTTTTTGTGCCTCTGCCCATTGATTGTGAGGCAGGTCTGGCATACCTTTTGCCCTTGGCAGGGTATAAAAGTGGAACCTGTAACCCTGGGACACTATATTCAAGACCCATTTGTCCTGGGTGATCATGTGCCAATTTGGAGAAAAAAGTGTTAGTTTTCCCCCTAAGGGGGCTGCCAAAAGATAAGTGCTTGGTGCTGGCAGAGGGAAGTCACTGGGACTGTTTCCTGTATGGCTGTGATTTGTCTTCTCCGCTTTTGGAGGTAGAAGCACCCCACTGTTTAGGCTTGTATGAGCCCTGGGGCTGGGATCTGCCTCTGGGGCATCTGTATCTGCCTCTTTGTGGCCTGTCTGACATTGGAAAGGACCAATTCTTTGTAGGCCAGTTCCTGCTAAATCTGGGTGGCTGTACTTGTAAAAAATCCTTTACTGTTTGCATAGATTTCGCTTTGTCCTCCATGTTCTTCAACCCCTCCTCTGCTTTAACAGCAAATAAAGTATCATGCTGTAATGGAGCATCTAGTAATTTTGCTTCAACTTGATCAGGCAGATTCTGTTCCTTTAACCAGGCATGCCTCCTAATGACAGAACCCGTAACTGCAGCCCTGCAAGAGGCCTCCAAGGAATCAAAACCACATTGCAATGTATGCTTTCCCACTTGTTCAGTAGCATGCAATAAATCCTGAATTTCCTTATTTTCTGCACAAATCAGAATTTTACAACATTTTCTGTTTTTGCAGTGACATTAAGTATTGTTGATATTTAAGCATATGAAATTGACAGTTTAAAGCCCTCACAGCCAAAGTAGCAGAAGTGTAAACCTTTTTTCCCCATCTGCCTACCTCCCTTGAATCCCTGTCAGAGGGGATAGGGTTTTTTGCAGTAGAAGCCTTGACCCCTTTGGGACCCTGAGAAACAGTTTATGGGTCAGCAGCAGGGTTTTTATAAAGGAATTTATGTAACTCTGGAACCCTGTAGTATCTGTCTGGTTTAACAGGGGCAGGGGGTAAAGAATCAGGAGAAAGGCCGGATTCTGAAAATACATCATCTACAATGTCTAACACAGGAGGAATAGCCAGAGGTCTGTGTTGAGATAGTAAAAGAAAATCTCTAAGCCTTTTCTTAGATTCTGAATAGTCTTGGCTCTCCCAATGGAAGTGCTCCCTCATGGTATGCACGGTTTCCCCAAAAGAATAGTCCTCAGGCGGGGATGCTGAAGGGATAAATTCTTCAGTATCAGAATCTTCATAAGGAGGAAGAGAGTATTCCTGTTCAGAGGAGGAATCAGAGGAAATGGAAACCTGATCTGAAGATTCATATTCTGTCTCTTGCCTAGGCCTCTTGTCAGGAGGGGGATGGGAACCCCTGATTAATGTAATTAGGTCTTCGGCCATTTTCAGCATCTGTTTTTTAGGCATGGAAGTCTGTCCAGGAGAATGCTGTACTTGTTTCTTTGCCTTTAGAGCTGCTTTAGTCTTGCTTTGGAAGCTGAAGTAGGCTTTACATATAACTGTGTAGCTCTGAAAACACCCTCAGAAGCCAATGCCTGCTCAGTGGCTCCGGACCCATCTGAGGGAATAGTTTCCAAGTGTCCAATACCTTGAGTATCCAGAGGCCTAGCTGGCTCCACATGGGAATTGTCAGCGGCCTGTGGCTCTGAGGTAGCGGGAGTCAGGGGCTGCGAAAGCGCCTCACTGAGTACCAGAGACTGGCTTAGCGGAAGCCTCGTCGGTTTTGGACCTCGGATGCCTGTCCTTTTCTTTTTCCTTGCACTTTTTAGAAACTCCGGTCGTCGGTTGTTCCGACGGCATTATATAATTGAATCTTCGGCCAAAGTAATGAAAAGCAAAATCGTACTGATGCTTAATAGTGCGTTGGTTAAATCTAGCACAAAACCGACAGCTAGCAATGTTGTGATCAGGGCCTATAAAATTCTTATGAGGTATTTGCTTCCCACAAGAAATACAACTGTTAACTTTTTCTAACATCGATCTGGAGCAAGAAAAAAGTTTCCCCCAACGGGGTACTTAGCTTTAATGAAGACTTCAAATCTGAAATTCGTCTTTGAAAATCTCAGGAGTCAGCCAACCGGCACTTGCGAACTGCTTTTGCTTTGGGCACCGCGCGGCAAGAAAGACTGAAGAAAATGGCGTTGGCTGCATCTTTTATACTCCTGGCGCACTGACGTCAGGGAAGAGGTGACAGCAACCGATGCCAGACCTAGACTTTGGAATTCAGGCCAACTGTGGGTAGCCTGCCAGCAGGATAACCCAAGTGTAATGACTGCAACAGTGAAACACGATGAACATCCTCAGGGTCAGCAGTAGGAGTTTTGAAAAGAAATCTGCGAGTCAGGGACTCTATACCTGCCAGGTTTCCTGGGAGCAGGAGGGAGGGTGTCAGGAGTCAAACTGGATTCCATAAAAACATCATCCACAACATTCAGGACAGGAGGAATGGCCAAGGGTTTGTGTTGAGGAAGATCTAAGAATACCCTGAGTCTCTTTTTAGACTGAAGGCAGTCCTGACATTCCCACTGGAAATGCTCCCTTAAAGTATGCAGGGTTACCCCAAAGGAAAAGTCCTCGGGTGGAGAAGCTGAAGGAATGGATTCCTCTGCATCACAATCCTCATAAGCAGAAAGGGGTTGCATGTCTTCATATTCAGATGTATCAGAATCATCGGACTCCTATTCAGATAAAACTACTGGGGACAAAACTCTTTCTTTTGGAAGGGGTAGCTTGGCTTCCCCTAATCAGCATTATAAGGTCTTCCGCCATTTTAAGCATTTGAGACTGAGGCAAGGAAGCAGGTGCCTGAGATTGGGTCATCGGTTTCTTGGGTGTGGATCAGACCGTGGGCCTTAGAAACTCGGTAGTTTTCGAAAGAACGGTAAACACAAGAAGTCGGTCTGGTTCGAGAAAAGGTAGTGCAAAATACTTCCTCAGAAGCCGGTGCCTGCTCAGTGGCTCCGGACCCATCCAAGAAAAAGATATCCGCAGGATCCTTAGTCATTGAAGAGTTTTGTGGCATACCGGACTCTGAAAGGGTCTCCGTAGCAGCCTGCGAATTCAGAGAAATTGGCATCGGGGCTGCGAAAGCGCCTCACTGAGAACCTGAGAACTGATGACTTAGCATAATGGAAACGTCAGCAGGCTTGGACCTGTGCAGTCTGTCTCTGTCTTTATCCTTACTTTTTTTGGAAGATCTGCTGTCAGATGGCGTACCGAAGCCATATCGGAATTAGAGGACTGGGAGCAAAAATATCTAGCTACAATAAGAGCCAGACAACTTACAGTTCTGGCATTTAACAAAGCACAAAAACGACAGCGAGGGACGTCGTGGTCTGGGCCTAAGCAAGTGACGCAGTAAGAATGAAAGTCTCGGTGTGGTATTTGCTTTCCACAAGCAAGACAACTGTTAACTTTTTCTGACATCGGTTAGAGCAAGAAAAAAAGGATCCCCAAAGGGGTACTTGGCTTCAGAAGACTCCAGATTCAGTTCGGAAAATGAAATCTCAGGTAGCAGCCGACCAGCACTCGTGCAAACTGCTTCTGCTTCAGTCTCCTCGGCAATTAAGACTGATGCAATAGTGTCAGCTGCCTTACTTTATACTACTGATGACCTGACATCAGTCCTGAAGCGACAGGAACGGAAGCAGAAATACTAAGCCTCTGGTATTCGCGCCGACTGAGGGCTACCTTGGTAGGGATAACCCAAATGTGATGACTGCAACAGTGAAACAAGAACATCTTGCTATGTTCCTGCAGAATGCAGGGCAGCAACAGTAATCCCTCTGCACAAAAGGGGATTATCAACTGATCCTTGGAATTATAGGCCCATAAGCTTGACTAGCCTCATCTAGAAGGCCGTGTAAATAATCATTATGGACCTTATTAACAAGGACATAGGTAATCTCCAAATTATGGAATCAACCCAGCTCAGATTCGTTAAAAGTAGATAATGTCTGTTAAACATGGTGGACTTCTTCGAGAAAGTCATCAAGGCCCTGGATGAGGGAAAGAAAGTACATACCAACTATCTTCTCCTAGCCAAGGCATCTGACACAATCTCCAACTCGAGTATTATAGAGAAACTGCTTTATTTTGCCTGATAGCTGTGTTGGTCGGTTTTGTATTTAATTATAGAGAAACTCTTCCATTTGGGAATTAACCAATACATTACTAGATGGGTAGCCAACTGGTTCACTGGCAGAAAACATACTGCAAAAGTGGGTAACTTCACCTCTAGCAAAAGACCAGACACCAGTGATGTACCACAGAATTCTGTGCTAGGCCCCTTAGTGTTTGGGATTTATTTCTCAAGTCCATAGCAAACTTGGACTGCCGTGGCTGACCAAGTTTGCTAATGATTGCAAACTGGGAACAATCAATGAGCCCCCCAGTGGTATTAATAGACTGCAGACAGGGTTAATGCAGATAAATGATTGGTGACAAAGCCACTGATTAAAGCTAAGTACAAAAAAATGCATTATGATTCCCTTTGGGAAAGATGACATTCCTGCTAATTACATTATAGACAGCCCCCCCCTACGTGTAGACCCAGTGGAACGTTTTCTGGGTTCTCAGGCTGACAGCAACATGATCATTGACCACCAAGTATCCACAGCAGTAAGGAAATCTTTCTATATGGCACATCTTATAAGTAAAGGCACTGCATCAAGATTTAAGGATGTTATAATTCCATTATACTTGGCTCTCACCAGACTACTAATTGGATACAATGCTCCCTTTTGCATGTACCTCACAAGGCACCTGCAACAACTGGAGAGACCACAGAGGTTTCTCACCAAGAAATTACGGGGTACTCAACACAAGTCTTACTTGGAAAGTCTGAAAGCCCTGTCACTGTATTTTGTCTCCTATATTTTGCTAAGAGGTGACCTGTGCCTGGCATACAAGGTATTCTCTGACCCAGCCCTGATGGAAATGCTACACATTCATAAATCAAACCGCACGAGGGTCACTCACTACAGGGATCTTAACCTAGCCTCTGACATGAACAGGTCATGCTGGAGAGAGAGATGCATCTCCAAAAGACTGCCACTTCTCTGGAACAAGCTTCCAATTCATGTAGAATAGAGCCCCTCCCTGACCCTCTTAAAACACAACCTAGATCAATGGATGGATGACCATAAATTCACTCCTGGGGTGGCGCCCATTTCCCTCTTGGACAAAGAAAGTCATTATTAACTACCTTAGACCCTTACCTCTGGGAACTTCACTCACCGAACCACCAATAATTGGGGCAACTCTGGATTAATATGGCTAGGCTTGTAAGGGTTCTAGGTCCGTTAGCCAAGTATCCTTCTATGAACCTATGAAAAGTCTAAAATGGCCATTCATTCTTTACTTCTGTTGCACACCTAGGTGGACCCAATCAGTACTCAAATCCTGTTTTGTCTGTCCTGATTTGCGCATTGAGGTCACCCATCATCATCATCAACACCAACACCAAATCCTACTGTCCTGCTTTTTATATAGTAGGTGCTATAGCAATAAATAAATAACATTAAGAATTTACCTTATACGCCTTCAGTCAGGAACAACACTTCAGGATGTGCAAACAGAAATTTTACTCGTACAGCACTGGGAGATTATCTTCATAGCCGTTGATAAATCAGTCTCTCTGTAGAGAGACAAACTACATTTTTTATACATTTTCTTATCAAAACTGGTCATGCAATTTTATTACGTTTCAATTACTCTGAGTAATGGAAAATTTTACAAATGTCCTCATCCCTCATGATTTTCTCCTCGGACTTCACGTGAACATCTTTCTATACATGATCCACCTGCTTTCAAGGGGTCTGGTTTCTGACCTTGGATGTTTCAAACCTTCCCTAACAATGCACTCCCAGCCTGGAGGAGTCAGGCTAACAAATTCCTTTTGTAGTAACAAACATGCCTCGGCTTCATGCAACATGTATTTTTTCCTTATTACATATTTAAAAAAATGTAGTTAGGACACAGTAATACTCTAGCTTATGAAGCTGTATATTCCCCAGCCCTGCATACAAATTATATTTGTTTTTTAACAATCATATTATAGCATCATTAATGAACTGAAATGAATATACATTTTAATAAGCTGATCTTGTCCCATAACAGTTTCCACCCTCTGACACTATCGGTGTCATACCATATATGTAATTATATTTTTATTTTTCTTAACTTGATAAAGTATGCCTCTGCATCATGGTAATCATCATCTGTCATAACAGAATTGTCATTGATTGGTATATGAAGTGGCTAAAAATCTTGTAATCACAGCCTTTAGATTACAAAATACCAAAATGATCACAAATATAATAAAAAGTTCAATGACAATACCCTGGATTATGCAAATTCCCAAGTTACCAAAAATGCTACCCAACCATCCAAAAGTGTCCATTGTTTTGATGTGCTGTCCACATCTTTGGCCCTTTGTAACATGTAATTTTCCAGTTTTTCATGTTCATCATGATAGTCACTAATATATGAACAGCAATGACTCCCTATGAGGGCACATGACCCTCCCTTTTGCAACAAGCACTATATCAAGTGCCATTCAATTTTGCAACACCACAGTTCGCATTTCAGTCATTTCTGAATTTGCCATCCTGATGTGAGTTTCTTTGGCCACCTCCTGTACAATTTGAGCAAGCATGGTGATTTCAAGCATTGTCCTTTGCACTCCATATGCAGGATTAAAAACTGAAAATACTTGCTCTGCCCAGTGGATTGAGTGTAGAGAGTCTAACACAGTTTCATGCCTGGTGTCATTACATTTGCTTTTTCCTACTGGTACGGTCTCATTTCTGGCATAACATGTGCCTCCACGATGTGTGCTTGCAAGTTGAGACACAACCTTTGAAAAATCAGTTACATTACGCCAGATTAAGCTGATGTCATTAAGGTCCTTTTCAAATGACACCTGTGATGCAGGGATGGGAATCATAGTAATCCCTGCCTTAGAATGATGAGGTATATGCAAACATATCCAGCAGTTTGTTTTGTTTAGATTTTTGGCATATGGCCGAAGAACCAGCAAGAAAGTTTATAGAAGGAAACAGCAGCAGAAAAGTACAGTTTTGTACCTACCATAAATGTAGATGTCCAATAGATATGCAACTGCAGTCCTGACATATGGGTTGTCCTGCCTCAGGCAGCCATTCGGTCGGCCAGATTCCAAAGTCTGATGTCGCCTCCTCCCCGTCAGAGCGGCTGGGGTATAAAGGCATCAGCCGACGCCATCTTCTTCAGTGTTTCTTGCCCCAGATGCCAGGTGCCCTCCAAGGAAGGCTAAATTTTGTGAATGAATAAACAGATAAACCAGACATGCACAACAGTAATAAACAGATACACCATAACATATAACCCCAGCTAATAGGTAAGGGGTGAAAGGACCCAAGGGAAAAAACAGAGGGGTAGGAGGGAGGGAGGGAAAACCTGACTGCAGTTGCATATCTATCGGACATCTACATTTATGGTAGGTACAAAACTGTACTATGTCCTTCAAGAATGCAACTGCAGTCCTGACATATGGGTTGAATACCATAGCCAAGCTGGGGGTGGTAGGACTAAGCAAGAGATGGTGTAGCTAGAAGGCCCTGCAGGACTGCCGAAGCAAAGCCTGCTCGGGATCTGGAGTATAATGGCAGGTTGTAGTGTTTGGTAAATGTATGCACGGAGCTCCATGTGGCAGCCTCTAGAATGTCTTTTGTAGCCACTCCTCTTAGAAAGGCTGTGGATGTGGCCATAGCTCTGGTTGAGTGTGGTCTAATATTAACTGGCACACTTTTTCCATGAAAAGAATAACAGAATCTGATGCAGTGTCCAATCCATTTTGAAATAGTTTGTTTGGTGACTGCTTTTCCTTGTGCTCCAGCAGCATAGGCTACAAACAGTTGGTCAGACTTCCTGGTGGTCTTTGTTCTGTCCAAGTAGTAGCGTAGTTGTCTGTGTATGTCCAAAGTATGCAGCAGCTTTTCCCCTTTATTTTGAGGATTAGGAAAGAAAGTAGGCAGGTGAATTGCTTGGCTTAGAGATACTCTGGATATCACTTTAGGCATGAATGAAGGATTGGTCCTAAGAGAAACTCTGTCCTGATGAAAATGAGAAAAGGAGGAACTGCCATGAGGGCCTGTATCTCTGAGACTCTTCTTGCTGAGGTGACTGCCAACAGGAAAACAGTTTTCCAAGAGAGAAATTGCATTTCTGAAGATGCTGCTGGTTCAAAAGGAGGTAAAGTTAATTTTTCCAAGACATAGTTGAGGTCCCATGCAGGAATTGGTGGTTTCCTTGGAGGTTTGATATTCTTCATCCCTCTTAGAAACTGTCTTAGCAAGGGATGCGAAAACACAGGTGGATCACAGTTGTAATGTGCTGAAATAGCTGAAGCGTGAATTTTGATGGAAGAGTATAAGAGGCCACTGTGAAACATTTCTGCCAAGTATTCTAATATTTGAGGTATGTTCATCAGTGATGCATCCTGGCCCTTGTTGGCATTCCAGATGATGAATCTCTTCCATTTGGCAGACTAGGTTTTTCTGGTGGAAGGTCTGCGTGCTTCCAGCAAAATTTCCTGAACTTTTTCGGAGAGGGAGTCATGGGTCACCTTCATGGAACCCTCCAAGCTGTCAGCTTCAAAGTTTGCAGGTTCTGATGAAAAATCCTGTAATTGTGTTGAGTCAGGAGCAGAGGCCATTGAGGCAAGGGCCACGGTTTGGTGTGAGTTATGCTCAGTAGCAATGGATACCAGTGTTGCCTTGGCCAGTCTGGAGCTATCAAGATTCCTCTTGGTTGTTCTGCTTTGATCTTCAGTAACACCTTGGTGAGTAAAGGAAGAGGAGGGAATGCATAAATTGTTAGGGCATTCCAGCTGAAGGAAAGAGCATCCGTTCTCCAGGCTAGAGGATGGTATATCCTTGTGCAGAATCTTTCCAGGTGATGATTGAGATGAGATGCAAAGAGATCTATGTCTGGTCTTCCCCAGGCAGTTAGTTGTGAGAAAATGCGTGGGTGTAGCATCCATTCGTGTGGATCCGAGAAATTTCTGCTCAACCTGTCTGCCAGAACATTGTCCTTTCCCGGAACAAACTGGGATTGCAAGTGGATGTTCAGTTTCAGGGACTTTTCCTAAAGAGTCATTGTTAGTCTGCAGAGGGGGTAGGAATGAGTGCCCCCTTGTTTGTTTATGTACCACATCACAGTGGTGTTGTCTGTTTTTATTAGTAGATGACCTTGCTGAAGAGATTTTCCAAAGGCTTCTATTGCATGTATCACTGCCAACATCTCTTTTTGATTGATGTGCTGATGCATTTCCATCGGAGTCCATTGTCCTTGAATGCATCTGCCGTCCATGTGCGCCCCCCCATCCATGGTCTGAGGCGTCAGTTGTAATAGTTTGACTTGTTGGAGCTTTGTTGAAAGGCATGCCTTCATTTAAATGACTTGCTTGAGCCCACCACAAGAATTCCCTTTGCAGGCATGGTATGAGTGGTATTATGTCTTCTAGGTTGTGGCTGTGTTGAGACCACAAGCTTTTTAGATACCATTGCAGCTTTCTCATGTGTAATCTTGCCAGCGGGATTAGAAGAATGCAGGATACCATGAACCCCAGGGCCTGCAGGGTCTTCCTTGCGGTTAGGTGGGTTAGTTTTGCTAGGCTTTTGAAGTAATCTGTTAAATGTTCTTGTTTCTCTTCTGTGAGAAAAGCCATTTATAGCTGTGTGTCCAGCTTTGCTCCTAGAAAAATAATCTCTTGGGATGGCAGTAGTCTTGATTTTTGAATGTTGACTGTGTATCCCAAAGCCTGCAGCAATTGTATGACATATTCCAAGTCTTTTTATCAAGGTTTGTTTGCTGTCTGCTTGTATGAGGCAGTCGTCCAGGTAAGGGTATATTTGAATCCCCTGGAGTCTGCAATGTGCAACTACTGATGCCAGGCATTTTGTGAATACTCTGGGCGCAGTAGATAAGCCAAACGGCAATGCTGAGAATTGATAGTGCTCTGTTCCTGCAAGAAATATGAGGTATCTTCTGCAACTGTGTCTGATAGGGACATGCAGGTATGCCTCCTTGAGGTCCAGAGTAACCAGCCAAGACCCCTTGCCCAGCATGGGAAGGAGTTGCTGTAACGTCAGCATCTTGAATTTTGGCACCATGAGAAAAGTATTTAGAATGGACAAGTCCAATATAGGCCTCCATTGCTTTTCATTTCTTGGAACAAGGAACAGTCTTGAATAAAATCCCTGGCCTTGTTCCTGAGGAGGAACCTTCTCTATTGCTTTTATTTGTAACAGTTTTGAAACTTCTTTGAGTGCCTCTGCCCTTTGATTTTGTGGCAGGTTTGGCATGCCTTGTCCCTTTGGTAAGGTATGGAAGTGGAACCTGTAACCTCTGTCTATTATGTCCAGAATCCATTTGTCCTTTGTTATAATGTGCCAGTTTTCTGAGAATAAAGATAATTTTCCGCCTAGAGGTGCTTCTCTTTGAGCCTTGGTAGGCGGGGTGAAAGGTAAGTCATTGTGATTGTCCCTGTGGTGCAGGTGAACTACCTGTGCCACTTCTCTGATTTTGTGGTTGCCATTGGCGGCCCCTGTAGGAGCCTCGGTATTGCCCTCTACCTCGTGCATGCCTGTTCTTTCCCCTTTGAAACTTGTCAGAGTCTGGAAAGGACCAATTCTTTGAAGGCCAATTCCTGCTGAATCTGGGTGGCTGAACCTGGAGGAAATCCTTTACTGTCTGCACTGATTTTGCCTTCTCCTCAATAGACTTCAACACATCCTGAGCATTAGCACCAAAAAGCTTCTGTTTGTCCAGAGGTGCGTCCAGGAGCTTTACTTTAACATGATCCGGCAGTGGCTGTTCTTTCAGCGAAGCATGTCTACGGATAACAGCCCCTGTCATAGCTGCCCTACATGAAGCTTCCAATGCATCATAACCACACTGAAGAAAATGATTGCTAACCTGCTGAGTGTTATGAACCAAATCCTGCAATGCCTTTCTATCTATAGGCTCAGGAGAGGCTAGCTTTTTCTGCAAATCATCCAGCAAGTAATCCTGGTACTGAAACATATGAAAAAGGCAATTAAGTGACCTCATGGCAAGGGTGGAAGAGGTATAAACTTTTTTGCCCCATCTCTCTAGGGACCTGGCTTCCCTGTCTGCTGGCAGTGGGTATTTGGCCGAGGAGGTAGCCACACCTTTGGGGCCCTGTGAAATAGTTTCTAGATCCACAGAGTGGGCCTTAAAGAGATGCCTGTGAGTGTCAGGGACCCTGTAATATCTGTCAGGCTTGACAGGAGCAGGAGGGAGAGAATCAGGGGAAGCACTGGAGTCTGAGAATACATCATCCAGGACATCCAAAACTGGAGGGATAGCTAAAGGTCTGTGCTGGGGTAACTTAAGGAAGGTACGTAGCCTTTTCCTGGAATCAGAAAATTCCTGACCCTGCCACTTAAAATGTTCCCTCATGGAGCGGAGGACTTCACCGAAAGAAAAATCCTCTGGAGGAGAGGCAGAGGGAATTGATTCCTCAGCATCTGAGTCCTCGTAGGCCTGGAAGGATTCTTCTTGGGTATCTGAATGCTCCGAATCCCCAGAGGCTTCATCTGAAGAGAGGTTGTCTGCCTGCTCAGTTCTAGGCCTTTTTTCTGCAGGCGGCTGAGAACCTATGTCTGGGTGAGGTTGAGAACCCCTGATAAGAGAGATTAGATCTGCTGCAAGAGACATGATCTGTCTGTCAGAAGAAGGGGCCTGAGGAGTAGGTTTAGGATGGGCCTTGGCTTGGCTGGCAGCCTTAGCACGTGCAAAGGCCTTGATGGACATGGATACCGGAGGCCTAGCTGCCCCACGTGCAGGGGTAATTTGTCCACAGGAATGGTGTCGGGTAGATCCAGAGCTTCGGTTTCTGGAGGAAAATCCACAACCAGCACCGGTGTAGTCTCCGAGACCGAAGGACATGTTAACGCGGTGTCGTCTGCCTGGAGAGGTTGAGTAACCGCTTCCGAAGGGACCAAAGCACTCGCGGAGGGCTTAGGCGTGGTATCGGTGGAAGACGCGGGCCAAGGTTGTCGGTCCCGGTCCTTTCGTTTTTTGGTAGTCGGTGCTGTCGGTTGTTCCGACGGCATGATGTAAGCCTAGAATTCGCCAAAAAAGTCTTCGGAAAATTCTGCCCGGCGCCTGAGAGTGCGCTTATTAAAGCAAGCACAGGCCGAGACGTCGTGGTCTGGTCCCAGGCAAGGGAGGCAGTAAGAATGGAAGTCCTTATGAGGTATTTGTTTACCACAAGACAAACAATTATTAACTTTTCCAATTTGTTCTGACATCGGCTGAGGCAAGAAAAAATGTTCCCCAACGGGGTACTTAGCTTTTAGATGACTTCAGTAACTGAAAACACAGGAGCTGACCGACCGGCACTTGCGAACTGCTTCTGCTTCGGGCACCGCGCGGCAAGAAAGACTGAAGAAGATGGCGTCGGCTGATGCCTTTATACCCCAGCCGCTCTGACGTCGGGGAGGAGGTGACATCGGCCGACGCCGGACCCAGACTTTGGAATCTGGCCGACCGAAGGGCTGCCTGAGGCAGGACAACCCATATGTCAGGACTGCAGTTGCATTCTTGAAGGACATCAAAGCAAAAGTACCTGTTGTCACTGGAATCATCATGGACTGCTACTGAATCTGACCTTCTCACTGGGCAGATGATTTATCTGTCGCACCTCCATTTACCTCTGTTGGCTGAGATGATTTGTCTGGGGTCCCCACACGACAAGTCTTCTTGCAATGAGACAAATGGATCCACGTTGGTGGTCCTGCACTGCAAACTGCAGTCAACGTGGCTAGCAGGACCTGGAAAGGCCCCTTCCACCTCTGGATGAGGCAGTTTTTCCTCTGACGAATTTTCATGTACACCCAATCACCCAGTTGTAGTTGATGACACAGCTGGTCAGAAGGCTTTGGTAACGCTGCTCTTACTCTTCAGTGATATTGCTGCAAAATATGAAGGAGTTTCCTAGAATAAGAAATTATACCATCATCTGACAAAGTTAAATCGGCATTTCCCACTGGAGGAGTATCTGGAAGGGCCATGGGTCTCCTCATTAATATTTCATACGGACTCAATTTCCTGGTGGCATTCAGTGAGGCCCTCATACTCATTGATGCTAAGGGGAGGGCTTCGGGCAACTTTAAGGAAGTTTCAGCACAAATCTTTGAAATTTTATTTTTAAGGGTCCTGTTTACCCTTTCCACTAATCCAAATGACTGGAGATGGTTGGGACAGTGAAGACTCAACTTAGTATTAAAAGTTTTACATAATTTTTTAAACAATGCATTATTAAAATGTGTTCCCTGGTCACTGTTGACAATGCTTGGTATACCAAATCTTGGTATAAATTCAGATAACAGTTTTTTAATAACTGTGATTGCATCAGCTTTGCGACATGGTTAAGCTTCAACCCATGCTAAGAACATACACACTATCACCAAAATAAATTGTAAATTATTAGTCTTAGGCTTCTGGATGAAATCCAGCTGTATGTTAACAAAAGGTCCCCAGGGTGGAGGTAAACATGCAGTCTTGCTGTTTGCTTACATTACACTCCAAACATATACTACACTTTTGCACATACTAAAGTATCAAAGAGGAGACATAAGGGGCGTACCAACTTCAGGTAATTTGATTAAATAAAGGTGTCTTACTTGTAAGGGCCAGTAAATGAAATGCCCTTAGCAGGTAAGGTAGCAAAGAGGCAAATGCCACCAGTCGGCCATCCAGATGTTGCCATATGCCTTTAGAGGATTTCTACATCAATCCTTGAGCCGCCTCAGAACTTCTCCCTGTGATGCTTCAGCTTGAAAGGCTGACAATTTTTCAAACTTAAACACATAATTACTTTTACAGTTTGTTATCGTAAACATAAACAGATTTTTGCAACAGTTTACTACTGCTTATTTAGCAGCCTGGTCTGCTAAATTACTAACTTTGGTAACAATATTATGTCCCTTTTGATGTGCACAACATTTGATTACACAGACAGCCTCTTACACACGTAGCAAAAGTGCATCTAACAACGATTTTATGCACCCTGAATTTTTAATTTGATTTCCTGAAGAGACCCTGCACAAATGCTGCTGCAATAGCTGGATTAGCTTGCTCTTTTGGGTCTGGTATTCCTGAATGTCTAGCAAATACTGTTTTAAGGCAATTCAAATAAGTCTGCAGGGGCTTCCCCTTTATTTTGTTTACATGCCTGTATTTTAGACCAGTCAGTCCTAACTTGACACACATCCATAAGCTTGTTTAACAAAGCTGCTCGTTTATCTGTTAATGTATTCCCTACGAGAGTGAAATCTGTTAACTCAGCCTTTTCCAGTAAATGCTTTCTTATTTCATCTGAAGTGACTACCCTCAGCAGCTGATTTCAATCTGTCAAAGTAGGATTGTAACATTATATTACAGTTTTAATTCTTCTTTGAATTTTACTAGATCTTCTCTAATATTTAAAAAATTTGTAGATACGGTATGCAAATCAACAAGGGTCAAAGGATGATGAACAAGTTCCCTATTGTTGGTCCCCAAAATTTCCCTGAGAAGAGCCAATAGATCCCCTCCAGAGGTTGTAATCTCTTGTGGTACCCTGTCTTGTAAGCATGTAAGGTGAGATACAGGAGTGTCAAAATACTAATGCCCCTGTTGGGGAAGTAGTAGCCATCTCAGAAGGATAGGAAGAAGAACGCCCCTCGACTGCAGATGCCTGTCCAGAAGATGAAGACTGAACAGGAGAACCAGTCTGAGATGTGCCAGTATCATGCGAACTGGGTGTCCAACGGACAGTAGACCGAAAGTTAAAGAGTCTGAGAAACAACAGAGTCTTGTACTGGAGATACCCGTACTGGTGCATATGGGGGTGGGGGTGCAGTAGCTACTGGAGGATTATCATCCTCTTCAGAAGTTTCTGCTTTTTGGCCATCCTCAGTTTGTTCCAAACCTGCTAAGACAGGATAAAGGGATCCCTTTTTACTGGTCTGAACTGCCTTTTTAACCTCTTTTACTTGGTGCAACAATTTCTTAACATCCTGCAACCCTGTTAATGCTGACTCCTTCTCCCTTTTAAGTGCTTCACTGTACCAAGCATAAAATGCTGTCATTTGTTCCCCACTACTTTGCTTTTCTTTTCTTCCAAAATACCTTGCAGTGTCAGCAATTTAGTTTTATCGTAAGTTCCATTTAATGGAAATACCCAACCAAAACAATTCTTAGTAAGCTGAAACCAGTCATGCAAATATTTACAACTTTCTTTCCCACAGGTAAAATATATGAAATATGCAGGTGTTCCCTTTTTAGGGATTTGATCTTGCTTGCTTATCTTTGCTCCCATTTTTATTTTATAAATAAATAAATAATAATAATGTTACGCTTACCTTACAACTCCTGGATCCTGACAGATCCAAAGACGGAAAATAATTATAGTAATCCCTACCCTTCACTCCCTGTATGGTGTGAGGTCTGTCAGTGCACAACAGAGGAGAGGTTTCAATCAGCCTTTTCCCACAGCACCCCCCCCCTTGATTTCATCCCGGCGCGAGCACAAAAGTTACAGCTTTAGCACTGCGGTCAGGATAATGGAGGGGAAAAGTAATGTTTTTAGAACAGACCACTCTTTCGGAGCCTCTAGGGGTACGTCCACACAATCACATTGTTAAGTCCCAGCGTGCTTTGGGCTCATGAATTTATTTTAACAACACATACCTCTAAGTCCTATCATGCGGTAGGCTCATGAATTTGTTTTAACAGTACACAGTCTATGTCCCAGTCATGCTATGGGTTCATGAACTCATTGTATAGACTAAGTTCCAATCATGCTGTGGGCAAATGAATTTGTTTTAACAGTATATAGGCTACGTCCCAATCATGAGGTGGGCTCATGAACTTTTAACTTTATCTTTACCTTTTGGCTTTTTCTCTTCTTTCTCTCATACACTGACAGAATAAAACATCTCTCATACGTCTACTTTTAAATCCTGAGGGTACCGCCCTCGACATAAGGTGCCTCCATGTGTTAATTTGTCCTTTATTGTATGTGCACATACATTTACTATTTTCATTTGCTGTGGAGTCCTCCCACTATTACTTGTATACCTTACAAACAACTCAGTCAAACAAAAACGCAGTCATGCACTTATTCTACATATTGCTAAAATTGTCTAAAAGAAAGAAAAAGCACAAACCAACCCTGTCCCTTTACAAAACAATTTCCCTGCCAAGGCTAGTATGTTTGCACACCCTGAACAGCTGCACATCTAAGTCTCTGACTATTCCATACAAAGCAGTGTGGAATGCGCAGAAAATCTGTGATGGGCCCTATTCCAGAAAGTACAGTTGCGTACACTTATCATAAATGTAGATGTTCGAGTGTATTCACTGTTGCAGTCATCACATTTGGGTTATCTGCCTGCAGGTAGCCCTCATTCGGCCTGATTATCAAAGTCTTGGGTCCTGCGTTGGTTGTTGTCTCATCTCCCATGACGTCAGGTTTTCTGGGGTATAAAGCATGCAGCCGATGCCATTGCATCAGTTTTTCTTGCCCCAGATGTCAGGTGCCCCCATAATGGGAAGCAATTATATACAAGGTTACACCTCCAACAAAAAAGCAAATACACCAGAAAGCTTTAAGCATAGTAAACAAGAATATAGATATAGACAATACAAGTCAGGGGGCTGGAGGGACGGTAACCAGGACTGCAACAGTGAATACATTCGAACATCTACATTTATGGTAAGTGTACACAACTGTACTATGTTCTTCATGTTATATTGTTGCAGTCATCACATATGGGTAGATTCCCACAGCTAAGGATGGGAGGAGGCAATTAGCATTAGGACCAGCTATAAGGGCCTGCAAGACTGCAGTGGCAAAGCCAGCTCTGGATTTAGAAAAAAATTGGCAAGTGGTAATGCTTGGTGAAGGTATGTACAGAACTCCAGGTAGCAGCTTCGATGTCCCTGGTAGAGACACCTCTGAGAAAGGCTGTAGAGGCAGATGCAGCCCTGTTGGAATGTGGTCTTATCTCCTGTGGGGGTAGGTTTTCCATGGTGCTTATAGCAGAAATGAATGCAATGGCCTATGCACTTAGAAATGGTTTTCTTTGAAATGGCCTTCCCCTCTGCCGCTGCAGCAAATGTAACCAGAAGCTGTTCAGACTTTGACAAGCTTAGTCCTGTCCAAGTAAAATCTAAGTTGTCTGTGCATGTCCAAGGAGTGCAGTATTCATTCCCCTTTGTTCTGTGGATTAGAAAGGAAGGTTGGCAAATGAATGGACTTATTAAGGGCCACACTGGATACCACCTTGGGCATAAAAGAAGGATTGGTCCGGAGGGACACCCTGTCCGCATGAAAGATGATGAAAGGCTCCACTGCCATAAGGGCCTGTAATTCAGACACCCTTCTTACTGAAGTGATGGCTAGAAGGAAGGCAGTTTTCCAAGAAAGAAATTTCAACTCTGCATTTGCAGCTGGCTCAAAGGGAGGTAGAGTGAGCTTTTCCAATACAAAGTTATGGTCCCAGGCTGGAGTAGGAGCTCTCCTGGGTGGTCTTAAGTTTTTGGCCACTCTGAGGAATTGCTTCAGCGCTGGATGAGAGAAGAGGGGTGGCTCTGTATTGTAATGTGCTGAAATGGTTGAGGCATGAAATTTGATGGAAAAGGAAAGGCCCCTGTGAAGCATCTCAGTTAAGTATTAAAGAATATGCGGTAAACTGGGCACTGCTGTGCACATCCCGAGTTTGGTTCCAGGAACTGAATTTTTTCCATTTTTCAGCATAAGATTTTCTAGTACTAGGCCTCCTTGCCTCCAGAATGACATCCATCACTTGCTTACTGAGGGATGGTAACTGAGAGATCAGGTAATTAGCCGGGCTGCAAGGTTCAGGGTTTGAAACTGTGGGTGCAGAATCTGGCCCTCCTTCTGGGACAGCAGGATATGGGTCTGAGGCAGGTGCCATGGTGCCAGCAGTGACACACTGCGCAAGAGGGGGTAACAGTGTTGGAGTGGCCAGTCTGGTGCAATCAGTACTGTCCTGGGTTTGTCCATTTGATCTTTAGTAGCATTTTGGAGAGGAAATAGGCATAAACTGATAGGTTTTTCCAGGTAAAGGATAGGGCATCCACTTTCCAAGCTTGTTTGTGTTGAGTCCTTGTGCAGAATTTGTCCAACTGATAGTTCTGAGGGGAGGCAAACAGGTCTATCTCTGGGCTCCCCCATTTGTTTCTCAACATGTTGGATATCTTTGGTTCCAGTTTCCACTCGGGTGGGACCATGAGATTTCTGCTTAGGTCGTCTACCAGTGTATTTAGCTTGCCTAGCAGGAACTGAGCTTGTAGGTGCACTTGATAGCTCAAGGCTGTGTTGCACAGAGCCATGGCTAGTCTGCAGGGAGGGTATGAGTGGGCTCTCCCGTTTATGTACCACATAAAGTACAGTTGTGTACACCTACCATAAATGTAGATGTTCGAGTGTCTTCAGTGTTGCAGTCATTACTGTAGGGTGTTCCTGCCGGCAGGCAGCCCGAGGTCGGCCAGAATTCCAAAGTCTGGGTCCGGCGTCGGCTGTACCAGCAAGTACCCTGACGTCAGAACGCAGAGGTAAAAAGCTGACAGCCGACGCCATCTTCTCCAGTCTTTCTTGCCGTGCGGTGGAAAGCAGCTCGCAAGTTTTTGGTTGGCGGATTCCCGAACAATGCTTTTTGCTCGTCGTCGGTCCGAAGTCGTCTTCTTCTCAAGCTAAGTACCCCGTTGGGGAAATTTTTTTCTTGCTCCTCCGATGTCAGAAAAAGTTAATAATTGTATATCGTGTGGGAAACAAATACCTCATAAAGATTTTCACTCTTACTGTCATCCTTGCTTGGGCCCAGACCACGACGTTTCTTGCTGTCGGTTTTGCGCCAGGTTTAACTCTCGTACTATTAAGCGTCGGTAGGGAATTCATAAAAGACGCAAGGACAAGGATAGGCCTCCGAGGTCCAAACAGGATAGCGTGCAGCCGGAGCCAGCTTCGGGTTCGGCGGTCATCAGTGAGGCGCTTTTGCAGCCCCTGTCGTCAGCCCCTTCGGAACCAATGGCCGACACGGACTCCCGTGGGGAGCCATCTAGGCCCAGTATTCTTACTGCTGCAGGACCTTCGGACTTTGCTCTTTCAGATGGGTCCGGAACCGCTGTGCAGGTACCGGCTTCTGAAGGGGTTTTCAGGCCTTCTCATATCACTATTACTACAAAGGCAAAGTCAAAGACTCCAGTAAAGCCAAGGGTTTCTACTCAAGCTTCTTCGGATACAGCTCCCAAGACACAGAAGCAATTAAGGATGGCTGAAGATTTGCTTACTATGATTAGGGGTTCTCACCCCCCTCTGGAAAAAAGGCCTAGACAGGATTCTCCTTATGATTCCTCTGATCAGGCTTCTGTTTCTTCAGTCTCTTCCTCTGGACAGGATTATTCCTTCCCTCCTTATGAGGATTCTGATGCAGAGGACTCCATTCCCTCGGCTTCTCCCCCTGAGGATTTTTCCTTTGGGGAAACTTTGCATGAAATGAGAGAGCATTTCCATTGGGAAGGTCAGGAATATTCTGCTTCCAAGAAGAGGCTTAGGGATTTTCTTCTTCTCCCACAACACAGAAGAACATCAGTGGTGTTGTCCGTCTTTACTAATAATTGTCCTCGAAAAATGTGGTCCTTGAAGGCTGTTAGAGCATTCTGTACAGCTAAGGTTTCTTTTCGATTGATATGCAGCTGCATTTGACTTGGGTTCCATTTGCCCTGAATGCACTGCCCTGCCAAGTGAGCCCCCATGCATAGTCTGATGCATCTGTTAGGGTTTGGGTGGCAGGGGGTAGAGTGAATGGCAGTCCCTTGTTTTGGTGGCAGGCCTCTGCCCACCAAAGGAACTCTATCTTTAGACAAGGAATGATAGGAATCATTGATTCTAGGCCCTGAGAGTGTTGTCACCATAGGCTTTTTAGATACCATTGTAGTTTCCTCATACGCAGTCTTGCATATGGAATTAGTAGAATGCAAGAGGCCATAAACCCCAGGGCTTGCAGTATTTTCCTTGCAGATAGCTGGGTCTTTGTGGCCAGAAGTTTGAAGTAGGCTGTCAAATGAACTTGTTTCTCTGGCATGAGGTAGGCCACCTGGAAAGCTGTATTCAAGCTTGCTCCCAGGAATACAATTTGTTGGCAGGGTACAATATGTGATTTCTTTTTGTTTATGGTGCACCCCAAAAAAGTTAATAATTTCTTTACAAATGCCAGATGATTTAATAGTATGTCCTGGCTTTCTGCCTGAATTAGACAACTGCCCAGGTATGGTTATATTTGAATACTTCTTTGCCTGCAAAATGCAATAACTGGAGCTAAGCACTTTGTGAATACCCTGGGCGCAGTAGATAAGCCAAAGGGCAGTGCAGAAAACTGAACAGGAACTGTCAGTTGAGCAGGGCTTGGAATATTTAAAGTTAAGTCATTAAGACAGTTTACCGGGGGGGGGGGGGGGGGGGAGTCTTACTACTCCCAGTTTTGGAAGTGGGAGCCCCCTACTGCTTAGGCCTGTGAGTACCTTGGGACTGAAGCCTGGGTGTTCTGCTGGTTCTGGGTTTGGACTGAGAAGGCCTGGAAGAGGCAGGAAAGGACCAATTCTTAAGAGGGACAATGCCTACTAAATCTGGGAGGCTGTACTTGCAGGAAATCTTTAACAGTTTGCATAGATTTTAGCTTTTCCTCCTCCTTTTTAAGTACTTCTGCTTTGTTGCCAAACAGGCGATCTTGGTTTAAGGGAGCATCCAGTAATTTAGCTTTAACATGATCTGGCAAAGATTGCTCCTTAAGCCAAGCATGTCTTCTAAGTGCAGACCCAGTGATAGCAGCCCTCCAAGATGCCTCTAATGAATCAAAACCACATTGCAAAGTACGTTTTCCAACTTGTTCAGCAGAATGCATTAAATCCTGTAATTATTTATTTTCAGCACAGTCAGGAATCATCAACATTTTCTGTTTAAGCAATCCAATAATATGCTGCTGATACTTTAACATATGAAACTGGCAGTTTAAGGCCCTAATGGCCAAAGTTGCTGAAGTGTATACCTTCTTACCCCATCTGTCCAGGGCCTTAGAATCTCTATCAGAGGGGGTAAGGCTTTTAGCAGTAGTGGCTTTAATGCCCTTGGTCCCTGTGTAATGGTCTCAGGATCCGCAGTAGGATTTTTAAAGAGGAACTTGTGAGAGTCACATACCCTGTAATACCTATCTGGTTTTCTGGGAGCAGGAGGTAAAGTGTCAAGGGCCAGGCTAGATTCTGAGAAAGCATCATCTACAATGTCCAGTACAGAAGGGATAGCTAAAGGCCTGTGTTGAGGTAGGAGTAAGAATTCCATAAGCCTCTTTTTGGAGTCAGAGTAATCCTGGCTTTCCCAGTGGAAATGCTCCCTAAGAGTATGCAAGGTTTCACCAAAAGAGAAATCCTCTGGAGGGGAAGCAGAGGAAATGGAGTCATCTGCATCAGAATCCTCACAGGTAGATAAGGGCAACTCCTGGTCAGAGAAAACAGAAATTTCAGAATCCTGATCAGAAGAATCAGAAGGAAAATCAGTCCTAGGTCTCTTAGAGGGAGAAGGGCGGCTTCCCCTGATATAGTAATAAGGTCTTCAGCCATTCTTATCATTTGTTTTTTACGTATAGGGGCCTGACCATACGGTCTGGGCGTCTGTTTTCTAGGCATGGATTGAGTTTTAGGCCTTGAAGAAGAAGATGGCATCTGTTTAATATGCAAGTCAGTAGGCCTGAATACACCCTCAGAAGCCGGTGCCTGCACAGCAGCTCCGGACACATCCAAGGTAGAGACATCCGCAGGTTCCACAGTCGAAGAAGCATCTTGCTGCATACCGGACTCCGAATGGGTCAAAGTAGAGGCCTGCGAATCTGAAGTAGTGGGCATCAGGGGCTGTGAAAGCACCTCATTGAGTACCGGCGAACTGGCGACTAGCTTAGGAGAAGCGTCGTCGGCAGCTTTAGACCTATGCGGTCTGTCTCTGTCTTTATCTTTGCATTTTTTCGGAATATCAGTAGTCTGGTGGCGTACCAAACCCATTTCTGGATAACTGAACAGAGTACCAAATTATTTAGATGCGAAAATGAACAGACGACAAATAGTACGAGGTTTGAATAAGGCACAAAACCGAGAGTGAGGTACATCGTGGTCTTGGCCTAAGCAAGAAATGCAGTACAAATTAAAATCTTTATCAGGTATTTGCTTTCCACAAGAAATACAATTGTTAACTTTTACTGACATCAGTTTAGAGCAAGAAAAAGGATCCCCAACTGGGTACTTAGCTTAGTTGAAGACTTCGGATATGAAACTCAAAAACGAAAATTTCAGGAGACGGCTGACTGGCAGTTGTGAAATGCTTCTACTTTGGGCACCGCACGGCAAGAAAGACTGATTTAATGGCATTGGCTGCATGCTTTATACCCCTGACTACTTGGCATCATGGAAGATGAGACAGCAACTGACGCAGGACCCAATACTTTGATAATCAGGCTGACTGAGGGCTACCTGCAAGCAGACAACCCAAATGTGATGACTGCAACAGTGAAACACGAAGAACATCTGCCCTGCAGCAATACCAAAGCTCAGATCAGAGTCACGGCACCAAATTGTTACAGTAATAAATAAATAACATTAAGAATTTACCTTATATGCCTTCACACTGCAGGATGTGCAAAAAAAAAAATTTTATTCTTACAGAGCTGGGAGACCATCTTCATAGCCGTTGATAAATCAGTCTCTCTGAAGAGAGACAAACTACATTTTTATACATTTTCTTATTAAAACTGGTCATGCAATTTTATTACGATTCAATTACTCTAATAAAAAACTTTACAAATGTCCTCATCCCTCATGATTTTTGACTCAGACTTCACGTGAACACCTTTCTATACATGATCCACTTGCTTTCAAGGGGACTTGTTTCTGACCTTGGATGTTTCAAACCTTCCCTAGCAACAGTGTACCCCTAGCCTGGAGGAGTCAGGCTAACAAATTCCTTTTGTAGTAACTAACAGGCCTTGGCTTCATACAACACGTACTTTTTCCTTAGTACATATTAAAAAAAATGCAGTTATGACACAGTAATACTCTAGCTTATGAAGCTGCATTTTTCCCAGCCCTGCATACAAATTACATTTTCTTTTTAATAATCGAATTCCAAAGCCCTGCTGTGGTTTAAATCCTACCTCAATGGGATGCAGCAGGCTGCTCCTGGAAAGACAAGCTCTCTAACCTTCTACCAAACACCCTTGGAGTGCCACAAGGCTCAATATTAGGGCCTCTACTGTTTTCCATCTTTATTAATGACTTACACACGGTCATCCCAAACATCAGCTGTATCCAACACACTGATGACACCACCCTGATTTGCTCTTCTACATCTCCTTCAGAACTAAAGTCCGCTACCCAGCCCACCTTTAATACCATAGAAAACTGGCTCTCTGAACGTCACCTGTTAGTAAATCCCCCCCAAAAAAAAAAAAACAAAATGCTTTTCTCACCTACACAAACATCTGCTGCCTTAACCTTCAACATTAATGTGAAAGATGGCAGTGTTATCTCCCCCGACCCCTCTACAAAACTACTAGGAGTCATTATTGATAATAACCTAAAATTTGACTTGCATGTCAATCAATCAAAAACATCAATAATAAACTAGGATCACTGTATAGAATAAAAGCCTTCCAAACCCCTCCAGCCAGGATTGCCATAGCCCACACCCACCTAATCTCAACACTTCTATATGCTTCCCCCTTTTCCCTAATCTAAACAAGACTGTCCTAAATAGATTGTCATCCTGTTACAATCACATTGCCAAGTTTGCCAATGGCCTGCTATTTAGAACACACCACTGCATTAACGTCAAACAGCTTGGGTGACTAGAAATTCCCAGTCTAATCCAATACAACCTTTTGACTATAGCTAAAAAAATAAATTCTCTATAATCCAGATAATATATCATCCCCAAGGAATATTATCACCCCTCATAACAATCAGAGACTGCTTAGATCCTCAAACAAATTACTAATTCAGACAATCAAAATTAGCAATACAGCTGGGGATGCCCTCTTTGCAAACTCTATAGGTAGAGTTTGGAATCTCCTTCCAGCCGACATTACTTCGCTCTCCTCCCTTTGCCAATTTAAAACCAAACTCAGACAACATCTGGCACTAAACTGGCTTTGGCACTCTACAAGCCTGGTTAACCCTCCTCATAAATGTATACAATGTATTACTTTCTACCTACTGTCAATGTATTCCTCTGACTTAAACCAAGGATAACTACACCTGTGAACTTGCCTCTCTCATGTTTTTCATGTATCGTCTGTAAAGCACTTACCTGTAATTATGTCTATATTTTTATATTTTTGACTCAGACTACCTTGGAGCTTTTCTCCCAGGGCCTCCGTTGAAACTGGACATGTATCCAGTCACACTATCCCGGTCAAGAAATGTAAAATACAATAAATGTAAAATAAATAAAAAATATTATAGCATCATTAATGAATTGAAATTAATATGCATTTTAATAAGCTGATCTTGTCCCATAACATAGGTCCTCTAACTGCTATGTTTTTTTCCTCACTTTCACAACCCTGCTGTAGGGCACAAGCTGAGATTACGAAGAGTGCCCTAACCCTGCACTGGAGTCTGACTGCCATAAGTCTGTCACAAATTCTGAGGACATCTTTCACTGTCTTCTGAAGCCTCTCCCTCACCACAACTCTAGACTGTACTCCTCCTGAGTAGTGCACTCTGGATCCCAAACCAAGGAGCTTTGCTGCAATGACTTTCCATCTTATATATATACATACACACCTATATATATATATATATATATATATATATATATATATATATCTTATCGTATATATAAAAGATGTCCAGCCTCCTCCTTACCATCATGTCATCTTCTTACAAGATGCATTCTGTAGGTGAACCATCATCAAGTGTAGCAATTCTTATCTCATGTTTGGCAGTTCGACTGTTTTTAAGTCCAGCTTTTTCTCATCAGCTCATACTGCCTACAGAAACAAGGAGAATATGTTAACTCCACACAGGTGCTGCTCAGAGACCAGGTAACTCAAGCTGAGCAACTGAATATCATCCAGTCACTAAGTTTACTAAGCCAGGACTGTTGAGCTTTATGGCAAGCACAAACAAGCCATTAGGGGAACATACACCCAATCCCACCATTAACACGGGTCCCTGGCATAGATCAAAGTTTGCTGGGTCCTTAACCCACTTATCACAAGCAAATACCTATGCCCATTTTTGGCAACATTATTCAACACAAACAAATCATCTACAGCCAATTTTGATTGACCCGGCACATAATCTGTAATATGTATTCTCCTATTTTGAAGGTAATTTATACCACAGTAGATGCTCAAAGTGGTCTGCACAACTCTATTCCCTATAGGAAGTCTGAGCTGCTGCCCACAATTCTATTCTTTGATATGTTTAAAGTGGAAACACTCAGAAGTTTTTTGAGAGGTGGCAGGAACCCAGCAAAGACACAGGGAGAACATGCAAAATCCTTATAGACATTGGCTTGAGGTGAGAATTAAACCTTGTACCTGTGCATGGGAGCTGAATATTTTAACCATTATGCCAACTGGTCAAACCAACATCTGCCACATAAATGGCACATACTTCACAGAGTCAAAAGTGACTTTTAAGGCCTTCTCTGACAAATGCTTGCAGCCGACTGTGGTAACCCAGTGGCTTATGCTGTAGACGAACTATTTCAATGGGGATGACTTTGTGGTCACTGATTCAACCTTAATGTACTTTCCTCACCAGGAGGTACAGTGGATATAAAAAAGTTTACATACCCCTGTTAAAATGCCAAGTTTTTGTGAAATAAAAAAATGAGACCACAATAAAGGATTTCAATACTTTTCCCACCTTTAATGTGAGCTATAACTTGCACAATTCAACTGAAAAACAAACAAATCTGTTAGGGGAAAAAATATAAAAAATAAAATACGTACAATACACTGGTTGCACAAGTGTGCACACCCTTAAACTAATACTTTGTTGAAGGGCCTTTTGATTTAATTGCAGCAGTCTTCTTGAGTACACACCATGCTATCAATTAGAGACTCTTATTAACTCCAAATAAAGTTCAGCTGTCCTAGTAGGATTTTCCTGACATTTACTCAGTTGCCTGCTACAGCAAAAGCCATGTCTCGCAGAGAGTTTACAAAGCATCAAATGAATCTCATTGTTGAAAGTTATCTGTTAGGAGAAGGGTACAAAAAGATTTCCACAACATTGGACATACCATGGAACACAGTGAAGACAGTCATCAAAAAGTGGAGAAAATATGGAACAACAGTGACGTTGCAAAGTACTGGACATCCCTCCAAAACTGATGAAAAGACAAGAAGAAAACTGGTCAGGAAGGCTGCCAACAGACCTACAGCAAGACTGAAGGAGCTGCAGGAATTTCTGGCAAGTACTGGCTGTGCACTACATGTGACAACAATCTCCCGTATTCTCCATATGTCTGGACTATGTGGTAGGGTTGCAAGATGGAAGCCTTTTCTTACACAGAAAACCATCCAGGCCCAGCTAAAATTTGTAAAACAATACATCTTCTCCCAAAAGCATGTGGGAAAATGTGTTATGGTCTGATGAGGCCATGGTTGAACTTTTTGGCCACAATTCCAAAAGGTACATTTGGCACAAAAACAACACTCACCAAAAGAACACCATCCCCACAGTGAAGCATGGTGATAGCAGTATCCTGCTTTGGGGTTACTTTTCTTCAGGTGGAACTGGGGCTTTAGTCAAGGTGGAGGGAATTATGAACAGTTACAAATACTAGTCGCTTTTGGCCCAAAACCTTCAGGCGTCTGCTAGAAAGATGAAGAAGAATTTCACCTTTCAACACAACAATGACCCAAGCATACATCTAAATCAACAAATGATTGGCTTCACGAGAAGAAAATTAAAGTTTTGGAATGGCCCAGCCACAGCCCAGATCCAAATCCAATAGAAAATCTGTGGGGTGAACTGAAGAGGGCTGTGCACAAGAGATGCCCTCACAATCTAAAAGATTTGGAGCATTTTTGCAAGAAAGAGTGGGCAAATATTACCAAGTCAATATGTGCCATGCTGATAGACTCCTACCCAAGAAGACTGAATGCTGTAATTAAATCAAAATGTGCTTCAAAAAAGTATTACTTTAAGGGTGTGCACACACAGCAAAATATTAGCTTAAGGGTGTGCACACTTATGAAACCAGCATATTATACATTTTTTATTTTTTATATTTTTCCCCTAAAAGATTTGTTTTTCAATTGAATTGTACAGATTATAGGTCATATTAATGGTGGGAAAAATTTGGAAATTATTTATTGTGATCTCATTTTTTATATCACAAAAACCTGGCATTTTAACAGGGGGTGTGTAAACTTTTTATATCCACTGTATATGATCCTGTGACTGTCTCTCTTGATAAAATGTGTGGTCCACCATTAAGCCATTTGCCAGAGACAAATCTAGAAAGGCCTCTCCTCTTTATTATTATTGCCCCACACATATGTGGACCCAGTCAGTCCCAATATCCTGCACTGTTGGTTCAGTTATGTGCAATCAGGTCCAGCATTATCCACACCAACACATTTTGTCCTGCTTTATCCAACAGTTCTGCTGAGGAACACAAACTGAGATTAAGAATACTGCTCTAGCCTTACTTTAAAATATTGCTGCCATGATTCTATTATGATTCCAATGATATCTCTCACTATCTTCTGAAAACTCTCCTTCACCACAATTCCCACACAATTTCATTGTCCTCCCCCACTGGGTTCTAAACCATCATTTTATCCACTTCCAAATGGAGTCCATCAATGCATGTTTGGCAGGTTGGTTTTACAAAGTACAGTTTTGTACCTACCATAAATGTAGATGTCCGAACTGGATAGCATCTGCAGTCATAACAACAGGGTTGTCCTGTCGTCAGGCAGCCCTTCAGTCGGCCGGATTCCAAAGTCCGGGTCCGGCTTCGGCTGATGTCGCACTTCACCCGACGTCATCTCTGTTGGTCTTCGGGTATAAAGGCATCAGCCGACGCCATTTTCCTCAGTGTTTCTTGCCCCAGATGCCAGTAGCCCCCTTGAAGGCTAAAATTTAGATAGATGCCAATGTTTCCAAAAAGATAGAGGTAAACACAAAAATAAGCATGTATGCACATATATACAAACAAATACACCATAAAAGACTCCTCCCACCAGCTAGCTATTAGGAGGGTAAACACCCTTGGAGTACCACAGAGGGGAAGGAGGGAGGTAATCCTGACTGCAGATGCTATCCAGTTCGGACATCTACATTTATGGTAGGTACAAAACTGTACTATGTCCTTCATGGATGCATCTGCAGTCATAACAACTGGGTAGAATACCATAGCCAACAAGGGAGGAGGATAAAACTAGATTATGGTGTGTTTAGGATCCCTTGCAGTACAGCAGTGGCAAACCCTGCTCGGGATCTGGAATATAGAGGCAAATTATAATGCTTGGCAAATGTATGCACGGAGGTCCAAGTAGCCGCCTCAATAATGTCTTTGGTTGCCACTCCTCGTAAGAAGGCTGTGGTAGTGGCTGTTGCCCTTGTAGAATGAGGTCTTATGTTCTGTGGAATTGGTTTTCCATGGAAGGAGTAACAGAATCGTATGCAATTTCCTATCCATTTGGAGATTGTCTGTTTGGAAATAGCTTTTCCTTCCCTTCCTGTTGCATAGGCTACAAAAAGTTGGTCAGTCTTTCTGCTACTTTTTGTTCTGTCCAAGTAGTAGCGTAGCTGTCTATGTACATCCAAGGTATGCAATATTCTTTCCCCTCTGTTTTGTGGGTTGGGAAAGAAGGTAGGTAGGTGGATTGCCTGGTTTAAAGACACTCTGGATACCACCTTAGGCATAAATGTAGGATTAGTCCTCATGGACACTCTATCTTGGTGGAAGATTAGGAAGGGTTGCACTGCCATTAAGGCCTGTAGTTCTGAAACCCTCCTTGCTGAAGTAATTGCCAGTAGGAAAGCAGTTTTCCATGACAGGTGTTGTAGGTTTGCTGTTGCTGCTGGTTCAAAGGGTGATAGTGTCAATTTTTAAGTCCCAAGCTGGTAATTGTGGTTTCCTTGGAGGTTTTACATTCTTGATTCCTCTGAGGAACTGCCTGAGCAAAGGGTGAGAAAAAACAGGTGGATCAAAGCTGTATTCTGCTGAAATAGCTGATGCATGTATCTTGATGGAGGAGTAGGACAGGCCTGAATGAAGAAGTTCGGCTAGGTACTCCAGAATGTTAGGCATATCTATGTTTGACACATCTTTTCCTCTTTCAGTACTCCAAATGACAAACCTTTTCCATTTTCCAGCATAGTTTCTTCTTGTTGAAGGTCTGCGTGCTTCAAGAATAATGTCTCTAACTCTTTGGGAAAGTTCTGGATTAGCTGCTGCTATGTGATGTTCCATGCAGTCAGTTGTAACGTTTTTAGGTTTGGATGTATGATGCTGTAGTTGTTCTGAGTTAACATCAAAGGCATCAGGGGGATTGGCCACATATTGTTCCGAGACATGCTCCTCAGCAGTGGGTACCAGTGTTGTCTTGGACAGTTTGGAGCTATCAGGATTATCCTTGGACGTTCTTCCTTGATTTTTAGTAATACCTTGTGTATCAAGGGAAGAGGTGGGAATGCATATGCTGTTAGGCCTTTCCAGCTGAAGGAGAGCGAACCCACTTTCCATGCTAGTGGGTGGAATGTCCTTGTGCAGAATTTTTTGAGCTGGTGATTGGTAGGTGATGCAAATAGATCTATCTGAGGCATTCCCCATTTCTTTGAGATGGTCTTGAAGATGTCCGGTGCAGCATCCATTCGTGGGCATCCCGTGTGGTTCTGCTTAATATGTCTGCTAGAGTATTGTCTTTTCCCGGTACAACTATTGCCTGTAACTGGATGTTGTAGCTGAGTGCCAGGGTCCACAGCTCCAAAGTCATTCTGCATAGGGGGTATGAATGAGTGCCTCCCTGTTTGTTGATGTACCACATGACTGTGGTGTTGTCTGTCCTTATCATCAACTGGCCCTCTTTGAGAAATGGTCTGAACTTTTGGATTGCCAGTTTTACTGCCAGCATTTCTTTTAGGTTGATGTGCAGGTGAAGTTGATCCTGTGTCCACAATCCTTGCACGCATTTGTCCAGCATGTGGGCCCCCATCCTAGGTCTGAAGCGTCTGTTGTGATGGTCTGGCTTGCTTGACATCTGCGAAAGGGTAGCCCTGGGTTTGAGTGGCATGCCTGAGCCCACCATAGGAACTCCTGTTTTAAGCATGGAATTAGTGGGATTTCTGTTTCTAGGCTGTGTCTGTGTTGGGACCATAAATTCTTTAGGTACCACTGTAGTTTTCTCATATGTAGTCTGGCAAGTGGAACCAAGATTATGCATGATGCCATGAAGCCCAAGGCCTGCAGTACTTTTCTTGCTGTTAACTTGTTCAGTTTTGTTAGTGACAAGAAGTAAAGAGGGAGTTCTTTTTGTTTTTCTGTAGTTAGGAATGCCATCTGTTTTACTGTGTCCAATTCCGCGCCCAAGAATGTCCTTGTTTGGGATGGTATCAGCCTTGACTTTTGTAGATTGACTGTGTATCCCAGTGCTTGCAGCAAGTAAATGACCCTTTGTAAATCTGTTGTCAGCTTGCTTTTGTTGTCCCCTTGTAGCAGGCAGTCGTCTAGGTATGGGTAAATTTGAATTCCTGTAGTCTGCAATGGGCGATTACTGATGCCAGGCATTTTGTGAATACTCTGGGCAGTAGATAAGCCAAAGGGCAATGCTGAGAATTGATAGTGCTCTGATCCTGCAAGAAATCTGAGGTATCTTCTGCAGATTGGTCGAATGGGGACGTGCAGGTATGCCTCCTTGAGATCTAGAGTTACCAGCCAACACTCCTTGCCCAGCATGGGAAGAAGTTGCTGTAGGGTCAGCATTTTGAATTTTGGGACAATGATGTATGTATTTAAGGCGGACAGGTCGAGAATTGGTCTCCAACTTTTTCCTTTCTTGGAACTAGGAATAGTCTGGAGTAGAACCCTTTCCTTGCTCTGCTGTTGGCACTCTTTCCACAGCTCTCATGTTTGCTAACTGCATTATCTGTTGTAGAGCCTCTGTTTTTTGATTTGGAGGTAGATTTGGCATTCCTCTTTTGACTGGTAAAGTGTGGAAGTGGAACCGGTAACCATGATCTATGGTTTGTAAAATCCACTTGTCTTTTGTTATATAGTGCCAGTTCTTTGAAAATAAGGTTAATTTTCCGCCTAGAGGAGCTGCTATTTGTTCCCTGGTAGGCGGATTTAGGGTTAAGTCACTGTGGTTGAGTTGAAGTAGTGGCAGAGGTTGTGTCTGTGCCTCTGTTGTTACCTTGCCACTGTCGTCCTCTGTAGGCACCTCCCCTGGATTGGTTTCTGCCTCTGGAGCGTCTATTCCTGCCCCTTTGAGATCTTGTGGAGTCAGGAAAGGACCAATTTTTGGCAGGCCAGTTCCTGCTAAACCTTGGGGGTTGAACCTGCAAGAAATCTTTAACCGTTTGAACAGATTTTGCCTTTTCTTCCATTTTCTTCATAACCTGCTGGGCAGGTGTACCAAACAAACTTGTCTTATCCATAGGAGCATCTAGCAACTTAGCTTTAACATGATCCGGTAGAGCTTGCTCCTTTAGCCATGCATGCCTTCTTATCACTGTGCCAGTCATGGCTGATCTAAATGAAGCCTCCAGTGCATCATAGCCACATTTTAAGGAATGGTTACTAACCTGTTGTATGTTATTTACCATTTCTAATACATATTTCTTATCAAGAGATTCATCAGTGGTTAGCTTTTTAGTTAACTGATCAAGCATAAACTCTTGGTATTGTATCATGTGAAACTGACAATTTAAAGCTCTAGCTGAGAGAGTAGCTGAAGTGTAGACCTTTTGCCCCATCTGTCTAATGACCTTGCTTCCCTTTCTGAAGGAATAGGGTTTTGCTACTGATCGCTACTGCCTTGGGACCCTGGGATATAGTTTCGGGGTCTGCAAGTGGGGCCTTGTAAAGGTGGTGATGAGTGTCTGGCACCCTGTAAAATCTGTCTGGTTTGGCAGGGGCTGGAGGTAAAGAATCTGGTGCGGAGCAGACATCATTGAAAGCATTATCCACCACAGAGAGAACAGGAGGTATAGCTAAGGGCCTGTGCTGTGGAAGGTGCAGAAAGGTCCTAAGTCTTTTTCTGGAGTCTGAAAAATCCTGTTGCTGCCATTGGAACTGCTCTCGCATGGCATGTAAGGTTTCCCCAAAGGAGAATTCTTCTGGTGGGGAAGCAGCTGGAATGGATTCTTCAGCATCAGAGTCTTCAAAATTGGAGAAAGAAGCCTCTGGCCGATCAGTTATGTCTGATTCATCGGCAGACTCATCAGAGGACACTGGCTCAGGGGGCTCTGCCCTAGGTCTCTTCTCTGGGGGCTGAGAGGCCCTGTCTGGGTGAGATTGAGATCCTCTAATTAATGAAATTAAATCTTCTGCCAGAGTAAGCATTTGAGAACTAGAGGAGGGCCTGGTTGTAGGGGGTTTAACAGGCACTGTTTTAGTAGTCTTTGCTGCTTTAGCCCTGGCGAAGGCCTTAATGGTTGTTGGAGGCCTAGCAGCACCACGTGCTGGGGTAGAGACATCCAAGGGAATGGTGTCTGATAAGTCAGTGGCAACCACCGTAGTGGATAGAATTTCTGAGGCCGTTTCAAGAGTGGTAGCAGGGGCCTCAGTTGTAGAGATAGATTCAGCTGTACTTTGATCAGTTTTCTCGGTTTCGGCCGAAACCGAGACACTCGCAGTTTGCTTAACCATGGTTTCGGCCGAAACCGCGGACCGCGAGTGTCGGTCTTTATCTTTGCGTTTTTTTGGCAGATTGGGTAGTCGGAGGATCCGACGGCATAATGTACGCAAAATCAGAACCGAAAAACTGTTCAGCAAACTCCGACCGACGCCTAAGCGTTGTCGGTTGAGCACAGGCCGAACAGGCTGCTACGTCGTGGGCTGGGCCTAAACAAGGCAGACAATAAGAGTGGAAATCTTTATGAGGTATTTGTTTCCCACAGGTTAAACAATTATTAACTTTTTCTGACATCGGCTGAGGCAAGAAAGAGTCCCCAACGGGGTACTTAGCTTTAGAAGTCTTCGAAGTAGTATTCGGTAGAAGTAATCTCTGGATCCGACCGACCGGCACTTGCGAACAGCTTCTGCTTCGGGCGCCACGCGGCAAGAAAGACTGAGGAAAATGGCGTCGGCTGATGCCTTTCGTCAGGTGAAGTGCGACATCAGCCGAAACCGGACCCGGACTTTGGAATCCGGCCGACTGAAGGGCTGCCTGACGACAGGACAACCCTGTTGTTATGACTGCAGATGCATCCATGAAGGACATCCAGCTTTTGCTCAAAGCTATGCCAGGTAACTAAAGTAGGGCAACTTGATACTGGTTGGCCAATAGATTACTGACTCATGAATGTTGGGCATTTACGGTGGACCAATGGTGTAGGTCAGATCCTCAACCCACTTAACACCTTAAGTGCCAGTTTTTGGCAACATCAGTCAATGTGACCAAATCATCTATAATCAAATTTTACAGGAGTCAAGTGGCTAGCCCTGTTAAACCACACACGTCCGTGATCCATGTTCCCCTATCCAGAGGATGCTGCTGTGCACCACAACTGATGCCCAAAGTGGTTGGTCTACAAAGCTCTTCCACAGTAAGCACCATCCAGTCTGCGCAGCTGCCCACAACTGGATTTTTTTGGGAAGTAAGTTTGGAATGGAAACACAAAGCATGTTTTAGGAGGTGAAAGAAATCCTACTGAGGCACAAAGAGAACATGTAAATTCCACAAAGGTACTGGTTGGAGGTCAGTATTGAACCTTGCACCTTACACATGGAAAACAAAGCCTTCTGTGTCTTCTTCTTGAACTTACACTAATTATTCTGGATTTAGCTAACCAGATAATGCATCTATTTAGAGAAATTTCTACACTTCTGTAAACATTAAAACATAATTTTGTACACATAAGCTTTGATGCCCAGTTAATTATTATGATTTGGCAAAATTTCTAACGGAAATACCGTACCCCTGTGACAAAATCAACAGAGAATAGGCGGATATAAAAAGTCACAGAAAATGCCTTATAATGCAAACCAAACAAAGTAATAAAATAAATAAATTTATTTGAATCTTAGCACTTTTACCTTCCAAACTGAAGGCTTCCTCAGAGATAACAAAACTGGCCGAAGAAACAATTTAAATAGTAAAACCCAGCTGACTTAAACCAATAAAATCACTAAATCCATTAATGGTGAAAAATCAATTAATAGCAAAAACATTTTAAAGTGCTAGTGCTATATTTTTACCATCACTGAATGACACCAAAAATATAACACTGGCAGTTTAAAATGTTTTTGCTATTAATTGATTTAGTAATTTTATTTAAGTCAACTGGGTTTTACTATTTAAATTGTTTCTTATGGCCAGTATGATGTTATGAGGTAGTGCCATCTGTGCCAGGGAGAGTAGGGCAGTATGTGTGTACATGTGCCATCACAGCCAACTGGAGTTTTGTAAAGAATTTTAAGTTATTTGACTATCACACTGATTTGTACAGATGTCCGAGTTAAAACATATTTGTAAAGTTACTTGGTGTTACTTGGTGCATCAATAGTAGGTCCAGCTGGACAGAAAGAATGTATACATGTATATTAGGTTGTATTGTTGTAAATGATCAAATGTGTATGTTTATCAGAGAACCCTGAAAGGGTGGAAAGTTTGAAATTGTGTTATAGCTTTCAGATACTGCCACAGATCTTAGCAAAGCTGTGTGTGTGAAATGTACCAATCAGGTGACCAGAGGTGATGTCATCCACTAACCATCATCTGGTTTCTTTGGAACTCTCGCAGCAGCACATAATCTGACAGGAAACATTTCTGAAAGGATATATATATCTCACACATCCACACAGACAGAGACATCATCTAACTTTTGCTGTGGTAAAACACTCAGCACACATCAGATTGCCTTGGTTTAGTAAGTAGTCAGGATAAAGTAATGCTTTAGTCAGGGCATTTAGTGAGAATAGAATAGAAAACTACTGTTTCCTGCATCTGTAATAAACTATCTAACTGTATTATCTTGAGAGCACTTATGCTTGTTTAGTGACACTGTGGCCACTCCTGAAAGCCTTGCTGCTTTGGTCACACCCTACCATTTGTATTAGTATTCATTTTACACAGTACAATTGGGTAGCTGACTGGTGGCAGTGTGACTACCAGAGTCTATGCAGAAATGGGCACAGCTACTAAATCTGTGCCAGCTTCTCCCAGGTGTGTATGTGTATGTGAAACTCAAATATCCACGCGTGTGTGTCAGCTACTGGGAACAAGGACAGAGGGCTCCAAAAGTGGTAAGTGTGGAGTTTTCTGCAGGTCTGGACAGAGTGTGAGAGAGAAAGAGGATAATGCCTCAGGCCTGCAGTGTTCTCCCTATGTGCTCTTAAGGGAAACTGTGCTTGGTATAGGAAGCTGCATTTGAAAACAGTGTGTGAATCCATCTTTGCTCTTAGTGACCATCCCTCACCAGAGTCAGTGGTGAGGATTGAGTCACCCTGATTGCTGGCGTGGAGTAGGACCCATCACAGACAGTTTTGTTACCTCTGAAGAAGCCTTCAGTTTGGAAGGTGAAAGCGCCAAGATTCCAATAAATTTGTTTATTACCGTGTTCGGTATGCATTATAAGGTATTTTCTATAACTTTTTATATCTGCCAATTCTCTATGTGGATTTTGCTGGAAGGGTACACTGCTTTTTAACTTTGTGAAATTTTCTAATAACTCAGGTTTCATTTGGTCTGATGAATGGATTACTAATAAGAACACTGTAGAAAATGTCCCCATATCCAGCGTTAAGGTAATGTGATTGTCATCTAAGAAAAAAGTTATGTAGTGCAGAACACATTAGGAAAAATTATTTCTAGTCCAATATTTCTTGGGAAACAGCAGCAAGACAACAGTTTTCATCCACTGCCTAGAAATGTTTCCAAACAAAATAAAATGCATCGGATCTACTGTTCTCCACACTAGTGAAAATAGGTGTTACACCTGATGCAGCATGCTGGCATTGTTCTTACCATAAGGCTGAATTTTTACAGTACTTGTGAACCTGCCCATAGATTGTAACATACTGGGAGCTAACACAGAGGATGTTGCAAAGATTACTAAGACAACATTTTTTTTGTCAATCTCAACATTTTTATTCAATACATTAGATAGTGTTCCATTTGAAGATTATAATAAAATATCATTAGGCACAAGGGTAACAAAACACAATTCTGAGAGAACTGAAAGGCATATCCTATAACAGTAGTCTGAGGCTGAATATGCATTTGGCATATTTTAGTGTTCAGTGGGAAGACAATGTACAGATTGCCAGTAACATTTTTTCATGCCTTTTTTCAACTTCTTTACTCCTTTATTTGCTCTACATTAGTTTTTTTTTTCTTTTACTCTGAAGTGTTTGTTAGCATATTCTTGTCAGTTAGGACATGTATGTACCAGAAGATTGCTTGGTTTGAAATTACACTTGAAATACCTTTTAATTTAGTTTCTTTCAAATAAGGTTCCATAAAATAGCTGTTAATGCAGTGAATATTAGTCAAGTAATTCATTAAAACAAAAATGTTAATCTTTAGTTGTTTTATCTTCTTGTAGAAATTTCTTGTACTTTTACATCTGCATTTGCAAATGAGGTTATGGCATTTATAAGCCTAGTGTGCAGTGGTATATAAGCATCCCTACACTACTTTGAGTGAGGCACTTTCAGAACCATGATTCTGAGATAATAATTGTGATTACGGGGTTATAAGATAATACCAAATAGAAGACAACTGAGTCCTGCATTCATTTGAGCCACACCAGTACTAAGCCTTACACCATACTTTATTTTTTGTAGACAGCTAGGCCAGTCAAGCCAAGGGGGAGTTTGTGAATACCATCTGATTTTTCTCCTCCTGAAAAATTAATTCAACATATTGCTTGATTTGCAATGGCAGTCTGTTCCAGAAATGGGAAAGGCTCTGTATAATGATGATGATTCACAGACAATGATCACAATATGTAATGGAAATGCACAACAGCCTACCATTCGTTCTGAATTACACACAGGAATGCACAGTAAAGAAGTACTACAGTGACCAATAAATCTATGATCACCCATACACTTGCAAAAAGCCAAGTATAATAAGCCAAATAGTGAGAGACTGACAGAACACAATATCAAAACTTACAATGCTGAACCCTATAAGTAATAACCATATATACTATCAACAACCACATACACTATCAACAGTATGCAGTAAAGCAGCAAATAGACCGTATTTTTTGTAAGGACCAAGCTACATAATTCAAACAATAAAAAAAAAATTCTGTTCTATAATGTGTTGCATGGCACTGCAATAAAGAACATTAGAGAACAACTATGCACTGTGTGGTAACAAAAGTATGCTATGCTTTCTGAGTTCTCATAGGTTGAAGTCTGAAAACATCAGTGGAGGGGGGGTTCTGCCAGCACTACAGAGAACTCCGCCGCTAGTAGTTTTTTTTTTTTTTTTTTTTTTTTACTGTACAAAGGATTTTTTTATTTTATTTTGTATTACAAAGATGACATGATGCTCAGCAACAAAGCAAGAACGGGTAACAGTGTTGGAACACAGCTGCAGTCCCAGACGTTACTTTACAGGAACCAATCTGTCACAGATAATATAACATTTGTGAATGTAGTATGATCCTTGAAAGATGATTTGTAAGTGTGGTGTGAGAATGGCATGCAATATATAAGCATTAAGGCAAGACCGTGTACCAGGTCTTGCCCCCTTATGTACAATTCTTTTTAAATTACAAAAGGACAATCTTTATGAAGTCTCCACTGTTTCTATGGCCTCCTTTGTTGAATTTACCTTCTTTCAGTACATGCCACGTTTCAGATGATCCTTTCATATCAGTCCACTT